>NC_138034.1:15651052-16251052 GCF_964106645.2 Podarcis pityusensis | reverse complement strand
ATTACTGACTGGCTACTACCCCAGCCAGTTGCCTCTATGAAGAAGTCACCAAATGTCACACCTGAGAACAACCAGTTCCTTCAAAGCTGCACGGCATGTAAGCTAGGGTCTTTTACTCCACATGCTAGGGGCAAGTTCTAGGTCAGGATGTCTGAAGATGAAGACACATGCCTTCTAAAGTGTGGTGGTTCAAGCATCTGTTCCAAGGCAGAGAATGTGTGTTCAAGTCACTCCATTAGACTTTAAAGTTCCGATTCCAGAAAATAACCATTGAGCTTTAGAGTGCACTCACAGTGTGCTCCAATAACAGCATTGACTCTCCTGGACTTCTCAGACCCATTGGAACCTGATAACCCATTGTATCCTCTTGGGCTGCCTTGCTCAGATGGGACTAAGGGGCACCATAGAGCGGTTCTGTGCTTTCTGCAGCTTCACCCCATGGCCGCTGGCTTGCAGGTTGCTGCAAGGTCCCATCTTGCCCCATGTGCTATTTAACATCAACGTTAAATCTCTGGAGCAGCTGAAAATCTGGGGTGTGGTGACATCCAACATGTTTGCAATATTCAGCTCTGTTTCTTCTGTCGTTACAGTCTTGGGATAGCAGTTGAGTTTCTGAACAAGTCTGGGCTATGGTTATTGGGGGATGATATTATTTGAGAGTAGGTGTGCAGTTTGTTCTGCATTGCCCTTTCTCACATCAGCCTGTTCTTTCATTCTGATAATTGTTAGAGGCTCTGTTTCATATGCCTATCCACCAGAGGTTTGGGCAAGTGGTTCCATGAGATAGGGTCTTATCAGAAGTTATTCCTGTGTTGCGAAATTTCCTCCCAGGGGAGATTCTCATAGCTTCACCCTAGCACTTCACTGGCAAAGCTGGGGGCGGGCACGGCAGGTGGGGGGGGAATGACAGCACATAACAACGTAGCTTACATTCCTTCGATTTATGGGAACATTGGCTTCTGCTGGACACAGAAGTTGGATGGGAGTGCCTCTTCCTTTTCTGCGTGCTCTAGAACTGTTTTAATTTGAGAAGGCAGGCCTTCAGAAGTTTACATGGGATAGGTGCTGCTGCCAGAGTGTACGAGACGGTCAATTTGGGGTGAAGAGGAAAGGGGTCAAGGAGAGGGAGAGATGGGCGTGAGGATGAATGAGCAAAAACAAACATCCTGGGAGCTCCCCTCCCCCCCCTTTTTTAACCTCCTGCCATCTCATTTCCCCCCAGCCATCCAACACATGAATGGACCACATTTATCCCTTTCTCTTTGTGGGTCTTGAGCTCCCATCTCCATCCCTTGCCAGTTGCTGTTTTCAGCATCTATGGATGCCTTTTTGAGTCCAGGCTGTGTCTGCTGGGCAAAATACTCCCTGGATGGGTCATGAACCCTTGTCCCTGGAAGCAGAGGCAGACTTTGGTCTTTCAAATGTCAGCAGCATCCTGTGCGAGGCCAAAATTCAGTGCTCCTCACCACCTCTAAACTTCTGTCCTGCTCAATTCATCATGTCATAGTTGTGGTGCCCAGCACCACCCCCTGGGCTCGACACCCAGTGTGGAGGAACCGGTCGCGCTGCCCTAAATCCGCTTCTGCAGGAAGGCTATGTGTGCTCTCTGCAGTCATTCGGCCCAGGGAGATGTGTATCGGATGCTCAGCTATGTATCTTCTCCTTCCTCGCCATTGGGTGTTGTGCTCATAAATCGCCACTCCTGGTGTAAAGGAACTTGAAGATTAGTTTATCGTTGTTCTGTGCTGTCATTTTGTTATTATGCCATGCTTGGTTATGTTGCGATGTAAACTGCCTTGTAGCTCATTCTGTGGACGGGCAGGGTATGTTTTAAATGAATAAAATGAATAATTCCGACAGAACATGTAGTCCACTCCTAATATTGGTTGATCAGTGGGAGAATTCGCCAACAGTGATGTCAGAAATGATGCCATTGCCCATTCCCTGTAACATGGAAGGTTATAAATTAGGAATATTTAGATTTTGTGACTTCCTAACCTTGATTTGCGTATAGTTAAAGCCATGGTTTTCCCAGTAGTGATGTATGGAAGTGAGAGCTGGACCATAAAGAAGGCTGATTGCCAAAGAATTGATGCTTTTGAATTATGGAGGAGACTCTTGAGAGTCCCATGGACTGCAAGAAGATCAAACCTATCCATTCTGAAGGAAATCAGCCCTGAGTGCTCACTGGAAGGACAGATTCTGAAGCTGAGGCTCCAATACTCTGGCCACCTTGTGAGAAGAGAAAACTCCCTGGAAAAGACCCTGATGTTGGGAAAGATGGAGGGCACAAGGAGAAGGGGACGACAGAGGACGAGATGGTTGGACAGTGTTCTCAAAGCTACCAGCATGAGTTTGACCAAACTGCAGGAGGCAGTGGAAGACAGGAGTGCCTGGCGTGCTCTGGTCCACGGGGTCACGAAGAGTCAGACACGACTAAACGACTAAACAACAACAACCTTGATTTGTACTGTATCTGCAGTTACCACTTCACTATTTCAAAAAGAAAGAACACAGAAAAATAATTTATTCTAGTCATAGGGTAGGTTTGCCTGATTTATTTTTTTACAGAGATTTTTTTTACTGCATTTTGCATTCACCTTATGATAGCTATCTAAATGCTTCCCAGCTATGTGCATGGTTCAACAACATGTGACTTCAGCTCAACTTGATTTTGAGGGCAAAGTTCAAAACATGTGCAGAGAAATGATTCTGATTTGGGAAATCTACTTGTAACCTTTAGTCAATGTCGTTTGTATTCTCTCCCTGGCAGAACCACTAGGCATAGTAATTTACCAGTGTAGTTTTCTGTGCCTACTTTTGTTTTATTCCCAATGTGTACAGGGTGATTAAAAAAGATAAATCCCATTTTTATCTTTGGGTAGCCAGTGTAGTGTTTAGTGTTTAGTGTGTTGAGTGTAGGACTGGGAGATCTGTGTTTTAATCCCCAGTAAGTATGAGTCTTTTAGCTCACAGGATTGCTGGGAGGTTAAAGTGGGGGAGACCATATATATATATATATATATATATATATATATATATATATTTGATAAGCTAAAAGGTTTGATAGAAGTGGAAAAAATAGATATAGTTTTGTCTATGAGATTGATTACTCCTAGATGCCCCCAGAGCAAAGAAGCCCAAATATTTACCCTTGGTATTCTGATGTATATAATCTTAATTCAATCAGTAGTGTAATTGGGTTTTTTATGTTGCAAGGATATTCCAAAACCCAAAGTGACATTACAGAACCATGCTCTGAACTACCATGCTTAAGTGGGGTTAATTTAGAAAATGAGGAGTACTCTTAAGAAGAGCAAGGCTCTTGGAATTTGTGGCCCAAGTGATGTGGCATTGCGATGATTTGTTTTGTGTGATGCTTGCTATTACACGGCACAGGAGGTGTGGTAGATAATCTGCAAATCCTGTTTCACTGCACGTGATTAATTAAATGCAGGAGCCGCAGTGCATGCAGCTGCTCAAAAAAACCCAACTTGATTGGTTTGCTTTGGTTAATTTCTGGACATATTGGTCTTATATTGATCCAAGCTTGGAGTCAGTTTTCCGCAAAGCCACAAGCAGGTTGGTCTCTTTTCCTCTGTTCCTCATATCAGAACATTAACGATGCATCATGCAAGGCTACCAAGAGCAACAAAACGAGCACTACAAAATATGTTGCACTCTGGAAAATGCAGGCAGAACTGTGTTCCTCTATTCAGGTCCTAGTAGGGAGCTTCCCTGTATGCAAAGGACATAGCTTCCTAGGAGGGGAACTAAGAGGAAATGCAGCCCACATAACTTCCTCGTTCCTTCTTCATCCTGCTCTGCTGTGTGGCAAGGCTCAGCTAGGGTGTAAGACAAGGTGCGGTTTGGGATGGACACAAGACTATACCCTGGAGAACATAGAGCTCTGAAGATGCTTCAGCAAGGAGGAAGTTATTACAGCCTTTTTATAGCACTAGCTGTGCTCCTATGGTGCTGGAGGAGACTCTTGAGAGTCCCATGGACTGCAAGAAGAACAAACCTCTCCATTCTTAAGGAAATCAGCCCTGAGTGCTCACTGGAAGGACAGATCGTGAAGCTGAGGCTCTAATACTTTGGTCACCTCATGAGAAGAGAAGACTCCCTGGAAAAGACCCTGATGTTGGGAAAGATGGAGGGCACAAGGAGAAGGGGACGACAGAGGACGAGATGGTTGGATTGTGTTCTCGAAGCTACCAGCATGAGTTTGACCAAATTGTGGGAGGCAGTGGAAGACAGGAGTGCCTGGCGTGCTCTGGTCCATGGGGTCACGAAGGGTCAGACCACGACTAAACAACAACAACAGCTGTGCTCCAAGTTGCTGCTCCAAGTGGCCTAGCCTTCTTTAGTAATCTGCAGCGGAGTGGGAGAAGCTCACTTATTTGATGGTCTTCTATAGAGGACTCCTCGGATGACAGTATTTCATCCTTAGGCCAGTGGTGGGGGAAGTCCTGGCCCCATTAGGTAGGCTGGTCCTGGTCCTGTGTGACCTTCAGGTTTGGAGCTCTCACCTCCGTCACCTGATGAAGAGGAATGCAACTCATGGTCCTTGAGCTTTTCTGCTTCCCTACCCCTCCAAACCTGTTGAGTTATTTCTGTCCTTGGAGCTCCAAGTTTCAGAGTTCTCAGGTCAATTCCTTTCCTCCCTGAAGAGGGGAGAATGTCAAAAGAAAATGTTATGTTTCCTGCAGTGAAATCCTATGTCAACGGTATTTCCTTTCGCCTGCTTGGAATCCGCTGCCTCTTGATTTCCTTGGGTCGCTGTTGAGTTGTAGTATTATGAGAGAAAGGAAAATACTTCTGCATCCATTCCACCACCGTTACTAATTCTGTATCATGCCCCCTGCCTTTAGTGGTCTTTCCCCCTAAACGAGAAAGCCACAAACGCGTCAGCATTTTCTCATACACAAGGTATTCCAACCGCAATCACAATGGAGATCCAGCTGCTCAGACTTTGCTCCTAGGTTGTACACATGATACAAATGTCCTAGCTAGAAGGCCAGTTGTTAATTTGCTTTATTCGCAGACCAATTCATGGGGCTTTATGTATTTATATATGTTCTATCTTAAACATAATTTTTTTATTTTAATAATTTTTATTTCATTTTCAGTTTTTGTAAACACAATATCAATACATACATCAATAAACTCTTAAAAGAGCATCAACCTCCTCCCACCCCTCTTCCTGACTTCCATATATATTTACTTTAATCTTAGCATTTCTATAACCACTTTTTAACCTTCTATCTTATTTTTATATTTCCCTTTATTAAATGTAAATCAGTTCCTTATATTGTCATTACGAAACATTTCAACTCAAAACTACAAACGTTTTCAATGCATATTTTATCTTGGTTCACCAAACCATTCTGCAGGCATCAGAGCCCTGCAAAATCTGACTCACAGTCTTGAAAAATATTGCACCTATGCACTGGCATCGTCGTAAAAAAATGATTGTAGCAAAGGATGTCTGCTGAGAGATTATATATCATACGATCAACTGGCATTATTGAAATATGTCGCTCTTAAAGCATGATTTTATGTCATGCAGCTATAAATACTTATTTATTATTATTTTTAATCAACCTTCTCATTCAGTGTCCAAAGAACACATCTCGTTAGGGTGTTGCATTGATAATGCTGTGCTGTTGCTACATAGCTATGCTCAGATATAAGGTGCAATAAAATTAATGCCACTAATTATAGCTATGGTTCTGTCTTCCTCTATGCAGGTCACCTCCCACTGGTTGCACAAAACAAGTGAAACTGAGGACAGGATTATCAAGTCATGCAAAGCTACCAAGAAATGTGTCAGATGCTCCTGCTGAATGCAACAGGAGTTTCTCCCTTGAAGCACTCGTTCCATATTTTGATGGTAATTTCATGCATATAACTGGAATTACAGAAGATTTGCACTAGTATAAACAAGTGTGGATTTGAGTCCTCCTTATAAAGAAATCTTTTGAAAAAACTGCCTCGTCTGATGAATACCAAAGTCATCACTGTTGTTACTGATGAGATGACACCTCCCAAGTTAGTTACCTGACGTGTGTGTTGAGTCCCAGGCACCACAGAGGTAGATTTATGAAGGCCAGTGGCTCATAACCTCAACTTATTTTGGCACAACAACTTTTCAAGTGCTCATATGGTAGTGTGCTAAAAATCAGTGATCATAGGGTTCTGCATGTGCCTGGCATTCAAAAGACTTGCCACCATGGATGACACCCCAGGCTTGGAACTCAATGTGTACCTTCCATTGCCTGGTCCTCAGAATTTTCATTTTGTTTCAGTTGCCTAGAATGCTAATGTGATTTTGGCTATGAACTTGACACAGATCAATGGAATAGACTTTGGACAAAAAATCCTCTTTAAGTCTATTCCAGCAAGCAATAGAGAATTTACCTTAAAACTCTCATATAGGTGGTACCGAATCTCTAGGAAACTGGCAACGATCCATCCTAGCACCTCATCATGTTTCCGGTAGATATCTCCACGCATGGTGGAAATGTACAAAAACCCAGCCTTTCTGGAATTCTGTATTCCAGTAAATTAATAAAAATACAACAACAACAATTAGCTATATCAAATATATTTCAATACAACAATCTGGATTTACATAATAAAGAATTAAGAAGCCATTTGTTACAAGCAGTGAAACATAACCAGACACTGGAAATACATTTCTGGCACAGCGATAGACAACTGGTACAAGACAGTTTGGGAAACAACCCTCCTTGAAAGTTTAACAAATAAACTATGGTTGATACATGGACAGACCAGGAAAGATGGCTTTATCCTGGTGTGGTTTAATTTCATAACATATGCCAATATTCCAGGAAAAAAAATCCTCTCCAACAGCATTTGGCTCAGTTCGGTCAATCTAAATTTAAATTGTTATCTTCACTTTGAACCAACCTCCCACGTGCATCAATATACCCAACACTTTATATTGTTTCATTGGTAACATAAGAGGAAAACGACTATTACTCATACTTAATCTGAGCACAATCACAAGGGCTCCTGGTGAGGCATTTAACTGCGGTGTTGAATGCTACCTGGGTTCTATCCTGTTTCCCCTTTGTTTTTGCTTTTGTTTAAACCAATGCACAAACCCAGAAGTTATACACTGGCCACTAATCATGAACCATGTGTTGTAGATATTACTGCAAATTGATTGTTCTATTTTAGTGGTATACAAATGACATGGCAAGTCTTGATCTATTTATTTGTATCATTTACAGTATTATTCCTATGGTCCTTGTTTAGAAAACCAAATAAAAAGTTATTTTTTAAAATTGCCTAGAATGCTACCTGAAAACAGCAGTGTGTGTGTCAGTGACTGGGTCAGGCTTCATGGCAAATTTTGGACATTCACTATGACATTTAGTTTGAGCAGTATTCGATATTTGCAATAGTGCAAGGATTAGCACAAAGGATTAGTGCTAGTGCAACAAGATCACTCCCTTTCCACCCCATGCTTACCCCCAAATCTTCTCTGGAGGGGTACGAGAAACTCTCCAGAAAAGATTTAAGGGGCACATGGTGGGAGGAGAGGGAGATAATGCTTTATTGGGAAAGGAGAGATCCTTGGGCTGATGGAATGTTATCCTCAGCGCAATGTTGAACACAGCTCATTAACTTCAAGCGGATTGCTGTGGTGCGATGCATTTTTCTTTCACCTTATTTCTTAATCCTTTTAGAAAATGCAATTCTACGTTTAATACTTGCGAATCACGTTTTTGAATTGTTTCTGTTTGCACTGAATTTAGCTGTCGTTCGCAAAGTATGAAGATAAATAGCGAAGAAAATCGAAATTCAGCTTGAATTGCCTGCTCCAAAGTCCAAGATGAGCAGGACATCTTGTTCTCTTCCATGGTGGGAAATGCTCTGTGTGTGCATTCTCTGTGCATCTATACAGGACTCCCACATGCATAGCAAAGAACCAGGAAGCTGCAGCATTACACCCAGCTTTGAAGTTTCTGGATCACAGCCCAACAGTAACTGTGTAAATAATTCCTTAGAATAATTTGAAGCTAATAAAAAGTTAACTATTGACTCATATAATCTGCCTTTTCCTTATGTGGAACCACGGTGTAATAAACCAGGGCAGACGACACAGGAAGTCACTTTTCTCTGTATTTATTTATTTATTACATGTGTGTTGATAGGGACGCGGGTGGCGCTGTGGTCTGAACCACTGAACTCCCTGGGTTTGCCGATCAGAAGGTTGGCGGTTCGAATCCCCACGATGGGGTGAGCTCCCGTTGCTCGGTCCCAGCTCCTGCCAACCTAGCAGTTCGAAAGCATGCCAAAAGTGCAAGTAGGTAAATAGGTACCACTCCGGCGGAAAGGTAAACGGCGTTTCCGTGTGCTGCTCTGGTTTTGGTGTTCTGTTGTGCCAGAAGTGGCTTAGTCATGCTGACCACACGACCTGGAAAAACTGTGGACAGTTTGTCTGCGGACAAACGCTGGCTCCCTCGTAAAGCAACCTCAGAGTCGTCTGCGACTGGACTTAACTGTCAGGGGTCCTTTAGCCCTTTTTATGTTGATAAAGGGACATGTGATGTAGCTTCATACCCAATCAGACCACTGGCTCGTGTAGCCCAACATTTTCTACTCAAATTGGCAGTAGAATTGGCAGGGTCTCGATCCTGCGACTCAGGATTTTTTAATTGGATGTGCCAGGCATAGAATTGAACCTGGACCTCACTTACCTTTTAAACCTAGGGTCCAGTCTTTCATATGTGGTGGGAGTGTAAGAAGGTAAAATGCTTCTGGGAAATGATTTATAATGAATTGAAGAAAATGTTGAAATATACATTTACTAAGAAACCAGAAGCGTTTTTACTAGGTATTACAGGGAATGAGATAAACAAGAAAGAGAAGAAGTTATTTTTATACGCAGTGACTACAGCAAGAATATTGATGGCCCAGAAATGGAAACAAGAGGAGCTGCCTACGATAGAAGATTGGAGAGCCAAAATGATGGGCTATGCGGAATTGGACAGAATGACAGGAAGGATTTGGAATCGACGAGATCAAAGATTTACAGAAGATTGGGAGAAGTTTATTCAATATTTGCAAAAACTAAGTGATAACCAGATTACGTTTGTAAGTTTTAAGGAAGCTCTGTGATGTGAAAATCTAATAATAAGTATAAACAATGAAATTGAAGCTACCAGAATAAATAACAGTTGTGTTAAAAGTTATAAAATGAAGGAAGTTCAGACAAATTGAGGGAAGTCAAAAAAATGGAATTAAGAGGTAATTAAGAAGTCTGAATGTACAACTTTGTTTTCTTTTTTTGTATTTGTAAACCAATAAAAATATAATTCAAAAAAAATAAAATTAAACCTAGGGTCCAGGACATGGGTGCCCCTAGGAAGCAGTGCAGACAAGGAGGGGCAGTGGCGGCACATCTCTCCTCTGGGCTCTGGTGTGCAAGGGAGCTGGGCCCAGTTGGAGGGAGTGGAAGAGTCACCATTAAACAGCCACTGCTGCCAGAGAGGTGCAGAGAGCCCCAGAGCCCCTTTGCCTCCTGCTTCCTTTGTGATGGCAGCCGCTTGCACCTCCTCTGCCTGGCACTGGAGAAGTATGGAGCTTGGTGTGCTGGGGGCGCCTCAGTCAGAGTGTCCCCCTCTGCGCTGCCCCACCACTGGCCGCTACTGGTAGCCCCTCTTGCATACCCCAAAGCTCGGCTCCTTTTTATTGAGAAGTGCAACGATGTAGCTGGATTTAATGAGGTCCATGTTTAAGGAGGCACCAAGCCAGGTGGTGTAGGGCTTCGTGGCTTACCACAAGACCCTTCGACCTGGCCTGGTAGCAAATTTACAACCAGCGCACCTCTCTCAGAAAAGCGACAACACATTGCCAGTTCCCTGTTCCTGAATGCAGTCTGGCTGCTGCATTCTGCACTACAGTGGTACCTCAGGTTAAGTACTTAATTCGTTCTGGAGGTCCGTACTTAACCTGAAACTGTTCTTAACCTGAAGCACCACTTTAGCTAATGGGACCTCCTGCTGCTGCTGCCGTGCCGCTGGAGCACAATTTCTGTTCTCATCCTGAAGCAAAGTTCTTAACCTGAAACACTATTTCTGGGTTAGTGGAGTCTGTAACCTGAAGCGTATGTAACCTGAAGCGTATGTAACCTGAGGTACCACTGTACTTGTAGCTTCCAGATCAAATACAAGGGCAACCCCACGTAAATTGTGTTACGGTAATCACGTCTTGAGGCTAGGAGTGCATGGACCACTGTGGCACACACCCCTGCTGGAATAAGACTGATACTGGAGTAACACCGATACTACCTCAGCTACCTGACCTTAAACATCTCTACCTTAAGAATGACACACTGATATTGTTTTGTGCATTAAGATACGCGAAAGTGGGTAGCGACACTATAGGTATTTGAAATGCGAGAAGGGGATTGTCCTGTAAAGCTGGTTTCTCATCCTAGTTAGGGTGTGGTATCACTTTAATAAGTAAACTAAATAATTACTTATTTACAGATTCAGCAAAGAGGAAAACCATCCGGAGTTTTGAAATAAACAGGGCCATTGTAAGAGAGTGGAGAGAAATCTGGGTCTCGTTTTGAGAGACCAGCTTCAAATCACTGCTGATATTCAGAGCTTGCTTGAATGGCCTTGGGCAAGTCAGTATCTTTCCCTCTAACCAGCCTCTGAGGTAATAAATGTGAATTATAAAACATTTCGTACACCGAAAAGTGCTACAGAGATGCTATGTAATAATACCATTGCCCAGGACCTGAAAAACAACTGAAGCGAGGTTGTTGGTCTTGCTAGTCTATTGTTGTAAAGAAGCATTGTTCAGAATATATAGAACTCAGAGGCTTTGTAGCCAAAATGGGGTTACTGACAAACAAGAGCATGTTCAGGGGAACATCAAGGTTTGCAGAGACAGAAAAAATGTCATTTTTAAAGGGGGGGGGGACATAATAGGGGTCACCAACCATTTTGTGTTTGTGGGCACATTTGTAATTTTGAGAGAGTGCCATGGAACCAACCGCTGTCTTTGCTTTTCTCCTCACACCCCAGGTCACTCTTTTCCAGACAGCAAGAGAGCAGAGACATTTTGCTATTCCAAGAAAACTAGCTAAAAGTCAGATCCATTTCCTGCACTATGAGTTTGGGGTGTTAAGCTAGGTGCAAGACCTCTCCAATTTCTAAAGCGGCAAAGGGGTGCAGCCCCACTCCCTCAGCAGAAAAAAGCCAGAGTTTGGAGTTGAAAGTGATGTGATCTCAAAGCAAAGCAGCAAGCTGGAGAGATAGTCAAGGCAATGTTTGATTTCTGTTTGACTCCAAGGCTGCTGCTATGGGAGAAACAAGAGCCTCTAGGGAGTGTTAATGCTGTGAACCCCTCCATCGTAGGCTCAGGTTGTAATATGGGCAAATAAACCACATATCATAATGGTACCACAGTCTCCGCTGTGCCTCATTTCTATGAACCTTGGGTAAGTGCCTGGAACCCCTGGAATCTCACAACAACTGGAATTGAAATGGAGTCTCCTGAATTTGCCTGCTTTGCATAGGGCCCTTAAAAGCCACCATCAGATTACTGTAAAGCTTAAATGAGCAGGTGACACAGTCAAAATCGTGGACAGCAAAACCACCAAGCGATCACTGCTTTCCCTGCCTGGCCTGCCTTGTAAACAAGCCTGGCTGCCCTCAGCTGCAGTGGAAAACACTATCCCATTTTGAAGCAGAATTCAGCTGCCAGCTTGGAAAAATTGGGGAGGAGGCATCCTATCCTTTGCTTCTGGCAGCAAGGTGTTTTAGGCTGCCCTGTGAAAGTTTAGCACTGCTTTGGAAGGAATAATCTCATAACTGGCTCTCCCACCATGTCTCTACCTGGGATTACTTAATGGGGAGAAATCTTCTGGCTGCACCTCTTGTGAGTTGCTTGTGTGAACTCACCCAGGAATAAGCCCTCCTGATTTTAATGGGACTCGTGTCCTAATAATGCCTTTGGTGTAAAATAAACAGGCATTGGTGACGACTGAAAAGTCATGTTGTTTCGGTCTTTTTCCACTGGCTTCAGTTGGAATTGCAACACCTGTTCAGTTTGGCAGAGAGTTTACTCTTTGTGTGACTGTTTCAGTGAGAAGGAAAACACTGACCTGCATCTTAAAAATGACAGGAAAGGGTCTAACCACTTCGCATATTACTTCTGAAGTAGAGCAGCACACCTTTGGAAGCTTTGTGGGAATATAATGCTTAAATGCAATTGCATATGTGTGTTTGGGAGGCGAGTCCCAAGTGAGCTACCACAGCCTTGCCCTAAATACAACCTGTGAAACATTTCATTTTTTTTTTATTCATTTCACTTTTAATTTGTATACCGCCTTTCTATGTTACGATACACAAGGCAGATTACAAGCTGAAGAAACAACAAAACAGACAGCAAAGGTCACACACCTAATAACAATCGGGTCTAATTCAAAAATATCATAATAAAAAAGTAACATTATTATGACAGAAGATCTCTTTGGATTATCTGAGTTCTAAAAGCACAGGGTCTAATCTGGAAGCAGCCAGACCCAGCCAAGTCCTCAGTTGGGCTCAAGGCAACTTGAGGATTGGGGACATTGTCTAGTACAGTGGTACCTCGTGTTACATACACTTTAGGTTACATACGCTTCAGGTTACAGACTCCACTAACCCAGAAATAGTGTTTCAGGTTAAGAACTTTGCTTCAGGGTGAGAACAGAAATTGTGCTCCAGCGGCACGGCAGCAGCAGCAGGAGGTCCCATTAGCTAAAGTGGTGCTTCAGGTTAAGAACAGTTTCAGGTTAAGTACGGACCTCCAGAACGAATTAAGTACTTAACCTGAGGTACCACTGTAGTGCAGAATGCAGCAGCCAGACTGCATACAGGAACAGGGAACTGGCAATGTGTTATCGCTTTTCTGAGAGAGGTGCGCTGGTTGTAAATTTGCTACCAGGCCAGGTCGAAGGGTCTTGTGGTACTTAACCTGAGGTACCACTGTACTCAGTTTTATGGATCAAGATGGCATGTTCACATTAAAAGGTTTTGGACTGGGATTTCTCCGACTACTCTGAGATACTACATTCACCACATGACAAAGTAGTAGTAAAGGGCTCAATGTTTTTCCAGTGATGGTAGTGCCCTTTTATTTATGCTTCACCATATCCCTACATTATCTTGACATTAAAATCTACCACTTTAAAGGTATTTGAGATGTCCAGTAGCATCCTGTGACACCTGTTCATTCCCAAGCGCCACTTGCACTCCACAGCATAAAAAGTTTACAATGGATTGTGCCATATTGGTGACTGGTCAGGCAACTGAGAATACCTTGCATATGTGCATAATGATAGCCTGTTTTGTTTCTTGTTTTTTTTAAAAAAGCAGAGTTTGAATACTAATATTTGCAGCAATGACTGGCACCTATTTCTTGCTTGCTTCCACATAGGCCTACCTAGAAATTAAGATCAATCTGTTGTGGTGGTGTTGAGATTCTAGAATGCTCTCCCAAATGAAATTTCCCATATTCTCTCTTTGTACATCTTTCACCAGAAGTGGAAGGCACAGTTATTTCAATAGGCTTTCTAATGTGTTAATTTGATCATTTCTGGTTTTAATGTATAACTTTCGCTTCTCTTGAGGTTTTTGCTTTATTTTTATTTCGGTAATACTGCCGTAAATGCTGTTTGTTATTGCTTTTAGAAACTGTTGCACTTGCATTTGTATTGATTATATCATGTGGTGCTATGATGATGATGATGATAATAATAATAGTAATAATAATAATAATAATAATAATTTATTTATACCCCACATATCTGGCTGGGTTTCCTCAGCCACTCTGGGCGGTTTCCAACAAAACACTAAAATACAATAACGTATTAAACATTAAAAGCTTCCCTAAACAGGGCTGCCTTCAGATGTCTTCTAAAAGTCTGGTAGTTATTTTTCTCTTTGACATCTGGTGGGAGGGCGTTCCACAGGGTGGGTGCCACTACTGAGAAGGCCCTCTGCCTGGTTCCCTGTAACTTGGCTTCTCGCAGCGAGGGAACCGCCAGAAGGCCCTTGGCACTGGACCTCAATGTCCTGGCAGAACAATTCAGAGGTATGCCTGTCTAGGTACTCTTAGTGGAATAGTATGGCATAAAAAACCAAATCATTATTGGTAAGCACACAGAATAGGCCTTTTCTGCTGTGACCACCCTATAATGGAACACCATTTTGAGAGATTATTAGACAAGCCCCATCTCTGGTCTCTTTTAAATTGGTCTTAAAGGTTTGTTTCTTTGCTGTGGCCTTTGGAGGTTAATTTGGGATCCAGGATGACGGGCTGCAGTTTTAAATGGGCTGTTTGTTCTTATGAAGGTGTTACTCATTTTGATGCAATTTAAGTGTTTACGTTTTTTAATTGTTATTTATTCATTCATTTGACTGTAAACTGCTTTGAAAGGCAGACTTGCCTTAAAAGCTGTATGGAAGCATTTCAAATTAATAAAATTATTAATTTTGACCATCTGCAGGCCTAATTTTCAGAGATAGTTGATGTGCTATCCACCTTCTTTTTCACATCATTGTAAAAGCATATAGGACATTGCGTTGGTTTGCTTGCAATTGTAATTCAAAGTGACACAGTTTTGAATTTTTAATATCTAGATAGCATTGGTGTAATTATATTGTTTGGGTGTGACTGATATAATTTAAAGCTTCCCAACGTTGATTTTTTTTTGGGGAGGGGCAGTTTAAAAATCTTCCAGACACTAATGCAGCTTAAGCACTATAGAAACCTGCCCTCTCTCTGTAAATATTCATTATAGAGTAACAGCCCAGTTCTCAAAATGGACTGAGAAAGTGAATGGGATTTACAATGACAGTATCCTTTGGCAAGAGAAACCTTAATCTGCAAAGATGTAGATCTGCCTATGTATTTACTAGATGGCATAGATATAGAGTCATGAGTTAAAATGCATGCAAGGGTGAAGTGTGATAATTAATGCCTAGACTAGACCCCCGCCTTAAAAAATGCTATATCAATAGAGATGCCTCAATGACTATATATTAAACCTTCAGTTGGCCCAGTCTTTCGATGGCTAAAGTCTGGGCTCGATTTCACAATGTATATCAATTTATGGATTATGAGTACATTTTCCCTGCTCTGTTCTGTGAGATAAGTAAGAAAAGCACAACACATTTAAAAACCACACACACAAATAAGACGAACACCACAAAAGCTTGGCAAAATTAAAAGAAGGCCAAATTGTCTCCATCGTTTCCAATTTATTTTTGTCCATTAAAAGGCAGACCAAATAAACTTTGGGGAGTGACCTAGCTCCATGTATTGGACAGAATCCAGACAAAAGGTTGGCATGGTAGCCACATGGCATGCTAGCAGAAACTCATCAAAAGGCAAAATGATTTGTTTCAGGTGAAACGGGGAGAAGGAATGAAGTGTGATTTGGGGTGCTTACCTTTTTTATCCTTCCTCAGTACTTGCTGTTGCCAGCATTCTTCGTTCCGTGGCTGCCTGTGAAAAGAACACTATCATACCTCTGGGAACAGGTAGGTATCCGTGTTGGTCTGACGCATTCAAAATAAAAAATAAAAAAATAGTCCAGTAGCACCTAAGAGACCAAATAAGTTTGTTCTAGGTATAAGCTTTCGTGTGCATGCACAGAAGCTTATACCTAGAACAAACTTAGTTGGTCTCTAAGGTGTTACTGGACTATTTTTTAATTTTTTATTTCATACCTCTGGGAAGAAAGTGTTGTGGCGGCAGAGGTGGAGAGAGCTGTGCTGATGCTGCAGTAGCATATTTAAACAGAGGAAGGATGGAACCTTCTGGCGGTTCCCTCACTGCGAGAAGCAAAGCTACAGGGAACCAGGCAGAGGGCCTTCTCGGTAGTGGCGCCCGCCCTGTGGAACGCCCTCCCATCAGATGTCAAAGAAAGAAACAACTACCTGACATTTAGAAGACATCTGAAGGCAGTTCAGGGAAGTTTTTAATGTGTGACATTTTGATGTATTTTAAATCTTTGTGGGAAGCTGCCCAGAGTGGCTGGGGAAACCCAGCCAGATGCGCAGGGTACAAATAATAAATTATTATTATTATTAAGGATCTGAGATAAGAACCAACCTGTGTTGCCGCTGTAAGGCCCCCTCATTTTTCCCCAAACCGATTCGAGGATTGAATCATGCCCTCTCCTCCAATGATCACTCACAATTCACCTTTGTGAATGGGGTGATAAATTAGGGTGACCCTATTACGGTGTTAGGGGACATGGGTGGCGCTGTGGGTTAAACCACAGAGCCTAGGACTTGCCGATCAGAAGGTTGGCGGTTCAAATCCCCGCGACGGGGTGAGCTCCCGTTCCTCGGTCCCTGCTCCTGCCAACCTAGCAGTTCGAAAGCACGTCAAAGTGCAAGTAGATAAATAGGTACCGTTCCGGCGGGAAGGTAAACGGCGTTTCCGTGTGCTGCTCTGGTTCGCCAGAAGCGGCTTAATCATGCTGGCCACATGACCCGGAAGCTGTCTGCGGACAAACGCTGGCTCCCTCGACCAATAAAGCGAGATGAGCGCCGCAAACCCAGTGTCGGTCACGACTGGACCTAATGGTCAGGGGTCCCTTTACCTTTTTTTATTACGATGTCGACTGCCAGATGTAAAAGACAAGCGCTGCACCTTTAACAACTGTGCAGAAGAGTTACAGCGGGTGTAGCTGCCATGCCTCTTCACAACTCTTAAAGGGGCAGGAGCCTTTTTTTTTTTTTTCTGTCCCCCTCCCCCCAGCCCACATCTAGTGGTTAGATGGAGGGTTGGTTCTCTGCATGGTGGAAGAGAAAGCTTTGCCCTGTTCTTCCTTCACTCTATTTCAGTGCTGCCATTGTCTGAATATATAGGGGAAATATCTGTCGTACATTTTTGCATGGGATAGATAATTGTGGGGGAAGTCGGGGAATTACTGTTCCTTATTAACGTTACAGGTGCTGGATAACAAGGAGCAAAATGATCCCTGGAGAAAAATAGATGAAACCTGACATGTATACTGCTGTAGAAAGGTGGATGTATAAAAACAATGATAACAAAAATTCTACCAATAAATCAACATTCCTCCAAACCAAGCAAACTATATGGGAACTACCCATATAGCCTCAACTTACGGTGTTCATATGTTCCCAACAGTAAATGCTCACAACATGAAAACAAATAATCATTGAAACTGGAAAAGCTGCAAAGAAAAATTGCTTCGGAATAAGAGTAATTCATCAACCCATTCAAATTTGTGAATTTCTCTTTTCAAAGTTACTTGCCAACAGTAACAGTATAGCTTTGGGAGGCTCCCAAAAAGGGGAAAAAACACACAAAAAACGACTTTCAGTTTTTATTTTGTAATTTTAAAATCCAGCTTAAGGAAATACTAAGCAAGCAGGTCAACCAGAAGGATGTTCACAGGAACATATTAATCAGGGTGGATGTGTTTGGGAGAGGAACCAATGATTAAAGGCTGCTTGAGTGAGACATTTCTTGACCATTGTTCTCAGCAAGGCACATGGATCATTCATCTTAATGTTGTGGTACCATTTATTAGTAAAGTGGGTATTGCTGTATATGTTTGCACTGGGCCGGGAGAAGGGGAGGGCGGGACCAGGGCAGGGGAAACTGAAGTGCTGAGGTATGCAGGAACATCTTGGATTTTTAAAGCAATCCCCCTCCTCCACTGGTGGGGGGGGGGGGCAAGGACTGTGCAAGGTGAATTTGAGCTCGTAATACAGGATGGAAAATATACCCTAATAGACGTTACTGAAACCTGGTGGGATGAGACTCATGAGTGGAATGTAGAAACTGAGAGGTGGTAGACTCTCCTTCCTTGGAGGTTTTAAAGCAGAGGTTGGATGGCCGTCTGCCATGGATGCTTTAGTTGGGATTCCTGCAACAACAACAACAACAACAATAGACAACACTGTGGAAAAGCAAAGGTTTTCCCACACTTTCCACTGCATATTCCTGTTTTCTTTCCTTATTGCAAAAAGTCTGGTCTTTTTGGAAAGCAGATTGGTTCTCAAGTATTCCAAACAATTACAACCTCACAACCTGAATTGCATATTGAATCCCACTTGAAATTAGAGGCAGCCTGAAAGTACCCTAAGGCAAATTCTTATTCTCCGCCTCCTTCTACCATAAATTTGTTTCCACAGATTCCCCACTTGTATTCTTTCTTAGCTGGTTTTATCTGGCCATGTTATAAGCTGCAGCCCAAAGAGTCACGATTTCAATGGATTTCAGTGACACTAGTGTGTGTATTCATCGTATGCTGGATTGTGGTTGTAGTTGTCTTTGCAAGAGTTGGTTTGTTTTTTTTTAAAGCCATTCCAAATGAAAGAATCACTGGAATACTCTTCAAGTTTTCCTCTGGAATCCTAGCCATCCATATTCAAATAATCCAGTTCAGACCATGGTCTTAGTATTGGCTTCCTTCAATTGAGTTCTGTTGTGTACTTGGCAGGATCTCACATCCCAACCTCCCATCTGCAGCCTGCACCTGCTCTGCACAATTTTTAAAAAGTCAAATAACTCTGAACTTCCTGGACTGCTCCGGTTCCTGTAGGCAGACAGCTTGAAGACAAGCCCATTCGTTATCACAAGACGTGGTGTTTGTGTGCAGAGAATAGTGCCGGCTTTGATTTTCTACACTTTTGCCTTTTGTTCTTTAGAAAGTAGCTCCCGTCTCGCTAACAAACAGCCGTCTTCCAAAGACACACACTGTTGAATGTGAAGGAGCAGACAGGGTGGTGTTACACTAAAGAAGAGGGTGGATTTGCCGCTTAATTTACCTTAATTCTGTTGGGAGGCTTTTGTATTGTAGTTTTTTTAAAAAAAAGTTTAATCCTGTAACACTTTGCTAAGAGTAAGCTTGTGGTCCGGGTCTGGTTTTTCTGATGAAAAGGACACAATTTTAGGTGAACTTTTATTCATTTCACCACCCACGCATATAAGTGCTTTACCAAAAGAATAAAAGAATAAAATTATCAGTAACCCCCCCCCCCCAGTTAAACACAACTCTTTAAAAATGTTCCCCGAAATTGAAAAAAATCGGCGATGAGTTAAAAAGCAGATCAAATCACACACGCCCACATTCTACATGTTTGGAAAGGCTTGCCTAAACAAAAATTATTGTGGCAGTTTCTGAAAAGAGCACGGTGAAAGCCCATGGCTGGTCTCAATAGGCAGGGAGTTCCCAAGTATGTGAGCCACCACACAAAAAGATAAATTTGTGTGCAAGTGTGGGATGAGTTTTATGTAGCACCTGCCACAGGTGAGTTCTGCAGATCAAAGCGGTTGAGTGGGCATATATTTGGGTAAGGTGGTCTTATAAGTATACTGGTCACAAGCTTTGAAGGATTTTATGTACAGTGGTACCTTGGGTTACAAACAACACCTCAGGTTACAAACACTTCGGGTTACAGACTCCGCTAACCCGGAAGTAGTACCTCGGGTTAAGAACTTTACCTCAGGATGAGAACAGAAATTGTCTGCTGGAGGCGCAGCAGCAGCAGGAGGCCCCATTAGCTAAAATGGTACCTCAGGTTAACAATGGTTTCAGGTTAAGAACGGACCTCCGGAACGAATTAAGTTCGTAACCAGAGGTGTTATGTACTGAAGTTCTCACCCTGGGCCAGCAGGGGGATACTGTAGATAGTTATGCAAATAAGGGATTGAAAGTGACGTTCAGTGATTGGATAGTTTTAGAAAATTGTTACAGTTACATTGTACTGGAGCTCTATATAAGCAGGCTGACTGAACCCTTCAGTTCAGTTCTGTCCTGGCCTGTGAATAAACAAAAGCTGTTTGAAGAATCGCTGTGTCGTCTGATATGTTCACCCACAACTTAACAAGAGGTACCACTGTACTAGTCATAACACCCTGAACTTGGCCCAGTAGCAGATCGGCAGCCACTCCAGTACTCTGAGCAGAGCTGTTACATGCTGACAGGGTCTCCCTCCTGTCAGGAATCATGCCAAAACATTCTGCACTAGCCGGATCAAGCACAGAGGGAAGCCTCACATAAAATGCATGCCTCCCTTGTGTGTGGCTCTGCCAACACACCCTACATTTAGAGCACACTTCTCTCTCCCCCCACCAATAAATCCTCACCCACCCACATGGGAACTGTACTTTGTTATGGGCGCTGGGAACTGCAGTTCTATGAGGGATAAACTAAGATGGTTGCGGGTGCGATTTAAATGTGTAGGGTTGCCATTTCACTGTCTCCAGTGGGCGGGGCAAAGAGATTTCAGCTGCAAGGTTTTAAATATTCAGGAGCCATTTGCAAAGAAAGCAGGTGGTTGGATCCAGTGTACAGTCGTACTTGGAGGAGAACCATGGAAACAAATGGGAATGCAAGCTTTGTTGAGTTCAGTGGTCTGCGCTAAACGTGACTCAATCTGGAGCCGAGCTGGTGTGTTTTAACAGCATTTTTGTGGTTAGTTTATAACCATAGGAAGATTGTCAACACAGGTCAATTAGTCACCTTTTATTTATTTCTTTGTGCCATTGGTGTGCACGCCTAACCTGTAGGCACTTTTAATTCTTTAGAACTGTTCTTGCTCTGTATAGAACCAATAACTGGGATAGAAACCTATGTAGATCTGAGCGATGTGGTCTAAAATACAGGGGGAAAGGTGTGTTCTCTATTCTTCCCCAATGGTGTCCCAGCTCCAACATTGTAGCAGTGCTGCGAAAATATAAGAACACAAGTTGGTATCTGTGAGGAATGTATGCGAGAGAGAGAGAGTATGAGAGAGAGAGAGAGAGAGAGAGAGAGAGAGAGAGAGAGGGGCAGAGGCTCAAGAGTTAAAAGATGGAATATTTTCAACTTCTTCCTATTATTATTACCAAAGTTATATCTCAACCTTCCTGTGTGCACCTCTCATCTAGCAAATGAGAAGAGTTCAGCACCCAGTTGTGTGTGTGTGTGTTGTGGAGCAATGAGCAATTGCAATGACCACCTACTATTTTCTTGCAAGAGCAGAGAAATACAATTATTGTGATTTTAAACCATTTTTCTTTTCTGTTGGTATCTTGCAAGCCACCTTCAACACTCTGTCAGAGGTAGGATAGCAACCCAAAAAATATTAAATAAATTCCCAGGGGGCACCACCACACTAATCTGGGAGATGGTATGAAATGAGTAAAGAAAGAGAGAGAGAGAAATAGAGATTGCCCACAGAGTGACTCCTGCGGGTCATGTTAAGTAAATATCACATGATTTTAATAACTGTCAGTACATGACACCGCATTTATGCAAATACATCAAAGTCTTGTCCAGGTGCACAAAGACAGGTGTTCCTATTACCCCACCCTGTTGACACCACTGCACACCTGACTTGGCAGGAAATGGATGCATGGGCTGCCAAGCTGACTGCACCTCTAAAACCAGGAATAGCCCAGGCCAAAGGATGACCCAGACTGGAAATGGCATCTTTCAGACGGATATGGCTGTGATTTATAATGTGTGTTATCATGGTGCATGTGTCAGCCCGTCTACATGAATGTGGAACTGAAGGATTTCACTTGTTTGCAGAAGCCTGGTGACTAGCCACAGCCTACCTGAGGAAAGAGAAATAAACCAGCAAAATAACAGACCCAGGAACATCTGGTTGAGAATGCTCAAATTCTTTGCAAGAGACCCAAGCCTGACATTACAAGCAGGCACCCTGACAGATGTTTTCCCTCCCTGACAGCCTCCGCTGGGCTGAAGTATCTTAGCAGCTTCCACAACCCACCACTTTCTTGTTGACTCATTTCTACTCCAGGCCTCAAAAACTCTGAGTCACCGTAAAGGACCAGAACTCCACCCCTACTGCACTCGTACATTACATAAGGTAAGGGAGTCTTGAACGGATAAAAGGAAACAAAACCTTTTCCAAAAAAAATGTGTCGCCACAGACACCTTTACTAGATAATATTTGAGTACTGTGCGATGTCCCTCTCCTTAAGTGGGGACGACGCTGGAGGGTTTAGTTTTGCTTGGACGAGAGATTGCTGGAGATTTACGGTGCCTTTGTAATATCGCTTTGTTTACAAATGCACACAGGCAGAGCACATGGGAAGCAACTCAGCAGGCAGCGAGTATGTTCATCCAAAACCAGACTCCCAGAGAGAGCCCCCAAACGCCAAAGCATTTAACCTTCAGCCAGCTCATGGCTCTCTGGCCCTCTCTGCCTCCTTTCCAAATCCAAACTGCTAAACTGTCTCTGCGCTATTCCTCAGGCTCTCTCCCCTTAGCTCTGAGGGGTGTCACATTCCAACGACAGGAGCGAGAGATTCCAGGCCATGTTCCAGGGAACATCCATCACTTGAACAAAGGAGGATCTCCCAGCATCCATAACAGTATTAATTCAGAGACTATTAATTCAATAAATACACATTGCAGCAAGGTAATCATCCTCGCAAATGGATGTCGGAGCCAAACAGCAGGAGATTTAGCGGTGGAACGAGAACACAGATGCTCAGTGAATTTCAATCCTTTTATAGTATCAGTAGATAAAGGTGAAATGTGATTGTGTGGGGTGCTGGGATTCCCCACGAGAAACATAGATGTTTATTATCTTACTCAACAGTACAGTCATAAAACCCTCTAGCGAAGAAATCAAAATGTAAGAGGGAGGGTCTGAGAATTTAAAGCTCCCCCATCAAGCAAGCCAGTGGAAAAATCAGTGATCTCAGCTGCTGGAGGCAAAGAGCCAGTCACATTACTAATGTGGATTTCTTTGCCAGCAGATCTCTTTGGCAGGGATGGTGTTTAAGCTCAGCCAGAGCAAGCTTTAAAAAGGACAGGGTGCCAAACAGAGGAGGAGAATTGGTTTAGGTAACAGCGGACCACTTTTTCCAATCCAGCAAGCAGCAGCGGCAGCAGCCACTGTTTCTTAGACCTCCTGAGGTTCAAAGGAGTTGCAGATGGGGCCAAAAGGTTACAGGGAAGGAGCTCTTCAGCCTAAAGAGGGGCTGCACAGTTAAAACACACACATAACCCACATGTGTTGGAATGCTGGAAAGCCTACAAGGAAAGGGAACTGATGCAAATGAGATCTTCCTGTCCAGGGAAAAAACAAAAACAAAACAAAACACCCTGCAATACTCAAACCCTTGACTGAGTTTCATTCCAGGACAGGTTTTTCTGTTGCAATTAATGAACAGTTAATTAATGAATAAGCACAGGCATGGTTTTATATTGTCATTCCTAGAAGGGTTCAATGATAATGGGGAACAGAGAGAGTTGCTATAAGCCTTTAACATCCTAGTAAACCTCGTATTTTGCAGCTTGGGAGGTTCTGTATCTTCTTAGCCTTTTTTTTTTTAAGGGGAGGGGGCAATCTCCCTGGATGTCTGTCCTGCAATCTGGCAAGTGCTCAGAGAAACCTAAGCACTTTAATATGTCAGCACTTTCCACTACCTCCTCATCAGCAATAACACAGAGGTAAATATTTGGCATATTTTGCCGCCACATCTGATTTCTGTTATAGAAGAGTTGGCCAAGGAAAAAGAGAAGGCCAACAACAACCTTAGGCTTTTAGCTCTTTAACAATCTTCCTGGCAGGTATTCCAAGTCCTTACATCATTTGGAAAATGAATACCCCACCCTCGTGTTAGGAGCGCTAATCATTCCCAGAACAATTTCAGACTTTACTTGTAGAGCCAAGACGTCGCACCAAGCCATCCTCACACTGCTCTGACAATGCAGGGGATAAACCGCCAGCCTGGTTCACACAACACTTTAAACTGTAGCTAAATGGGACTATGGTGTAAAAGGGAACACACAGTGTTCCCCTACTCCTGTCATGCTTCTGGGAACTAAGCCGTGGTCTGGGCTCATGGTTTGTCTCCCCTGAACAAACTACAGGAAGTAAACACACCGAACTTGGTTTGTTTAGAGAGAAACAAGCAATGAACCCTGGTTTAGACATAACACCAAACCAGACCATGACATAGGAAGATTTGGAAGAAAGAAGCAACACAAGGGAGAGGAGGCATTTAAACTACAGTTGTACCTCGAAGTCGAACGTCTTGTGAGTCGAACGTTTTGGCTTCCGAACGCCTCAAACCCGGAAGTGAGTGTTCTGGTTTGCGAACGTTCTTTGGAACCCGGACGTCCAACGTGGGTTCTGCGGCTTCCAATTGGCTGCAGGAGCATCTTTGGTTTCCAGACGTTTTGGAAGTCAAACGGATTTCCGGAAGGGATTCCGTTCGACTTCTGAGATACGACTGTATTCTCCAACCACCAGTTCCACAGTCCAAATCATCTTCCAGGCTCTTTTCTACTCTGCAAGGTTCCAAACATATATGTGCCTCTTCAAACATGTTTGAAACCCACTGGGAATAAAGCAGATTTGGAGCAGAAATGTGGCAAGTTAGGAATATTTTGGCACCCCCTCCCTACAGTTTCCCATTCGAGTCTTCCCTCTCCTAAGCAGCCTTAGGTAAATGTCTCCTCTGCCATTCTGTGTTCTAAGGGCAGAGTTACCTCACAGACTTAAATCACACTCGGTGCACATTTAAAGCACGAGACTTCCCCCAGCAGATGCTGGGGTTTGCTACAGGTGCTGGCAATTGAGAAGAAAACTACAACTCAAAGGATTCTTTGGGGGAAGTCATGTGCTTCAGACATGGCTTGGATGTACTTTAAATCTATGGTGTGGATCTGCCCTTAACCTACCTCAAAGGGTGTTGAAAGGATAAGACGCAGAGGGGAAAACTATGTACACTTCTGTGAGCTCCTTGGAGGAAAAGCTGGCATATCAATGTAAGAAATAAATAAGTAAATAATAAGCAAGTTTCAGAAGCTCAGGTGCCAGTACTGGTCCTTGGGAGCCTCCCTTCATGGCTTGCTTGGCCACCCAGAAACAATGCCTGATTCAATGGATCTTGGCTTGATCCAGCAAGGCAATTTCTGTGTTTATTTATTTAGCAAAATTTACATGCAGCTTGATATACAAGTCTTCCAAGCAGTTTACAATAAAACATTCAAGTTATCCATAAAAACAGTTAATAACAATTAAAAACAGTTTAAAAAAAGATTAAAACACTTTGACATCTATATGTGAGAAGTCATAAATTGTGTCCTGGTGAAAATCAGGCATCTCTTCATGCAGTACATTCACTTTGGGAGACCAATGAAGTGAAGTGTATAGCCCACAAGCAACTTTGTACCACAGTCGACTAAATGCCCTGGCAGGAAACCAGACTCAGGCAGGACCCACTTTTGGGTCAATATTACTGCACTCCTCAGATATTCAGGTGAGTAGAATGTGAAATCTTCACTTTGTTGACATGCCTGTTAAGAATTGGCCTTTGTGACCACAATGAGCAACCAAATTGGGGCCAAATTTTAGCCTAAAGCTGAAATGTCTGGTTTTTAGACAAATGTTTGTCCTTTCCGCAAACAGTGAAAAAAAAAATTCCTTTAACTTCCCTCTTCAGTTTATGATTTACTCTGAGGGTGTATATTTATACAAACTTGCTTACTCCCAAAGAAACCCTTTCCTCTTTCTATAAGTAGCTCCTCCAAGAAATGATGACTTTGTCTTGCATGAACTCCACACCCTTTTGTACTTTACTGCTCGGCCAGTCCTTTGGTCTCGGGTGCTTGATTGATTGCACAGTTAGGTGTGGAGCTCTGCTTTTGATAATCATTTATTACTTACTTTATGGCTGCTCAGGAGTTCTCGAGATAACCTTCTGCAGACAGCCCTAAACTATTCTATAAACTGCCTATACTTAGAATTCAGGAAGGTATTCAGCAAGGCTCTGTGGGTTAAACCACAGAGCCTAGGACTTGCCGATCAGAAGGTCGGCGGTTCGAATCCCTGCAACAGGGTGAGCCCCTGTTGCTCGGTCCCTGCTCCTGCCAACCTAGCAGTTCGAAAGCACGTCAAAGTGCAAGTAGATAAATAGGTACCGCTCCAGTGGGAAGGTAAACAGTGTTTCCGTGCACTGCTCTGGTTCTCCAGAAACGGCTTAGTCATGCTGGCCACATGACCCGGAAGCTGTACACGGCTCCCTTGGCCAATAAAGCGAGATGAGCGCCGCAACCCCAGAGTCGGTCATGACTGGACCTAATGGTCAGGGGTCCCTTTACCTTTAAGAGTCTTTCTGGCCAATACCCAGGGTAGGGCTGCCATACATCCTGAATTTCCTGGACATAATTGGGATTTGTCTGTCAGAAATAGCGTCTGGGCGGAATTTCCTAAAACTGGTAGAAATTCCCATGTAGGAAGGTGTTGAGGTCAGGGCTGCATGTCGAAGACCCTGCCTCATGGCCAAGGGTGAAGTAAGATTCAACTGCAAGTCTAGGCAGCTTCTGTAGGTGGAAATGGTAGGGGAGTGTCCTTTTGTCTTTTACCTCAGGCAGCAAAATGTATTGGGCTCACCCTGATCTCAGTAGCCTGATTAGGCTTCTGAGATACTTTGTATATTCCCCAAACCAAATGGAGCCCAATAATAACAGTAAATAACAAAAAACACATTATAAGTAGTGTGTTCGTAGCTGCTGCTGGTGAATTGACCCTACACACAGAAGTATAACAGCAACAATGAAAAATGTAAAGCTGTATTATTTAAGAAAAGTGGTTTGCATGGCATTTCAAAAGGGAATGAAGTTCAAAAGAAACACCAAAAGGATAAAAACAGCACAAGTGTCTTATACACCTGACTTACAGTGCTGGCTGAGCTAGTGACTCTTCATATACTTGGTTGCAGAAAGCAAACCTTTGTCTAAAGATGGCTGAATGATATACCTTTCAAAACAAAAGAGCCAGGAGGGAGGAGGAAATGAAGCCATGATTTCCTGAGCATGCTAGGCTAAAAGGAGGTTTTCTCTTTAGAGCCACTAAAGAGCTCTATTTTGAATCTGGCCTCCCCCCTCAGCTTTTTAAAAGACGGAACGCTCACCTGGAGAGGTGAGGTACCAACTCACTATCAGATGTGATCTAGTTCTTGTCAGTCACATCTAGCAGGGACAAGGCATGTACCAGCCATTCAGATATGATACAGTAATTTAAATGAAACATGAGGTTATTGCTGTTTATTATTGGCCTGCTCACATATCCTCAATAGCTGCAGTCTGCCAGTCTGCCAGACCATTCACACTTAATAATATAACTGATTGAACAGGGTGAATGGGAGTGAGGATTTCAGAGGTGTCTGGAGAGAACACAGACTACAATGCACAATGTTCCTGTGTGTGCATACACACCTAGCAAAAAACCCAACAGCTTTGCTTCAGTGAGGTTTTATGGAGCTAGTCAGTTGATCAAACTTTGTAAATCCAGCTGATTTTCTCCACACCTACCATACCTACCTATAAATTATTGAGGAAAATAATGCTGTGAGCATTCAAGGGTGCCAATTCTAGGTATACGCACCCAAGAACTTGCATCATCTGTGAAATTATTAGATTTAGTGTGAAGCTTCATTTGAGAGGATGATTTCTTGTGCATCCCCGCAGGCTCCATCAGCAAGCTTATTATTTGGGCAGAGTGGGCGGGACATTGATAGCCTCCTCTACTTCTACTGGTTACACCCAGATGAGCGAAAACATTCATTACTTGCTTGAGAAGGCAGTTTGGATCTTCTAAACACAGAGGTGTTGTGTTTTAGGAAGTGCAGAAAATTGGCCTCTGCAAGAAAGAAATCTGGAGGGGTCCTTAGCATTCTCCAGTCTTTCTATTCTTCTCACTGCAAACACATCCCCTCTGACATTCCTCAGATGAAAATAGAGGCATTTCTCTCTCCCCACTGCAAGCGACCCTTCTTGTCCCCCTGTTCTTGTCCCCCCTATCAGCACACACACCCTCCAAAGTCTTGAGAAAACCCCTTAATCCCGATTTGATTTTACTTTATTCTTTGGTATATTTACAAAAAGGAAAAACACACCAATTGTCAGGCTTCAGGGAATCTGATCCCCACTGCCTCATGGCTGGCAGCCAGAAATGGGAAAACAAGAAGTTCTTACCATGGTATTTTATTCAATATTCACACAGAGAGACGGATGCTGCTGCCTCTCAGGTAATGGCGTTGCTCCAAGTAAAGTCCCACTCCCTCAGCCTCTCCTGTTCTATGTCATCCCTGCGCTGGCTGATCTGTGCTTTCTGCCTCTGAGCTTTCTGTTCTCCTGCTCTCAATGCACGCCGGGTCCTGGGAGAAGGGTGGGTCAGGAATGCTTTCCAGAGACACCGAGTCTGTCAGTGTCACGGGACAGCCAGGGAACGCCCTTGGGTGGGGGGGAAGGGGGAGATTCAGAGCAGGAACAGTCAGAAGGGGGAAACAGGGAAATGATGGAAGAAGCAGAGGAGGAGGCGGAGAGCAGTCAAGTGGTGTCAGGGCTCTGCGGTGCTGAAGAGCCCTGCCACCAACCAGGGAGTTCAGGAACAGAAGGGGAAGCGGTGCCTTCTGCACAGGCGAGGAGAGAGTTAAAACGCAGGGATCAAAGGCGTCTTGCGAGATTTCCACGTCTGCTGTGTTGGAGAAGGAATCAAAGGAAGCCACTCCCCGAATATGACCCGTCGGATTCACATGCATGATTTGGAACTGCCGCTGTTTGTACATATGTAAATAAATAACTGTAAATATCACTCTGAGTGAGCAGAGGTTGATTATTGCGAAGAGCAGATACCACCTTGACAGGCAGCTGTCTCTCCCCTGGTGCTTCTTCTTCCTGCTGCTCTCCCAATATTTCCCAGCTTCTCCCCTCTGCAGCCTCTGAACTGTGCCCTTCTGCAAACCACTGTTCTAAATCTATACTGTCCTCCTTTTCCTGGGAAGGTTCAGGAAGGGGGCGGGTCCCCACCATTCCTCCTCAGTCCAGTCCCTGACATCAACAGATAAATTTTAGAAAGGGGCAAGATTAGACACGGACACACAAAGTATTTTTTTTTTTTTAATCAAGACTCCTTGCACTCTGCTCCCCCTTTCTTCCTGCCCAGGGCAGCCCTGCCCTCTGCCTGCGCTTCAGAGTCAATGTGTCACGTGGGGCTGGGCTTTCATGGCGGCCACCTCTCCTCCCCCCGCTCGCTCTTCAGCAGCCACTACAAGCTGCCCAAGGGGGGAGGCTGGCAGCGGCTGTCATGTAGAGGCCATGGGGTGCTCCCTTGCAGCCACCACTGATGCCAGCACCGCTCAGTACAAGTCCCCGCTCATCCTCCCCCCAGAGTTTGGCGCCAAGGTGCTGTCAGGAGAAATAGGGATATCCCGGGCGCAAATCTAAAGCTGGGATGGCTTTCGTGATTCTGGGACTGTCCTCGGAAAACAGGGACGCTTGGAGGGTCTTCAACCAGGCGCAGCAGGATGACATTTGCCACTGTCAGTTGGTTTACTTCTACTCATTCTCGACATTTGGAAAGCAAGGAATAGTTATGCTTCCTGCTTGAGAAAAAACAACAAACCAGAAAATACGGAGCTGCAATAGGCACCTCCGCTGATGGCATTAGCTTCATTAAAGGTCAAGCTTAAGGGAAAAGGCAAATTTCAGGACTTGCGGTCGGGTCATCTCAACCATTCAGCTGTTTCCTTCCTTTTGCCTCTTGCTGCTCTCCTTTGAGATATATTACTCGTTTTTCCTATTTCTGTTGGCTTCTTTAACTTGAACATTTTGCCCCTGTAGGCTTTGCCACTGGCGGTCTCTATCTTCCTGTGCCTAAAACCTAGGAGGAAATCAGCACTTGATGTGATGGAGGCATATCTACCATTTCAGTTGTGAAGTTGGACTCTCTTAATCCATTTGTTTCCTTTTTCATCCATGCCTGTCTTTACCCATACGACACATGGTTACCTGTAAAGTATGCCCACTGAATGCATTGCATTCCAGAATCTGAAAAAAAAACCCAAACAAGGGTGAAATCTCTCTTTTAATGTTAAAATCCTCACACTGACAATTCAGCCTCCATATTCCCAAATGTTATTTGGGATCGTACAGGTCTTTATAAACACGTATCTACATTATTATTCTTACTATTCCTACTATTATCAATAATAACAAGACATTTTGATGCTTGAGGTGAAGACATTCACCTACCATTCAGGATTCAGAAGCTGACTGGACTGGGTGTTGAATCTTACTCCTTTTTTAAAAAAACAACATTTTAAAAATTCATTTTCGCTTTTAACATTTATCTTCATACATAAATCACAATCATTTTACAAATAAGATTCTCAGAATCCTGGAACTTCCCTCCACCTTCCCATGGTTCCCCCAGATATTCTTATCAAACTGCATCATATAAAATTCTCCATATTTTCTTAAAACTCAATTTTTTTCATAGTTCTCTCTTCATTGCAAGTGTTTTCAAAATCCTGCCAATGTTTTCAAATTTTTACAGTGTTCTTTCAAGTAACTTAGAAAGTTCTTTGTTAAATTTATTGTCCTCTTGATCTCTGATTTTCCCAGTCATTTTCGCCAACTTGACATAGTCCATCATCTTTATTTGCCATTCTTCTTTTGTAGGTAGATTGTCCTCCTTCCATCTTTGGGCAAGTAGCATCCGTGCAGCTGTTGTAGCTTACATAAATAGTCTCTTCTGAACCTTAGGTATTTCTGGACCTAAAATACCTAGTAAGAAAGCTTCAAGGTTGTTTTTTTTACAAAGGTAATTTTAAACATTTTTCCCCCAACTCATTATAAATCATTTCCCAATATACCTTTGTTTTTGTTTTTTGCATGTCTACTACATCTGGTAAAATGTGCCTTCTTTCTCTTTACACTTCCAAGGCTGCTGAATCTTATTCCAATACTGCGATAGAATGATGTCCTCCACTGCCCCTGAGGGCTGCAGGTACTCATTACAGGCATCAGGCTATCTTGTGAGATTGGACGTTGGTTTCTTGACCCTATTTTAGTCCATTGCTGGCCCAGCATAAGATGTATATGGAAATCCTATCAACGCTTAGCGAGGAGTAAGCCCCATTCAACCCCAAAATGCTCAGGCCTGAGTTTGTAGGATTGCATGTATATCTTCAGCTTTCTGTTTCCCTGTTGGGAAAACTGGCTACTTTGAGTTCAGACAAATTTTAGCCAAATATTATTATTATGGATAGTACAGTTATTACAGTGGTACCTCGGGTTACATACGCTTCAGGTTACATACGCTTCAGGTTACAGACTCTGCTAACCCAGAAATAGTACCTTGGGTTAAGAACTTTGCTTCAGGATGAGGACAGAAATCGTGCTCCGGCGGCACGGCGGCAGCAGCAGGCCCCATTAGCTAAAGTGGTGCTTCAGGTTAAGAACAGTTTCAGGTTGAGAACGGAGTTCCGGAACGAATTAAGTACTTAACCCGAGGTACCACTGTATAGTCTACATTAACCCCTTCCCAAAAAACCACACAAATCTTTAACCAGCATCACATACCGTATTTTTCGCTCTATAAGACGCACCCGACCATAAGACGCACCTAGTTTTAGAGGAGGAGAACAAGAAAAAAAATATTCTCTCCCTCTCTGTGCAGCGCCTCTCCAGCAAAGCGGCAGGAGAAATGGAAGGGGCTCCATTTCTCCTCCCGCTTCACTGAAGGGGCGCTGCGCAGAGAGCGAAAGCTGTGCAGCGCCTCTCCAGCGAAGCAAAGTCAGAACAGCAAGCGGGATCTGGCTTCTGGGATAGCCATGCCAAGCCTCTTCAGGGCAGGGAGAGCATTCCTCCCGTTGCCCTGAAGAGGCTTCGCGCGGCTCTCCTGGCTTCAGCGATAGCTGCGCAGCCTGCATTCGCTCCATAAGACGCACACACATTTCCCCTTACTTTTTAGGAGGGGAAAAGTGTGTCTTATAGAGCGAAAAATATGGTAATATTATAGGCAGTGCTATTTTTCTAGAGAAAGATGTGTTGGAATACACCATGTTGTTCTCTTGTAATGGCAATGGCGCCCACCTGAGAGGTGTCAGACCTGAGTTCCGGATGAAGAAAAGCCCTGTTAAGACAAGTAGCTATATCCAGATGCGATGCTCTATTATGCAAAAACCGTCAGAGTGGGAAGAGAAGCAGAAAAGATCTGCAAACTGATAATGTGGTGTAGCTGCACAGTCTAAGGATGGGATTAGCAAGACAACGCTCTTATCAGCTTTCATATCTAGTTGAGTAAGCTCCTGATAACCACTTATGAATGCTGCTGTAAAGTCTGAATCACGCTCATGAGGGTTTCACGGAAAGAACTCCAGGCAGTATAAAAGTTTGGAGCTAATCCTTTATATCCTGGGATGATGAGCAGCAGCGTCAGCAATTGGAGATGACAAAGGTGTAAGACCAGAAGAAGAGCTCTGCTGGGATTAGACCAAAGGCCTATCTGGTCCACCATTTTGTTCTCATAGTGAGCTAGCCAGATGTTCTGTGGGAAGCAGGACATGAGTGTGAATCTCCTGCTTGTGATTTCTAGCAACTAGTTTCAGAGGCATAATGATTTGATAATGGAAGTAATATAGCCATCATGACTAGTAGTTTTACCCTCTGGTAGCCTGGCTAGATTTTTGCGTATCGAGGTCCCCAAGCCACCTCCCAATAACTCACACATCACACATCAATTTTGGTTTGGGTTTTTGGCACTATTTTGGCCACAACTTTATTTAAATACATTCAAGTGAGTGGTTGCTTAGGCATTGGTTCCGACTATCTGTCCTTGCCCAGGGGACAGGACTGACTTCCAGATTCCAGCGGAAGCCAGTCAGGGAAACAAATTTTGGGGAGAAAATGAAGCTGGGCCTCAGTCCCTCACTTCTCACCCTCATGCTCCTGGTGGCCCAAGTCTGATGCCAGGGACAAGGACGAAAAGAATGGCAAGCCCCTGGATTCCTTTAACGGAATTCCCTTTCCGCACCACCATTGGAGGGGTAAGCACTTACCCCTCCACCAACCAAGCTGAACCAATGCCTTACCGCCAACCTTACAAGTTGTGATGATTTGCTACGCAGTAGGCAAAACCAAATGGCACCAGCCAATCAGCCAAATGGACAAATTCCTACCAGGCCCCTGCCTCAAAGCAGACGACCCCATGACAGGCATAGCAAGGTCAAGCGAACAACCCCCCCAATACAGGGAGGGTGGGCGGGTGATCTGGTGCAAGCAGCCAAGAGAACGCTCAAAGTTGGGCGACCAGTATTTAAAACCTCTGACCCCTCCTTCAAAATTGGCAACAAGCAGTTCTCCCCAGTGACCCGATTAACCAATTCACTGCCTGGGTCCCTCTACAAATCCGCCCAGCAACAATGGGGTGGCTTGTATCCCCCACCGCAACACGCTCTCTCTGCTAGGGAGAACACGTTTAGCAAATAGGAAGTCTAGTGGTCAGTGACCCGGGCTTCCAGAAGTGGCTGAAAGTGCGCCTGGGAGGGAGGGAAGAGTGTGCCATCTTCCCAGGGACAAACAATGACATATAAGTACCTGAGAGAGAGGATAGACTTCCGGGTTAGCGCCTCCGGCAATGGCGGATTTCCTCTGACCAGGAGGAATCCGCTTCGTGAAAACTAGGGTCTGGACCGCCGCGGCGAGGCGGACACCCACTAAAAACCACAGGCGGGAGAAGCCTGTGGACGTGGGATTCGGCTGGCACCTTTTGCGCCTCCCCTACTTGCGGGGAAACCCGGTTTCGGGGATCCGGAGCGACGTGGGGTGAATGGCGCGGTGCTTCGAATCGACTGCTCTTTTCACGGAGTGAAGCCGCATTGCTGTTGCCGGAGAGCGCTGACTTTTTCCTGTGGACAATTGGATTTTAAACAACTGCCCGTGAGTAGAACGGAAAATTGGATTAAGAAACTTTTTAATTTGGCACCGAAGCGGGAAGGTCTAAACAGGAAGTCCGCCTTCCGCTTTTGTAAATAGATTGAAGCAAAGACATTGCAAGCTAGAGTCTGGAAAGTCGTTTGTAAAGGACTAAACTTCCATCAGCTAAAATCACTAAACCCCCCTTGGAAGCAGGAGAAGAGGGGGGAATCTTTTTAGACTGTTTAAACCTGCAGAAGAGAGAGTAAAGAAAGATAAATTTCCACCGTCTTGATCCTGGGAGCGGGGTGTCAGAGACAGACACTTTGGGGAAGTTCATTGACTGTGGATAAAACGTTTATGACAGATGGTTAAAAAAGAGAAACATATTGATTCCAATGTTCCCTTTTGCACTTAAAAGGAACAAAATATCTGGAAAACGAAAGGAACTTTGTTGCTAGATCTGCTTTTAAAAAGACGGATACAAATAGAAATTGTTTCCTCTAGAGGGAGCTTGTGAAACTGTTGATGGAGTCGATCTGGGGAATTTTACAGCTGTAGAGATAAAAGATCGTGGGAACTAGACACCGACCTTGAACAAGAATGTGCCCAGAAGAAGCTTTAGTGCTTGCTCTTTGCAAGACAAGTGCTTTACTGGAACAGCTACATGAGAAGATGGATTTGATGACTGTTGCAGTTGGAAATTTTGGACAAACAGTGAATACTTATATAGAAACCACTCCGGAATTAATCCAGGAATGTGCTTTGACAGAGCAAGTGGTGAAGAAGATAAAGGAGGAGGTAGTTGCTGAACCTCAAGTACCAGAAATGGAGAGAGCTGCGGCCTTGCAGGAACATAAGTTGCTGTTTTTGATGACTGAATCTGGAGAAAGTCAGATTTGGAGAGATGGAGTACTGTTTGGTCTGGAGATGAAAGTTGGATAGATACCCCTATGCAGGGATGTTTTGACTTTTCGGATCTGGCTTTGGGCCAGGGGGAGTTTGGAGTTGTGGGGGCCCTTAACCTTGGAGGGACTTTGAAACATGCCTTTAAATATCTTTTGGATTTCAGTGTTGACTATGGAGAATGGGCTGACTTGTTGAGAAGGGATAAAGATATTGCCAAGTTGGAGTCCCCCCGAGAGAAAGGAAGGAAATTAAGAATAAGATCAGCAGAAGATAAAGTAAAGTGCAGGTATAAACATGAAGAAGACCTGCAGAAGGGACATGGAAAAGACTTAAGAGCCTCGGATAGAAGGTCACCAGGTTGATGGACTAGATGGATGGGACAGAAAGGACTGACAAAACCCGAGACCAGGAAGAAGAGACGACAGATGAAGATTGGAAGAAAGTTTTAAAAATTCATCTAGAAAATCATTGGAAAATTAATGAGTATTAGAAAAATGTTGTAATGAAACTATTTGGCTTTAGTAGAAATGTTAAAAAGAATTATGTATAAATATGTTTTGTTAAAAAGAATTAAGTATAAATAAGATTTAAGTTTTAAGCTTTAGGGTTTTTTATGGTAAGATAAGGTTAAAATATATTAAGGTAATTTAATGACAGAATATTGTGAAAGATGGAAAGGATTTGCTGAGACAATTAATAACTAGAATACAAAAAAGGGAGGTGTGAGGAAGTCGATGAAACAAGTTAATGAAAGATAAAGATTTGGGAATATTGGATTTGCTTTTAATTTTTTTGTTTATTTTTGTTTTCTGAGTCTGATGTATTGTGTGTGTTTTTTTTACTTTTGTTTTTATTGACTTATATTGTTTAATCTCTCTTTTTGTCTATCTTTTTTCCTTTTGTTTTTCTTGTTTTTCCTTTCTTTTTCTGTAATTTTAAATTCTCAATAAATATCATTTTTTTAAAAAAATAAGTACCTGAGAGGATGGCACATAATCCCTCCCAGGGGCACATGTGGCCACACCTGGAATACCCATGAAACAGCCACTGGCCTTTCCAGCCATTTGGAGTACTTAACTGTGGGAGAATAAAGATTTTTTAAAACAGAAAGGCAGCCTTTGGACCTCAAAAAAGGATGAATCTGTCAACTTCAGGTTCTCCAAGTTTCTCATTTTTCCAACCTTAAGTTCCGCTCACTCCATTTCTGCACAAATTTGTGATACAGTGGTACCTCGGGTTAAGTACTTAATTCGTTCTGGAGGTCTGTTCTTAACCGGAAACTGTTCTTAACCTGAAGCACCACTTTAGCTAATGGGGCCTCCTGCTGCCGCCGGCGGAGCACGATTTCTGTTCTCATCCTGAAGCAAAGTTCTTAACCTGAAGCACTATTTCTGGGTTAGCGGAGTCTGTAACCTGAAGCGTCTGTAACCTGAAGCGTCTGTAACCCAAGGTACCACTGTATTTTCTTTTTAAAAATTGTATGTATTGGGCTTGCCCTGATCTCAGTAGCCTAGAATTATAGAATTATAGAATCATAAAGTTGGAAGGGACCATGAGGGTCATCTAGTCCAACCCCCTGCAATGCAGGAATCTTTTTGCCCAACGTGGGGCTCAAACCCACAACCCCGAGATCAACCATGTTCTACCGACAGGGCTTGAGGAATGTTACCAGTTGTCCCGATAGGGTTGCCATATTTTGAAGAGCAAAACTTCTACTTTTAACTATGGGTCGCTATGACATCCCTACCCATGAAAAAGAGGACATGTCCTAGAAAAAGAGGACATATGGCAACCCAGAGGCCTGACTGATCTCAGCTAGAACCTGGACATTTAGTGTTGCTGACTCCATGCTGTAGGATACTATTTCAGCAAAAATTCAACAGGCAGCCTTCTTTCTGATTTCCAGGGATCTTTGATGGTTTAATTTTGATTAGTCAGTCACCTTGACAATTATCTTTCCCCCCCTTTTCCTTTTAATGTTTTTAATTTTGTACACTGCCCTGATACTTCATGATATGGTGGCATAGAAATACTTTTAGATATGAAGCAATTCATTTTTGTGCGCACTTTTGGGTTGGTGAACTGCACCACAAAATTCAGCGCGATGCTAATTTTGAAGGCTAGGTGTGTTTCAGTTTGCTTACTGTCCCCCTGTTTGGGGACTGAATTTAATGGGTTTTACACAGTTAGTGGCTGAGATTCAGGGGGGCCCATCTGTGCTTTGGGTCATATAAGAGAATGCTTGGCTTTTTGCTTCTGCAAAATGTACATGGAACACTTCTCCCCGTGTGTGTGTGTGTGTGTGTGTGTGTGTGTGTGTGTGTACAGAGACTACCACCAGAACAGGAGCAGAAAAATCCATGTGTGTGCATGGAACATGGTCCTTTGGAGCCCGGCCAATATGTCTAATAGGAAGTCATATACTGTGCAGTGGTACCTTGGTTTTTGAACGTCTCCATGGACAAACATTCCAGTTTTCCAACGCCGTAAACCTGGAAGTAAATGCTTCGGTTTTTGAACACACCTTGGAAGTCAAACATGCCACGCAGCTTCCGTATTGAGTTTTCTGTATTACGTTTTCTGTACTGAGGCTTTTGTATTGAATTTTCATTTTTTGAACATTTCAGAACTCGAACAGTCTTCTGGAACAGAATCCGTTCAAAAACCGAGGTATCACTGTATATATATATATATATAAGGCTATTTAGAATTTTTGAATAGGATATGTTTGCTGGTTCAGATTCCATAATATTGTGACTGGTTTTGTGTTGATTGTTTGCCACGACTCATTTATCTGACAGGGAACAAAGGAGACTAATAACTACATTTTTGTGTTTAGTATTACCAGCTAATGTTCAGTTCTCTTGAGGATAATTTTTTTGAAATATTGTTGAGTCAATCAGACCACAAAAATAGTACATGACAAAGTGCAGCTGAAATGGGGAGGTAAAAGCCAGCTGGCTCAAGGTGTCCAAAGTAACAAAGAAGAAATTGAGCTATTTGCCGAAAGGTCACTAAGCTTATTCAGCTTGTCAGCAACTGTAATTTCCCATGAATATTATATTTTCTGCAGCTAAAACCTTCCTTATCAAATGGTCGTATCAAGTACCCATATAAATAAATTTTAGATATTTAGGAAGAAGTGTGCATGCATGCGAAAGCTCATACCAGTAACAAACTTAGTTGGTCTCTAAGGTGCTACTGGAAGGAATTTTTTTATTTTATAAATAAATTGTTTAAGATCATCCTTTGTAATCTTTCTGTACTGGTGTAAGAAGTGCAATAAGACAAAGGTTGCCATCTATTCATCATTTTAATTCCTTGCTTGTTTTAGGAAGCTTTTTTTTCTACTTGGAAAAAAAACATTTCTTTGTCATCGTGAACAATTTCACATAAAAAAAATCTCAAAGGGTAATGGTAAATTGTGCATGAAACTGAAATTGAAGGTGTGTTTTGTCACTTTGATCAATTAAATTAATCAATAGGCTTTCTACTGGTAAAGCTTTGGCCTATGTTGACATCATGTCCCTTTAGATGTTGAATCTTGTAAGAGTGGCTGCTTCCATTTTTATTTAAGATATGACATACAGTGGTACCTCAGGTTAAGAACTTAATTCGTTCCGAAGGTCCATTCTTAACCTGAAACTGTTCTTAACCTGAGGTACCATTTTAGCTAATGGGGCCTCCTGCTGCTGCTGCGCCTCCAGCAGACGATTTCTGTTCTCATCCTGAGGTAAAGTTCTTAACCAGAGGTACTATTTCTGGGTTAGCGGAGTCTGTAACCTGAAGCGTCTGTAATCCGAGGTACCACTGTAATTTTAAAAATGTGGCTAAATGCCCATGATTATACAGCAGTTATAATACCCTTTGATGCATGTCTGGATTGTGAGAATATTAAGGATAAAGGCAGATGTAATATTTAAAATGAGTCCTATAGTGAGTGAAAGCCGAAAGCCTGTCTTTTCCCCAGCGTTTTAATTTTGAATGACAGATGCATGTTCCAGTCAATTGAACAATAGTTTAGCTTGAGCTGTTGCACCCCACTTTCAGGAGAGATGTCTACTTTTTAAAAAAGTGCCATATGTGAGTTTAGTCATGCATTAAATCAATGCCTTATTAATAAACGAAAAAGAAACCAAAGAATGCCCCTCACAGAATTATGCACAATCTAATATACCAATGCTCAAAAGAACCAAAACAATACTTTACAAAGGTTATTATTAAAACAATATTAATAAAGTAATCCTTTATTATGTGCAATGGGACTTACTCTTAGGTAAGTGTGTCTAGGATGGCAGTCTCAGTTACATCACAAAAACACAATTGACTCTCAACCTATAATCCTATAACATAATAAAGTTCCTACACAAGTAGGAAATGATTTCTTACTACTGTATTTTTTTATTCCCACATTTGAAAAATCCCAACTCATTTCCAAAAAACGATTATTATTACAAACTCTGTTAGTCCCATAATGCCAACTTTAATTTATTTAATGTGGCAGTATTGCTGCCACAATTGTGTAAAATAACATTGCTGCCTTGTTCTAATATACCAGTGCTTTTCTTCTAGAAATATAGGAGCCACTACTCACCATGAAGTTGTTACAGTAAGTGCCACGCTTTTTAACAACAAAATAGCACCTTGATTATCCCCTGGAAAAAAAGCACTGCCTTTAATATTGTTAACAAGAAGATCTGAGGGTCTAAATTAAATATTTCCTCTAAAATAACATTGTTTGCTTTCAAAATTTGTTTCCAAAATCCCTTGGCATAAACCCAGGACAAAGAGCAAGGTACAAAAATGTTTTAAGTGAAAAACTGCTCTGGGGATTGATGATATCACAGGCATTGGCCGAGTTTGCATGTCATATTAAACCATAGCTTAAAACAAACTGTAGTTTAGTGTGAATGAGCAGTGTGCTCATGTACACTACTCTAAATTTCCTATGGCAATATTTCCAGGGGCCTTGGCCCTCAACTAGGGTCTGTGCTTCTTTGGAGAATTGAAGATGCAGTAGAGACTGTTGTAGATTTAAGAAATATGATTTATTCACATTTAGACAGAGGGAGTCCAGATCTTACAGCATGGTCATCTCAAGAGGAGCTTGTTCCCTACAACAGTGCAGTACTGGAGCCCAAGGCACCTCACCCAGGCAGCCTTCAGCCAGCCTGCCCAAGATGGAGTTGTTTTCCCTTCTTGTTCTCCTTCTTGTTCCCAGCACACCTTGCTAAAGAAATTCTTTTCTTGCAACCTCACACGCACACACCATCTTCTTGGCAACCTCTGTCTGGCTTCCTCCAGGCCCAAGAATTCCTCTTAGATGGACAATCAACACCTTTTGTCATGTTAACAGCTTTGCTCTTCATTAGCCCAATCAGGCTGATTTGCATAACCCAGCCCAGGGATTCCTTGTCTGGCGCAGTTCTGCATCTTGCATTTTCATTCATATCCCAAATAATGAAATTCTACCATTTATTAATTTCTTGGGGGGGGGGGTTGGAGGGGGGCAACCTATAACAATACATACCTGCGTGAATATATACTTGGGTTGTGCTGATATGAATGGGATGCACAGTCCAATTTGCAATCAAAATGTACATACCTATATTGGATCCAGTTACAGATAGGTAGCGGTGTTGGTCTGCCATAGTCAAAATAAAAAAAATCCTTCCAGTAGCACCTTTAAGACCAACTAAGTTAGTTCTTGGTATGAGCTTTCGTGTGCAAGCACACTTCTTCAGATACACTGAAACAGAAGTTGCCAGATCCTTCTATATAGTGAGAAGCTGGGGAGGGGTATTACTCAGAAGGGTGGTGGGAATGGGAGATTGGCAGATAGCTGAGATGAGCCTGCTGACGACTCTTAACGACTGTAATAGGTCTTACAGGAAAAGGCAAGGGGTGAGAAGGTGAGAAATGGCTTAGTCATGTATAATGGGATAAGAATCCAATGTCTTTGTTCAAACCAGGTCTCTCCATGGTTTTAAGTTTGGTAATGAGTTGCAATTCAGCAGCTTCTCTTTCCAGTCTTTTTCTGAAATTCCTTTGTAGCAAAACAGATCTCAAAGTAGCTGTTTTGCTACAAAGGAATTTCAGAAATAGACTGGAAAGAGAAGCTGCTGAATTGCAACTCATTACCAAACTTAAAACCATGGAGAGACCTGGTTTGAACAAAGACATTGGATTCTTATCCCATTATACATGACTAAGCCATTTCTCACCTTCTCACCCCTTGCCTTTTCCTGTAAGACCTATTACAGTCGTTAAGAGTCGTCAGCAGGCTCATCTCAGCTATCTGCCAATCTCCCATTCCCACCACCCTTCTGAGTAATACCCCTCCCCAGCTTCTCACTATATAGAAGGATCTGGCAACTTCTGTTTCAGTGTATCTGAAGAAGTGTGCTTGCACACGAAAGCTCATACCAAGAACTAACTTAGTTGGTCTTAAAGGTGCTACTGGAAGGATTTTTTTTATTTTATACCTATATTGGATTCATTTGTAATTAGTTGTCCAGTAACACCTTGTTTGTGAACAATTACAGCTAGATTGAGACATTCTTTTTAGTGTTATATTATGCTTAATGTTGCACTTTAGTATTAAAAGGATTTGTATATTTCTTTCGCGTTACTATTCGTAGTTATTTATCTGGGAGTACTAACCAAAGTTCTCGAGCCGCTTACAATATATTTGTGACACAATAAAATAGCCGGTGATACAGTAGTCACTATGGCAGGGCAAAGGTGTCTATAAGGCCCCTCATCCCTTTGTTCTCTGATGTTCCTGCAAGACTTGAACTGGTTCACCTCACAAAGCAGCCAGATTTCTACAGAAAGGACACAAGATCTCCTCTGACCTTAGAATTGCATTTGCAAAACCCGATGGGCCTTGAAATTGTGCTGGCATTGACATCGTTTACGCTGTCACAGCAAACACCTTGAGAGTTTTACTCTCCTCTAGTGCAACAGGCCTACTAACATGCTGATTCAGCGTTTGGATATCTCACTTCCTGCCACAAATTCTATTTTCTCTCTTTGCTGTGGTTATCACTATTCTCGTATCTTTCCACATTCCTTCCACCTGTCTCTTTGCTGATGTCTTTCTATTGCGATATTCTGATGTTTGCTTCCCTCTGTCTCTCTCTCTCTCCCTTGAGCAAACACACTATGACGCCCAAGGACTTTCTGGAATTGTCATTTTACGAAATTTAAAGAGATGTGTGCTATCTCAGAAGCAAATCGTTATGCAACAAGCTCCAAATATTTTCTTTTACAATTATCCAAAGGACAGCAAAACCCACGGTTTTATATTGTAATGTGCTAAGGATCTGGTAGCAAATCCTTAGCAGACAATGATTGGCTGAGCTGCTCTCTCCAAGTGTGGCAAAATGCAGCATATGAAAACGATGTTGTGGTGTGGGTGAATTCATTCTGGGGAATCTCAGGGCAGCATATTGCATATTGTAGGCAAAGGTGCTGTTAATGTAACTGTTGGAATGACTATAGTGCTTAAAGGAGGGTCTTAGAATTTCATACCCTCCAACATTTCTCCAATGAAAATAGTAAAGGTAAAGGGACCCCTGACCATTAGGTCTAGTCGTGGATGACTCTGGGGTTGCGGCGCTCATCTCGCTTTATTGGCCGAGGGAGCCGGCGTACAGCTTCCGGGTCATGTGGCCAGCATGACTAAGCCACTTCTGGTGAACCAGAGCAGCGCACAGAAACGCCGTTTACTTTCCTGCCGGAGCGGTACCTATTTATTTATGAAAACAGTAGGGACGTATGGTAATATTTAACCACCACAACTGTATTATTTATACCTGGCTCATCTGACTGGGTTGCTCCATCCCCTTTAGGCTGCTTCCAACATATATAAAAACATGCTAAAACACTAAACATTTTTTAAAAAAACCTTCCCTATCCAGGACTGCCTTCAGATGTCTTCTAAAGGTGGTATAGTTACATCTCTTTGGTTTGGGGGGGGGGGGTCCCATAACCCAATATCCTCCAACATTTCTTCAATGAAAATAGGGATGTCCTAAGGAAAAGCAGGACATTCCGGGATCAAATCAGAAAGCAGGATGGTTTCTGTAAATCTGAGACTGTCCCCGGAAAATTGGGACACTTGGGAGTGTCTGGAATTTCATTCCACCCCCCTCCGCTACAAAAATATTAAATTGATATATGGGTGGTGCCTTTTTGCCACTAGCTATCAAACGATGACAAAAGCTGAGTCAAAGTATTTGGCCCAGTTTTAATTTCAGCACATACTCCTTTATGCCCAAGGATTACAAACCTAAAGAAAGTTGAAAACAGAGGGATATCGTGTCCTCCCTAAAAGAGGGCATGTGTTGCGGTGAGGCCTGGAGACCAATCCCCTGTGTTGTGGGTGGGTAAGATTGGTCAGCCACAACATCCGATTGGTAGGTCCCTCGTTGTTGGGTACGATCTGGCCAATGGGGCGCAGTCCAAATGCATTGAGGGACCTATATATACCCATGCATGTGACCCAGAGCTTCCTCCTTCACCACGTGCATTTGGAACTCCCACCCACCTCTCCCTACTTTTAAGGCTTGTGCGCTTGACCTCGTTACGCCGTCGTGTGCCGTCTGTTGTTGGGACAGGGGCACGGCAGGAATTTCCCCCACTTGGCTGATGCCATTTGGGTTTTGCCTGCCGCGTAGCAAATCGTCACAACTTGTAAGGTTGCGGATAGGCTCTGGTTCAGGTGATAGGGATGGGAGAACGCTCTCGCCATCCCTATGTGAAGGGTATTCCGTTAAAGGAATCCAGGGACTCAAATGGTTTGGTCAACCCCTGAGAGAGGGTTGTGCCCGTGCCTGAGTCCAGGGGGGTATTTGGGTGGTGGAGATAGCCTGTTCCCGACTTTTCACCTATCCAGTTGTTCACCCTTGGCTGACCTATGCTGGAACCCTGGGTCATCGCTACTTGCAAGTGTGCAGGGAGCTAGTCGAACCAGAGCCCATGCAACCACTCGCTTTCTGTAATCAACAAAGTTGTGGCCTAAATTTTGCCAAAAACCAAAGCTAAAATTTGATTCAAGTGTCGATTTATTTAGGGGGGAGGCCTCTGGGTCTGAACACGCGATAGGGATCCCCAGACAAAAAGGGGACCAAACTGTTTCTTATCTAAGTATCCTGTTTGCAGTTTGTTGAGTGCAACTCTGCCAAGGTACGAGTTCTATCAGCCAAGCTTGGCACCAGCCAAGAACCCCTGTCCCCGACTCTTTAGGATGTAATGTTTGCTTAAAATGTTGACTGCTCTGCCTTCGCCACAGACTGAACTCAATTTCCTGCTTCCTGGTTATTCCGTCAGAACAATAGTAGAGGCCATAGAAGGTGCTGTGCTCACCCTGTTCTCTTGAGTCAGCGTCTTTTTCCATGGGGTTAACAATTGCCATACTGAAGTCTCTGGGAATCTTGCCACTGACTTCAATCTGCGCATCTATAATGAGAGGGGATTTGCTTCTTTGAAGCTTATGGTACTATTTTACTAAACAGGTGCAAGCTTTCAGCAACTGTTCCTGCCCGGCTCCAGTGAAAGCTGGTTATACGCCAGATAGACTGCAGCCAAAACCCATTCAGTCATAATATCTTTTGTGGGGAAGGTGGTGGTTGAAATAGATTGGAAAAGGAGGCCGTGCCTGGAAGTGGCAATGGGAGTTAATTAATTCAGGAAATTACTGACTCAAGTACCCAGCATGTGTACTCTTATCATACACTTGTTATTAAACATGTTTGGAGTGCCAAACATTAGATTTTTATGAGTACATGTTGACAATGGACTGTTGAAGTTATGTAACCCTAAGGCTGTAAGCCGGCACAGCCCTATCAGTAAGCAAAGCAAAGAAGCCACTTCAGATGTTGCAGACTGGGGACTCTAAAGAAAAAGGATTTGATGAAAGTGGATCAAAGTTTTTTTAAAAAAAATAATTTTTATTAACAGGCCAATCAAATCACATTATTTCCAAGTCACATTAATTCCAAATTATACAGCCAAATTTTTAAATTTTGTTGGCGGTACCCATACTTCAAGCTCCGAACGGAGGTCCAAGCATCACTTATATTGCTGCTTTAATTAAACAGTTCTATCCAGTTCTATCCAGATAGTCTCTTTATTACTTTCTTCATCTTCTTGTTGTTATCATATGTTCCTTTCTTTGCGATCTCTGATAATCTTCACAAGCGGGTTGGAAACAAACATCCTCTGTGTGGGTTTTACACTCTCCAAAAATCATAAAAGTGGATCAAAGTTTGAATTAGAGATATTAAGTAATGATTCTAAAATTTTGTCTAAAATGTATAAATTGCTGCTTGAATGGCATTTGAAGGATGAGGAGGTTAAGTCGGTTATGATTCACTGGGCCAAAGATTTTGGGTATAATATACAGCTGAGTGATTGGGTGAAATTATGGAAAGAAGGTTTAAAATTTACTGCATGCAATGTCCTAAAAGAAAATGTGATGAAAATGATGTATAGATGGTATATTACACCTGTCAAGTTAGCGAAAATGTATAAAGTCAGTAATAAATGTTGGAAATGTAAAGAAAAAGAGGGAACATTTTATCACATGTGGTGGGAATGTAAAAAGGTGAAATGCTTCTGGGAGATGATATATAATGAGATGAAAAAAATGTTGATAAAGAAACCAGAAGCATTTTTACTGGGCATTGTTGGGAGTGATATAAATAGAAAGGAATATAAGCTCTTTTAATATGCAATAACAGCAGCAAGAATATTACTGGCCCAAAAATGGAAGCAAGAAGAATTACCGACAATTGAAGAATGGAGGATGAAGTTAATGGACTATGCAGAACTAGATAAACTAACAGGAAGGATTCGAAACTGGCGGGACCAGAAATTCACGGAAGACTGGAGTAAATTTACGGACTATTTGAAAAGTATTTGTGAAGATCAGACGACGTTGTAGGTTTGCAAGAAGTTTTGTGAGGAGTATTATTGGAAGTATTGCAAAATGGAGAAGGGGAAGGATGATTTGTTAAGAGATGTAAAGGCAATATAAGGTTAAGAAATGCATAAGAAGTGGTTAAAGCGGTGGATCATCAGAGGTGCTGATGGAAGTGTAAAAAGATTGTATAAGTGATTAGTTTTGTGGTACATTTTATAATTTATATGTTAAAATCAATAATATTTTTTTTTTTTTTTAAAGATGTTGCAGACTGGGGGCTGGGACTAGCGGAGAGGTACTGGAAGGCAAATCCATGTGTGCTGATTCTATGCTCCCCACCAGCCCATGTCCCCATGCAATCATTGAAATAACATTGAACTGCCTGTCCTTTGTGTGTGGAAAAACAGCAAAGTTTCATAAGCTACCACTCACTGCAAACTTATGCACACCTACAGAAGAGTAGGAATGGGCAAATCTCTCAATTCTGGGTTCTCTCACTGCTGAAAGTAGGTGGGTTGTGAGTTCTTTGTGGTGTAAATGGGCATTGTTGTCTTGGAAGATGTTTAGTAGGGCCAATTCTGGGGTGATGTCTAATACTTGCTTAGTTATTTTACATATTTCTCGTATGGCTTTTGTCCAGAATAGTTGGATTTTGGGGCACTCCCATGTCTCAACAAATGAAACTGATTTGTAAAAATGTAACATGGAAAAAATACGAGAGACATTACACATACTTCTGTAAAACAAGAAAATCTTTAATAAAAATACCGTATTTTTTGCACCATAACACTCACTTTTTTCCTCCTAGAAAGTAAGGGGAAATGTCTGTGCGTGTTATGGAGGGAATGCCTACGGATGGCGGGGGGATCTGCTACAGTTGTGAGCAGAGGATCCATGGTTCCCCTTCCTTCCCTCCTCCGTGGCTTGCTTTGAAACAGCAAAGCGGGAGAAGAGCCGCTGAGTGGGGAGGAGAGAGGGACAGAGAGCCTGCTTGCTTTAAAGGAGCAAAGCGGGAGAGGAGAGGAGCCTTCTCCTCTTATACCCCTCTTCTGCATTATTAACAGCATCCTTCTCCACCCACCCCACACGTGTTCCTTGTCCCTTGAGTGCTTTTCCTTCCCTCCCCACTTAAAACATGGTTACAAAGCACGGATCCACATGGATCCTCAGGATTTTTGCACTGGGTCACCCCAAATTCACCATCAGATCACATAGCATGTCCATGGCTACGGCTTGCACCAAAAAAATCACGCACCCACTGTTGCCTGGGGCCGCAGTGGTGCAAAAACGTGGTTACAAAGCATGGATCCACATGGATCCTCAGGATTTTTGCATTGGGCTACCCCATACTCACCGTCAGATCACATGTCTGTGGCCACAGCATGAACCACAAAAATCATACATCCGCTGTTTCGTTTAGAATATTTTTTTTCTTGTTTTCCTCCTCTAAAAACTATGTGCGTGTTATGGTCGGGTGCGTGTTATAGAGCGAAAAATACGGTAAATAAGTTACACCTTCAAAATAATAATAATAATAATCATCATCATCATAATAAAAAATAATAATTCTGGGTTCTCTCCATTTCTCATTTTCCCCATTTTAAGTTTAGTTCTCTACATTCCCAAATCAGTTTGGCAATTTTTTTTTATTAAAGAATTTATCAGTGTATTGGTGCAAATTTCTCCTAATATACACGTTTTGCCTAACAGACACATTTTTGCAGAGCAATTTCCCCATAGAAGATGCATTTTGGTTGTTTTCACAAATATACGCATTTTTATGCATGCTTTTGTCCTAGCCCATGCATTTGTCCACACGTTACTTGGCCAGAGAACTGCACCGCAAAATGTGGAGAAGTGTGAAGCTCAAAAGATGGCCGTGTTTTTGGTTTTATATTGTTTTGGAAAGAGCAAATTAGGTAGGTTCTCCTTCAAAACTGAGCTGAGTCAAATTTATCCTCCATGTCTAATTAGGAATAAGCCTCACTGAACATGGCAAGACTTGCTTCCAAGTAAACTTGAACTCATGGGCTTGATGCCTAGCTTCTAAGAGCTAGTTAAGGCTTTCATCTGCAGATGAAATCAACTTAGGACTCTGTTTTTCTGCAAACTTGCCTTTTGTCATGGAACTCAAATCAGAGCACAAAGAGTTTCAAAGTTTCCCCAAGAATATAAAATCTTTAGCGCTGATTCAGAGCAAACGTCAATCACGTTTTCTCCAGATTGAAGGTTATTTTGATTTACCAGTAAATAGTGGGTTTTCCCAGGGAAAGCAGTGGGGTAAAGACAAAATCACTCAGACCCATGCTTTCCAGGCATGGGACGAGTGGAAGTATGGCTAAGCCCTTAATATTATCATTTTCCATTCTTAAATTTAGTTCTCCGCATTTCTGTAGCAATTTGCTAATGAAAATTCATCAGTATTTCTGTGCAAATTTCTCACAATAAGCACGTTTTTGTATGCAGCTGTTACTAATGTACATATTTTTGTACGCAAATATAATGCATGTTTATGTTCTTTCTCCCAATATATTTATTTTTATGCACACTTTCCTCCTAATATATGCATTTTTGTAAAAAATGTTCGTATTTGCCCCTGCATTGTGTTTACATGTGTCTTTAAACTATTCATCTCAGATCAGGAAGATGCTTCGAGAATCTCACTCAGCTTGCCTCTCTAAATAATGTGGTGCCATATCTAAGCTTGGTATTAAGTAAACGATATAGCTCCAGATAACAGTACCCAGTTATGTCTGACTGGAAACTGTGGTTTTTCCTCCTGTGTAATGCATTTCTTTCAAAATACCTTCCAGGAAATGCTGAATTGACGAAAAAGAAAATGCAACACCTTTTAAGCTTAACATATTGGATTCTATTTGGATATCTAAGTAGAAACTATATGTAATATTTATAAATCCACATGAAATTTATGTATGCAAGCTTATGCACAGATTGTTACACATAAGATGTGTGTGGGTTGGTGGTTCGTATCATATAAAATGCCACATATATCTGAAATGACTACTTCCACTAAAAAATGTGTGCAATCCCATTAAGTCCCATAGGATTTTGAACATGCTTTAATCTTTTCCGTTGAAATAAATAGGCCATAAAAGTGCTTGGATCTGGTTGGATTGGGTTTTACATTTGTTACACTGGGGAGAGGGCTTTTAGGTTACGTAGTGATCATGACTTGAGTTTCCTAAGCACATCTGCTAGGATAGTCTATTGCACAAGCCTTATTGAAATGAATGAGATTTGCATGTTTTAATTTTTAATTAATGGCAGATAGATGAATGGAACTAACAAAAGAACAGAGCAAATGAATGTGTTACAATTGTACTTTTTTTTTTTATTATGCATGTTATAATCTTATAGCCTTGCACCGTTACAGCCAATATACTGGAGCTCTGTTTCATGTTTTCCCCCTCTTCCTTTCTGTATTATCTCCCTGTAATTTTGCAATTTTGTAAAAACGAAACGATTGAAAGCAGATGGAGAGAACAGAAGGAGCGATTAAGGATGGGTGGTGATACATTATTTTCTCCTGACTATGCTCCTATTCAGGGACGTGGATGGTGCTGTGGGTTAAACCACAGAGCCTAGGACTTGCCAATCAGAAGGTCAGCGGGTCGAATCCCTGCGACGGGGTGAGCTCCCGTTGCTCGGTCTCTGCTCCTGCCAACCTAGCAGTTTGAAAGCACACCAGTGCAAATAGATAAATAGGTACTGCTCCAGCGGGAACGTAAACGGTGTTTCCGTGCGCTGCTCTGGTTCGCCAGAAGCGGCTTAGTCATGCTGGCCACATGACCCGGAAGCTGCTCCCTTGGCCAATAAAGTGAGATGAGCACTGCAACCTCAGAGTCAGCCACTACTGGACCTAATGGTCAGGGGTCCCTTTACCTATACTCCTGTTCAGGTACTCCTCTCGTGATTATAATTGTGTGGGAGGGAGGGAGGGAGGGAGGGAGGTAAATATTTCCTGCCCCCAACCACTCTGTTGCATCTTCATTGCGTCATCCATTCACTTCTAATGTATTGTATTGGAAAACATCTGCAGCATAGCGCCTGCTATAAGAGAATAGACTCCCTGTGCAATTTAGAACCCCAATCTAGACTTAAATTCCATGGATTTCAACGAGAGAGATTTGCAGCCCGGTCTCATTTATGTCTACTTGGAACGAAGTCTAACTGTGTCCAGCATTGCTCATTCCTGAGTAAGTATACATAACCACGTGCTAAATACTCCCGGAAAAATCAATGGGACCCGAGAGTGCTTCATACTGGTTGGATCATGCCCAAAGATTCTGTACACAAATGAAGAAGGCGATTCTGTTGAAATATGGCATTTTTAAATAAAATACTTTACTGATAACCCTGAAGAATGGCAAACACCGAAATTACAAACTAGGCTCTTAAATAGACTGATCCGTCCTGAAGGTGGGAGGGGATTTTGGTTTTATCCCTCCCCCCTTTTTTGTAATTATCATTATATATTGGAAACATATAATGATATAAAACTATATCTAAAATACACATATTTGGGTTTCTTTTATCTGATAATTATTTGTTGTTGTTTAGTCGTTTAGTCGTGTCCGACTCTTCGTGACCCCATGGACCAGAGCACGCCAGGCACTTCTGTCTTCCACTGCCTCCCGCAGTTTGGTCAAACTCATGCTGGTAGCTTCGAGAACACTATCCAACCATCTCGTCCTCTGTCATCCCCTTCTCCTTGTGCCCTCCATCTTCCCCAACATCAGGGTCTTTTCCAGGGAGTCTTCCCTTCTCATGAGGTGGCCAAAGTATTGGAGCCTCAGCTTCAGGATCTGTCCTTCCAGTGAGCACTCAGGGCTGATTTCCCTCAGAATGGATAGGTTTGATCTTCTTGCAGTCCATGGGACTCTCAAGAGTCTCCTCCAGCACCAATCTGATAATTATAATTGTCGATAAATATTCATTAAAAGAAAAACACTTTCGGGAAAAGGCTGAGAATCTTTGCAACACTTTCTCCCCAGCACATGCAGCCTACCCTTAGCTCTTAAAAATGTCACTGTGGTCATCAAAATGGTAGTAAAATTCATCCTCATCAGAGTGGCTGTCAGCTAGTGTGAAAAATACAGGTTCCCATCCAGCCTTGTTCCCAGCAACTATTGAAAGAAACTGTATGGAGTGGGAAAGAGTAGGAAAGGTGGTCACCTTCAAGCGGGAACTGGTTCTCAGAAGTTACAAGAGTGTCAGTAATGGGGGGCAAGCTAGAGCGGTGATGCTCACCTGATGTCGGAAGTGAGCCAGCACTGTAATAAAATAATAAAATAAAATAAAATGTTATTTATATTCCGCCCTCCCCAGCCGACGCCGGGCTCAGAGCGGCTAACTACAGTAAAATAATACAGCATTCTAAAAGCAATTCATTATAAAATCAGTTCAAATCAAATTAATGACAACCATTGGGCTAGAGTTCTGTGAGGATTACCAAAGGAGGGGGTCAGACTGTGCCCTGGCCAAAGGCCTGGTGGAACAGCTCTGTCTTGCAGGCCCTGTGGAAAGATGTCAAGTCCCGCAGGGCCCTAGTCTCTTGTGACAGAGTGTTCCACCAGATAGGGGCCACAGTCGAAAAAGCCCTGGCTCTGGTTGAGGCCAGCCTAACCTCTCTGTGGCCCAGGACCTCCAAGATGTTTTTGTTTGAAGACCGTAAGGTCCTCCGTGGGACATACCAGGAGAGGCGGAGTAAGTTGGAGTTAAAGGTAAAGGGACCCCTGACCATTAGGTCCAGTCATGACCGACTCTGGGGTTGCGGCGCTCATCTCGCTTTACTGGCCGAGGGAGCCGGCATACAGCTTCCGGGTCATGTGGCCAGCATGACTAAGCTGCTTCTGGCGAACCAGAGCAGCACACGGAAACGCCGTTTACCTTCCCGCCAGAGCGGTACCTATTTATCTACTTGCACTTTGACTTGTTTTTGAACTGCTAGGTTGGCAGGAGCAGGGACCGAGCAACGGGAGCTCACCCTGTTGCAGGGATTCGAACCACCGACCTTCTGATCAGCAAGTCCTAGGCTCTGTGGTTTAACCCACAACGCCACCCGCGTCCCTGCCCAAGTTGGAGTTAGCTCTTTATTTAAAAAATCATGATCTGCAAATGAGTGTCAGGCCTAGCACAGCAACGTATTTCCAATAGGTCTTGCCCCCGTGAAGCAGTTGCTCAGACTGAAGGTCCCTGCCTCCCCACAGTTCCCTCCTCTCCAGGGTTTTCCCAAGCAATCAGAGATTGTGCCTGCACGCCACCAATCTCTCCTCTGCCCTGTTCATGCCTCTTATGGTTCTGGGAGAGGAGCATGGAGGGGAGCTTGTCACAGAAGGAGGGGGACACACCCATGACTCTTCACCAGCTGGATTCATCTCTGTCTCTTGGCCTCCTTCACCCCCTGCTTCAGCTTCTGTCTCTGAGTCTGGACTTCTCTCTGTTGCAGACTCTCCCGGCTCACTAACTCCTGGTACCTCCTCAGCTTACGACACCTCCTTTCCCCAGTCCTCTCCCTCTGACCACTCATCATTGTTGCACCACCACTCCCCGGACGCTGAGCCTTCTTCCCTTGGTGGTTCTCCAGCTGGTTCCTCCCACCATTCTTCAGCACCCTACCAGTCCATGATACCTGAAACCCTGACAACTGAGTCACTGCTACCTGCTGGTACTGTAAGGAGCAGCAAGGCAGCAGAGAGTCGACATGATGTAAACAGACCAGCAAAGCCAATCTGATGGTTCTGCTAGTGCGTTTTCACTGTGCTGACCTCCCCAGTGCCTTGCCCTTGCCCTTCTCCATCCTAGAAGCTCCAGTAACGCACCTATCAGGAGCAATTCAGTGTCCCACCATACTATCCATTGCTGGAAAGGTTGTGTGTGGTGTTTTTTTAAGTATCACAACATCTTGGAATAAGTCAATATAACACAGCTGCCGCATGAAGAGGAAGACATCCTCCACGAGTTGACCAGGTGAGTAATAAAATGTTTGTGCAGGTGTAGGTGCTGCCTCACCCTGAGGAAAAGGCTGTAAGAAAAACATGGGCCTGAAATTAGTTTGGATTGACACACCTAGGTAGGCAGGGCATTTGGGCTGAGCTGGGCACACCCTGTTCATCCTAGATTTGCTCAGGCTGATTTTTCACTGGCATTGAGCGTCAACTTGTGTTTGAGCTGTAATACGTCAGTTCTGACAGCAGCTCACAAGACTGAATACTCCTCCGTAACAACATTTCCCCACACACAGAAAACTAGAATATCAGGAGATATAGTTTGAGTGTGCCACATACACCTTAAGATGCTAGTTTTTCTGGAGGTTGTTTTGTTTTATACTAAGAATATTCAATTATGTCAGCTCCCACCTGTAATTTGAAGTTGAATAGTCCAGAAACAGGTTTGGCTCCTCTGTGAAAACTAAGCCTTATTAGTTGGTGTTATCTGGAGCTGATTTATTTATTGTGCTTACGTTACCACTTCTTACTCATTGCATCACATATTTTCACTATGTCCTGATAGGCTTAAGCCCTATTGTAGCTCAACTTTAATAACAGCTGGCAAGTCATTTATAAATGAATTAAATGCCCCTCCTTCTTATGCAGAGGGTAGGCACCCTCTCTATTAGCATCTTAAAAACTTTAGATATTTAAAAAAAATTATGGTCTGCATTTGGGTGGTTTTATTATTTTTATATTCTGAAACTGTTGCTATTTATTAGTGGAATTTTAATGTTGTATTGTATTTCTTTGTTGTAACCCGCCTTGGAAGTGTACCTATCCAAAAGACGGGTTAAAAATCCATTAAATAAAATAATAACATGCGGGCCAAACAAAGAAAATCCTGGATGTTTTTTAGGAGACTTGTTGAAGCATAATAATTTCTATCAATGAAAGTATAGATGGGGCCTCATCCCATTGTGGATAACAAAACAGCAATGGCTAGCTAGTTTCCTTGTTAATGAGGGGAATGGCTGAGGAAAGTCTAGGAAAGTCTTGACTTCTATCATCCCCCATTTTTAATCAGGGGATTTGGTCATCAGACAGTTCTTTTTTAATTAGGACAACTGATTCGGGTCCTAGCCTCCAGAGCAGGAGAAAAAACAAACTTGCTCCATCCATGTGAAAGCCCTTTAGATATTTGAAGATGGCTATCATATCTCCTCTCAGGCTCCTCTTTTCTAGGCTAAACATACCCAGCTCCCCTCATAAGTCTTGGTTTCCAGACCCTTGTTCATCTTGGATACCCTCCTCTGCACACATTCCAGCTTGTCAATATCTTTCTTAAATTGTGGTGCCATTAACTGGACACAGTATTCCAGGTGTGGTCTGATCTGGGTAGAATAGAACAGTACTATTACTTCCCTTGATCTGGACACTATACTTCTGTTGATGCAGCCTAGTATAGCATTAGTTTTTTTCCTCTGCTGCTGCATTATCATACTGTTGAGTCATGTCAAGCTTGTGGTCTACTAAGACCCCTAGATCCTTTTCCCATGTACTACTGGCAAGCCAAGTGTCCCGTACCTTATATTGGTGCAGCTGGTTTTTCCTGCCTAAGTACAGAACCTTACATTTGTCCCTTCTGAATTTCATTCCGTCAGCTTGGGCTCTGTCCTCCAATCTGTTAAGGTCCTCTTGAATCCCGATTATGTCTTCTGTGGCATTAGCTACCCCTCCCCTCCCTAGCATTAGTGTTCCCATATTTAATTAACTTTAGTTAATTAACTGGAAGAGAGCCTGCTCCTTTCCCACTTTGCCAAGCTGAAAATCAAACTTTGAGATTGATAATGCTTTGATAGTCATCACTGCAGTTGTACTAATATTAAATCAATTTCCTACTGCTAAACATCGTTCTGCCTTGTAATTCATTCAAGTTACTTTAATTTTACACCCTGTAAACTTCCGGAAGGTGGTGGTGGTGGTTGTTTTCTTAGAAGGGTGGGAATTGCTTTTGATAAGTAAGAGACAGGAAAACCTGATGCAGATAAAACAAAGGTGATTATGGCAACATTTCATGGGAGGATATGATATGCTCAGCAGCTTCCTTTCCCAATTCCACACTGCAATCACGACTCTTATCTGTGAATATATCATACTTGAATAAAAAGCCAATGAGTAATTCCACCCAATTTCTCCTGTAGAGTACCTTAGTAAACAAGAGTCCTAGATTCACTGGAGATGAATATTCAAGATCTAATTTTTCAGCTGAATGTGTGAGAACATGAATGTAGGAAGTGTTGCTGTGTCAAACAACAAAAGTAACAAGCTTGTGCCCATGATTCTGCCCTCTGTGTCACAAGAAATGGTGAGCAAATGAGGACTTGACTTGCCAGAACTTCTTGTTCTTCCATTGACTCTTGAGTGATATACAAGTCATGTTGTCGTAAACTGAAAGAATTTCAATTGATGATTGAGATTCTGCAGTGCTCCCTTGAACCTCCACCCCAAGTAAATGTCACCTTCCACATGGTGTTTACAGATTCCTAGTCTTTGGTTTCTCTGTGGTTTAGCATTCAAATTCAAACCAAATAAATAAAAATAAAATTCTGATACCTGTCTAGGATTGGAGGATAAGGCAGAAACCCAAAGATCATCCTGAGATGTCCCTCCTCCTCATCCACTACTGCAGTCACTCAGGACAAGCGCCAGTTCCTCCTCTTCCCCAAGTGTGGTGACGGCACTGGCGGGGGAAAATAGGGGCATTCCGAAATGAATTAAGAAGCTGGGATGTTTTGCGTAATTCCAGAACCGTCCCTGGAAAATAGGGACACTTGTAGTGTGTGTAAAGACTTTGGCAGAAACCAAGATGAGAGTTCTTTGTCCAATTGTGATGACCAGGACATGGGAATCCCAAGTCTCATCATCGCTGACCATTGGCCATGTCACCTGAGGCTAATGGAAGTTAGAGTACAGAAACATCTGGAGGACCAAAGATTCCCACAGGGACATGGAACAATCCATTGGGGAGGAGAGGAGCAAGCAGAAAGCCTTTGAGCCTACTCAGGCCCAAGAAGACGCCAGAGGGATAGTTTCTCAAGGAAAGGTACCATAGCCCAACTCAACATTACAGTGGTACCTTTGGTTACAGACACTTCAGGTTACAGATGCTTCAGGTTACAGACTCCGCTAACTCAGAAATAGTACCTCAGGTTAAGAACTTTGCTTCAGGATGAGAACAGAAATCACGTGGCAGCAGCGGGAGGCCCCATTAGCTAAAATGGTACCTCAGGTTAAGAACAGTTTCAGGTTAAGAACGGACCTCCAGAACAAATTAAGTTCTTAACCTGAGGTACCACTGTATTACGAGCAATCCCTGAGATCATCCAGATGTTAGTTGTCCCCTTTGTTACAGAGGGTGGAGTAGCTTTGAGGGTTGTTAATCCCATGCTGTGGAGCACTCTTTTAGCAGAGATTGGGCAGGCCTCCTTGCTTTTGACTTCCAGGTGTCTCTTGAAGGCTTTTTAATTTCAGCAGGCCTAGGCAGTTGTTTAAAACTTTTCTTGAGTAGCCAGATGATTTAAAGATGGTTTTGCATTGCCTTCAATGTTTTTATATTGCTGCACTTTACCTTAATATTTTATGAGAGGGCAGGATATAAACATGTTAATAAAGAAACAAAATGCAACAATTATCAATGGCTTTCCTGCCCCACAGATTCCTAAAAAGCTCTGCTACCTCTTTCTTAACCACTTTTGTTTCTGCCCTTTGGAAATATTTCAGTCTCAGCACTGTGCTGAATTGCATTTCAACTATTATTGTGCCAAACTCGCTCAGAACAGACTCTGTTCCAGAGCATAGCTTTGCCTATGAGTCTTTCCTGCATTTTCCTTCCCAAGTTGTCATATAGGACTAATGAATGTATACAAGAGGAAATCAAGGCCTGCGTTGGCTTCTTAATCATTCTGAAAAAATGCCAATAGTTGGCCAACACAATAGTTTCTTAACTATTTGGGGCGGGGAAAATGCAAGTTGATAAGAGCATGAAGACTGTGGAGAGAGCCGAGCACAATACAGTGGTACCTTGGAAGTCAAACGGAATCTGTTCCAGGAGTCCGTTCGACTTCCAAAACGTTCAGAAACCAAGGCATGGCTTCTGATTGGCTGCAGGAAGCTCCTACAGCCAATTGGAAGCCACGGAAGCTGTTTTGTACTGAAGTTCTCACCCTGGGCCAGCAGGGGGATACTGTAGACAGTTTTCACTCAGGTCCACATATGCAAATAAGGGATTGAAAGTGACGTTCAGTGATTGGATAGTTACAGAAAATGGTTACTGTTGCGTTCTAGCGGAGCTCTATATAAGCAGGCTGGCTGAACCCTTCAGTTCAGTTCTCTTCTGGCCTGTGAATAAACAAGAGGTGTTTGAAGAATCGCTGTGCCGTCTGATATGTTCACCCACAACTTAACAGAAGCCGTGTCAGATGTTCGGGTTCCAAAGAACATTCGCAAACCGGAACACTCACTTGCTGTATTCGGGAGCCAAAACATTCAAGATCCAAGGTACGACTGTATTACAGAGCAGGCCTGCACAACTTATTGCCAGATATGTGCCTACCAGCCACTTTTCTGCAGTGCCTCATGGCCTGTGTTGGGCTTTGTAGGTCACAAAATTGTGCAGGCCTACCTTGTAGCATGGTAGATAGGCTGGGAATGAAGCTGCCTAGCAGCCCAGTCTTGCTGGACCAGCAAATAATGCCTAGGATGAGGTGTACCAAGAGCTGTGCCAGCTATAACAACAGTTTGGAGTTGGTGGCATTACATGAGTGTTGAAAACACGCTCCTTGCTTATGCAGAGAAGCTCTTCCCTTGGGGTGGGGTGATCTGTGATGAGCTGCCATTTGCTTAAACACACTTGCACACCCACAGAGAGAGTTAAGAGATATCACATCTACTTACATGGCTAGGATGAAAGCCAGATTTGGGGTTTGATCTGACAGGAAACAGTTTTGGAGCTGACCGGGAGGGAAACCAGGCATAGAAACTTGCAACATCTCACAGATGGAATCAGGGGACACTCTTTGGATTGGTCTGGTGGGACAGGGGTGGAGTCCAGTAGCCCAGGGCCATGTCCCTCCCAATGGCTAGTGGTGGACCAACACAATCCAGGTAATAATAATAATAATAATAATAATAATAATAATAATAATATTTTTTATTTATCTGCTGCCCATCTGACTGGGTTTCCCCAGCCAGTCTGGGCGGCTTCCAACAAAAAATAGTAAAAGCACAATACAACACTAAAACTTCCCTGAACAGGGCTGCCTTCAGGTGTCTTTTAAAAACCACATAGCTGTTTATCTGTTTGACATCCACTAGGAGCAGGGCCGGATTTAGGTTTGATGAGGCCCTAAGCTATTTAGGTAATGGGACCCTTTATCTGTTCAGCTGTCCTTTGTCAACAACAAATTGTCACAGTTTTTTGTGTTGAATATATGCTATATGGTCATTTATGGACCTAACAGGTATCTAAAGCCATTTGCACATAACAAAATATGTATTTTATCGAAGTAATTGTTGAAATACAATTAACACTTTTTTTCCCCTTTCATTTTTGGGGGCCCCCCAAGAGAGTGGGGCCCTAAGCTATATAACTTGTTTAGCTTATACGTAAATCTGGCACTGACTGGAAGGGCATTCCACACACCCTCTGCCTGGTTCCCTGTAACCTCACCTCCCACAATGAGGGAACCACCAGAAGGCCCTTGGAGCTGGATTTCAGTGCCTGGGCTGGAAGATGTGGCCCAAGTTGAAAGCAGGAACAAAAAGTGCATGTAAACAGATGCAAGCCAGCTGTTCTGTGACAAGCCAAATAAAGACACTTATATATCCTCTGTGTTGCATTGACATCAACTGAAAGATACTGCTCCTTTCTGTAGCAGAAGAACACTATAGCAGTCCATTATTTGCCCTAGGTCAGTCAGTGAATCCATGACACAGAAACTGTAAGCAAAAAATATCCAGAAAATAATATAGGGATTTTTTCTGACCATATGCAGACTGCTTTGCACTGAGCCATTACAGTCTCCTCCTCCCATGCATAAAGTTAAGTCACAGGGCTTTCAGAGTAAATCCTAAGCACCCTCATTTTAGAAATTAACCATTGATTCCAGCTTTCTTGCAAGCAAACTATCACCAGAGAATACAAAGGGTATGTTCAGCTCCACCCAATATTGCACTCCTAATTTCCCTTCCTCTATAAATTCCTCACAAAACAACTTTTTGAAATAGCCCGCCCCACCCCACTGATTAAATTTATGCCAATATATTTGTCAACAAGCTTTCTCAGCTAGATGACAAGGTGTTTATTTTGTATCACTTGCATTGTTTTTAACCTATCTTTAGTTGTCTCTGTACTGTTTTTAAGACTATTTTTAGCTGTTTTATGGTGTTTGCAAATTGCCTAGAGGCAACATAAAAGGAAAATAATTAGAATTAGAATATCTCACCAGAACTCAGTTTTCTGTTTTCAGTAGCATCTCTGGGCCCTCAACTTCAGAAAAAATATATTCCTGGACATATGCAGAGTGCCTTTCCCTACCAGTGAATGGCTACAATCTCTGGTCTTCCCACACACAAAGGTTGATTGAGACATGCCTGGGCAGGTTTTTAAAAATTGTTATTACCAGAGCTTAACCAATTGTCCTTTCCCTCAACAGCAAAAATCTACTCTGGGTTGTCCCTTCTTGCCAACAGCTGCAAAAGATGTGTACATATGCTCTCGCATTAGCGAGCCAGGTGGAAAAATGCACTTTTCAAAGCAACAACAACCTGTTAATGTTTATTTTATTTTGCTATGAATGTGTGTGTGCAATGGTGAAGAAAGCACTTCTCTTAGCCAAGCTCCTGCCCTTCCCCCACCCCACTGCGATGTCCAGAAGTGGTCTTGGGAGAAGCAGAGAGCGCTGCCACTGACCGTTAGTAAAGTCTCTAATTTGCACCAAACACTAAGACTTTTAGAGAAGCTCAGAGGGGAGGAAGCCAGCAAATGCACTTACAATGAGCACATTTTGCCAGTTTCTTGGTTTGCCTCAACACAGAAGGACACATTGTGTGACAATTGCAGTTTGGGGCATCGCTGGGTATCTGATATGAAAGTTTGCAGGGAAGTATTATGAAGCCCACCTAGGGCTTTAGTTGCCTGGGGGGGGGCGGGTTCATAGTAGAGAAAAGGAAAGATGCATATACAGTGGTACCTCGGGTTAAGTACTTAATTCGTTCCAGAGGTCCGTACTTAACCTGAAACTGTTCTTAACCTGAAGCACCACTTTAGCTAATGGGGCCTCCCGCTGCTGCCGTGCCGCCGGAGCACGATTTCTGTTCTCATCCTGAAGCAAAGTTCTTAACCTGATGTCAGGGAACTGCCATCGGAGCTGGAAGTGGAGGGAAGGCTCCAAAGAGATGGCGGAGAGGGTCCCAGTAGGGAGAGAGGGAGCCCGTCTGCTGGGGAAGGAAATCAGCGTAACACCAGTAGAGAAGGGGGGCAGATGGGGGAATCGGGGAGGAGGCTCCAAGACTCCTCGCCGGAGACCAGCGGAGAGAGTACGGGTACTCCACTGCCCACACCCTCCCTGCGCAGAAGACTTCCGCGCAGGGAGAGTAGGAGGAGACTTGGCGTCAAGGAATTTTTGTGCTGGAAGAAGTTTAAGAAACGCCCACTGACGGATTCTGCCAGCGACTGAGACAGTCACGATGCTGGAGGCTGTTCAGTCAGAAAGGGTTTAACCAGGTAACCTTGCCAGCAGTGGCGGCAACTTACGCACGAGCAACCCCTAAATCCATTACACCCGAGGTAATATTTCTGGGTTAGCGGAGTCTGTAACCTGAAGCGTATGTAACCTGAAGTGTATGTAACCCGAGGTACCACTGTACTGCGGAGTCTAGCTCTGAATAATGTGATAGTAATAATGTGAAGATAAGCAGCTCAGGTGCTGCTCTGGGATTTGCTGCACTCAATGCGCTCTTGGTTCTCTCTTCCGACAAAGAAATCGGTCCTGTAAACTTCTTACCATTTCAGGAAGTACAGACCAGGAAACAGATTGGCATTATGGGAAACTCTGCCAATGCCCTTAGCAGTGGCCGCATACAGAAACCTCAGGCAGTATCTAAGTTGACTTGGGTTTCCACTCGTGCAATGGAACTCTCAGCCTTCCTCCCCACCCCAGTCAGTGTTCTGGGGCTCCTCCCAACTCTCCAGAAAAGATTTGGAGAGGACACAGGATGTGTGAGGCAGTGGCATGGGGTCAGTGGACTAGGGGGACTAAGCTAGTCCCCTAAATGTTCCCCTGATGCCTCTTTCCCAAAACCCAGGAAGCTTCTGCCCAGCTTAGGGAGGGAGGAGCGATGCTCACATGCACAACATTGCCCCCCTTCCCCAATCACCCTCGCAAACTGGCGCCTCTTGTCCTAACTGTTCCCCTACGAAAATTTTCACCACATGCCACTGATGTACGGGGAGGGGGGGCGGAGTTCCATTGCACAAGTGGACTGAACAAGTGAGATCCCACCCCACATTCCAAGTATGAATATGGTGTCCCAGTGATCTAGAAGTTGTTCTTCTTCTTCTTCCTCTTCTTCTTCTTCTTCTTCTTCTTCTTCTTCTTCTTCTTCTTCTTCTTCTTCATATACCGTCCTATACCCAGGGGTCTCAGAGCAGTTCACAGAATAAAATCAAGATATACCTAATAAAAATAAAAAGAGAACCCCGCCCCCAAAAAACTACACACACATTTTAAAAGGGCATAGAATGTAAATCGGATCAACTAAAGGCCTGGTTAAAAAGGAACATTTTTGCCTGGCGCCTAAGGGTGTATAATGAAGGTGCCAGGCGAATTTCCCTGGGGAGAGCATTCCACAGATGGGGAGCCACTGCAGAGAAGGCCCCATTCTTGTGTTGCCACCTTCCGGACCTCTCGAGTAGGAGGCACACGAAGGAGGGCCTCAGAAGACATCAGGGTCTGGGTAGGTTCATATGGAAAGAGGCGGTCCTTGAGGTATTGCAGTCCTGAGCCATTTAAGGCTTTATAGGTCAAAACCAACTGAAAACTTTGGATTAGGCCTGGAAACTAATTGGTAGCCGGTGCAGTTGGACCAGGATGGGTGTAATATGCTCAAACTGTCTTGCTCCGGTGAGCAACCTGGCCACTGAATTCTGCACCAGCTGAAGTCTCCGAACCGTCTTCAGAGGCAGCCCTACGTACAACGCATTGCAGTAATGAAATGCAACTTTCCAAAATTACCTCTGTTGATGTTGCAGGGTTTTTTTTTCTGAGCCCCAACACACAACATTGCCCCAATGGTCTCGGGTCGGTTCAGATCAAATTCCTGCTCACAACTCGGAGCGCTAGACAAGGAGATGGCTGAAAGGGGGCTCTCCTGTCTTGGTGCCTGCAGTAGCTGTCAGAACCAGCAGCCACTAAAGGCAAGTGGAGGCTTTTGTACTTGTGTGTTGCCTTTCGAGGTGAAGGTATGAATTAAGGACAAGTACTTTCAGGGTGTCCTGCAGGCTGGTGATTAGAAAGCAAGGCTCCCAGAGAGAGGGTGTTGACATCGGTAGCTTTGATCAGCTGGCACCTCTCCTTTCAGATTTTAATCAGTGGCTGGAAGTTACAGAACTATAGACCACAAAACCTTTGGTCTCATTGGAATCCACCCCCCCACCCCTCCGATCTTCCACAATGGCTTTCCACAACTATTACAGGGTTGGGCTCAAGTTTTACCAGCAACATAAATAGCATCCTGTTGCCTAATAAGACGCTCACCAGTTCCCAAGCTCAGGCTGTGTCAGTCTGGTTCAGCAGAAAGAAGAAGCCAAGCTGTGCATCCCCTAACTCACTTTGGGTATATTTTTGAAACGATAAACTCAGATTCGTCATAGTTATCACGCTATCTCTGCCAACGAAAACAGCAGTCTTGCACGGCGGAAAAAAATGATGTGTTTTGGGTTTCTGCTCTAAAATGCAGCCTTTTAAAAGTCCGACGCAAGATGAGAAAAGTAGAGCAAGGGGTTGGGCCTCCTGCAAGCGTCTCGCTGTCTATAGGGAGGTGCGGATTAATGTCTCTAATGCCAAAAGCAACTGTTTATTAAGTGAGCCGTAGCTTCAGGGTATGCAGATTGAGAGCATTCATCATCTCTGTGTTTATCATGCATTTATAAATACCGAAGGGAGTTTGCTGAAGACAGGCAGGGCAGAGCAAGCTAATACGACAGAGGCCTAGCTTTGTGCAACCCTCACCTCCGGGAAGACGGAGGCAATCCTTTATCCAAGAAACAGCTTGCTGCAACCAGTCCCATGAACATTCCACTGGCCTATAGGAAAAAAAGAGATATACCAATGCACCAGCCTTGACAGAAAACCAAGTGTGAATAAGAAGGGAACTGCAGGGGTTGGTGAAAGGGGAAAGCTCACTAGTGGAGAAGGGCCAAAGTTCTATCTCTGACATACCCAGGTCAAACTACTGTAGAAGAGAATCTTGTCCGAAAGCCAGCTAACAGGTAATCACCCACCAACAGCATACAAATTAATATTGCTAACCTGATCCAAAACGCCCACTCACACATGACAACAAAGATGGTATAATTGTTTTTGGTTTGGTTTGTTTTTCTATTTTGTAAATGGAGGTTGGTATGAGGCTTGGGATTGCTACCGTGGTGGGGCGAGGGAGGTATGGCGGTGGGGGCAGATGTTATAGGTGAAGGGGATCGAGATACGGATATGCTTGTACCCTTCCAATCTGCGCCCCATCCCGAGGGACGAGGGTAGGGTGAGCAAGGATTACTCACCTCCGTCACTGGTGTTGTGCAATGCCAGGTCTATAGGCAACAAAACCGTCACCCTGCGAGATTTCTTCACCTCGCAGGGGGTTGACGTGCCTTGTGTGACGGAGACCTGGGTGCGCGAAGGGGAAACTGTTACCTTACGAGAGATGGCGCCCCCGGGTTTCTCCGTCCTCCACCAGTCGCGGACTGTGGGCCGGGGGGAGGGGTGGCATTATTAATCTGGGAAGATTGTTTTTTCAGGGCTCTACCATCGCCATTGATCCCCAGCACTGAATGTGTTGGCCTAGTGTGGGGCTCCGAAGTGAGCTTGGCTGTCTGGCTGGTGTACCGGCCACCTAGCGCACCAGCAGCCACCCTGTCAGGCCTGCTGGAGGCGGTGGCTGGCTGGGCCTTGGAGTTCCCTAACCTATTGGTATTGGGGGACTTCAACGTCCATGCTGATGCCACTCCCTCCTCACAGGCTCTGGACCTGGTGTCTTCCATGGCAACACTAGGGCTCTCCCAGTTTGTTTCGGGTCCCACACATCAAGCAGGCCACATGCTGGATTTGATCTTTGGCGTCGGTATAGATGTGATCATGTCTCCTTCGATGAAGGTGCCATGGTCTGATCACTTCGCTCTGAAAGCCAGGATTGATTTTCCACCCCCACCCTGCTTAGGTGGCGAGCCAATTTGGGCTCGCCCGCAGAGGCTGATGGACCCTGATAGATTCCGTCAGGCCTTGCGGGACCTTGCTCCCCCTGGCGACTCATTGACTGAGCTTGTTGAGGGCTGGAATATCCAGCTCCTAGCAGCCATCGATGAGATCGCACCTAGGCGCCCTCTGCGACCCCGCAGAAACCGGGCTCCCTGGTTTACCGAGGAGCTTCGGAAAATGAAGCAGGACCTCAGACGGCTAGAGCGAGTATGGCGGGGTGCCCGTGAAGTAGCCTCAAGAACATCTTATAGGGTTTTTATGAAAACCTACGAGATGGCAGTGAAGGCCGCTAAGTAGTCCTACTTCTCGGCCTCCATTGCCTCCGCTAGCTCTCGCCCGGCGCAATTATTTAGTATAATTAGGTCTTTAATGTCCCTTGAAGGACAGCCAAATTTAAATAACAATTTGGCACACAGCTGTGAGGCATTTGCGAGCTTTTTTGTGGAGAAGGTCCTGTTGCTCCGCCATGACCTCCCTGCCAATTTGGATACAATAAAGGAACTGGAGGCCCCTCGACTGTCCTCGCGTCCAATATTGGACCACTTTGATCGGATATCCCCAGCCGATGTGGACAGACTCCTCCGAGCTGGAAAGCCCACCACCTGTCCTCTTGACCCGTGCCCGTCTTGGCTGATTAGAGCGTGTCCAGACGAGGTGCGGGCCCCTCTGGGTGATATCATCAATTTGTCCCTTGGCACCGGAATATTCCCAGGGGAACTGAAGGAGGCAGTGGTGCGCCCGCTCTTAAAGAAAACATCATTAGATCCCTTAGCTCTTTCCAATTACCGCCCGGTTTCGAATCTTCCATTCCTGGGTAAGGTGATTGAGAGAGCAGTTGCTGAACAGCTTGGTAGGTTTCTGGATGAAACATCGGCTCTGGATCCATTCCAGTCTGGCTTCCGCGCTGGTCATGGGACCGAGACGGCTCTGGTCGCCCTAACAGATGATCTCTGCAGGCAGCTGGATCGAGGCGGGTCGGGGCTGCTGATTATTCTAGACCTGTCAGCAGCCTTCCACGAACTCCTGGACCACCGCCTTGCCGACGTGGGGATCCAGGGCACAGTCCTTCAATGGTTGCGCCCGTTTCTCTCTGGTCGGGGACAGAGGGTGGTGCTTGGGGGGGAATTGTCATCGCGCCACTCCTTGGTGTGTGGAGTGCCTCAGGGTGCGATTCTCTCCCCGATGCTTTTTAACATCTTTATGCGCCCCCTCGTCCAGCTTGTCCGGAGTTTTGGGCTGGGTTGCCATCAGTATGCTTTCGAACTGCTCCTGTTGCTCGGTCCCTGCTTCTGCCAACCTAGCAGTTCGAAAGCACATCAAAGTTCAAGTAGATAAATAGGTACCGCTCCGGTGGGAAGGTAAACGGTGTTTCCGTGCGCTGCTCTGGTTCGCCAGAAGCGGCTTAGTCATGCTGGCCACATGACCCGGAAGCTGTACGCCGGCTCCCTCGGCCAGTAAAGCGAGATGAGCGCTGCAACCCCAGAGTCGGCCACGACTGGACCTAATGGTCAAGGGTCCCTTTACCTTTACCTTAATGGCCTTTATTAATGATACTGCTGCAGGATAGTGGTATAATTGCATTTTAACCGGTTTTGTGTTACATATTTTATGTTCCGTAAATTGCTTTGAGTGTGCCAGTCACAGAACGGCAGCTTATGTGTTTGAACGTAAGTAAATGAACAAAATATCATCATTTCATTATTTATGACTAATAAAAGGGGGGAAAGAAAGGCATGGGGCAAGCCATGCTTTTTTTTAAAAGACATACATTTGAATCATAATGTGCAATATTAGCAACAGATGAATAACCACTCCAATTAATTAATTGCACTGCGAACATTTGTGTTCTATGAGTGACATTTTGGCACCTGAAAAGTACAGTGTTTTATGCCAGATAATATGACATATAGGGCTTCAGGGGATGCATCTACAGTGTGCATTTGCGGAGTCAGCAGTACCAGGGCGTCTCAAAGATAAAACGATGCTGCGTGTTAACCTCAACGCACAATTTTGACAGCAAAGATTATGTCGGCAATCCCCAAACACCTACAAAGCATGGGAAATTCGCTTATCCCAGTTGCAACGGCAGGAAATAAGTAACCCCCTTGACGGAATAAGTATAAGCCACTTCAGATAACACACTGCTATAGTGCTGATAGATGGGACGCGGGTAGCACTGTGGGTTAAACCACAGAGCCTAGGACGTGCCGATCAGAAAGTCGGCGGTTTGAATCCCCGCGACGGGGTGAGCTCCCGTTGCTCGGCCCCTGCTCCTGCCAACCTAGCAGTTCGAAAGCACATCAAAGTGCAAGTAGATAAATAGGTACCGCTCCGGCGGGAAGGTAAACGGCGTTTCCGTGCGCTGCTCTGGTTCGCCAGAAGCGGCTTAGTCATGCTGGCCACATGACCTGGAAGCTGTACGCCGGCTCCCTCAGCCAATAAAGCGAGATGAGCACCGCAACCCCAGAGTCGGCCACGACTGGACCTAATGATCAGGGGTCCCTTTACCTTTACCTATAGTGCTGATAATCATACTGTCATGCCCCCCTTCGTATATTGCAGCAGAAATGTGAGGATCGCTTTGAATGCACTTCTTCGCACGTGGCTGTGGCCGTGTTTGGCATGTTGCAAAAGCATTATGGGGGCAACTGTGGGGGCACAAGTGAGAAGGACCTGTGAGACTGCAATATCTCAAGCACCTCCTCTCCCCATATGAACCGAACCAGACCCTGCAATCATCTTCTGAGGCCGTTCTTTGTGTGCCTCCTTCACAAGAAGTCCAGAAGGTGACAACATGAGAACGGGCCTTTTCTGTGGTGGCTTGCTGTTTGTGAAATGCTTTCGCTGGTTAGGCTCGCCTGGTTCCTTCGTTACATATCTTTAGGCGCCAGGCAAAAACATTCCTTTTCTCCCAGGGCTCCGGCTATTTAAACAATCTATGCATGTGGAGAAGACTCCTTGGAAAATACCCTGATGTTAGGAAACATGGAGGGCACAAGGAGAACGACAGAGGATGAGATGGTTGGACAGTGTTCTCAAATAATAATAATAATAATAATAATAATAATAATAATAATTTATTTGTACCCCACCCATCTGGCTGGGTTTCTCCAGCCACTCTGGGCGGCTTCCACAAAAACCAAAAATACACTAAGATGTCACACATTAAAAACTTCCCTGAACAGGGCTGCCTTAAGATGTCTTCTGAATGTTAGATAGTTGTTTATCTCTTTGACATCTGATGGGAGGGCGTTCCACAGGGCGGGCGCCACTACTGAGAAGACCCTTTGCCTGGTTCCCTGTAGCTTTGCTTCTTGCAATGAGGGAACCGCCAGAAGGCCCTTGGCGCTGGACCTCAGCGTCCGGGCAGAACGATGGGGGTGGAGACGCTCCTTCAGGTATACTGGGCTAAGGCCGAAGCTACCAGCATGAGTTTGACCAAACTGTGGGAGGCAGTGGAAGACAGGAGTGCCTGGCGTGCTCTGGTCCATGGGGTCACGAAGAATCGGACATGACTAAACGACTAAACAACAACATGTGTGTGGGTCATTGTTTTGGTTTGTTATTTTGGTGAGCATTTTTGTGTTTCTATATCATAAACTGCCCTGTGATCCTTGGATGAAGGGTGCTATAGAAATTTAACAAATAAATAAGCGAACCAGCCAGCACAACAGGATGCCATCATCTGCCCCAGCTGCAACAGAACATATCTCTCCTGTATCGGTCTCTACAACCACAGCAGTTGCTGCAACCTTCCCAAGGTTTGACTTCATCCCAAAAGGCACACTTGATCATTGTCTCCTGAGAAAGACACATGTCAACATGACTCCAGCGGCTTCCATACATTCCTGCGGAGTCATGGGAAAGAGACATGGGGAAATCAGCTCCACGTCGCTGCGGTAACGTATAGAGAGGCCCTCTGAAACATTATCATCTGATACTATTGTCCATCATTCAGCAAATATTTGTCCGTTTCAGGTCTGCTTCCTTTGCTGCTATGCTACAATACTGGCTCTATTGTTACCTGCCCTGGGAGGAATATAAATCTAAATAAACCATCACCTGCCAGGCAGACACATGGCTCTTAGATCTGGGAGTGCTTCTCTTTAAAAAGAATAAGCACAGCCTGTTTGCCCATGGAGAAATTTCCTCTTACAATTAGAAAAATAGCTTTCCCTACCGCAAGAGCAGCTGTGGCTCAGTTTTTAATCCCTCCAACTTGTTGCTAGGTGTGGCATCTAAACGGCTTTAATTCCACCAATACTTTCTTTCAAACAATATTGTAACTTGACCCTTTGAGGAATTTGATATGCCTGTCAACAAGCAAGGCTGGATCGAAGCTGGCATAGTTATTCCTGTTAGTTATGTTTTGTATTAGGTAATGCACATAGATGCCAGAACGGCTAATTTATTAAAGCAAATACAGATTTATTGACAAAGATTGTGCATTTTGTAATAAACATTGAATATTTTCCGGTTTATTAATTTCTGTTTCTTCTTGTAAAAAGCTAGAAGCTCCCATAGTGCATCCCAATCTTGTGATCATTTATTCTCATGTTGTCCATAGTCAGATTCAAGAGAAGATAGATATCCTGGTCTATTAAAAAGCTGTGGAGATGTGTAACTTTGCAGGTTTTGTTTCATCCAGTATACTCCTTGGTACATCAGAAAATAGGACTTTCTTCTGTGTACCCCCTTTCTTATGCGTAAGATCCCCTGGGTCACACTGTGTGACTTCCTATTTGTTGATGCCCCACTTAATAGTCTGAGATCTATCAATCTTATCGCCTTCTTTATTTCTGTTACCAGATGAAAACATTCCTGTATCTAACAAGTTGCCTTGACCATCAAATGACCACCGTTTCTGTTATGTGTTTAGTTTCAGTAGCATCTTGAAGTTTCATATCGTACTTCATCTTTTTAATAGATTGTTTTAATCTTATGTTAGTTTGAGAACTTATTTTAGTGGGAAGACAGGAAACCTGAAATTTCCTCCTCCACACAACTATCAATAGTCCGGAATTCATTTCCTTCTTCAAACCTGATCATGCAAGTCGTGGGTATACGCGCTTGCTGAAGTCAACCCGGATAGCTCAATAAAGCATTGATCCAGGGTGCAGCAGCTGTGAAAACGGCAAATTCCATTGTAGGAAACTTAGGGATTGAAACTAAAACTGCCAATACTGGTAATGCCTTTATATAAATCTGTGCTGCAAGAAGACTTGGAAGAGTGTAAAAAGACACTTGCAATCCTTTAAAAAAGGAAAGGGGAGTGGGAGGGATGTTTCTATCTGGAAGATTACAATGTTTCTTGCTTTGGGGGTTTGTTTGTTGTTGTTTTTTGTTCCAGAGCTTTCCCCATGAAAACTCATTCTTTGGAGCTCAATTGGAGCAAATGACAATCAGCAGAAAACCTGAAGTGACGAATGCTCTGGTTGAGCGCTAAAGAGCAGGTTTTCGTGAGGAAACTGTAGTGGTTCTAGGGGTTGCTCGTGCGTAAGCCGGTGCAAACACCTGGCTGGGTTGCCTGAGTGAACCTTTTCTGTCCGGACAGCCACTCACCCGTGGCTGTCTCAATCGCTGGCAGAATCCGTCAGTGGGCGTTTCTTAAACTTCTTCCAGCAAAGAAGCTCTTTGACGCCTAGTCTCCTCCTACTCTCTCTGCGCGAAAGCCTTCTGCACAAGGAGGGCGTAGGCAGCGAAGGACCTCTACTCTCCCCGCTGGTCCCCGGCAAGGAGTCATGGGACCGCCTCGCCGCTTCCCCCATCTGCCCCCCTTCTCCACTGGTGCTACACTGATTCTCTTCCCCAGAAGATGGGCTGCTTCTCCCAATCCCGGGACGCTCTCTGGAATCCCTCTGGATTTTGCTCTCTCCCTCCGGCACTGATGGCAGTTCCCTGACAGAAACCTATAGGGCAAAATAACAACATCAACAAAAGAAACAAAAAACCAACCAAACACTCAGACACTGAGCTTTTAAGTGCAGACTTGTGCCTGGAAAGAACAAGGCAAAAGGTGAGTGGTGGATAGACCTGGAGATTCAAGACAGACAAAAGTTATTCACACAGTTCATAGGTAAACTATGAAATTTGTTCTCATGAGATGACGTGATGGCCACCAGCTTAGATGGTTTTAAATGGAGATTCATGGAGAACACGGCTATTGATGGTTACCAGTCATGATGGATATAGACTACCTCCAGGATAAAAGGCAGTCTGCCCCAGAATGCCACTGGGGGAGGATTTTTGCTCCTATGTTCTGCTTATGGGCTTCCCATAAACATCATTGGTCACCAAGAGTGACGGGTGCAGTTGGCAGGGGCCACCCTCCTGCCACCAACATTGCTCCCACTTAACTTGATGGTGGGAGGGCAGTGGTGAGGAAAATGCTGTATGACCAACCTGGTGGGAACACCAGATTGGCACAGCTGGTACATCTGCACAGCCCTGTCCTTGCCCCTGCCCCTGCCCCATCCAACTATGTTGGTATCTGAAGAGCAGCACTACCACATTGGCAATTCTTCCTGGTCACTATGGGAAGCAAGGTGCCTTTAGTCTTATGTTCATGATAGCTATAAATGCAAGCGCTCCATGTTAAACACCTCCAAATCTTCTCCACACATTACATAAAATTAATAGTACCCTAAATAGCCTTACCTAGAAAAAAACCTTATAAATCATTTTCCGTAAAGGTAAAGGTACCCCTGACCGTTAGGTCCAGTCGCCGACGACTCTGAGGTTGCGTGCTCATCTCGCTCTATAGGCCGAGGAAGCCGGCGTTTGTCCACAGACAGTTTCCGGGTCATGTGCCCAGCATGACTAAGCTGCTTCTGGCAAAGCAGAGCAGCAGTTACCTTCCCACCGGAGTGATACCTATTTATCTACTTGCACTTGTGCTTTTTGAACTGCTAGGTGGGCAGGAGCAGGGACTGAGCAACGGGTGCTCACCCCGTTGCGGGGATTTGAACTGCCAACCTTCCGATCGGCAAGCCCTACGCTCTGTGGTTTAGATGACAGCGCCACCCATCATTTTCCATAGTATTGTTTAATTCAGGCGCCAATTTTTGTAAACTGTGAAAATGTACTTATCAAAGCAGACTTAATAATTCTCTAATCTCCCTAAAACCAGCTAAAGGTAGATTGCAATAATACTGAAGTAACTTGGGAAAGTGCTATAAAGTGCTATAAAGATCGTCAGCTCATGTTAGCGCTATATTTAGGCACGTGAAATGCTTTGGGGAATATGAACAATTTATATTTTGAGTGATATCCAAACTAACACTATGCACCGACACGAGTGGTTACCTGGCAATGAGATTTTATTGTACAGAGAGGTGCTTCCATACAGATCTGAGATTATACTTCAGCTCATTGGTATCTACGAGATGATATTATCACCTTCTTTCTGGGCGATGGAGAATTAGCTTCGTGTTTGGAAGTTGTTAAGGGAAACAGAGGTAGATAAGATCGCTTGGAGTCCTGTGCTTTATACTGCCATGCCAAAGCTGAAGGTTTTAAAAATAAACATGGAAACTCCCAAGCCAACAGACCCCCTTTCGGACTTTGAGGCAGGAAGGAAGCAAATTTCATTTTGATGCAAGATGTAACAGCTCTATTCTGAACAATGTTTCACTGACAAAAGGCAATGAGAGGGGATGCACACACAAAAATCTCCTCTGGGCCTCTGCCAGCAGATCTGCCTGATCATCTGTAGTTGAGCTTTGGTGAAGAAACATTGATGGAAAAACAAAGCAGAGTAGACAGCTAAGGACCTGAGGAGGTAGGGAGAAAGAGCCAGAGGGGGGTGGCGACAGGAATCTTGCCAACCTCTCTCCCTGTGTGTACAAAACAAACAGACTAGAGGTTACAAAGGGAGTCATCACTCAGCAGATGGCTTGCAGATGGAAGTAGGCTGAGTGAGTGAGGAATAAGGAAAGGGACGACAGGTTCTTTTCCTCTAGCTAGGAGTCCTTTAAGAGCTGCAGACTGAACCTGGTGGCAGATTCACCTTAATTCCAGGGACTTGCTTTTGAAGGATGTGCGCTCCTATCCTATGTGTGCTCTTTCAAAATAAGACTCTGGAATTCAGAGGGAGCAAGGAACTGCTCCACTGCCCTTAACTTCTTGCCTAATGGGCACACACAGTCTAGAAGGATGCACACAGAAATAAATGGTTTTAGGCATGCCTAGGCTTTAAAAGACGCCTGCTTCTTGGGAGAAAAGCAATGACAAATCTAGACAAATCACGACTAAACAACTAAACAAGGCTTTAAAAACCTGTTAAACCAAGGTGAATGTTCATTTATATATTTATTTCACAAAATCAATACACCAATTGATTGTCAAAAGGCAGTCTTGTCGTCTATCTGCTGCACATCATATATTTATTGTTCTGTTCTGCTGTTTTTGTATTGATAGCATTTATTTTTTTTACTCCTTTGCCCTATGATTGCTCTAACATAATGAAGTTACAAGATACAGATGTAATTAATAAATAATTTGGACTATATCTCATTCTTTTCTTGGTCCCCCCCCCCTCCAAGTCTCTGGAGCAGATTTGTTTGTGGTTGGGGACAGTAAGTCCTGTTGAACAAGCAGCAGTCATTGTGGAAATACAATGACTTTGTGGATACAGTTCTTTAAGTCCCATTGGCTACAGTGGGACTGGACCTGCAATCCTATACCCACATACCTGGGAGTAAGACCCATTGAACTCTATGGGACTTCTGCACAGAAATGCATTGCACTCTTTAGAATGTCAGAACAGCCCTGATGGATCAGACGAAATGCCCATCTAGTCCAACCAGAGATGCCCACAGGAAACTTGCAAGCCATACAAGAGAATGGTCCCAGCAACTGGTTTTTAGAACCATACTTGCTCCGACAGTGGAGATATAAGCAAGAACTTTCTATGAAGCCAGAACAAGTTTTAAATTCAAATTTTATTAAACGGTCACAGACCAGGTTAACTCGTACAGCTAGTCAGCGAAGCATAACACCGGAAAAAACAAAGGACAATTTCAATACAGATTAGGCCATAACAGCAAAAGAACAAGTTTTACTCTGGAGAATTATTGAATCCAGAAAAGTGTTCTACCCTCTCATCTACTCTGATCGTTTTCTGCCATTCTGTTTATGATTCTTCATATTCCGTGAAAAGAACTTTCTGAACATCTATCCTTTATTCCCTTTATCTAAATTTTGAATTGGCTACCAATTGTAGTATCATTTCATTTTTTTGAATTTCTGGCTTGGATCCAAAGTAACAGAGATTGTTGAGTTCCAGTTAACCAGAAAAAAAGTTGAGGTTCTGTTTGATCCCCTATGGATGAGGGAAGATTATTCCTCTCCTTCTAGCATGCAATATATTTCGATTTCTTTACCTAGTCAGAGCCATAATTTATCACGGACGTTTATTTTACATCGCAATGCTGAAATATCAGCTTGCGATCATTCTAGCTATATCTCAGTGGATGCAAAAGCATATTTTTCTGGTAGTTTTTTTTGTACCTTTCCCTGATATTTGTATTTTATGTAAATGTGTAACTGTGCCTTAGGGTGTTTGCATAAGCTGTGTTTGGAAACGTAAATCTAATTAATATCACACATCCATCTTCTGGCTTCCAGTTTAGCCTTGCAGCCTGACAAGGAGGAATGATTTAGTCCCACAGTGTATCTTAACCTTGTGGGAAAGTTGAGTAGGTAAGGCAGCTCCACCTTTCAGTAAAAGCACCTTCCTTTGCCAACACTTTCAGGTATTTAAACTGACCCCTGAATCTTTTGGGACACAGGTAGTCAATGGGGTGCCCTTCGGATGTTTTGAACTACAACTTGCCCTGACGTTGGTCTTGCTGGTAGGGGCTGATGGGAGTTGCAGACCACAATGTATGAAGGACACCATTTTCGCTAACCCTGCTTTGAGATGTGCGGGGAAAACCCTGATCAGCCATGACCAAAGTTGGCAAGTTGCCTGTGCATCATCCTCAACCAGGTCATTTTAAATATAAGATCTGGGTGAAATACATTCAACTATTATTCATCCTCCTCCTTCTCCTCCACCACATCTGGATGGAACTCCACCAACTTTTGCCTCACGTAGTCACTTGAGAAGAGGTACTGTCAGGGACTGGGCAGAGGAGGAATGGTGGAGACCACTTTCCCAGCCTGACCCTTCCAGAGAAGAAGAAGACAGTTCATAAATACAATAGGGGTTTGAGGGAGGTCACAGCTCCTATGGAAAGAGCTCCTATGGAAAGAGCTGGTCCTTGAGGTATTGCGGTCCTGAGCCATTGAAGGCTTTATAGGTCAAAACCAGCACTTTGAATTGGGCCCGGAAACTAATTGGTAGCCAGTGCAGTCGGACCAGGATGGGTGTAATATGCTCAAACCGTCCTGCTCCGGTGAGCAACCTGGCTGCTGAATTCTGCACCAGCTGAAGTTTCCGAACCGTCTTCAGAGGCAGCCCTGAGCCGTTTAGTCTTGTTGGCTTTTATACTAGCTTAATACTGCATTTAATTCTAAAAATTGCATTTGCTAATAAGTTTTATGCTAATTTCAACTGGCATTTCTTGCTGGGCTTTTTGTTATTGTGATTTATTTTATTTGGGTTTTAATTGCAAATTGTGTTTTGTATGTTATCGTTTATGTAAACTGCCCAGTTAGATGGGTGGGTTGCAAACGTAATAATCAACGATAAAATAAGTGGTACTATATTAGAAAAATGAAAGCCAGATGCAGGGCTCTCCGTATTCTGCAGATCTGTGCAGGTGCTTTTGGTGCATGGGATTTGCTGCTAAAGATTGGGCACCCTGAGACTCTCAGCTCATTTTCCCCCCCTGCGAGAAGCACGAGAGTCTAGATCACATGGCTGCAAAGACAGGCTGGGATGTGTGTGGATAATGTCTGGTGCACACTCTGATTTGGGAGGAGAGAGGAAATGTAGGGATTCAGTGATACTGAAACTCTTGAGTGGCAGAAGCAGAAAAGGTTCTGCAAAATGGAAAACCGGACATATGTTTGTATATTGTTATGTACTGAGTTGAATAGGATCCAAAATGCAGCAGTCTGATTGGTCCTAGAACAATGCAGCAGCATGATTGGTCCACAGGAGCCACCCAATCCAGCTCCAGGTGGAAGTGAATCCGCAACCTGATTGGCCTACAGGATTAGCCAATCACGTGCAGCCCATTGTGTAAATAATGTATATAAAGCAGATATTGTGGGGGAACTTCCATTCCTCCTCACCACTATGAGCTGAATAAAGAACATGAAATCCACTTGAGGCATCTGATCAAGATCTGTATTATGAGGCATCTGATCAAGATCTGCTTTGAGCTTAAAAAATATATTTGTAAATATTTATATCTCTCATGCCAGGGAGAGACCAGCTGAATACTCTGGCAGCTGTTCAAGGGCCCCACTGATCTATAGCAGTATTTCAGGGTTGTAAAAGGAAATTACAGGCTGGGAGCAAAAGGTCACACTGACCATACAAATTACAGAATACAATCAAGCTGCAAAAACACAATTAAGAGCTGGTAAATAGTGAAATTTATTGTTTAACAGAAGACTCGAGCCATATTTTCATAAGGTTAAAGGGTAAATTGAAGAAGTTGCTTTTAGAAACAGCAGCTGGCTAGGGAAAAAGGCTTCTCTCTGAAGCTGCTCTGAAGCTTCAGAGAACTTAGAGAACTTAGCTTTTACTAAGTTCACTTTGAAAAGGCCTTTCCTTCTAAAAATCTATCTATGTTATGTATGAAATATATTGGCTTAAATGTAATTATGCAAAGGATTTAGAAAGTAAGAAATGTTAGATTCTTATGTTAGATTCTTATTTCATAGATGGTGTGTGAGAAGGTGAACTCAAGATCTCTTTAAGATAAAAAAAATTAAAAACCATGCACCATCTGCTTTAGCCATCTGGTTTGCAGTGAATAGGGCAATAGGGGCCAAAGGTTATCTGGTAATTAAGGTGCCTGGTCGAGGTAAATATAAGATATATGGCTACTTGTCTGCCATTTATGGATAGAAGGAAATATAGCTCTTTGTCTCCCATAAAAGGTAATAGGAAATGGGTGTATCTTTTATGATTGGTTCTAGCAAACAACTAATAGGAATTTCAACCAGGCTGATTGGACAGAGGCAGCCAAAGGAGGAGCAAGGGGGCTGGGCTGAGGAAATATAAGTGCTGGCCATCAGGGCTGGAGTGGGCAGAGCTTTGGTATCCATATACCACTGTGTCTCTCATTTATTTGTCTGACAAATAAATTATTATTTTAATTTCTCTATTGCTGCGTTGAATATTTCATTCCAGCTAAGCGTTAACCACAAGCAGGGTGCTACACACTCTTGACTCCGAGTATATTTCACATATATTCTACAAGTCAGAGAATCCAGCCTTCCTGGTGTAGAGCAAAGCTGGCAGCAGTTTTGAGGGGCCGCCTCCTGACCAAATGTCTTCTGAAAGGCTCTCTTGTCAGGCTTACCTGCTGCTGGCAGGCACACCGCGATCTTCAGTGGGTGTCTCCAAGCTGCCAACCATTTTAATTACCCACAAATATGCTCCATGGCACTGGGGGGGAGTGACACCACACTGTGGTGTCTCGCAGGCCCAGATGCCTAGTAAAAACAACCAAAGGCCGGCATCCGAAGTGTGTTCTGTTGGGCTCTCCGCAGGAGCCCAAAGTGCTGACACGGATGCAGAATTTGGCTTAACGTGGCTCAAGATTTCCATTTTATTTAGCACAGCCATACACAGCGTGTTGCCAGTCCAACTCCCTTTACCGAAGTCCCGCCAGGGCCTGACGCAGAAGTGTTGGCAACCTTTTAAAATGTCTGGCTGACTGGCTGGCTTCTGGGGACGAGCCAATTCCAAGGGTGGGGTTTTTTAAAAACTCTGTTATGCTTTCAGTCATTTAAATTCTGTTTTATTATGACCTATTTGTAATTTGTTTTTAACCTATTGTTGCCCCAACAACTAAGCCTTAGTAGAATTGTCCTGGCCAGAAAGTGAATTTAGCAATTAAAACAAAAAACAACAAGAAACTGCACGAGAGCAGAAGCTCATGGAAGGTTTTGTTAAAAACCAAACCTGACATTAATGTCATTTTCAATTTTTTTTTTTTTTTTTAGGTTGCTCATCAGCCAAAAAAGGCTCCCATAGCAGCTTGTAAATCACTAAAATAATAATAATAATAATAATAATAATAATAATAATAATAATAATAATTGCCCTCAGGCCTACAATATATTAAAAAGGACACAAAAGGAAAATGGATTGGAAGAGAAGAGAAAAAAATCATCCCAGTGGCATATCCATAGCTTTTAATGTTTTAATGTTAAGCTTCAGAATGCACCCTATCCTGAAGGACTGGAGCTGGTAACCATTTCAAATAATAATAATAATAATAATAATAATAATAATAATAATAATTTATTATTATTTATACGCTGCCCATCCGGCTGGGCTTCCCCAGCCACTCTGGGCGGCTTCCAACAAAATATTAAAATACTGTAATGCATCAAACATTAAAAGCTTCCCTAAACAGGGCTGCCTTCAGATGTCTTCTAAAAGTCTGGTAGTTGTTGTTCTCTTTGACATCTAGTGGGAGGGCATTCCACAGGGCGGGCGCCACTACCGAGAAGGCCCTCTGCCTGGTTTGCTGTAACTTGGCTTTTCACAGTGAGGGAACCACCAGAAGGCCCTCGGCGCTGGACCTCAGTGTCCGGGCTGAACGATGGGGGTGGAGACGCTCCTTCAGGTATACTGGACCGAGGCCATTTAGGGCTTTAAAGGTCAGCACCAACACTTTGAATTGTGCTCAGAATACCATTGAACTAACCTTCTCAGAAGCCTATAGCCCACAGCTGTCAACTTTTCCCTTTTCTTGTGAGGAATCCTATTCGGAATAAGGGAATTTCCCTTTTAAAAAAGGGAAATGTTGATGGACTACATGGAACTGGCGGAAATGACTGGCAGAATCCGAGACCAGGGAGAAGAGTCGGTGGAAGAAGACTGGAAAAAGTTTAAAGACTATTTACAGAAATACTGCAAAATTAATGAATGTTAGAAAAATGTTGGAATGAAGTTATATGGCTTTAGTAGAAATGTTATAAGGAATTAAGTGTAAATAGATTAATAGAGTATTAAAGGGAAAAATAAGGTTAGAACGAGTTAAGATAATTATAGGATAGAAAATAGAGGACGATGGCAAGGAATTGCTGAAATAATTAATAGAAGTGGAATACAAAAAGGGAGGTGTGAGGAGGTCATGGAAATAAGTGGATGAAAGATGGGATAACGAAATTGTTTGATTTATTTTATTGCTTTTGTTTTTGTTGATTTGTTGTGTTGTATTGTATTGTTTTTTTCCTTTTTTAATGTCTAAGTTTTTGGAAAAATAATAAATATTATTATAAAAAATAAAAAAAAATAAAAAAGGGAAACATTGACAGCTATGCTATAGCCGCTCCCAGAGGGATCGTGGCCGTTCCCTTCTCTTTCTACCTGCTCCCACAGCAATTCACAGTGGAGCCACACCCCACCTCCAAGATGTGACTTACTTCTTTACTCCTTTGGAGCCCCATATTTCGTATGCCATTCTCACTTCTAGCCTCCATAGGGAAGCTATTCTTCTCCACAAGGCAGCACCCCCCCCCCACACACATTGGTTTTATTTTTCTCCATTGTGGCTCTCAGCTTGTGTGTGTATGTGTGCAAATATGCATGGGGTGTGTGCCAAACTGGCTCTTTAACCTGGGTGAAAAAAAGCCTAGTTTCTCCACTGCCGCTGGGGGGAGCACAGAGAGAAGAAACGCCATGGTGCACCCTGTAGCAGCACATCCGGATGCCTTCATCTGCCCTAGCTGCAACAAAACATGTCTCTCCCATATTGGTTTCTACAGTCACTGTAGCAGGCACTGTGATGCCCCAGTTGTTTGGCTTCACCTCTGAAGGCTCACTCTTCCATTGTCTCTCAAGACAGGAAAATGCCAACAACTATAATGGACTACTTTTGGTCTTTCGGTGAGCCAATCGAATGAATGAAGGAAAGTAGCTAACTTCCATTTATCCTTGCTTATCTTGGGCACACGTGTGGACGCTGGATATCGATTTGTGAGGAGGTGCACATCTCCCAGACATCGAAGCTCATTTTACACACAACCACATTCTCTTGTTGCATACAAATCTGAAACACCTTTCCCGCATTTAAAATATTTAAAATAAAAAAGTCAAAACAGAAACAATTGCACGCTCTTGATGTGTGCTCTGAGCAAATACACAAGTTTAGCTTCCTAGTGTAAAGTGGCCATTGAAATAGCAAGCCAATAATAATTTAAAAATTGCTTATCTCCTCCCATGGGATCTTTCTGAAATTCTGCTACATTTGGTTATGGGTTTAAACCCATTAGTGCTTGCCTGTTTTAAAATACATATTAAGTATTGGGTTTGCAGAGGGAATTTCGTTGTGCCCCTAATCAAAACTGTTACTCAACAGTGTCTGGAAGCTCAGGTTAGATGCCAGACCTTTAATGGTCGGGATTCTTTCTGGGAATTAGGACACTTCTGGGAACTTGGTATGTATAGACTGGTACATCTAGTTATTACACTGCACTGTATTTCGTTATTTCTTCCAGGATGCTTTATGAGAACCCAGTAAATTATTCTTGCAGTGGTACAGCTTGATCATGCCATACATGCAGAATTACTGTAATTACTGTAATGTATTCTTGCAGTGGTACAGCTTGATCATGCCATACATGCAGAATTACTGTAACTTTTTTTTTAAAAAAACACCACAATGACAATGTAAGACATGAGGTGGGGGAAATTCTTCTGCCAAGGAAATACCTTTCTTGTGATGGAGATGGGCAACATTTCAGATTTCTCTAGAGGGGAGAAAGATTTCATAATGTCTACAAGGGGGAGGAAGATTATTGGTAAGGTCTATAGCAATACATGTTATGAACCCCCTTTTAAAGCAAGAGTACACAACTTGGACCTTTTAGCCATGTACCTTAGTACAAAGGTGCATTTCATTATTTTTTTTAAGGCCATGAGTAAGTTTTCTTAGGTTTGTGTAGGCTTTGTGTTATAAGTTGTGGTGGCTGCAAGAATTGCCCTGATTTAGGTCACTCCCGCAACCTAGGTTTACACCACTTCAACAGTCACGGCTTTCCCCAGAGAATTATGGGAAATGAAGTTTGCTAAGGGTCTCTAAACAACTCTCAGAACCCTTAACCAACCACATTTCCCAGGATTCTCTGGGAGGAGAAGCCATAGCTGTCAAAGTGATATAAGAGTGCTTTAAATGCAGGGTGTGGACATGTCCTTAGTGAGCTTTGATTAACAAACATCTCCCGGCTTGGCCTCAATTACCTGCAAGAGTTTGGAAACTGCTTTCCCACGATGTGCATTCCACATTGCTTTGGGAGTGTGTAGATCAGGGGTGGGAAAACTTTACCAGCCTGAAGGTCACATTCCCTTGTGAGGAACCTTCCGGAAGCCACAATGCAATGGTGGGCGGAGCCAGAAGCAAACGAGCGCAGAGCAATGGATGCGACTCTTGCCTTTGCGCAGAATCCACTAGAGGTTTATGTGCACACCTCTCTCCATCCAAGCAAAGAAGAGACACTGCAGATAGGCAAAAGACCTCAAGGTGGGCATGGCGCACGGTTGGCCTGGAGAGAGGTACGGCCACAGGTGTGCCTCAAAGGCCAGACAGAGAGTCCTGGAAGGAAGCAGGTAGATGCTATCAATAATAATAATTTTTTTAAAAAAATTATATCCCACCCTCCCCAGCCGAAGCCAGGCTCAGAGCAGCTAACAACAATAAAAGTAACACAGTATTCTAAAATCAATTCATTTTAAAACCAAATCAGAATCAAATTAAGAGCAACCATTGGGCTAGAGTTCTACGGGGATTACCAAAGGAGGGGGTAAGCGTTCCACCAGATCGGGGCCACAGCCGAAAAAGCCCTGGCTCTGGTTGAGGCCAGCCTAACCTCCCTGTGGCCCAGGACCTCCAAGATGTTTTTGTTTGAAGCTCATCCGTGGGACATACTAGGAGAGGCGGTCCCGTAGATACGAGGGTCCTAGGTCGTATGGGGCTTTAAAGGTCAAAACCAGCACCTTAAACCTGATCCTGTACTCCACCGGGAGCCAGTGCAGCTGGTATAGCACCGGGTGAATGTGATCTCGCAGCGAAGACCCCGTAAGGAGTCTCGCCGCGGCATTCTGCACCCGCTGGAGTTTCTGGGTCACTCTCAAGGGCAGCCCCAGGTAGAGTGAGTTACAATAATCAAGTCTGGAGGTGACCGTTGCGTGGATCACAGTAGCTAGGTCAGGGCGAGAGAGGTAAGGAGCCAACTACTTAGCTTGGCAGAGATGAAAATATGCCGCCTTTGTTATAGCTGCAATCTGCGCCTCCATGGAAAGGGAGGTGTCGAAGATTACTCCCAAATTCTTAACAGTTCTTTAATGCGGTTCTTTCCACACAAACATCCTGATGAGCCCAGAACCTCTGGAATTCTTGTGCTTTAAGCATCCGCCTAAACTACATCCTATGTGGGGTTTACTCCACTCAGGCAAATAAGGTCCAAATGCTGATATGAGTCCAGAAGCTATAAGACTGCCATCCTCCCTCAGAAGCAAGTTGTTCACACTGAAGGAGCCCAACAGAATGGAAGCAATATAGCAGCAGGTGACTTGGGATCGTCTCTCCAGAACCATGTGGTTCCTAAGAACAGGGGGATTCTGGGTTATGGGATTAGCAACCTGTCTCAAACTGTTTACAATAAGGATGGAGAATCTAGTCCTCCAGATGTTGTTGGAGTCCAACACCTGTCAGCCCCAGCTGCTATGGCCAATGGCCAGGGATGATGGGAGCTGTAGTTTAAGAACTCCTGGAGGGCCACAATCCCCTATCTCTGGTCTATAGGGCCTTCCTCTCACCTAAAGCTTGAATGGCACAATGAAGATTAACTAGTCCCGACAAGCCTTGCCCTGATCAGTCCTGGAAGAGCTGACAAATAATGTCCACAAGTGTGGAGTGTTCATACCGACGGATCAAGTTACAGAACTGGCTCTTCTTTTTATTTTTATTTTATTTATATCGCATGAATGGTAGTATAACTAACTTTTAGTTTCTTGTATTCCGTGCCAAAATCTTACAAAACGTTTTAAAACAATGTCCATGCCTTTCTTTTTTCTTTTAAATATTATAAACAGTGCATTCAAAGTGCCATTTTTTTAAATAAAACAAAACATGAGAAAACTGCTGTCTAGCTTTGGACTATAAGTTCCTCACGGACAGGGGCATAGCATGATTTTGAAGGCGTGTGAACCAGGTGCGCTCTGCCTGTCACCGGGGATCTAGAGCCTGGCCTGGCCTTGCCGCCGTGTCCCTAGTGCCAGGACTCACCATGAACACCTCCCTTGTTCTTTTGTAATGAGTTCCAGTGAGCTCCAGCTGAAAATAAAGCTCTGCAAATCAGTCTCTTTCTGGTCTCTGTCACTTTTGCGTGTGTTTACCTGGAAGTCCTTTGACATTAGGCCATTTTCAGAGAAGCCTTGGCCCATACCATAGTCAACTTCCTAACAACAACTTCTTCTTCTTCTTCTCCTTCTTCTTCTTCTTCTTCCCCCACCCATGTGGCTGGGTTTCCCAAAGGAACATTAAAAATACAATAAAAGATCAAACATTAAAAACTTCCCTAAACAGGGCTGTCTTCAGATGTCTTCTAAAAGTCAGATAGTTGTTTATTTCCTCAACATCTGATGGGAGGGTGTTCCACAGGGCGGGTGCCACTACCGAGAAGGCCCTCTGCCTGGTTCCCTGTAGCTTCATCTCTCACAGTGAGGGAACCACCAGAAGGCCCTTGGAGCTGGACCTCAGTGTCTGGGCTGAATGATGGGAGGGAGATGCTCCTTCAGGTATACTGGGCCGAGCAAGAATAACTACTGATCAAGGTTCTAAAATTATTTGCGGGGTTTTTAGGAATATCCCTTCTACATTAGAACCAGGACACTGAGCCCAGAGAGACTTTTGCTCTCATGAATTGTGCTGTTGTTATGCAACTCTGATCAGTCTGCGCACCTTTCTGTTTTTAATGTACCTAATACCTCCATTGTGATTTTCTGTTTTGGTCTCCCGGCATTTCTTTCAGACCGAGGGTTAAACTTCGCAGAAACTTAGCAGGTATGGCTTTGGCTTTGAAACAAGGGACTGGAGGGCATATCTTACTTGACATGTTGCATTGTGAATTTTGAGCAAGGGTGTGGGAGGTCTAGCCTGACTTTGTTTGCAATCTGCACAGGTGTGCTTAGAACTTCAAAGCCAGCTACAGTAGAGTTTACAGCTGGGAGAGGGGGGGGGAACATTTGTCAAACCCACAACAGCAAAAATCTGCTGAATATTCAGGTGGAGCCTTTTCCCCTCAAGTAATCAGCTCTGAACATCTATTTCCACATAAATGGAGGGTCTTCTCTGTAACACCTGAGACGCTGATCAACTTGAAACAGGTTTCCCCTCCCACACAACAGTTGGATTTGTCCTGCCTGTTAAATATTATCTTGCACTTTCAATCTAATTTAATTTATACCAGTGAAGAGCATGGTTGATGAGGCCGTGCTTCAGATGTGGCAGTGACAACAGTTTTGCATCCCCACCCTGGAAACAGGTGTGGCGAAACATGGAATGTGAGTAGTGGTCTGAGTGCGCTAACCAGCATTCTTTGCAATGTCTGCATCTTTAAAGGGCATTGCACATTGCGCTCTCTTTGCATCAGATTGCTCGGGAGGAGTGTGTGAGAGAGATACTTCAAAGGCGGCCTTCTGAAAGCGAATGCCATCTTTCAATTGACTGCCACAACCTTCAAGGGAGATATCAAATCGTATAGCGTTTTGCATGAACGTGGGGTCAAACCGGTGCTCATTTGTGAAAGACATAATAACTTTGTCCTCAGTGACCACAGAACTACTTTTATTCCAGTGCCTGGAGATAGTTTATCACGTTGAAGAAGAAGAAGAAGAAGAGTTTGGATTTGATATCCCGCCTTTCACTCCCCTTCAGGAGTCTCAAAGCGGCTAACATTCTCCTTTCCCTTCCTCCCCCACAACAAACACTCTGTGAGGTGAGTGGGGCTGAGAGACTTCAAAGAAGTGTGACTGGCCCAAGGTCACCCAGCAGCTGCATGTGGAGGAGCGGAGACGCAAACCCGGTTCCCCAGATTAGGAGACTACCGCTCTTAACCACTACACCACACTGGCTCTCACGTTGGATTTTCTTCCTCCGCTTTGAAAACAGATGTGAAACCTCAGCTGATCCTCGTCACGACGCAAGGAGAACTCAAAGGACTCCTATGCAGGGATGGAAGGATATGTTGATTTTGGCTCTCATTTTTCCAATCTGAAATTCAGTCCTTGGTGATGATTTTTTAAAATAAAAAAAATAAATCAGCATTTTAGTGCAAATATCTCCTAATAAACCCATTTTTAAATGCAGTTTGGACTAATGTACACATTTTTGCAAGCAATTCCCCCTATAATATATTTCGCATGTTATTTTAACTAATATATGCATTTTTATCCACAGTTTTGCCTAATACACTCGTACCTTGGTTCTCGGATGCCTTGTGACTCGAACGTTTTGGCTCCCAAATGCCATCTGATGCCATCTGAACATCTGATGGCTTCTGATTGAGTGCAGGAAGCTTCTGCAGCCAATTGGAAGCCATACCTTGGTTTTCGAATGTTTTCGGAAGTCGAACAGACTTCCGGAATGGATTCCATTCGAGAGCCAAGGTACGACTGTATGTGCATTTTGATAACCATTGGTTGGAAAGCTGCATCACAAAATTCAGACAAGTGTCAATTTCAAAGGATGGCCATAGCTGTCAACTTACAGATTTGAAAATAAGGGACCAGCAGCCAAAATAAGGGACCTGCTGCCTCACCTGTTCCAGGCACTCCAGTCTTCCTGTCCTCCTGCAGTCTGGTCAAACTCATGCTGGTAGCTTCGAGAACACTGCCCAACCAATTTTGTAACCAGAGGTTCAACTAAATAGAATCTGAATCACATGCACCACAAGGCCTATGCAGCCTCAACTTAAGATGGCTCCCTGGCCTGGCTTTGCACTGCAAAGTTTGCAGCAGCACGTGCAACAAAATGGCGTCCAGCATTCAAAAACCCCCTCAGCTTGCATTAACTAGCCACACACAAGGCATGCAAGCTCCACCCCCCAGTCGTTCTTAGACTTCTTATTGGGTGAGCAACACAGTTGGAGCCTCCCTCCTACCTGGCCAGCAGGGAGGGAGGGAGGGAGAGGAGTTGCTTCCTTTGAAATTTAAGGGACATCATTTAAGGGACATTTAAGGGACATCCATCAATAAGGGACAGCAGCGGGACATGGCGCTGGAATAAGGGACTGTCCCTTCAAATAAGGGACACTTGACAGCTATGAGGATGGCTGTGTTTTGGTTCACTTTTTGTTTAGGAAAGTGTGAATTAGTTAGAGCTGGCTTTAACTGTGTACCAAATCAAATTTGTCCTCCATCCCTACTGACAACTTAATCTTGTCCTGTCTGAATTGGCAGTACAGCCTGGAATGTACCCAACCCATCTCTGTAGCTGCATTATTTAGCAGAAGACGAATAATTACTATATTTGGAGAATTATAAAAAAATGAATTTTGAGGACTTCCTCCTACTTCTAGATGTAAATCAATTAGATGTTGGAACTTTGAATTCTCTTCTATGCAATGGTAGAGTGGTGACCTGGCCAATAAGGAGAAAATTACTTATAATAAATACAGTGATTGTATCACAAACTTTTGATGTTATTTGGCCATCAATCAAACATGGGGGTTTCTCTTTTTTGAGGGGGACCCTGTTCTGATTCTTTCTCATTTTCTCTTTCTACCTGCTCTTTTCCTGAAAATGTTATCGGCTTTGAGTAACCATCACAACAGCAAACAATGCACTAAGTTGTAAATTGCGTTGCAGACATGACTTCAGACCTAGTGGACCACATTTAGATTTGGAGTGCAAGTCTGATCCATTTGAGATCAATCCGAGTTAATTGGAAGCGGGGTACATTCCCAGACTGCCTTTGTAATGGATGGCAGTGAGTACAAGGAGGGTTAAAAACTTGGGAACTGCAGTCTTCATAACCAACTCTCTGACTTTGGAGGGTGCTTTGCTGGGTCAACCGAAAACTAGCTAACAAAACCAGCACAACATTCGTTTTCGTTTGCTTCGCGATGATCTCAGTCTCCCTGGAGACTGCCGTGTATTGCAAAACAGAGGCTCGAGCCCTGCAGATGGTTAGGGCGGGGCTATCCATCTTAGGATGGCCTCAACAGGGTGTGTCCTTTGAAGACTGGGGGTGAGCCCTGCGTATCTTATCTGCTGGAGTCAGCTGCCAGTGTTAGACGAGTACATGTTGTTTCTTTTTAAAGCGCTGGTCGTGTGATCCTCCATCAGAAATGCTTGGGAGTCTTTTTTCCCTGTTCAAAAACATTAGTTTAGGAAGTAAAAAACAAGAACCCCATAAAGAATACAGTAAGATTCAGGAGAAAGCAATGAGAACGGAACAAAGGATCTAGGGCTATAATTCTGTGTATTGTTTCCTGGAAGTAAGCTCATTGTACACAGTGGGACATCTCAGTAAACATGCATAAAATTGCCCTGTCAGATTAATTGCTTAAACAGCTACTATCGCACGGACTTGCTAAGGAACCTTGGAATTCATGTTATTATTCCTTCATATATTAGAGAGACTTAGTGTGTAGCTTGTTAAATGAGGAATACAATTGCAAGTGTGCCTTTGGAGAGGGGTGTGTGTGCAATATGCCAAATTTGGTTGTCTGTTAGGCATTAGGAACCTAGGAAGCAGGATTATGTAGATTCAGTATTGCCTGCACTGACTGCACTTTCTAGGGTTTCAGAGAGGGTGTCTCCCTGCCTTACCCGGGGATGCCAGGATTTGAACCTGTGACCTTTTGCATGCAGACCAGATACCTTAACAACTGGGCTACAGCCCTTCCGCTTTGTCACATCTTTACCATTCCCAACATGATTCTGGATAGGTTATCATTTTGGAAGGAAGAATAAGTGTGATGTGGGCTGAAATAGTTCTGAAACAAAGAGGAAGTGAGCAGGGAGAAGAAGAAGAAGAAGAGTTTGGATTTGATATCCCGCTTTATCACTACCCGAAGGAGTCTCAAAGCGGCTAACATTCTCCTTTCCCTTCCTCCCCTACCACAAACACTCTGTGAGGTGAGTGGGGCTGAGAGACTTCTGAGAAGTGTGACTAGCCCAAGGTCACCCAGCAGCTGCATGTGGAGGAGCAGAGACGTGAACCCGGTTCCCCAGATTACGAGTCTACCGCTCTTAACCACTACACCACACTGGCAATAAAGGTAACTCTTTTGGGGAATAGTCCCTCTGCTCCTCCCAGCCCCATTTTCATCCCCAAACTGTTTGCCTTATAATGTTCCTCACATTCCAGCTGGAAACGACATAGTGGAAGGGTGCAGGGAGCAGTGGCGTAGCGTAGGTTGCCAGGGCCCAGGGCTGCGCAGTGGAGGTGGGTGGGAGAGAGGGAAACCGACAGAGCACGCATGCGCATTCAACTGCCCAACTGCACCCGCGTCACCCAGGAGATTGCAGCTGCAGAGATAAGAAAAGAAGAGTTGTTCCATTGTCTGGATACGTCACTTCCTGGTTTGCATGGAGAAGCTGTTTTCAATGGAGTCCAGTCACAGAAGCACACAGGTGTGTTGAGGCAGCACCGGGTGTTGAGATTGTGTGCCCCCTAACAATTTTTCACCTGGGACAACCATGCCACTGGCAGGGAGTGAGTCCTGCTGCACCTTAAAGATTAACCTGATTTATTGTGGTGTGTTCTTTGAGGCAAAGCTTACTTCACCAGATAAACAAAAGATACCGCCAGGAGAAGAAAGCCAAACATATGTCACTCTGCAAGGAGCACCCTAGAAGGGAGTAAACTTTCCTGATCCAAAGGATATCAAACAGAACCCGAATTCAAAAAATAGAATTCCAAGGCGATTTTTCAAGGAGCTGCAACGTAGCTCTCCCTATTACCTTGGATCCAAACCAGAAACTAAACGAAACCAGTACTGCTAAGCGGTTCACAACTGAAACAAAGAGAATAAAAGGCAAGGCTTTTAGACAGTTATTTTCAGCGTATTTAAGGAAGGCTCTCTCTCCTTTCAGTCATAGACAGATTGGCAGAAAACCAGAAAGCATAGAAGGGAGGGTGGAAGACAAGCAAATTCTGGAGCTGGTTATTCTCTAGGGTAAAAATGGTTCCTTGTCCATACAACAAGTACAATCCTATACATGCCTACTCAGATATAAGTCTCATTGAGTTTGCAAGGGCTTCCTCCCGGTTCCAGGTAAGATTGCAGCTGAAATTCTTATTTAATAGAAAAGGAGAGACCACAGCCTCTCACCATGTTTTCATGTGACAGCCCTGCTTTCCTGTGAAGCACCTACCTCTCCGTAACATGTTTTTCATTCAGTACAATTTGTTCTCCTTTTTCTGTCCAGCGTGACTGCTGGGTTTTTGTTGTTGTTTTCTCACTAAATCGCACTCGGCTCCACCTAGCAAACCACTCCCTTGAGGTCAGGCTGCATCCTTCCCTTTCAGATAAACGTAGAGAGGAACAGATGCTGAAGGGCCCTATGTGTTATTTCTCACCGAGGGTAAAAATTCAGCACTTCTCATTTCCCCTGGTCCTGATTATGGACTCAGTCAAGAGCAAATCTTTGAAACACCAAAGTTATTCTGCAGTTTTCAGGCATTGTTTTGCTTGCGTTATAAGGTTGCACAGTAACCATGCAGAGAGTGAATTCTGCTTTTATCTAATCCAGTCACCTCTATAATTAGGAAGAAGATGGATGCAACGTAAAAGTTAAGCACAAGTGGTTTTTGAGCACATTTTTTTCTGTCCTGAAAACGGATGGCTCTCAGAATGCAGCAAATGTGTGCTCAAACTACTTCCACCACAGTCAAAACATTGCGTCTGTCTTCACCTTTAATCAATGCTCATTTGATGTGGAAGAACAGACCTTGCTTGTTCAACTCAAGGCACCAGAAAGATGAGGCAGTTCCTGGCATACAGATCAGAATCTTCCTGGTCTCTGGGAATCAGGGCCACATATACTTAGTCCCATTAAACCTTATGAGCTTATTAGACATGCATAAAATTACATGGTTCATCTCCCAATTCCCGTCCCCAAAATTCCTAGCGTCCGACACATTTTAATCTTTTGGGGCTGTATGGGGTGTTAGAGGAGGGGTAGTACCTCCGGTGGGGGAGTGTATTTGGAAGAAGAAAAGGCTTAAGAGTAAACCCCTCACAAATCCAGAGTGGAGTTCCTAAGGCAGTTGAACGGTGCTTTGTACACTTCTGGCATCTCTTCAGCCAAGCTAGTGCCAAATGTATTGCTCTGCTTTTCTTTGGACTGCATCAGCAAGGCTAAGAGGGAGATCTTGTTGTCTGGGCATCCCAGGACCTCCATACACACTGCCCAGGCTTGCGCCCAGGAGAGAGATCAATTCAATACTGCTAGCGCAGCAGTTTGGCTTCACCCCTGAGGCACACTCTATTGTCTTTCAAGACACACAGAGACCAAGAAGCTTTGGAATAAATGATATTGGGGGCTCATTTAGGGAGGTAGATGCTCTTGCTCAAGCCACCCTCCTCCCCAAAATGTAGAGAAAACAATGCCTTTACAACTAGGGTAGACATCCTCCACTAAGATGGTCCTCATGACAGAGTGGTGCATGCTCTAGTTATCTCCCGCTTGGACTACTGCAATGCACTTTATGTGAGGCTAACTTTGAGGATGACCTGGAAACTACAACTAATCCAGAATGCAGCAGCTAGACACTAGACTGGGAGTGGCTGCCGAGACCATATAACACTGGTCCTGAAAGACCTACATTGGCTCCCAGTACGTTTCTGAGCACAGTTCAAAGTGTTGCTGTTGACCTTTAAAGCCCTAAACGACCTCAGCCCAGTATACCTGCAGGAGCGTCTCCACTCCCATCATTCAGCCCGGACACTGAGGTCCAGCGCCAAGGGCCTTCTGGCGGTTCCCTCACTGCGAGAAGTGAGGTTACAGGGAATCAGACAGAGGGCCTTCTCGGTGGTGGCACCCGCCCTGTGGAATGCCCTCTCATCAGATGTCAAGGAAATAAACAACTGTCTGACTTTTAGAAGACACCTGAAGGCAGCCTGAAGGCAGCCCTGTATGGGGAAATTTTTAATGTTTGATGTTTTATCGTGTTTTTAATATTATGTTGGGAGCTGCCCAGAGTGGCTGGGGAAACCCAGCCAGATAGGAGGGGTATAAATAAATTATTATTATTATTATTATTATTATTATTATTATTATTATTACTCATGGGGGTGAAATATAGAGAGGCACTGCACTCTCTGAATAAGGGTTTCTGCAACACGCACAGGCTGTTTCTCCATGCCTTTGGCCCATCATAATGATAGCACCTTGCTAGCCCTCAATATTCAGCAACTTCTGCCAGCAGGCATCTGTTCTAGTTAAGTGCATTTGTTCTGCGTTTGATTTGGAGGTCATGTCCCTGACCCAAATCTATAACGTAGGCATGTCTTCTTTCAAAAAACCAACACCATGAATCTGGAGAATGGTGTGTGATATATCGTTTGGCCAAAGGCCTAACTGGGAGAAAACTTACGTGTGCTTGTTCTGATAGCCGTTCAGCCGGACATTTTTGAACGCTTCAATTTTTGATCCTCCAACTTTTCTCCTCTTCAAGTGGAGGCGAGGTTTTCCAGAGCTGTCGAATTGAGATGTCAGCTTATGCAAGAACAGCTGTTTCAATCTTGAGTAAATGTGTACACACAGGAAAAAAACACGAGTCATGGCTTCTTCGCTGTTTAATCTAATCTCTCCATCATGATTTTAATGGAAATCTTATTAGCGACATTTTTTGCATGTCGGTAACACTAAGAAGTCAATTTGTTTCTTTTCTCTCTTGGACTGAAGAAAAAAAAAGACTACAGAAAATTGCACTAAATGAGAATTGGGTGGGGAGCAATTGAATGAGATATGATGATGGCTGAACTCCTAAATGGAAGTAAAGGCTGATCTATACAGTCAGATCAATCGCATGGAAGACTGGTCCTAGGATGTGTAGTTTTCAACTCCTCGTACAGGACAGCATTTTAATATGTTTTAACACCTCTAGTTTCCTCCACCTAGTGAAAAGAAGATCATCAGGCAGAAGACCCGAATTTAGCCTTTCCCCTGATGTGTCAGTTTTCTCCACACATGGAGAATGAGCAATTGCTTACAAGGGGAAAACTTTCAGATATATCTCTCTATGATATGAAGTGGTTTGGTCCTAAGTTCTGTGCCATATGTTTTATTATAGATGCCCCTGTGACGTTAACATATGAGAGAGTGCTGGAGGTGAAATAGTTAAACAGGTTACCCAATCAGGACCCAGGGGGGCGGAGTCAGAGGGACTATAAAACCAGCTCTGGGAGGAGTTCGTTGGGAGTTGGGTGGTTGGTTGGGGTGGGAGTGAATTGAGATAGAGTCTGGGGGTAGGTTGAGTTAGTGTAGTGAAATAGGCTGAGTCAGGAACAGTTAGGGAGCTAGGCAGACAAGTAAATATCGGAGAGGTGGTTTAGTGAGTGAGAGCAGGTAGCGAAAGTTATAGGTCTGGATAGGCACCCCATGAATGTAATTGACTGATACTGTTTATGAAACCACACGCTTGTTAAACTGCAGTAAATAAACAAAAGTTTATGTTTCAATTTAACCCTGACTGGACTCAGTATTGTCCCAGGTAGGGCCTGGGTGGTGGCAGCGAGAAATAAAGTGGTGGCACAGGGATCAATAGACGGTGAAACGTCCAGAGACCCTGTGTGATCGCCACAGCTCCCCCCCACCGGAAACATAGGATCAGACAATCGTAGAGTTACATACATATAGAAAAACGATAATTTAGAATGTTGCCTATCTAGGATTAAACAAACACAAGAGGAGTGATAAGGGGCCAGACAGCAGAATCTCGGAGATTCAACTGACTTTGCACATGACACCAGATGTGAGGGAGCTGATGCGATGCTGCTCCTAACCACATTGCCACAGGAAATAGCCTCACCCACGGAGGAGGTGCCCACCCTACAGTTCTTCCTCATGCCGGTGTTTCCTAAGGAACGACACTGATATGGAGACCAGCCATAGCAGGGACTCTTTCAGGGTTGCCAGGGCTTCTCTCATTATTCTTGCAAAGGACGCAGGTGGCGCAGTGGTCTAAACCACTGAGCCTCTTGGGCTTGCCGATCAGAAGGTCAGCGGTTCAAATCCCAGTGACGGGGTGAACTCCCGTTGCTCTGTCCCAATTTCTGCCAACCTAGCAGTTCGAAAGCATACCAGTGCAAGTAGATACTGTATTTTTCCGTGTATAACATGCCCTCATGTATAAGACACCCCCAATTTATTTTTTAATTTTCAAAATTAAGAAAATGGAGGGGGGAGGGAATCCCCCCAAAGTTGTTGAGCTTTTTTTTAGGGGGACTGCTGAAAATCGCACACCTACCAGACCGCAAAATCCACCGATCTTCTGTCCCCTCTCCGACAAAAGCGGCCACCAGTGACAATCTATGACTCATGGCAGCAACTGATCTCAAGTCCCCACAATGCACTATCCATGTATAGGACAACCCCCAATTTCTAACATGATTTTTGGGTAACAAACACAGTCTTATACCCAGAAAAGTACGGTAAATAGGTACCGCTGTGGCAGGAATGTAAATGGTGTTTCCATGCGCTCTGGTTTCCATCACAGTGTTCCGTTGCACCAGAAGCGGTTTAGTCATGCTGGCCACATGACCCGGAAAGCTGTCTGTGGACAAACGCTGGCTCCCTCGGCCTGAAAGCGAGATGAGCACCGCAACCCCATAGTCACCTTTGACTGGACTTAACCACCCAGGGGTCCTTTACCTTTTACCATTATTCTGGCAAGACAGGAAGGAGCAGCAGCACAGCAGTTCCTCTACTGATAGCATCATGCGAGATCCAGTCTTCATGCTAATAGTGGATACCAAATGGAGCACAAGGCAGCCCTGTAATGCTGGAAAAACCCCAAAACAATTATATTGCAAAAGTCAAGGTAATCTATACAATTTAATACGTGGTCCTGGGACGCAGGTTGTGCTGTGGGTTAAACCACAGAGCCTAGGACTTGCCGATCAGAAGGTTGGCGGTTTGAATCCCCGTGACGGGGTGAGCTCCCGTTGCTCGGTCCCTGCCCCTGCCAACCTAGCAGTTCGAAAGCACATCAAAGTGCAAGTAGATAAATAGGTACCACTCCGGCGGGAAGGTAAATGGTGTTTCCGTGCACTGCTCTGGCTCGCCAGAAGCGGCTTAGTCATGCTGCCCACATGACCTGGGAGCTGTACGCTGGCTCCCTCGGCCAATAAAGTGAGATGATCGCCGCAACCCCAGAGTCGGTCACGACTGGACCTAATGGTCAGGGGTCCCTTTACCTTTACTATGACCATACAACCTTAAAACCATTGCTTCATAAAATAAATTTGGTAGCCAACAATTCCCAGTGGCTGTATCTCCATTCAGGCTGCATGTTAGCAAACTGACACATATAAATGTACTGTATTATTTGGTGTGTAGGCAAACCATGCCAGATTATTTTTAGCCCAATGGTCTGTACAACCTCAGGTGGAGTTCTGTTTACAGCAGCATGGGCGTAGCCAGGATTTTTATTAGGGGAACGCAGGCCTATTGTTGGGGAGGGCAGGCCTTTTGTGTGTGAGGGGGAGAAACTCAGTTTGCTATGTATTTTTATTGATAGGGGGCAGTTGCCCCTCCTTGTCTCCCCTTGGTAGAGCGGGGTTTCCAAAACTTGGGTCCTCAGCTGTTTTGGGACTACAATTCCCATCATCCCAGGCCCCTGGTCCTGTTCTCTAGGAATGATGGGGGTTGTAGTCCCCAAACAGCTGCAGACCCAAATTCGGGAAACACTGATTTACAGTTTGCACTTGACAGAACTCTTCCACAGCCAGATGTTAGTGTTCCTCAGTGGCAAATCAACAAGTCCGAACGAAAAAAGCTTGAGCATGAAATTAGAAGGAGCCCTTGGAAGGGCTGATGTTACTTTTAGCTATTTGGGGAATTTATTTCCCCAAAACTTTAAAAAAGTGAAACCTGTAGGCATCCTTAAATAAATAAATAAAAGCATCACGGGCCAAACCGCACAGGAATTCTTCCTCGCAGCACCATACCTGCATCGTATTGAAACAAAATGCTACTGCTGCTCTTTACAAGTATCGTTTACAGCTTTTGGAAAGTACTGGTGGCTCGACTCCATTTGGCAATACAGTGCTGTGTTCACTTGGCAGCGTTATCTCAGGTACCTGGGGCTTGTTACCATTGTGTGTCAAATCACGGGAAGTCCGCAACATTTTGCATGTCTGTCTGTTGGCTCAGGTAGATAGATTCTGTGTTGTCCTATGGAGTGGTCCAGGAACATTTCAGGTAGACTCTGTACAGTGGTACCTCGGGTTACAAACACTTCAGGTTACATACACTTCAGGTTACAGACTCTGCTAACCCAGAAATATTACCTTGGGTTAAGAACTTTGCTTCACGATAAGAACAGAAATCGTGCAGCAGTGGCACAGCGGCAGCGGGAGGCCCCATTAGCTAAAGTGGTGCTTCAGGTTAAGAACAGTTTCAGGTTAAGAACGGACCTCCGGAACGAATTAAGTACTTAACCCGAGGTACCACTTTATTAGCTGTGGGTGGCATGGAGGGGTGTGTGTGGCTATGCCGCTCACCTGACCTTCCTCTAGCTTTATGGCTGCTGCGTGGCAAGATGGACACAGGGAGGCAGCAGTAAGGATGGTGCCCTGCAAGTCCTGGACCTGCAGAGCCAAGCCAGTGCTCCTGCCATCGTGTTTGCACTGCGCCTCCTCTCTCCTCCTGTTCTCCATCCCAATATGCAGCAGTGTAAAAATCTCAAAGCAATATTTTGAATCCAAGATCAAGGATGGGAGAGACAGGCCTTTGTAACTAGCCCTTAGGACTCTCCATAGTCCATAGCATTCCCCCCAACCACCACCACCCTCGCCCTTTACCAGGCCTGTTTTGCACCCTCCTTAAGTGGTTTTGCCTGGCTGGAATGTATTCCTCAACTCTGATCATGCGTTTTGCTTCCCTGAATGGGGGATAAAAACGAAAGAGAGGGGATAAGCGTGTGCAGAAACTAGCCGCCTGTACGAAGGTGAATTTCACGTATTTAAATTTAATTGTTCTACACGCCTTTGCCACTGGCATGCAATCCTTGGAAGGTTATGCAGAAAGGTGCTTTTCTCCTTCTGCTAAGAAGTAACCTAAAGGCGGGGGAAGGACTTGGGGGAGGGGGGTGCTGCGAGGAGATAAATAGCAGATTTAGCAATGGCAGCGCTCTTCCCGTCCCTGTGTCTGTTTTGCTCTAAAATGAGATTATACTTTTATTCTCACTCTCCATGATTTGAGAAAGGCCTGAGTTTAAACAAATTGATCTGCCACCATCAAATGTATTTGGAAAAAACTTGGCTGGCCATCTTGTACAAACACTCTCTCTCATGTAATTCTGAATTCTTAACATTTCAGGGGGTGGGATTTTTAGTGCTTGGCTTCTCCTTAAGCCCCTCCAGGAAGACCACGAGACCCTCAAGACCACAAGAATTTCCTGTTCTTCAATGTTTCATTATTTTCACTGTGCTTTCAACAACCACAGGAGAATAGAAAGCTATCCAATCTTTTTTTTTCTTGGATCCTAAACAATTGAAAAGGTATGTTTCCTGTTTTCTCTCTCCTTTCTTAAGTACTAGACAAAAAAGGTACAGATGTATGAGATGTGGTGGCAGAAATTCTTCACTCAAACTCAGTTACTTTTTCTTGTCAAGGATGGATCACCTTGACTATCTGTCAATTGCCTGATCACTTCTTTATCACTTCCTTGTTTGGACCCTTAACCTCATTTGGAGGGCATAGGTCAGTGGGGAAAGTAAAATGACCCCTGGACGGTTAAGTCCAGTCAAAGGTGTCTCTGGGGTTGCGGCGCTCATCTCGCTTTCGGGCCAAGGGAGCCAGCGTTTGTCCACAGACAGCTTTCCAAGTCATGTGGCCAGCATGATTAAATTGCTTCTGGTGCAATGGAACACCGTGACGGAAGCCAGAGCGCATGGGAACGCTGTTTACCTTCCCGCTGCAGTGGTACCTCTTTATCTACTTGTGCTGGTGTGCTTTCAAACTGCTAGGCTGGCAGGAGCTGGGACAGAACAACGGGAGCTCACTCCATTATGGGGATTCGAATTGCCAACCTTCTGATCGGCAAGCCCAAGAGGCTCAGTGGTTTAGACCACAGCGCCACCCATGTCGAGCATGCACATTGCATACAGGATGTCCCAGGTTCAATCGCTAGAGCCTCCAGTTAGCAGGTGAGGTGAAAGATTTGTGCTTGAGAAAGAGAGCCATTGCCAGTATGGTATAGAAACACAAAAGAGTCTGACCTTTTTGGCTTTATGTATTTCTAAAGCCAAATATTCACAGAGGGGAGGATGAGATTTTCCCATCAGTGGTGGGTGGGGCCAAGGTGGAGGGTGGGTGGAGCAACATTAGGCTGATGGCATGGACCAGTTGGATGCAGAGGTAAGGTGGGAGGAGCCAGCCGGGGAACCACCAATGGAAGAAGGCTCAGAGCCTGGGCATGGGTGGTGGGACGACGATGAGTGGCCAGAGGGAGGAGGCTGGGAGGAGGCGTCAGAAGCCGAACAGGGCTTCGTGAGTGGGGAGAGTCTGTGGTGGAGAGCAATCCAGAACCAGAGCTAGAAGCTGCAGCAGGAGAGTAGGATGAGGGAGGCCAAGAGGCAGAGATGAGTCAGGCTGATAAAGAGTCATGGGTGTCTCCCTCTCCCACTGCGACAAGGTCACCTCCCTCCTGGGACTCAGCTACATTAGTAAAGAAAAAGCGCTTTATGCAAGTTATAACACTGGGACACCAGGTGGCACTGTGGAGTCCCGTCTTTCGCCAACGGGATTTCCCTTTATGAAGTTTACAATGCGTTTAACTGAATCGCTTTTTTGATGTGTCTAGATCTGGCCCAGGGGACGCGGGTGGCACTGTGGGTTAAACCACAGAGCCTAGGACTTGCCGATCAGAAGGTCGGCAGTTCGAATCCCCGCGACGGGGTGAGCTCCCATTGCTCGGTCCCTGCTCCTGCCAACCTAGCAGTTTGAAAGCACGCCAAAGTGCAAGTAGATAAATAGGTACCGCTCCGGCGGGAAGGTAAACGGCATTTCCATGCGCTGCTCTGGTTCACCAGAAGCGGCTTAGTCATGCTGGCCACATGATCTGGAAGCTGTATGCTGGCTCCCTCGACCAATAAAGCGAAATGAGCGCCGCAACCCCAGAGTCAGTCATGACTGGACCTAATGGTCAGGGGTCCCTTTACCTTTTAGATCTGGCCCAGGTTCTCCCAGAACCAGGAGAGGCATGAAGAGGGCGGAAGAGAAGTTAGCTTTACACAGATGCAGTCTCAGATTGCTTGGAAGAAACCCTGGAGAGGAGGGGACTTAGGCAGCTGTGGGGTGGCAGGGACCTTCAGTCTCAGCAACTGCTTCATAGGGGCAAGACCAACTGAAGAAGAGTTGCTGTGCTCATTAGGCCCGACACTCCTGTGCAGATTCTGTTTTTTTCTAATGAAGAGTTGACTCCATTTAGTTTGTGGGGCTCACTGCTGGCTTGTTCCTGACAGCTGCACTCCCACGATGTGAAAGCCAGAGGTTCCTATGCACACCTCTCTCCAACCAGCTGAGCAAGAGGCATAATTATCACAGTTCAAGGACACATTCTAAGTACTTGAGCGGGCCTGAGAAGGGCAATGCCCTGGAATGAGACCCAAGGTCCAGACAGGGAGACCTGCACTGAGATTTCCATCCTCTGCGCATGTGTCATTTCTCCCCTCTTCTGGTCCAATGTGTGGAAGGGAATTAATTGGGTGAGTCTGCGGGAGGCTTGTAGGAAAGAATTTGTAAGTGGGGAAAGAGTTACCTTGCAAGCCAACTAGGGCAGATGCCCTCAAATTCACCTTAGGATTACGAAGGAGGTCTACAGAGATGGGAACCCTGTCTCCCAACACATAGCTCTGGCCTCAGACAGACTCTGACAAATAACTCTGACTCATCGGGGGCTGGTCAAGGTAAGTTTACTGGGCTTGTTGTAAATGTTTGCATATTCTTTTTTTCCTTTCTGTTACTTCTCCGCATTCACTAGCCTTTGGGTTATGAAATAGCTGGCCTTGTTTGAACCTCTCCCCTCCTTCTTGCAGCAGATCCCTCCCATCTCTTGCTGCTTTCGGAACTGAGTTTCCCTTCCATCACTCCTCTGATTACCCTGAAACCCACATCTGGAGAAAGGCACCTCCTCCCTCACAGGTTTTCCCTGGGATGCACACAGTCTATGGTGATGTGTGACCTGGAGAACATGGAGAATATTTCCACCATGGAGAGATGTTCCTAGGTTGAGCTCCAAACTTCATGCTTGTACGCAGACCACCGGTAAGGACCAAGCTTCTTGCACCACAGTTACTCTCAGCTTTGAATGCTCTCCTTGTCACTGTGCATGGTTGGAACAGTCTTAGAAATCATTGTTTTTTGGACTACATCTGTCATCAGGCCCAGCCAATACATACTGATGGGGCAGAATAAGAAAAAGAAAAAGAATTTTATTATTATTATTTATATGCCATCTGACTGGGTTGCCCCAGCCACTCTGGGCGGCTTCCAACAAAATATTACAAACATAACAAAGCATCAAACACTGAAACCTTTCCTGAACAGGGCCACCTTCAGATGCCTTCTAAAAGTCAAATAGTTGTTTATCTGTTTGATATCTGATGGGAAGGCAATGCTGGAGGGAACCAGGTTGGCAAAGGTTGTTCTTGCATAGCACTTTTTAAAAACACAAACGTTGTGTGGGCTGGGGGCTGGTAGAGAAATAACCAGATGGAAAAGGTTAGCTTCTAAGGCAGCTTCAACTGCCTCAAAACAATACCATATATTTGGAAGGCCCACATCTCTCCACAAGGCCCTGCTTTCTAGCCAGCCTTAAAATTCAAAATCTTTATGCTTTACTGTTGCTGAACTATTTCCCTCCAAGCTCGTGACCAGGCAATTGTCTACTAATTAGTAGCTGCCAGTCATCAAAGGTCCTTCAGCACAGCCCTTCAGCTAGTAAGCTGTGTACATACCTTGATTTTGCAAGGATGCTCACAGAAAACATTTCCAAAAATGTATTTTAAATTTGTTTACAATCACCATCTAATCAATGACCTTGTGGCCAATATTGTTCCCTTTCTGCAGATGAAGTTGAAAAAGAGTGGCTTCCCATAAGTTCCTCATCGATTTCCGATCTGAGAACAGCTTCTTAATGCAACAACCAATATGGAAACTCATAGATCTTACTACCAGTAGTAGCTGGAGTTGTTTGGCTCAATGGGGAAACATGTAGCCCACCCAGCTGAATGCAGCTTAGGTGATGAGCATGCCAGCCTCTCAGATTCTGGACAATTTATCTTTGCAGTTTCCGGAAAGCGGCAGAACAGAAGGATTTCTGTGTTCCTGCTAGACTGCGATTCCATGGCTGATGAAGTGTGGCAGTTATGGTGGATGTTGGTTCTGTTTGCCTGGTTAAGGGATCCTGAAAGATGCAGGGAGGAATTGAATTCATTTAATGTGAGAGAAGAAAGACTCTTCAGATTAGCAGTGGATTTCTTAAATAAATTGTTTGTGTGTGCGAAAGGCATAACGACCACTGTGGCTTAGATTTGGTGGGTTTGCTGATCAGAAGGTCGGCGGTTGGAATCCCTGCGATGGGGTGAGCTCCCGTTGCTCTGTCCCAGCTCCTGCCCATCTAGCAATTCGAAAGCACAAGTAGTGCTTGTAGATAAATAGTGCAAGTAGATAAATAGGTACCGCTCCGGCGGGAAGGTAAACAGTGTTTCTATGCGCTGCTCTGGTTCACCAGATACGGCTTAGTCGTGCTGGCCACATGACCCAGAAGCTGTCTGCGGACAAACGCCGGCTCCCTCGGCCTATAGAGTGAGATGAGCGCCGCAACCCCAGAGTTGTCCGCATCTGGACCTAACCAATTACCTTTAAATACCTCTGCCCCAAGTAGTGGTAAATTTCAAAGTTCAAGAGCTCCTTGTGACAACCACGCCGCCAAAGAGAATCCAAAAAGAAAGGCAGCCATGTTGATCCGTTATATTAGCTGGCAATCCTAGAAGAGAGAGCTGAAAAGTATGTTGGACTTTGGTAGGGGAATCACCTGGGCCCACATCCCTGATCGGTCATGAAGTTCCCTGGGTGACCTTGAGCAAGGCAGTATCTGAGCCCAGCCTGCCTAACAAAGGCAACATGTGCTAAACCAGACGTGTTCTCCACACTTCATGCTCCCAAGTTTACAACACTGCCTGATCCTGCTCTGGCAGATGAGGTCTTGCTCCACTCTTGCCACTGGCTCCAAGATACAGGAATCGCCACCCGCCAAGTACTGCCCTCATTTCTGTCACAAATGTTTCAGCCACCAGCTGATTCTTCCCGGCTTTTCCTCAGCGGGCAGCCAAATGGGTCTCCGTTGTGTGTGGTAATTTGGAGACTTAAGCCTTCGCTCGGTTGAACGGATGCAACCAGCTCTTCACAGCTCCCCTGCGGGGAAGGTGAATACGTCTAGCCTCTCAGTCACCACTAATCTCTGGTAGCTTTATGCTTTGGGGCTTCTATGAGTTCCTCTCACTTTGTGTGTGTGTGGTTCTTCTGCCAGCGGGCAGGCAGACAGTGCAAACAGTCAAGGAACGGCTGCCTGCTGAAGCCTCGCAGTGCGCGTCATGCGGGCAGAACTGTTACAGGAAGGAGAAAAGGGAAAGATTAGGTGAAACATTAGCCACGTTCTCTTGGCCTCCCTCCAACATCTTTCAATTATTCCTTTATGTGCTTTTCGGTGCTCTGCTTACTTGGCATCCAAAAGGGAGGCTTGGGGAGGATTTCACAATAGGCTTGCCATTTTTACAGCGCAAAACAGATGTGAGCTTATCACCGGTGGAAATTTATGTCTCCGCAATCCCCTTCCTCACCTCTCCTTTGGCGATTGTGGCAGAGGTTTCTCTAAGCCCATCCATCACGGCCGGAGGCTAAAAATAATACAAGTTGCTACAGTCTGGAACAGTTTGTGATTATATTATTACTATTATTATTTGGAGAGCGGGGGAAAGGGAGCACTTGGAGAGCCAAACATCAGTTCTTACGGATTCGTAAGTGCTCTTCTGGGTTGAATACTGAAGGCCTGGCAGAAACCTCTGCTGATGTATAAAACAAACACAACGCCTGTTCTCTGCTGTATTAGTCAAGGGGAGGAGAGGCCATTCGGAAATGCACACTTCTTAAAACATGAGATACAACTTCCTAACACCCACAATGAATCCACTGGATCAGTTGTGAAAACCATGGAAGGGGCTGCCTTGCCCATGTTGGATGATGCAATTAAGAACAGCTGATTTCTATGCTAAGCTTTTAGGTTTAACATGCATGGGCACAAGCCAGTCTTTGTGTGCAGCAGATGAGCAAGAAAAAAATGCAGCTCAACACAGGGCCCTTGGATTTTGCAATTTGAATGGTGGACAGTAGCTTAAGGACCTATAGATTTTTCTTAGATGCCACAATGCAGAAATAATAATTCTGATCTCCAGGAGTAGATGGTGGGAAGGAATGGGGCAATGGACCAGTGGCAGTACAGTGGTGCCCCGCAAGACGAATGCCTCGCAAGACGAAAAACTCGCTAGACGAAAGGGTTTTGCGTTTTTTGAGTCGTTCCGCAAGACGAATTTCCCTATGGGCTTGCTTCGCAAGACGAAACGTCTTGCGAGTTCTTGCGAGTTTGTTTCCTTTTTCTTAAAGCCGCTAAGCCGCTAAGAGCCGCTAAGCCGTTAAGCCGTTAATAGCCGCTAAGCCGCTAAGCCGCTAATAGCCGTGCTTCGCAAGACGAAAAAACCGCAAGACGAAGAGACTCGCGGAACGGATTAATTTCGTCTTGCGAGGCACCACTGTAATGTTGTTGTGTACTATCTCAGTGTTGCTGATGACAGAATGTGACAGGGAACTGAAAGCTAGAACTGCAGCCCAACCTATGTGGTGGTCTTGTAGTAAGGTTAGAGCTTACTGGGAAATGATCTACAATGAATTGGAAAAGATGTTCAAAATCACTTTTGTAAAAACAAACCCAGAAACTTTTCTTTGGGGAGTTATAGGGACAGAACTACCTAAATTTTACAGAAATTTATTTATGTATGCTACTACAGCAGCAAGAATGCTACTTGCCCAAAAGTGGAAAGAAGCAGAAGTCCCAACAAAGGCAGAATGGATACAAAAACTTATGGGATATGCAGAAATGGCAAAATTTACCGGAAGAGTAAGAAATCAAGGTAACAAGCTTTTTACAAAAGAATGGAAATGGTTTATTGAATATTTACAGAAAAATTGCAAACAGATCAAACATTGGCAGGATTATTGTAAAACCCTGCAGTTTCATAAGAGCATATATTTAAAGCAGATAATTTAATGAGCAAATTAAATGAGTTTGGATATACAGAAGATATTAAAAAATAAATTGAAGGAACCACAGAAAGAGGGGGGAAGGAAGTCATACTTTGAAATGTTACATTGATTGTAAAACTAAAGAAATGTATAAACTTGAAAAGTATAAATAAAAACTTAAAAAAAGAAAAGAACTGCAGCCTAGAAGTGAGTAGCCAGAGACAACTCTACTGATGAGGGAGAAATCTGGTTCATATTTTAATGCCAACCTGACAGATTTTCCACTACCTGAAACATAGTGGAACCCGAATTTTGCTGAGAGCTATGTTTTGGGTTCTGCAATGTTTCAGGCAGTGGGAAATTTGTCACGTTTGCATTAAGATGCGAATTTTGCAGTGGTGTTCTCCAATTGCAATGAAAAATGTTCACATTTATGGAACGTGTGTGTTAGTTTCACGTTAGTGGGGGACACACACATAGAAATAGGAGTTATTTTAGTGGAAATTGCTTTGAAAAACATAGGATTGGGCAAAGTTGCTCCCAAAAAGTATAATAGGAGAAATGCACACTAAAGCAGTGATTATTTTTCAGGAGGACCTTTTATTTTATTTTAAACTAAGCAACTTATACAGAAATGTGTCAAGCTGAACTTAAGCCTGGGAAAATTAGAAACTGAGAGGAACCAAAATTGACAGAATTGCCCATCCTTACCTGTGTCTAAAAGGGACGTGGGTGGCGCTGTGAGTTAAATCACAGAGCCTAGGACTTGCTGATCAGAAGGTCGGCGGTTCGAATCCCCGTGACGGGGTGAGCTCCCGTTGCTCCATCCCTGCTCCTGCCAACCTAGCAGTTCAAAAGCACGTCAAAGTGCAAGCAGATAAATAGGTACCACTCCAGCGGGAAGGTAAACGGTGTTTCTGTGCGCTGCTCTGGTTCGCCAGAAGCGGCTTAGTCATGCTGGCCACATCACCCGGAAGCTGTACACCGGCTCCCTCGGCCAATAAAGCGAGATGAGCGCCGCAACCCCAGAGTCGGCCACGACTGGACCTAATGGTCAGGGGTCCCTTTACCTTTACCTGTGTCTAACGCCATCATTGGACTATAACCACTCCTGTTTTATTGCATATAAACTTACCTTGAATCAGGTGGCGAACTTTTGGCTCTCCAGATGTTGCTGAACTGCTACTCTCATCAACCTCACCAAGCAAGAGCCATGGCCTGGGACAATGGGAGCTGTAATTCAGAAACATCTGGAAAGCCAAATGGTCCCTGTGCTGGCTTTGAACTTGTACACTGATCCTCTTGTTTCCTCCCCTGTTGTTGTTCTCTTCTGTTAAGCTGCTCACTTGTCTCTATCCCCCCCCCCTTCTACCCAATCCCACCTGGAGTATCAGCGGTAAAGAGGAAAGTCTCTAGAATACAAGTCAGGACTTAGCACAGCCTGTGTCAACATAAGCTTTCATTCCAGAAGCAGAAAAGAGCCAGTTGGAACATGTCCTCTGATGAACTGAAGTATTTGTGGAGCCCCACTGCATTCAGTTCTAATCATCCCTATTCATCAAGGACCCCTCTGATTTTCTGTCGCCTATTCCTGTTAAATTGTTTGTCTTAAAATTGTTTGCCAATCCAAATCCAGTTAATGGGCTACAATGTGCTTAGCTGGTTTATGGGATGAGTCTGCCCAAATAATGCAAGAAAATAGACAGATCATTGCTGCAATTTACACTGTTGTGAGCTTTGTCTGGCTACTGGCTAGAGAACGCCACTTCTTTAGTTTACAGAAGCAGCGTGGCCACTTCCTTCCCCTTTCTAATCTAGATACAGTTCGAACTGAGATTATATCATTACAATCCCCACTCCAAAGAAAAGGGAACAGCTTTTGTTTTTGAGCAGCTATTAAATACAGGTTTATAATGGTGGCTTAATTTGATCCAAGAGCTTTGCCTCAAAAAAATTAAAATACCCCACCACATTTTGTATAGAAATAACAATCTGTGTAGGTCTAGTTATCACAAACAGCAGATGAAGTGGCAAATTTGTGTTTGGCTTAACCACTTCAGACTGCAAGTGGGGACTTGCATTCATAATTGTATCTCTTGCCCTCTTCTGTTTCTGACACAAGAAGGGTGGATTGCCTCATGTAAAACACAATACAATCAGACCAGTAAGAAACAATTCCGCCCTAAACCTTAAAACAATAACTCCATGCAACAGATTACAGCAGGGGTGGGCAACATTTTTGGTCCAGTGGAGCAGATCTTGATATCCCCCACCTCCCTGAGCCAACTTTGACAGGTGGGCAGGACCACCTTCCTAACAATCACCAGACAACAGGTGATTGACAGATGAGGTCAAGCACCTGAACTGCCTTCTGCTTTCGGTGTTTCTCAAACTTGGGTTTCCAGCTGTTGTTGGACTACAACTCCCATCATCCCTAGCTGGTAGGACCAGTGGGCAGGGATGATGGGAGTTGTAGTCTAATAATAATAATAATAATAATAATAATAATAATAATAATAAAAATTTATACCCCACCCATCTGGCTGGGTTTCCCCAGCCACTCTGGGCGGCTTCCAACAGAACACTAAAATATAATAACTTATTAAACATTAAAAGCTTCCCTAAACAGGGTTGCCTTCAGATGTCTTCTAAAAGTTTGGTAGTTGTTCTTCTCTTTGACATCTGGTGGGAGGGCGTTCCACAGGGCGGGCACCACTACCGAGTAGGTCCTCTGTCTGGTTCTCTGTAACCTCACTTCTCGCAATGAGGGAACTGCCAGAAGGCCCTCAGCGCTGGACCTCAGTGTCCGGGCAGAACGATGGAGGTGGAGACACTCCTTCAGGTATACTGGACCGAGGCCATTTAGGGCTTTAAAGGTCAGCACCAACACTTTGAATTGTGCTCGGAAACATACTGGGAGGCAGTGTAAGTCTTTCAAGACCGGTGTTATATGGTCTCGGCGGCCGCTCCCAGTCACCAGTCTAGCTGCCGCATTCTGGATTAGTTGTAGTTTCTGGGTCACCTTCAAAGGTAGTCCCACATAGAGTGCATTGCAGTAGTCCGAGCGAGAGATAACTAGACAGTCTGCGGGCAGGTAGGGTCTCAGCCTGCGTACCAGATGGAGCTGATAAACAGCTGCCCTGGACACAGAATTGACCTGTGCCGCCATGGACTGCTGTGAGTCCAGAATGACTCCCAGGCTGTGCACCTGATCCTTCAGGGGCACAGTTACCCCATTCAGGACCAGGGAGTCCTCCACATCTGCCCGCCTCCTGTCTCCCAAAAACAGTACTTTTGTCTTGTCAGGATTCAACTTCAATCTCAACAGCCGGAGACCCAAATTTGAGAATCACTGTGCTTAAAGGAAAACCAATCCCTGCAGAATGAAAACAAGTGTGTCTTGGAGAATAGTTCTAGCCTCTCCTCTCAGACATGGTAGTTTTCTATAACTTTTCCCCCATGGGGGGAGGGTGGGTTGTTCCATCATGTGAGCCCCTCACACTTGCAGCCTGAACTGGTAAAGTCCAGAATATAATTCTTCTGTAAATCACAAACCATCAGCTGAGGCTTCAGCGATAGAAGCAGGGCCGACCCAAGACATGTCCACCTGAGATGGACCCCAAAATGATATCCCCCCCCCTCTCTGCCAGGGAAGATGGAGTGAGGGAAGAGCTAGATCAGGAACAAGGGGGGGGGATATAGATTGACATTGGGGTCTGCTAACCTGGTGGATTATGGTGGATTATGGTGCTGGAGGAGACTCTTGAGAGTCCCATGGACTGCAAGAAGATCAAACCTCTCCATTCTTAAGGAAATCAGCCCTGAGTGCTCACTGGAAGGACAGATTGTGAAGCTGAGGCTCCAATACTTTGGCCACCTCATGAGAAGAGAAGACTCCCTGGAAAAGACCCTGATGTTGGGAAAGATGGAGGACACAAGGAGAAGGGGACGACAGAGGACGAGATGGTTGGACAGTGTTCTCAAAGCCACCAGCATGAGTTTGACCAAGCTGCGGGAGGCAGTGGAAGACAGGCGTGCCTGGCGTGCTCTGGTCCATGGGGTCACGAAGAGTCGGACATGACTAAACGACTAAAGAAGAACAACAACAAAGCCTGGTGGATCTTGCTTCCTGAGATAGTCACCCCATCTTGCCTCTTGGTTGGGCTGGCCCTGAATAAAGATCTACCTCAGGATCTGCTGCTGCTGTGGATTCTGCCACCTGAGGCAGTCACCTCCCTTGACCTCGTGTATGGGTCATCCCTGGATAATCTCTTATAGGAAATCATTAGTTTGGGACATGTCATGCTTTAAACAACTCAGCTGTGTGCTTATGGAGTTTCTCAAATCCCTATAAGGAAGCAATCATGAACAGTGAACATCTAGACAACTTCCAGGAACAGGACAACATCTGACAGCTACCAGCCTGTTATTTGTATAAGGCTATAATTTGGTGTGATTGCTCCTCATAGATGTGATGTACCTCATACAGAGATCGAATCAGTAGAGACAGGACATGTGACATTTTGAAATGCCTGTTGGGGAATCATGTCTTCCTCCATGGACAAGATCTCTGTGTTATAACTCTCCTAAGTTTTTTCATACAGAGTTGGCCCTGTCCTTAGGCACACCGTGAGGCAGCTGCCACAGCCAGCTGATTGTATGTATAGGGAAAGTGAAGTAAATTATTTAAAAACTGGCTTGTTGGCAACCTCACATAAAGAAAGCTCTGCTTATATCTTGTCTGTGGCCAATCATTTTCCTGAGCTGACGGCGAGGGCGGGGACAAAAAGCTCCTGGAGCGACAAAGCAAGATCGATGGCTCTGATTGGCTGACAACTCAGGACAGCATCTGAAAGGTCATTAGATTTAAAATTAAGACTAATACAACAGAAAACAATACTTAGAGTTTATTGGACCCCTTTGCGGTTGTATAAAAAAAGGTTAGCTAAGATAGTTCAGTGTTGGAAATGTGGCAAGGACAATGCCTCGCTGAGACACATGTTTGTACAGTGTTCTTTACTTAAAAAGTTTTGAGAGAAAGTGTTGGACTGTGTAACTATGACTGTGCAGAGAAAGTCAAATCTTTCAGCGGAGAATATTTTATTGAACTATATACCTCCAGTATGGAAATTATCAGCGGGACAACGGAAATGGATTTTCCATGCCATAATGGTGGCCAAGAGATTGATACTGAAGAACTGGAAAAATAAAGATATGATACCCTCCAATCAATGGACTGATATGACATCACTGGCAATTTATGAATGGACTGCTTACAGGCGCAGACTCTGTATGGATAAATACGATGACATTTGGAATGAGTTTATACAAAATGTAGTAGGCTATTAGCATTTACATAAGCACTAGGACACTAACACTATACCAATTTATATGTATGGGAATATCGTATACTGCTTTTTTTGTATTTTTTCATTTTTATATGTATCTTTGTTGTTGTTTTTCTCCCTCTCACTTTTCCTTCTTTTTTCTGTATCACTTTATTGACTGAAATAACTTTAATAAAATATAAATATTAAATAAATAAAAAACTCAGGACAGCATCTTCTTTCACTTTGTATATATCTTATATACAGCATATACAGTGGTGCCCCGCAAGACGAATGCCTCGCAAGACGGAAAACCCGCTAGACGAAAGGGTTTTCCGTTTTTGAGTTGCTTCGCAGGACGAATTTCCCTATGGGCTTGCTTCACAAGACGAAAATGTCTTGCGAGTCTTGAGATTTTTTTTCCGCTCCCCCCCTTTTTCTAAGCCGCTAAGCCTTTAATAGCCTTTTAGCAGCTAATCTGATAAGCCGATAAGCCTTTAATAGCCGCTAAACCGCTAATAGCGCTAATCCGCTAAGCCGCTAATAGGGTTGCTTCGCAAGACGAAAAAACCGCTAGACGAAGACACTCGCGGAACGGATTAATTTCGTCTTGCGAGGCACCACTGTATACACAAATATATATTTGTATATATAAAGGCTATTTTATTAAGCTACTGGATAGTTCCTGCAAGGTAGTGCAGCACGAAACAGTTTTCTCTGCTTCATACACACAAAAGTCCCATGTACAGTGGTACCTTGGGTTACATACGCTTCAGGTTACATACGCTTCAGGTTACAGACTCTGGTAACCCAGAAATAGTACCTCGGGTTAAGAACTTTGCTTCAGGATGAGAACAGAAATCGCATGGCGACAGCGGGAGGCCCCATCAACTAAAGTGGTGCTTCAGGTTAAGAACAGTTTCAGGTTAAGAACGGACCTCCAGAACGAATTAAGTTCTTAACCCGAGGTACCACTGTACTGTTGTTGTTGTTGTTGTTGTTGTGTGTGCGCGCGCACACACACACACTGCTTAGACTTATGTTTTGGTATTCCTTTGGGGTAAAGAAGATCCATAGATACACCTACAATACTAGGGGGTAAGGTAAAGGTAAAGGGGCCCCGACCATTAGGTCCAGTTGTGGCCGACTCTGGGGTTGCGGCCCTCATCTCGCTTCATTGGCTGAGGGAGCCAGCGTACAGCTTCCGGGTCATGTGGCCAGCATGACTAAGCCGCTTCTGGCAAATCAGAGCAGCGCACGGAAACGCCGTTTACCTTCCCGCTTTAGCGGTACCTATTTATCTACTTGCACTTTGACGTGCTTTCGAACTGCTAGGTTGGCAGGAGCTGGGACTGAACAACAGGAGTTCACCCCGCCGCGGGGATTCGAACCGCCGACCTTCTGATCGGCAAGCCCTAGGCTCTGTGGTTTAACCCATAGTGCCACCTGCATCCTCTACAATACTAGGGGAGATGATGTTAAATGGTGTTGCATTTCACTCTTATGGGTCATTAAGGGACATCAAGAAACAAGGGGTGAGTTCTCTGGCTACCATCTATTTATATGTGCATTCTCTAACGCTCACGAGTTGGTTGTTGCAACACTTATTTTGCTGATACTTGTTTCTCGCCCTCCTCCTCTCGCTACCTTGCCTTAGGCTATCAAACAAAGCTGCCTTGCCTTCTATCTATCTATCAACTAGGAGCTATTAAGGGAACAGCAGAAACCTTGTAAGCAGCGGAGGGATGGCATTTTGGCTGCCTTTCAAAACGCAGCCTCAGTGCTACAAAAGTTCCGCCGCCGCCTGCTCCCCACTCTGCCCAGACCTGCTAGAAAAAAGGCTACTTGCATGGAAGAAACTCCATAAAACCTCACCTGGGTGTTGCTGCAAAACGGTTAATCACGTCAAGCTGAGTAGCAACCGTAGTGCATTTAGATCATAATAAGGTTTTGTAAGCCTTTCTCACGGGGGCTTGTTCAGCATATGGCACGGAAAACAGAGAAAAATAAGCTTTCTGCAAGCTGTTTGAAGTTGCATAGGTGAGGAACTTGTTGCGTGGTGAGTTCCTGCCTCCCCCCCCCCCGAGGAAATAAAGACACAGGACACAAGAATTCAGGTTAATGGGTCAAATTAGGCCACAACTTTATTGATTACAGGAATTGAGCGGTATTGGCTTAGGCATTGGTCCTAACTACTAACCTGCTTGAAGGCCGGAAGGGTTAATCACCAGTGGGAGGAGTCCTGCTGAGGCACGTTAACTAGGACCTCCCCCCAGTGTCACCGTGTGGGGGCGTGCCGTGGGCCCACACCTCCTTAGGTTTAGGACAAGGCCACGCCCCCCCGGAATCCTTTACCGGACTACCCTTGCTTGGGGGAAGGTGATGGCGCTCCTTCCCCCTTCATTTGCATAACAATAGGACAGTACCCCCACCAATGCCTAACCGACAATACCGAAGAGTTGTGACGGTTTGCTATGACGTAGGCGAGAACCAAATGGCTGGTGCCAATCTGCCATTTGGGAAAATTCCTACCAGGCCCCTTGACGGCGACCAACCGGAGTTCATAGCAACGTCAGAGAACCTAGCATAAAGTGGGTGGGATGGGAGGGAAAACCGGGTCAGCTGCAGCAAGGGATAGAGGGGGAGCCTCGGCTGCAGCAGATCTAAATAGCCGAGGCCCTGCCCCTGAAGCCAGCCGATTGGCTGGCCCGGGGTATGATGCAGCCGGGGATTCCCTTTGCTGGAGCCAGCCCCTGCGAATGTGGGGGAGGGGCGTGAAGCCCGCAACCCCACCTCCTCGTTATCGTGGAAGTGGCTTTCTGAGTACAGTTGTACCTTGGATCGCAAACACCTCGGCTCCTGAACAAATTGGCTCCCGAACAATCAAAACCCGGAAGTGACTCTTCCGTTTTTCAAGCGATTTTCAGAAGCTGAACGTCCGCCGCGGCTTCCCATTGGCTGCAGGAGCTTCCTGAAGCCAATCAGAAGCAGCGCCTTGGTTTCTGAACGATTTGGAAGTCGAACAGACTTCCGGAATGGATTCCGTTTGACTTCCAAGGTACGGCTGTACAGCCATCTGAGGATTTGTGCTTGGGGAACGGCCATCGCCGTTCGTAAAGGTCCTAACGCTCACTCCATCTTTACAAACAATTATTTATGATCTCTGGTATGATCCTCTGCACCAGGCCACTGCAACAACTGCTATGCAATGCAGAATTACCCCTAACTAGGAAGGGCGGTGGGCGGGGGGAATTCTGTTCCATTCACAAACCAACCTCATTTTCACTTCCCAAAACAATTTGCAAAGCAAGACAGGGGCTACCCTTTGACGTTCGCCATTCTCGGATATTTGTGATGTGGCTCTCCAACCCGAAATGTGTGCGAGATGATGTGCATTAGGAAAGGGTGCATCAAAATGCATAGGTCTGTGAAAATAGCATGGAAGGGTGCACAAAATTGCTTGCAAAATGTGTCTATTGGGCAATGCTGCATACAAAAAAAGCGTACGTTAGGGCCACTGAGCCAGTTAAATTCTGGTGAATTTGTGGAGTGATTTAAAAAAAACAAAAACCAAAACTGAAAGTGGTGCAGAAATGTGGTGAACCTGAACTCAAGACTGGAAATTCACCGATTCATCCATCCTTACCCACAAGGCCAGAGGAGTGGACCATGCAGAGAGCAGGCAGTTTACCTTGTTAGGTGGACAGCAGTCTTCTGGTCTCAAAGGAACATTTAGTTATTTCCTTTCTTCCTTGTGACAAACTAAAGTTCTCTCCTAACAAACTGTGAGGGAATTACTGTTCGACATGTTATCCTTTCTGACCACACACAGACCTGAATGGTTTCCCTGTGTTGACTTGAAGACGCCCACAAAACTCTTGTTATGAGCCAATGTGGCTGGGTGCAGCTATCTTGAAAGTTGCTAAGGACAGGGGTGTTCCAGGACCAGATTTAGGTTTGATGAGGCCCTAAACTACTGAAGGTAATGGGGCCCTGTATATGTCCACCTGTCCTTTGTCAACAACAAAATGTTGCTGTTTTTTGTGTTGAATATATGCTCTATGGTAATTTATGGACCTAATAGATATCTAAAGCCATTTGCACATAACAAAATATGTATTTTATCAAAGTAATTGTTGAACTGAAATACAATTAAGAAGTATATTAATAGTGAAATACAATTAAGAAGAAGTATATTAATAGTGAAATAATTATTAAGCTCTATCTTATTTTTTTTTTTAAATGATATTTATTAAGATTTTCAAAAATACAGAAAATAAAGATTAAAATACATTCAAAGCCTTATTTTCATACATCCACTTTCCGGGACTCCCCCCTTCCCCCACCCCTACCATATTCTCCTTTCATATTGTTGGCTCCACAAGCTCTCAGTTCTAATTGAAACTTAATTTGTTTAGACCATTATTCGAATTTAAAATTTATACACTCCTCATCAATACCCCTAATAAAAGACAAAAGTTCTCTCCCCAGGGCCCACCCCATTTTCATTCCACAATTTCCCTTTTTTTAATGATAAGGACACCCCACACAATAGAAATATAAGAAATAAGAAATAAAAAGTATAATAGATGAGAAAGAGCTCATTCAGGAAAAAAAAGTTGACAAGCCTTTGGATTTTAGTTCTCCCCCCCCCTGTCCCCGGTTTAATTTCCCCCTGACCACCAAACCATGTTATCTGCCTGGAATTCTTAAAGTCCATAAATCACCTATTTCCCCCAACTCCTTGCTGGCTTTTTCTTTTTATAATTATTTTTTAAAACATTTAACTTCGAATCTTTAATAAAACTCCCCCCATTGTTCTTTCCAAGTTGTAGTCCAGTTTCCTCTTGTTCCGCTGCTGAAACGTTCTAATTCAGAAGCTTAGTAACTCTGCAGGGATTATTGTTATTCAGGAACAAAAACTTGCGTTCAGTCCCTTCCTTTCTTCAATAGAAAATTCTATTGTCTCCTTTAGCTGAACACCCTGTAGACAAAATATTATTTCCGTTTTGCAGCTTTCCCAGAAGATAACCAGTCCTGTAAAATTCCAATGGTATTTTTCCACTTACGACCATCTTTGTAGTGTCCCGAAATTCCTCTAGGGGGATTGTTGTAACTTTGTTTTCTCTAGTCCAAAAGTCCGATTGTTATCCATGTTTTCGCCATTTTGTATCCAAGTTTTAACGGGTTATAGCAAATTGTAACAAATTTAACCAGCAAAGTTCTCATAATAAAATCCTCTCTGCTTTCCGACTTTGACAGCTACTTTGACAGCTGTCAAAATCTCCGACTCTTTTCACCAGGCTCTCTCTTCAATCACCCCGGTTCCCTGGGGGGGGGGGTTACATTTCCCTTCTCCCTCAATTCTTCCTCCAGCACAGTTCTTGTAGTTCCCCATCGTGGAATTCTTAGTTTTTATCAGCAATACAAATCTTTTTGGACCTTGGTTTCCCCATCCTTGTTTTGGAAGGTTTACAGTAGGGAGGGGGACTGACTTCCTTTTTGGATCCCCCCCCGCTCGTGTCCAATCCGAAAAAAAAAATTCTTTTTTTTTCTCCTTTTGAACCCGGTTTCCAAATTACTCACGGGTTATTGTTAAGAAGTCCGAATTTTCAATGGAAGAAGTCAGCGCTCTCCGCCGGATGGCATGCGGCTTCGCTCGGCAGGGATAGCAGAGGACTCAAAGCACCACGCTTCTCCCCGGCACCCGATCCGTAGCCTTTAAAAAGGCTCCTTCACGAGTCGGGAGGGCGCTAGCGGTGCCAGCCGAGTCTCCATGTCCACGGCCCCCGTGGCCGTGGTTTTTAAGGGTCCCCGCATCGCCGGTGCGGTAGGACCCAGCCCCTGCCGAGCAGGCTCCCTCCGGAGCTCGGAGGGAGTCCGCCATTCGGCGATGGCGCCAACCCGGAAGTATTATTAAGCTCTATCTTAAAATGATTTTTTATTCATAACAAACTTAATAATGCAAACACATTGGCATTTGGCAATAACAAAAGTTCCTTTAGAAACACAATTTACAAAGACTCATAATCTAGTCTCTAGAAACTTGCTATAACATGAAATAATAATAGCAAACAAGTGATATTTTAGGGAGCAGGCTAGCAGGCGGGGCCCATTACTTACATCATAGGAGCCTACATAACACAAAACACTGTTGCTGTATGTAGGTTTTATTTTATTTGTTTTTTATCTTATATTTTGGAAATGTACATCCAGTTTCTTTCCTTTAAATTTTTTTGGGGGCCCCAAGAGAGTGGGGCCCTAAGCTATAGCTTTTTTAGCTTATACGTAAATCTGGCACTGGGATATTCACATGTTACATGCAACAAGTGTATAATTTATGTACGCAAATGTACACCTGCAGAATTATTAACATGTCACGTTCAGCCAATGTACAGTCTATGACGTAGCTTTATGCACAACAGCTTAACTGTACAAATAGACAAATGTATGCTTATTTGCACAACATCACAGGTCTTGAACCTGCATTCATTGCAATGCGTGAACAAATATGGCATTGACTGGTATATTAGGGAAGCACCTAGTAGCTTACCTGGCAGCCAGTTCTCTCAAAACTATTTTAGGCTTGTTTGGAAGATGGTAAAGAATAAATAAGGACGTGGGTGGCGCTGTGGGTTAAACCACAGAGCCTAGGACTTGCCAATCAGAAGGTCAGCAGTTCAAATCCCTGCGACGGGGTGAGTGCCTGTTGCTCGGTCCCCGCTCCTGCCAACCTAGCAGTTTGAAAGCACATCAAAGTGCAAGTAGATAAATAGGTACTGCTCCAGCAGGAAGATAAACGGCATTTCCGTTCGCTCTCTGATTCGCCAGAAGCGGCTTAGTCATGCTGGCCACATGACCCGGAAAACCTGTCTGCGGACAAATGTTGGCTCCCTTGGCCTGTAAAGCGAGATGAGCCCAGAGTCAGTCACAACTGGACCTAATGGTCAGGGGTCCCTTTACCTTTAAAGAATAAATCAGCCTCTCTCACTTGCCAATAGAGGAAATAAAAGCCTGTCTTGGATTTTTTTTTTAAATTAAAAAAGCCTCTGCATATATCATTACTTCATCTCATTATTGGAGTGAGGTCATCGATTCTATCCTGCCATCTTCTGCATCCAATGATAACTTTGGAATTAACAAAGGAAGAGGAGTAAGGATAAAGCACAGTTCAGGCTCCCTGGCTAAGATCTAGATCTTTAGGTATTTATTTAGGCGGAGCACTCCACAGCAGCTCAGCATTTCTGGGTTCTCAGGACTTTAAATCTGCAAGGGTTTCTGAGAAAGCACCCAAGACCCCTCCCCCTCCCCTTAGGAATGAGGTCCCTGCACCAAAGCAGATTGTGCCACACTGTTATTCAGCACCATTAAGTCTCCTTAATTATCTCCAAATACAAACAGAGCATTGTGTGTTGCTTGCAAAGCCCTCATAAGGCTCATATTAGTAATCGCAGCTAGTATTCTCAGCCTGCAGCGCACAAGCTCTGATGTAACCCCACTGAAGCCAATGGGAATGCGGCCAGAGCCGAGGCTTAGCATCCCCAGCTAGGTCATTGTGGTGTTGTTTTATGTCATCTAATTTATTAGCGCAGTTATTGCAGAATTAAATGCTGTTTTTCCTGATGCCAAGTACGCTGTGTACCTGACAGCACAGATTTCGTTTCCCCAAACCGCCACCACCCTCCCTACCCTGCCCTGAAATATAATATGCACTGTAATATTATTATGTATTTGATTTATATACCACCCTTTATCAAAAGATCCCAGGGCAGTGTACAACATTAAAAACACGTTTTACAGAGCGCAATAATAAAAACGTAATTAAAAGCATAACAATAGACAGTCATAATAATCAAATAGTCCTAATAACAGTTCCCTGCAGCAACAGGCCATAGATTATTTACTGGCTGAAGGCCGGGGTAAAGAGGGGTGTTTTTACCTGGTGCCTATAGACATGTAATGAAGGTGACAGGTGAAGAAGAAGAAGAAGAGTTTGGATTTGATATCCCGCTTTATCACTACCCAAAGGAGTCTCAAAGCGGCTAACATTCTCCTTTCCCTTCCTCCCCCACAGCAAACACTCTGTGAGGTGAGTGGGGCTGAGAGACTTCAAAGAAGTGTGAGTAGCCCAAGGTCACCCAGCAGCTGCATGTGGAGGAGCGGGGAATCGAACCCGGTTCACCAGATTACAAGTTCACCGCTCTTAACCACTACACCACACTGAGCCTTTCCACAGAAGGGGAGCCACCACAGAAAAGGTCCTTTCTCTTGTCACCCTCTCAGGGAAATAGGACATAGAGAAGGGCCTCGAATGACAAGCACAGAGTTCTTGTTGGTTCATATGGGGAGAGGCAGTCCTTAAGGTTTGAAGGTCCTGAATCATTTAAGGCTTTATAGGTCAACACCAGCATTTTGAATTGGGCCCGGAAACTAATTGGCAGTCAGTGCAGTTGGGCCGCGATTGGCTTTATATGTTTAAACCATCTTGTTCTGGAGAGCATCATAGAGCATCATTAGTCTGTTTCCAATAAGTGGCCAGCCAGAATGCAGACAACAGCCCTTTCCTGTTGCTTGTCCTCCACGTGTGGCATTCAGAGGTAGACTGCCTCTGCACATGGGGTTTCCATTTAACTATCATAAAGGTAAAGGTAAAGGTACCCTGACCATTAGGTCCAGTTGCGGACGACTCTGGGGTTGCGCGCTCATCTCACTCTATAGGTCGAGGGACCCGGCTTTTGTCCGCAGACAGCTTCCAGGTCATGTGGCCAGCATGACTAAGCCGCTTCTGGCGAACCAGAGCAGCGCACGGAAACACCGTTTACCTTCCCGTTGGAGTGGTACCTATTTATCTACTTGCACTTTGATGTGTTTTCAAACTGCTAGGTGGGCAGGAGCAGGGACAGAGAAACGGGAGCTCACCCCGTTGCGGGGATTCGAACTGCCAACCTTCTGATCAGCAAGCCCTAGGCTCAGTGGTTGAGACCACAGCACCACCCACGTCCCTTATTTAACTACCATGGCTAGCAGCTATTGCTAGACCAACTGAGAGCATTTAATCCCTATTTAAAACTATCCAAGAATCTCTCTGACTGGCATTTAGGGAAAAAGAATATATGGCTTATAAGTTTGTTGAGTACTATTTGTGGCACAACTTCACATCATATTGAACTGGCAATGTGCATTTTTACAGGATTTGCGTTATTGAGCTGTAACTTCAGAAGCAGCATGAACTAAGTGTGCCTTTTCAACCACAGAAGTATTAAAGTGGTTCTGGAACTCTGATGGACTAAGAATATCACAGAATGTAGAGTTGGAAAGGACCCCCAAACTCATCTACTTCAACCCCCTGCAATGCAGTGATCTCAACATGCTGTTCCCCATCCAGTTTGAAACCATAGCGGACCTTGCTTAGCTTTGCAAATGTGTTAGCAGTTTTATTGCTGCACCACTAGGAGGTATGTGAAAGCAGGGTTTTTGTCCTGCAATTCCCCACCTCCATGGAATTCCCCCCACCTTTGAAATATTATCTTAGGCATTTATTTTGGTACGACAATTTTTTTTTTTAAATGGTGTTTTAAAAATAATGTTGCTATAGCCAATTGCACTGCTGCAAAACTTCAAGATTTAAAAAACCCTAATGTTTGTGTTGATAGCATTGCCTGTCATTTGCCCGGATTGACATTATTGGATGTCAGAAAGGCACTTTCAAAAGATGCAGGAAAGAGAACATCTCCAGGCATCTGGTCCAAACTAGAATAAGAATATTGCTTCTGGCCAAGAATGTTGCTTCTGCAACACAATGGACCTCTGACTCCTCTTGCTTCGCACTCATTTCAAATTCTGTGATAAATATAGTACTGTTTGTCGTCCGTCCGTCCCCCCCCCCCCCCCCCGCAGGACAAATAATAGCTCGGGCAGGAAAAAAATAGAAGAAAACAGCACAGAGAAAAAGGGTTACACACTCTCTTACTCAGCTCCTGCCCCTAGTTGCTTTTCTGGTTAGATCCATAACGTCCCCCTCCACTAAGCAATTCAAAAATCTTCAGGTAATAAATGTATTATATAAAATGCCTGCAGAGCTGCTAGCTTCAGAGGACTGAAGACAAAGTAAAAAGTGATCGGGGAAGAGAATCTGAGTTCGAATCACATTGCTGCCCAGTGTATGCTAGTCTTCCATTGGGTAGTTGTGGAGAACATGTTAGGCTCCGGCTGCCAATGTTCAAAGATGGGAGGCTGTAGTCCAGCAAGATCTGGAGAGCTACAGGTTCACCAACCCTGCAGTTCATGCTTATTTAAAAAACACAAAAATACCCTTTTGTTTATTTGCATGCGACTTGGCTTGCTTGCTCGAGCCATCTGCAGTGATGTGCTCTTTAGCAGTGAACATGCTTTTCTTCTTAGCTCACACTTGTGGAGATACGGATGATATGGGCTGGATTGGCTCTTTGTCGCGTGGCATTATTTGGAATTGCCTTTTGATTCTTCAAAGCCCTGCAGTCCCATCGTTGTTTATGAATACGTTGCTGTGAGAAGGTGATGGAATCTGTTCAGACAAGAGCTCTCCGTGGCCTGAATTTTGGAACACACCCCTGCAGTCAGCTTAAAGGTATCAAACGGTGCCTTCTCCAGGATACTTTGCAATCAGACATGGGGGATGATGGATTGTCCCCCACCCCACCCCCCCAACCCAGGAAAACGCTGACAATCAGATTCTGCTCTCGAGCCGCGCCTTAATTATAGAGTGAATTTGATCTGAATGAGTTAGAAATTGCCTTGATCATCTAAGACAAATCCACACCTTTCAGACAAGCGAGGAAAAAAAGCTTTGAGGTTCTATTCACATGTTTTATTCCTCTAATAATTGGTTTGGCATCCCGGAGCCCGAGCGAGGTGCTAGGAACCACAGAAGTGAAGTAAAACCAAGTTTTGAAAAACGGAAAACTTGCAGAGGCATCATATGACTCCAGAGTTTCTTGCCTGAATCTCCTTGAACATTCTGGGAACCAACCCGGATTTCTATGTATTTAGCAGTAGTGGCGCTGTGGGTTAAACCACAGAGCCTAGGACTTGCCGATCAGAAGGTTGGCGGTTCGAATCTCTGCGATGGGGTGAGCTCCCGTTGCTCGGTCCCTGCTCCTGCCAACCTAGCAGTTTGAAAGCACATCAAAGTGCAAGTAGATAAATAGGTACCGCTCCAGGGGGAAGGTAAACGGCATTTCCGTGCGCTGCTCTGGTTCGCCAGAAGCGGCTTAGTCATGCTGGCCACATGACCCGGAAGCTGTACACCGGCTCCCTCGGCCAATAAAGCGAGATGAGCGCCGCAACCCCAGAGTCGTCCATGACTGGACCTAATGGTCAGGGGTCCCTTTACCTTTACCTAAATGCAGAGTGGCCTGCTGCTGTCCCATGCAGTCGTAGAACTGAATAGTTTATGGCAACTCTAGGTAAGGCTGGAAGAAACCATTAAACCCTGGGGAGCGACTGGCAGTTATCACAGAACTGTCAAGTTGAAAGGGACTAGGAAGGTCATCTAGGCAACTTTGCCTGATGCCTTCATTATATATTTTCAGGCACCAATTCAAAGTGCTGGTTTTGACCTATAAAGCCTTCAATGGCTCAGGAGTGCAATACCTCAAGGACCGCCGCTTTCCATATGAACCTACCCGGATCCTGAGATCATCTTCTGAGGCTCTTTTCGTGTGCTCCCTCCTCGAGAGGTCCGGAGGATGGCAACATGAGAACAGGGCCTTCTCTGCAGTAGCTCCCCGTCTGTGGAATGCTCTCCCCAGGGAAGTTCGCCTGGCGCCTTCATTATACACCTTTAGGTACCAGGCAAAAACGTTCCTCTTTAACCAGACCTTTGGTTGATCCGATTTACATCCTATGCCCTTTTAAAATGTGCTTTTTATTTCCCTGTGGGAGGGCTATTGGGTTGTTGTTTTTATTTTTACTATGTATTTTGTGGTTTTATATCTTGATTTTATTCTGTGAACCGCCCTGAGACCCCCGGGTATAGGGCAGTATATAAATTCAATTTAAAAAACCACAAACCAGCAGTGGGTTCTGATTCCCCTGCTGAAGACCACAAGGTATAGACAATTCTGCTCTAAATGGATCGATGGTTTTAGCATAAGGCAGTTTTACTATGTTCCAGTTTTTATCTCCTCAGCTGCCTTACCTGCACAGACTGCAATGCACCTCATCCCTTCTTAATCATTTTAATTAGAGGCAAAAGGTGCAGTCGTCTCATTGTCTGGAGGCATACGTGCAACATTGTCTCTGCCAGGCAGGGCAGGGTGTGAAGGAATATATCCCTGCCTCTAATGCTGGGCGGTGCATAACTGCACCATCGTACTTTGCAGTCTGGCAATGCAGAGACCCAACCAGCTCCTGCGCAACATTCCTAGCAACCCTCCTGGTAGAGCGGCGATGCCAAAGCATCAAAAGGACAGCAACAACCTGGGAACAAAAGTCTACAGCTATGGGAGGATAATCAGTTCAGTCCAACCTCCCTGTGCTTGCAAAAGCCACTTGACTTGTTAAATAAATCTCTATTTAGTTACACACACACACACACACACACACACACACACACACATATATATGATGCATTTAACGACTCTAATCTAATCTTAAAGCATATGAAATTGTATCAGTGATTATCGCTTATATCATTTTAGGGGGCGAATCTGAATTATTGCAAATTTCTAAAAAATATGTTTTCAGGTGTCATTTAATTCAAATCTGCTATTATATTTTTGTGATTGGACAACGTTTAGCTTGGTTAAGCCGTTGTTTGGTTAAGAAGCAAAGAAACTGATCTCGGAAAACCAAAGAATTTTAATTTTACCTTCTGAAAGTGTCGGGTAATACAGTGGTGCCTTGGGTTACATACGCTTCAGGTTACATACGCTTCACGTTACAGACTCTGCTAACCCAGAAATAGTACCTCGGGTTAAGAACTTTGCTTAAGGATGAGAACAGAAATCGTGCAGCGGTAGTGCAGCAGCAGCAGCAGCGGGAGGCTTATATGATACATTAGTTTCAAGTTAAGTTTGGTTAGTTTCAGGTTCCATTAAGTTCCATTAGTTTCAGGTTAAGAACGGACCTCCGGAACGAATTAAGTTCTTAACCCGAGGTACCACTGTATAGAGTAATAATAATAATAATAATAATAATAATATAAAGAGTATAATTGCAAGTACTTGGAAATTGTTTTTAATTATTTCTATGAAATCTTACACACATTTTATTTACCAAGCAAAAACTGAATTATATTAATTTAAGTGAAATATCTTTTGAATTCCGAAGTCATGTTACAATTTTTAACAGCCCTCATTTTGGGAAGTTGAAAGTAGAAAAATTCAACACATCCCAACCATGAGCTAATGCCTATATAAGGATAATCTATGGGTTGTGTAATACCCCTGGAGGAGGGGCAAGGTCTACATCGGGGGGGGGGGAGGTACCTGCAACCCCAGACTCTTCCCAGTGCTGGATTTACGTATAAGCTAAACAAGCTATAGCTTAGGGCCCCACTCTCTTGGGGGCCCCCAAAAAATGTAAAGGGAAAAAAACCCTGGATGTACATTTTCAAAATATAAGATAAAAAACAAATAAAATAAAACCTACATGCAGCAACAGTGTTTTGTGTTGTGTAGGCTCCTATGATGTAAATCAGGCTTCCTCAGCCTTGGCCCTCCATATGTTTTGAGACTACAGTTCCCATCATCCCTGACCACTGGTCCTGCTAGCTAGGGATCCTGGGAGTTGTAGGCCAAAAACATCTGGAGGGCTGAGGTTGAGGAAGCCTGGTGTAAGTAATGGGCCCCGCCTGCTAGCCTGCTCCCTAAAATATCACTGGTTTGCTCATGTCTATATATAGGGTGCCTACGTTCTGTATGGACTGGTTGCATGGCAACATTTGCAAATGGCTTAGGTACCTATTAGGTCCATAAATGACCATATAGCATATATTCAACACATAAAAACAGCGACAATTTGTTGTTGACAAAGGACAACTGGACAAATAAAGGGCCCCATTACCCTCAGTAGTTTAGGGCCTCATCAAACCTAAATCCAGCCCTGACTCTTCCCCAGGTGTTCCAGTGTACATCCCTCGATTTTCTAGGAAAGAGATTCTCACCTCTTATCGCAGTGTGCCTTCCAAAACTGGATTTAGAAACAGAAAGGAAATTTATCGTCTATATGTGTAACAATAGGACCTGCTAACAATCAACTCTTCTCTTGCAACTGAACCAGGCATGGCCTGCCTTGTTTTTTTGGTTACATTTTTAATGCTAAATATCTTACGAAACAAAGAAAACAATCCCATAAAAGCGTCATTGTTTTCCTTTACTTGGACCTGTTTGGCTCTCCTCTGTTTTCTGCCTTACTTCTCTGGTGATTATAGGTTCTTCCATTTCCCCGTGCTTTTAAGATGCTAATAAATATTATGAGAAATTGCTACCTTAATTTTTATTGCGGCTATATTCTTTTTGAAAGATGGTTGTTTAATACATCAGTAATGGCAGGATATAATTGTATGAATGCAGAGTACAAAAAATGCCAAAATTATCCACAATTACAGCTAGGCTATACTTCAGTTTTCACTTCACAAAACCATGGATCAAATGAAGCTGAACATTCTGAAAGGTTTTCCCCTAAAATCCTTCAGTTTTTCATAATTCTACCCCTACACGGCAAAAAATTCAGGGAAGGAAACCCAACTCAGTTATTTGAATATAAATAGATTCAACTGTACACTAGATGAAAATCGGAATCTGATCTAATCTGAGATATTTAAGAGTGCACTGAAATAGATAAAGTTCTGCCTGTTTTTACATTTCCTGAAGGCCAGCTCAATGCATTCTATACTTCAAGTATAGGGAGGGAGAAACCCTCAAATTTTAAGATTGGGTTCAGAACTGCACATCCTGAAAAAGCTAGGGCCATGTTTTTGAAGAGATTTTGAAGAATTCAATATAAAAAGAAACTTGAGTGGATTTTTGCCTATTCGTAATGTCAGGAATGGAAATCAATCCAACAAACACAATTGTTTTCTTTTTTTTAATGCTGTTGTTTTCAGTCTGCGAATGACACATGATTTATTATGTTTCCCTCACCCCAAATTTGCATTGTGCTTCCATTAAATTGAAATGAATAGGGTGTGGATACTGTTTCTGGTTGTATTTTAATATAGATAGATAGATGATTGATCGATAGATAGATAGATAGATAGATGATAGATAGATAGATAGATAGATAGATAGATAGATGATAGATAGATAGATAGATAGATAGATGATAGATAGATAGATAGATGATGGATAGATAGATGATGACAGATGACAGATAGATACATGATAGATGATAGATAGATAGATAGATAGATAGATAGATAGATAGATAATGGCAGATGACAGATAGATACATGATAGATGATAGATAGATAGATAGAAAAATAGATATAGATGATATATAGATACTATACTATACTGCACTGAAATGTTTAAATGTTTCTTTCATTGTCCTTGAATCTTCTTACCCAGTGCTTTTTTTCTAAAAAAATGTTTAGGGGTACTCACACTTTCCTACTCACATTGAAATACTGCCTCTCAATGAGGCCAAACTTTGATTCACAAAATGTTTAGGGGTAAGCGTACCCCTGCGTACCCCTAGGGGGAAAAGCACTGTTCTTACCACATTTGCTATCCTCTCCAGCCCCACACCCTTTGAGAACCACTGCCTTAGACAAAACTAGCGGACTACAGTTTAGCACCTGAGGTTGAATGCTGCAAATTGTGTTTTTTCCTCGACATGCAAGAGAAATAAATAACAATTACCACTTTCAAAAGGTACCCAAAATCTATTGCTTGAGGCACCCATGTCATTCTGCCGGGCTGTCCCTGTCCCGAGGAGAAATGTTTAATCAGAAGAGAGGCCCAATTGAAATGTTGTCAGATAACTTTGTGATCCAGTTTCTGCTCTCTGCCTCTTCTTGGGAGTTGGTCTGCAACTCATCATGTTTACATGCCTAGCCAATGTGTTTCCCACCCCCCGCGTTCTGTTTGTTGGGCCGAGGTGTTTATAGCAACACGGTTTCTGCTTTTTGCTAACTTTTGCTAACTCTGATAGAGCGTGCCAAGCGCTATTTAGGTCAAGCCGAGCAGCGATATCTGGGATACACCTAGCCCAGAGCTTTCTCCATAAGCCAGGCAGCCCATGACGACAGAAGTCTAGTTAAAAGGAATTAAGGGCAAGTAAGTTGCTGAAAAGAACCAGGCAGAGCGCCAGATCCTTGCCCAACATATTTGAAGTTGTCAGTGTTTTATAGTCCTGATTAGGGCAATAATTTGTGCCTACAGGGTACCGTACAAAACACTGCGCTAATAGACAGCAATAAAATGGGAGGAGGGGAAGAAAAAGCAAAGCTAGTAATTTCTGCAGACGGTGCCAAGTTCTGCCAAGTCTTCAGGCATTTCACTGCATTCGTTCGGTGATGTCTTCAAAGATACTGCTGCTATTCAGTTGCATCTTATTTTCTGCATGGCTCAATGGCCCTAATTGTGTGTATATATTTTTCCCACACACACCCTCCATCTAACTGTGCAATCAGACTATATCATATTGACGTCTGCCACCGGGAAATTCTGTTTCCATGTGCTGGGATTTTGAGGTGCATTAGATTTGGGGGAGTGGGGAGTTGCAGTAGCAAATCAAGGAAGGGGGCGGGGGAGACCGGGAAAAGGCAGGCATAGGGAACAGGGTCTCGGAAACAGAAATAGCAAAATTGAGCTGTGCAGAGCACAGAAGGTACAGACTGATTATCTGAATCATTTAGATTCATCCCAGGATAGATTAGAATGAGGAAGGGGTAGTGCTACTTCTTCCCAGTTGATTTTGCTGTGACTGTGTTGCTGAGTAAGGTAAAGGGACCCCTGACTATAGGATCCAGTCGCGGATGACTCTGGGGTTGCACGCTCAACTCGCTTTATTGGCTGCGGGAGCGGGCGTACAGCTTCCTGGTCATGTGGCCAGCATGACTAAGCCGCTTCTGGCAAACCAGAGCAGCGCACGGAAACGCCGTTTACCTTCCCACCGGAGCGGTACCTATTTATCTACTTGCACTTTGACGTGCTTTTGAACTGCTAGGTTGGCAGGAGCAGGGACCGAGGAACGGGAGCTCCCCCTGTCATGGGGATTCGAACTGCCGACCTTTAGACCACAGAGCTACCCATGTCCCTTGTGTTGCTGAGTAGGGATGGATAAATTAATTTTGCCTTCTCCGAGTTTTTCACTTTTCTTAAGTTCAGTTCAACCAATTTTTGCATACATTGGCATGAAAGGAGGGACGGACAATTTCTGCATAAACTGGTGACTTTAAAAAAAGTGCATAAGAAAATTCCTACTTTTGTGCATGCATTTTGTAATGTAATGTAATGTAATGTAATGTAATGTAATGTAATATAATATAATATTTTTTTTGCACATTTCCCCTTAATGTAGACAGTTCTGAAAGCAATTTTCCCACAAGAGAATGTGACTTTATGTTTTCATTAATATTTGGAGGGTGGAGACATGAGAACAGGTCTTCTCAGTGGTGGCTCCCTGCTTGTGGGGTGCTCTCCCCATACCTTGCACAGTCACTATCTGATTTTAGACACAAGATAAAAACATTTTTATTCCCCAAGGCCTTTGGAGTTTGATATTCTTTGCATACTGTTAAGTCAGGTGGGGCCGAGTTGAATTTGTTCATCTGCACATTTTGTTATATTTCCGGTTGTTTTTATTATTGTTTTCGATCTTTGTTTTTGTAAGTCTCCTTGAGTTCATGCTTAGAAAAAAAAAAGTAGCTGATAAACAGGAACAAATGAACGAATAGAGAGTTGCATCGCAAAATTCAGAGATGTGCAAAATTCAAAGGAGAGCTTCCCTTTGTGTATTGGATTGGGAAGTGTAAATCTGGTAAAATCTGCACACAACGAATTTCTTTTCCCTCTCTACTGCTGAGCACACAATAAGGTATGGGACGAGGGGAGGGCAGTAAAAAATCAATCTGTCTCGGACAGCAAAAAAGAAAGAAACCTTTGACCAGCCATCTCGTCTGGGTCAGCTCTGGATCTTTGCCTGAGCAACACCTAGCTTGTGCCTTTGTCTGTCTCGTTCCCTTGACTCCCTTTGTATGTGTGCCAACTTGCCTTGGCTGCTTCTCCGCCTTCCCCAATCCCTTGGCTCTCGCTCCGGCTTGCGTGAATGACCTTTTCTTCGGATTACCCTCGCTGCCTTACATCTGTGCAAACCTGCTTCTTAGATCCCGCTTACACATTCCTCTGCCGTACAATCTTGCCGGGACTTGCAGTGCCAGCAACTCCAAGTCGCTCGGACTACCTTCTGCTGAGGGCTGATGCCAATGCAGTCCTAACTTGTCCCCACATGCCCAAACTGTTAGCGCGCCATAGCAATATTAAGGGCTAGAAACCTGTCTGATCTACAGAAACCAAGGCTGACAAATTCTGCACTGGATACCACATTGGGAGCCTGCATGGTCAGTTTGGTTTAGGATGGACCGTAGTTCAGTAATGGAGTGTCTGAATGCAGATGCCCCGGCATCTCCAGTTAAAACCAGGTGGCAAAGAAATAGTTGTTGCTAGATGGACAAATAGTTCATGTTGTTGTTGTTTAGTCATTTAGTCGTGTCCGACTCTTCGTGACCCCATGGACCAGAGCACGCCAGGCACTTCTGTCTTCCACTGCCTCCTGCAGTTTGGTCAGACTCATGTTTGTAGCTTTGAGAACACTGTCCAACCATCTCGTCCTCTGTCGTCCCCTTCTCCTTGTGCCCTCCATCTTTCCCAACACCAGGGTCTTTTCCAGGGAGTCTTCTCTTCTCATGAGGTGGCCAAAGTAATGGAGCCTCAGCTTCAGGATCTGCCCTTCCAGTGAGCACTCAGGGCTGATTTCCTTCAGAATGGATAGGTTTGATCTCCTTGCAGTCCATGGGACTCTCAAGAGTCTCTTCCAGCACCATAATTCAAAAGCATCAATTCTTCGGCGATCAGCCTTCTTTATGGTCCAGCTCTCACTTCCATACATCACTACTGGGAAAACCATGGCTTTAACTATACGGACCTTTGTTGGCAAGGTGATGTCTCTGGCAAGGTGATGTCTTCATGTACAATGGCTCAATCGGTAGAGCATGAGGCTCTTAATTTCAGGGTCCTGGGTTTGAGTTCCACATTGGGCCAAAGATTCCTGCATCACAAGGGTATGAACTAGATGATCCTCGTGGTACCCTCCAACTCTACAATTCTATAATTCTATGAAATAGTTGGCTCAGATATAAGGCAGCTTCCTATGTTCTGCAAGGCTTGGATCCTACTCCAAGACGTTTTCCTGGAGTTTCAGCCAGAAAGGAGTTTGCTAACATTTACACATGCCTTTCAGTGCCATTGACACGATGGACTAGGATGAGATGTCAACAAATGTTCAGTTGGTTCTTAGAACAACTAGATTTTATGTTGTGGTTTTGCCTAAAGGTTTTTTGCTTTTGCTTTTGTTAAGCTCATTAAATGGTTGTTCTTAAGAGCTTTTTTAAAAAAATCAACAGCAACAAACAAAAACGATAGCCACTGCCTATATATTTTCCTGCGGCAGAGGCAGTTTGGCTGTCAGTTGAAGGTCCCAGGCCTCAGAGAGGTTAGGCTGGCCTCAACTAGAGCCAGGGCTTTTTCGGCTGTGGCTCCAACCTGGTGGAACGCTCTGTCACAAGAGACAAGGGCCCTCCAGGACTTGACATCTTTCCGCAGGGCCTGCAAGACAGAGCTGTTCCACCAGGCCTTTGGTCAGGGCGCAGCCTGACTCCCTCCTTTGGCAATCTTTACAATACTTTAGTTTATGGTTGCCATCAATTTTGATTTTAATTAATTCTTTGATGTTTTTATAATGTTGCACTATTTTAGTGTTGTTAGCCGCCCTGAGCCCGGCTTCGGCTGGGGAGGGCGGGATATAAATAAAATTTATTATTATTATTATTATTATTAGCCGGGTCTCAAATCAAGGAATCCTCTTTACATTCTAGTTAAAGGATATCTACCTGCAACCTGAAAAATGCCTGTAGAACTCATCGTGAAATGTTTGCAACCATTTGATGTGTTTTGAACACAGAGTAAGTTTGAAAACATTCTGATATGTCTGGCACTAACTTTTTCTCAGCAGGCCTTGGGGAGGAGGCATAGGTGCCAAATCCCGGGGGCCCTGGGTGCTCCTGCACCCACAAAATTCCCCTTGAAGGGGCCGGGCACCCACAACTTTTGTACCAGGGCCATGCACGCAGCACGGCACCCACAGCCCTGGGCACTCATGGTCGTGGGATCAAGTTGGCACTCCTGGGAGGTGGTGAGATTATAATACACTATTCAGTTTGAAATAGTGTATGCACCAACAGTGACAGAGCACACGATGCTAATTATATGAATGGTTATTTAAATTTATGTGATTTTACCTTTGTTGCTATTTGTTGTTTTAATTATGTGTGTATCCCTGCTCTAGGACCATATGGCGAAGGGCAGGTTAGAAATGCCAGGGCGTGCCATAAATAAATAAACTCTCTTTCAATAGAAGAATTCATGAAAGTCTCTTGGATCTGCCAAGGGAAGTAAATATTGTTACAAAATGGGGGTGGCAGCTAAACCCTAGAAATTATTAAATGGTAAGATTATTTGAGATACGAAGGGAGAATTACAAGCTGCAGAGTAATTCCTGACCTAGGCTATGTAAAACGACCTGGCCAAGCTAGGGCTATTAAGAAACAATACAGGGCTATTGAGAGCCATTGGTAATGCAAGAGAACTGTCTCCCCCCTTTTCCCTGGGGTGTGAACAGAGACTGGGGTGGTGGTGGTGGTGGAAGGTTGTCAGGGTAACTGGGTGTGAGATGACAGGAAACGAGAGTCTTGAGCAAGGGTTGCTGGGTAGAAGGAGGGGGAAGAAAATCTGGGATCCATCTTGGGTAGGCTGGCTGAAGGGTAGCTGGGAGAGACTCCATGGCAGCAAGCCCCTCTTGAAACGACCATGCTGTAAGATCGGGACTCCTTACATGCAGACTGAAGGTGTAAATAGGCGAATAAAGCATATTTGTTAAAGCTACGGCAATCCCCGCTGTCTCTCAATTCTCTAGTATTATTAGTTGCAGTGGTAGCAATTTTCATGGTCCCTATAAGAGTACAGATTTTTTTTAATGACAGAATTTGTGAATGAGGGCAGACCACAGGGCTTAGAGCACAGATAAACAATTTTTCTCCTGGCCTTAATTCAAGAAGAGTGTCAGGACAAGAATCGACTGTCTCTGTCATTATGGGACGATGAAGAATCTATCCACGATCTCCTACTAGAAAAGATTCTAAGATCCTGGCTCCATGATGGCTGGGAGGATAAAGATATTATCTTGATGGAAAGGTGTGTCTCTGACCTCAGGTTTAGAAATATGTGTGTGATTGCTCTGCACTGGACTTCTGGAGCCAACTTGTCCCTTTTATTAAATTATTCTTACACAAGGACATAAGCAGAGCGTGCTGGATCTGCCCAATGGCCCATGTAGTCCATCTTCTTGTTCTCACAGTGGCCAAACAGATGCCACGGGAAACTGTGGTTTCCAAAACTGGTATTCAGAAGCATTCCTAACTCTGACTGTAGAGTCAGAGCACAGCCATCATGGCTAGTAGCCATCGATAGCCCTCTCATCCATTAATTTGCCTCTTTTTAAGCTATTCAAGTTGGTAAGCATCATTGTGTCCTGTGGGACCGACCAAGTTCCGCAGTTTAATTATGTGCTGCATGCAGAAGTTTTGCTTCTGGAACTGCTGTCCCCACTTTTCCCACCTCCTCTTTGTTCGAGGGACATATTCTAGAACACATCTGAATGCTGGCTCATCTCCCAATAACTTGTGAACATAAGACATTCAATCGGAGAAGCAAAAAGGCTTTTTGGAAATCTTACCACTTAGAGATAAAGATAATCACAGACCCTCCAACTGTCCCTATTTTTCAGGGACAATCCTGGATTTACAGAAGATGTCCTGATCCCAGAATTCCCTGCTTTTCCTTAGAACGTTGCTATTTTCATTGGAGAAATGTTGAAGGGTATGGTAAGGGTAAAGGGGACCCCTGACCATTAGGTCCAGTCATGGCCGACTCTGGGGTTGCGGCGCTCATCTCACTTTATTGGCTGAGGGAGCCAGCGTACAGCTTCCGGGTCATGTGGCCAGCAGGACTAAGCCGCTTCTGGCGAACCAGAGCAGCACACGGAAACGCCGTTTACCTTCCCACCGGAGCGGTACCTATTTATCTACTTGCACTTTGACGTGCTTTCGAACTGCTAGGTTGGCAGGAGCAGGGACCGACCAACGGGAGCTCACCCCGTCGCAGGGATTCGAACCGCCAACCTTCTGATCAGCAAGTCCTAGGCTCTGTGGTTTAACCCACAGCGCCACCCACATTCCTGAAGGGTATGGTAGAACATCCCTATTTTCATTGGAGGATACAGAGTTATGCAACCCCACCCCCAGCCAAGGTAATAAGTTACTATACAATTCTTGGAAGATACCTGAAGGCAGCCATGTATAGGAAAGTTCTTTAATGTTTAATGTCTTATTATGTTTTTGTATATGGTGGAAGCTGCCCAGAGTGGCTGTGGCAACCCAGTCAGATGGGCAGGGTATAAATAATAAAATTACTACTATTTCTATGGAATAGGATGTTCCTATTTCCATCAGGGAAATGTTGGAGGGTATGTAAAAAAAACATTGCCAAACGTGATGCTAAAGGAAAACAGGGAATGAGTTGTGCTGTCATAGGCCGATAGATCTTGATGGGCACTATCCCAGAGGCTTTGTCCAATTGGTTCCAGAGCTTACTTTAATCTGACTTACTTGCATAAGACAGACCAGGGAGACTCCCATAGTCTAGTTTTTCTGGGCAACTGTTTTTGTCCTGTACTTAATCTTTGAAACAAGGGCTAGCCCTCCATTTTTTCAAAAACTTTATTCCTCTGCAAAAGAGGATTCTGTTTTTCTTGACTCATTATCAGGGCACCGGAGAACATCATTAGGATTTTGACCCCAAGCTTCTCACTTTCAGTCGGCCATTCTTTCTTGCACAAGGCAAGAAACCATAGCAATCTTTAACATATCGGCTAAAAAAATGGCATTGTTGCTAGCTTTACAAATCAAATACTTTTAGAAAGATTCTGAAAACGGCACGTTTTGGGCAAGCCTTTAATTCCTGTTTGATCCCTTCTCTGCTTATAAACATGGCTCTCTTTTAATAACTGGTGGTTGTTTTAATTTGCTTTTGTATTTTATTTTAATTTATGTTACTGTTTTAGATGTAGCTGGGGGGGGCTCCCTTACGTCATTGGTAGAAGACTGGGGGGCAGGGCAAAACTATTTCCCTTCCAAGTGATTCACTCCATATACCTCCCCTGTTGCAAAAGGTCCCTACGAGAAAAAAACATACGGCCTGTGAACAGGATGCTACAATGCGAGGGGTTTTGGTATAGCACTAATTAGACACTTGATAGTTTTAAATATATAGGTTTGCACTGACTTTCATAAGAAATGAGAAGTTCATAAGATAATCAGATGCTTGATAGTAAACCCATGTCAGTCCTTAAGGTTTGAGGTTGCCCAGCCTCAATGCAGGCACAGAAAGCACGAAGGCACTGCAAACCCAGTTTCTCACTTTCTCCTCACACCATTCTAGGCTGGAAAAGCAGCAGAGACTCTTCCGTAACCATTGATCTCTGGCAGGCAAGCAAGACTTGATAAGAAGCAATGACTCTTGGCAAGTTTATGTACGTTTATTTACAAAAAGACACATCCAGAGCCTGGCTTCTCGCCTGCTTGCATTTACGTTTGTTGGTCAGTCTGAAGTTTCACCCCTCCCACAGCAGGAAGGATGCCAGACTCCTGCCTTTCCCCTCTTGCCCTTCCATTGCCATCTGATCTTATCCAGACGCCTAGAACGGGGTCTGAGAGGCTGGCCTGCCCCCTCCTCACTGCCACTCGACACAGACCCAGACCTCTGCTTATCTGCTGATTGCCTAGCAACGCTCTGGCTGCCTACCAACTCTTTCCCTTCTTGAGAGCTAAAAGTCTTCCCCATGAAGGGGAGTCAGACAGCCCTTTCTCGCTTCTGTCAGGCCATTCTCATGTTCAGAGTCGATTCTTCGTTCACTTAGTTCAATCTGAGTCTAACTCTTCTTTCCGCTCGGGGGGGGGGGCAAATTCCTGACACGGGCTGTGCAAACCACTGATTGGCTGACTCTTGTGTCAGTCATGAAGCCACTTCCTCAACCTATTGGAGCAGTTTATGTAATGTAAAATCTCACTTTACAATGTCAAAAAATAATGCATAAACTGCACGATCAGATATGCATTGTACATGAAGAATAGAAACAAAGCAAACAGCTATCCAGAAATATGGGAGGAGGGGGTGTGTGAAGATGACAGAATTTGATTCAGAGATCATACATGATTCAAGTTACAAGAGAGATTCCGACTAAACATCAGGAAGAACTTTCTGACGGTAAGAGCTGCTCAACAGTGGAACAAGCTCCCTCAGAAGATGGTGGACTCTCCTTCCTTGGAGGTTTTTCAGCAGAGGTTGGGTGGCCACCTCTAATGGATGTGTTAGTTGAGATTCCTGCATTGCAGGGGGTTAGACTAGATGACCCTTAAAGGTAAATTAAAGGGACCCCTGACCATTAGGTCCAGTCGTGACCGACTCTGGGGTTGCGGCCCTCATCTCGCTTTATTGGCCGAGGGAGCCGGCGTACAGCTTCCGGGTCATGTGACCAGCATGACTAAGCCGCTTCTGGAGAACCAGCGCAGCGCACGGAAACGCCGTTTACCTTCCCGCTGGAGCGGTACCTATTTATCTACTTGCACTTTGACGTGCTTTCGAACTGCTAGGTTGGCAGGAGCAAGGACCGAGCAACGGGAGCTCACTCCGTCGCAGGGATTCAAATCGCCGACCTTCTGATCGGCAAGTCCTAGGCTCTGTCGTTTAACCCACAGCGCCACCCGCGTCCCCAGATGACCCTTACAACTCTGCAATTTTATGATTTTCTGTGTTGTTACCTGAGTAAAGTTGGGGAAAGGAGAGCTCGCTCCATTGCAGAAAAGCTGAAACCCACTCCTGTCCAAAGGTACCCTCTATGCCATGTGATTGTTTCCTTGTGTTTTCCTGTTTCCAGTCAAATGTGACGAAGATGAACATCCTCTAGCAGCTTCACATACTGAGAGATGGCAGTCTGGTGTCTGCTCCATTGAAAAGCTCCCTTCCAAGGAGATATATCTCTACTAGATTCCTGAACACCCTGAATTTGTACACAAATGAGACATAACAGAGGCAGGTGCCCTCTGTTGACAGGAATCTTCCTATCTCTATTGGGAAATGACCACACTCTCGTTCAATAATTGAGCTGTCAATCTCTCAACAGGGCTCATTATTATTCGGCATAACAAAACCCCAAATCAGTGTCCTTTCTGACTGGTTAGATAGCTATGATGTCATCACAACCAGCACTGACAAAAAAGGAGGAGACCGGCTCTTCACCACGCTAAATAGGTGCTTCTTTTTAAAGCACCCCATTGCCTACCCACCCTTCCAAAAGCCTGGTTAAGGAATTTCCAGCAAAGTTTAATTATGCAAATAGTAATTTATTTATTTATTGGATTGACATACCATCTGTAGGTCTCGTGGTGGTTCACAACATAAAAATAGAATATAAAAAAACACAAAATGCATAATCAGAAGAACAAGTATAGGTAAAACTGAACAACAGAGGCCTCTTTTAACTATATATTTAGAGTGCAACTGGTGTCTCTCCCCACCTTCTGATGATACGAATGCATTGGCACCTTTTAACTAGGAAAATAGGTGCCTCAGTAGGTTAAGCAAAGTTTATTCTATGGGTCATTGCTCATCTTTCTAAAAGACGGTCCTATTCTATGCAGTCTCAAGTTGCTGGGAGATTAGCCAATGCTAACTCATGCTTGAATAAATTTCCCCAACCCTTTGTGTTGGCTGTGTTTTCTGTGATATGCAGGGCACATGTTATATTATATATTTATTCTGCTGCATTCGTAGCCTGCCTTTCTTCCAGAGAACTCAAGACAGTGTGCATTGTTCTCCCCTTCTCCTTTATCCTCCCAACGCCTGAAAGGTAGGTGCAATGTTGTTTTTTTCACCTCTCAGGTGGGTGCCATTGTGGAGAAATGTTGGAGGAGGGGATTGAATAGGGAGTCCCCACTTTCACCAGAGAAATGTTGGAGGAGTGGCAGCTGCTTCTGCATGGTCTGATCTCTTGCTTCCTTTTTTTTTAATGATACTTTATTTATAATTATGCATCATACAAACAAACACTAAATAAAACAAGCAAATAATACCAAAACAGAAAAAATACAAAGCCAGAGATGCAAATATATAAACATAATGACGTAGACTGCAATCAAAAATACAGTGGTACCTCGGGTTACATACGCTTCAGGTTACATATGCTTCAGGTTACAGACTCCGCTAACCCAGAAATATTGCTTCAGGTTAAGAACTTTGCTTCAGGATGAGAACAGAAATCGGGCTCCGGTGGCGCGGCGGCAGCAGGAGGCCCCTTTAGCTAAAGTGGTACTTCAGGTTAAGAACAGTTTCAGGTTAAGTATGGACCTCCAGAACACATTAAGTACTTAACCCGAGGTACCACTGTATAAACCTTATACTCTCTTTAAAAAAGAAAAGAAAATTAAAAGAAAAAAAGAAAAAAGGAGACTTCCAACTAAGTCCATGTAGTTCTTTATTTCTCATAACACTGGTTTCCTGTAATGATTAAATTTTTAGAACCAGTTCCCAGATTCAGACTTGGCTTAGCTTAGAATAAAAATCTCACAGGCAATTAGAATAATTTTCTGATCTCTTGCTTCCTAAGTTATGGCTGTAAACATGATGGAACTATGTCATTCAGTGGTGAAATGATTAGGCTCCTTCCACAATCGAATATGCATCCCTCAAACCTGCATTCTGAAGTGCTGCAATACTGGAATGGCTGTGCCTTATACTTTTAAGAAAGCATTTACTTTTGCAAAATTTCAATGTCAGGTTGTTTCTTGAAAGGTGAAGAAAGGGGGGAAATGGGCATGCAGTCTTACAACACCCCAAAAGGAAGTACACAGCATCTAAAAATATGGTTTCTTATTTTTTTCAGGAAGTCCTCCCTCTAACTTGAGAAAATACGAATTGTTTTGAAGCCCACCGTAAGAGTCTGAAATGAACAATAAATACAGGAGATGCAGTAAGCATAGGATGTAACAAATCATTACCTAACAATATTGTGGCATTTGGAGAGTAGAATGTGACTTCGATATAGATCTCCTTGGAAGCCTTCCGCTAGCTTTAATGGATTAATAATGCACCCCATTATTGTGTGAACTGAGCAACTTTTACTCAATTTATGCTGTGGTCTAAACCACTGAGCCTCTTGGGCTTGCCGATCGGAAGGTCAGCAGTTCAAATCCCCACGACAGAGTGAGCTCCCGTTTTTCTGTACCAGCTCCTGCCTACCTAGCAGTTCGAAAACACGCTACTGCAAGTAGATAAATAGGTACCACTGTGGCAGGAAGGTAAACAGCGTTTCTGTGCGCTCTGGTTTCCATCACGGTGTCCCGTTACGCCAGAAGCGGTTTAGTCATGCTAGCCACATGACCCAGAAAGCTGTCTGTGGACAAACGCTGGCTCCCTTTGCCTGAAAGCGAAATGAGCGCTGCAACCCCATAGTCGCCTCTGACTGGACTTAACTGTCCAGGGGTCCTTTACCTACATTTCTGTGGGGATAGAACTTTAGGTGCAACAGTCCCTTTCATCACAAGTTTGCATTTTGAGTTAATTGGCAAGACATCAAAAATAATAAACCAGTCCAAAACCGAATGCTGAGGACTGTAAGCTGTTCAAGAGGAGCTTATGAGCTGGTTACCAAAGGTAAAGTTTGCTAAATTTAAAGACTCGGCTCTTTGATCTTTGCAAACAGTAAAACTTTAATTAAATCAAATTTGAACAAGCCTCGTTAACATTCGTGGGAATACCTGTGGTTTCTATAAAGCACCGAGCATTAATTTAGCCTGGTTTCACTGCTGCTGTAGTAATTTATGAATACATGAGTAAAAAAAAAAAGTCATTTGGATATTAAATGTTTAAAATGGGCCTAGTTCTGACTGAAATATTTCATGGACACCTGTGGTCTGGTCCTTTCACTTGATATGCTAAGGTGCCATAACTCTATGGTCAAGAATTTGGTCCCTGCCCCCTTAAGAGACAGTGCAAACATAATAGCAGCCATCATGTGATTGACTTAGAGGCAGATAGATACACAGCAATGTGAAAATGTGGTTTGGCATGGGCTTGAATGGAGAATATGGGAGCCACAGGGTGATCATAATGGATGTAGCTCCTTTTTGACTCACATGTTCCACAGTTAAGTTGCATGGAGTCGCAACTTAACAATTCTGGGTTGGGCCCTGCCTGGGTACAGGCCAATATGAACTGTTCTATCTCTTGAATTCCTTTTTCACATAACTTTTACATTTATGCTGCGTGCTAAATGTAAATAATTCATGACCATTGTGTCCAGCTCAGCTTCATTGTTCCAATGATATTTCACACAGCTGAGTGTTTCGTAAGTGGCGGAAGTCTTCCTTCTTGACGGAGTTCTAGTAAATTAAAATTTGAAATGAGGACGCCAAGTTTTATTTGGTTTAAATCAGCAAATTAGAAGATGCAAAACTGGTATGGGGCAGACCCTCCAAGTGTCCCTGTTTTCCAGGGACAGTCCTGGATTTAAAGAAGCCATCCGGTTTCTGATTTGATCCCGGAATGTCCTGCTTTTTAAAATTTCTATTTTCATTGTCACCTTTTACAAATATTTAAACAAGAAAAACAAAATCTTTGCAAATAACTTGATGCAGTTATTTATTTTATATTGTTTTATTAGTGCACATCTACTTCAAATATATCTACTAATTTCCCCTCATTGTCCCCTTAATTATCTCTTCCTGCATGTGTTTATATCAGTCATGCTAATGTTTTGTTCACAATGCATCTTCAAATAGTCAATAAATTTTCCCCATTATATTTTAAAATTCGGAATGGCCTGCTTTTCCTTAGGATACCCCTATTTTCATCGGAGAAATGTTGGAGGGTATGGAGTTATGCGACCCCCGAGGCTCCAGAGAAGCGGACACGGAGCAATGGATCCAAACTACAAGAAAGAAGATTCCACCTAAACATTAGGAAGAACTTCCTGACAGTAAGAGCTGTTCGACAGTGGAATTTGCTGCCAAGGGGTGTGGTGGAATCTCCTTCTTTGGAGGTCTTTAAGCAGAGGCTTGACAACCATATGTCAGGAGTGCTCTGATGGTGTTTCCTGCTTGGCAGGGGGTTGGACTCGATGGCCCTTGTGGTCTCTTCCAACTCTATGATTCTAAGGAGATAAGTAACTGTTCAGTCTTTAAAAGACATCTGAAGGCAGCTCTGTATAGAGAAGTTCTTTTAATGTTTACTGTCTTATTATGTTTTAATATATGTTGGAAGCCACCCAGAGTGGTTGGGGCAAACCTGTCAGGTGGGCAGGGTATAAATATTATTATTATTATTGTTGTTGTTATTATTATTATTGAATAAAAGGGTAAAGGGACCCCTGACCATTAGGTCCAGTCGTGACCGGCTCTGGGGTTGCGGCGCTCATCTCGCTTTACTGGCCGAGGGAGCCGGTGTACAGCTTCTGGGCCATGTGGCCAGCATGACTAAGCCGCTTCTGGCGAACCAGAGCAGCGTACAGAAACGCCGTTTACCTTCCCGCCGGAGCGGTACCTATTTATCTACATGCACTTTGACGTGCTTTCGAACTGCTAGGTTGGCAGAAGCAGGGACTGAGCAACGGGAGCTCACCCCGTTGTGGGGATTCGAACTGCCGACCTTCTGATCGGCAAGTCCTAGGCTCTGTGGTTTAACCCACAGTGCCACCCGCGTCCCCCATTATTATTGAATAGGACATCCCTATTTTCATCAGAGAAATGTTAGAGGGTAGGACAAGGGCAAGGAGAGGTAAGGCACTCTGTCAGTGAACATTGGGCATTGTTAAGACCCAACAGGCCCAGCTGCCTCCCCCGGTGTGCTGAATATGTACCATAGACCACTACCCAGAATCCTTTGCAACTCACGGGAAATCCATGACAGATGTGCCACATTCCTCACCAGACACCTTGATGCACCGGGAATGCTCTGAGGATAAAATGTGCTTAGAGTTAACATGAGAAACAAAATCCAGCGCACTGTATTTTCAGGTGGTGACGGTGGTGGTGGTAAATCCCCCAAACCCCAAATTCCCGACATGAGGGGTGCTAAAAAGTTGCAAGATGACTTGGGAAGATATTTTATTTCAAGCAATGTAATTTAGTTTTGCTTGGTAAGTAAAAGGTGTGTGAAATTGCATAGAAATCATAAAAAAATGATTGCCAAGTACTCTGCGGTTCTATTATATATTAACTGTAATCGTATTAGTATTATCTCGCATTATCTGACATTTTCAGAAGCTAAAATTAAAATTCTTTGGTTTTTCCAAAAGCAGTTTTTTGTTTTGTTTTTTTATAAAATTTTTATTGGGATTTTCTCATTTTTTAAGACAAACACACAAAAAACATAAACATCAACATTACACACAAAAAACACATATAATTTCAAAATCTTATTTTCCTAACCACTTTCCCAGACTTCCCCCACCTCCCCTTCTTGCATCCCCATTCAAAATTTAGCCCAGCAAGTTCTTTATGCCCAAATTAATCCCTTATTAATATTTTATTTAAATCATCTTCATTAACCATTTTCAAGCTTCTATACCTTATTTTAATACCCACATCCACCTTTTCTAAGATCGATCCACTCTCCCTTTCACGAAATTCCCAATTATATATATTTACAGAAAATCTTAACAAGTAAGAGCATATGCTTGTAACCCTTTGGATTCTAACGTTCCTCCCCCCCCTCCCCCGGTTTTGATCCCCAAAATATTGTCTTTCTATCTGACAGTTCTCAGCCTGGATCTATCACGTCCGAGGCCTTTAAATCTCTTTCAGTCCCTTTCAGCCGGTTTTGTTGACAGTCCTTTATGTTGGACATCCAATCTCGGAGCATCTTCGACCCGAAAGGGTCCAAATCTTTTCCAACCAGTCCTTCGTGTTCAAAATAAGAGTCCAGATCTTGCTTCTTGTTCTTTCCAAGTCCAAATATCCCAAATGCCTCAAACGGTCCAATTTTCACCTTCGCCACATTTGTAATCCATAAGTCTTTCGGACTCCCCATGGGAAAAAATCCCCACTCTTCATTCTCAATTTCAATTTCAAACCATATTTTTGACATACAAACTTTATCTTCCATGCATCCTGACCTTGAAGGCCTCTGGTTGTCCTTTTTCACTTGCGTCATTTCTGCTCCTTCTTCACATTCCTCCAAAACAGCACACAAGTCTTTCTTCCCAGCTGTAGATTCTTCTTGTGTCAGGTCCACCACTTCAGCAGAGTTGTTTATTTTTAAATTCAAGGTTGTCAGATTCGTAGCCATAACAGAACTCTGCTTTTGCAGCTTTCCCAGCAGTTCAAAGACCCTATTTAACTCTGCTTGTAATTTTCCATCTGCAGCCATTGTAATGTTCCAAATCCCCTCTAGAGGGATTTTTGTTACTAAGTGTTCTTTTTCCAACAATCCGGATATTTTGTTATTGTTGCCACTCTAATTTTAAAAGCTTACAGTTCCAATGTTACAAAAGTAACCGACACAAATAGCAAAAAACAGAATTTCTTGACTTTGACAGCTCAATTGACAGCTGTCAAACTCTGTAAATATCTTCACAGGCTCCCTCTCGGGTCACTCCCGGATCGGGGGGGGGGGGGGTTGCACTTCAACTCCAAAGATCAGTTCAAATCCTCCAGCAATTAGCTTATAAGTCCAAATCGTGAAATTAAGAATTTTATCTCAAAAAGAGAAAGACAGTCTCTCGATCTTAGTTGTTTAATTCTTGCTTTAAATTGCCTGCAAGAGGGGGGGAGGCGGACTTCCTTTTAGCACCTCCCCCGGTCGTACCGAATTCAATTAGAAGAAATTTTTAGTTCCAATTACTCATGGGTTGTTGCTTTTTAAGTCCAAATATTCAAGGAAAGAAGTCAGCGCTCTCCAGCCATGGCTTGCGGCTTCACTCCGTGGAAGAAGCGGTCTACTCACAGCACCACGCCGCTCCCCGTATCCTCTCCAAAGCCTTTAAAAAGGCTTCTTTGTGGGTCGGGGGGGCGCAAATGGTGCCCGCCGAGTCACCAGGTCCACAGGCATCCGCGCCTATGGTTTCTAAGGGTCCCCGCGTCGCCGCCGCGGCAGGACCCCTCCTCCACCGAGCCGATTCCCTCCAGAGCTCGGAGGGAATCCGCCATTAGCTGGTCGCGCCAACCCGGAAGTGTTTTTCCAAAAGCAGTTTAGGTGCCTCTTCATCAAATGTAGACATTTCGATGTAAATGTTGTCCAGTCACAAAAATAATAGCAGGTTTGAATTCTTCACAACCAAATGCATACTTTTAAGACTTCCAACTTAAAGTTGTGGGTGAACATATCAGACGACACAGCAATCCTCCAAACAGCTCTTTTTTATTCACAGGTCAGAACAGAACTGAACTGAAGGGTTCAGCCAGCCTGCTTATATAGAGCTCCACTAGAACACAACAGTAACCATTTTCTGTAACTATCCAATCACTGAACTTTCAATCCCTTATTTGCATATGTGGACCTGAACTATCTACAGTATCCCCCTGCTGGCCCAGGATGAGAAATTGAAGAAATTGGCAAAAATGCAGTTTCACTCCCTAAAATGACACACCCTACTCTTCCTATCAGTGGAGACCAGGGATAGGGATCCTGCGACTCTACGGGCTACAGTGCTGTGGCTGTTGGCCATTCTGGGTCAGGGCTGATAGGATTTGCAGTTCAGCAACGTGTGGAGAGAGGAATGCATTTTCCTTACCTCTAGGGCACACATTACTGAGTTAAATGAAACCGTGTTATTGTGGGATGTAACATAAGTAGTCAAGTACAACACTTCCTGTTTGCCCAGAATGGACACACAGGGGGATGTTACTCCAGCCAGGAGGACTTCCTGTCACACCTGGTCTGGAGCATCCTCCCCCTGCATGTGACCAGGTCAGTGGGCATGACCCTGGGAGACCCTGTAAAAGGGCCAGTCAAGCAACCATCTTCCTCTCTTGTCTCTTGATTCTCTTGATGCTATTATACTGATGTATTTTTGCTGTCTGCTGGCTCTCAGCCAGCAGCACATGAGCTTATTCCCATATGGGATGAACTCAAACTCTCTTCTGTAACTATAAGCTAAAGCCTGCCTTCAGGGAACCAACTGTGAACTGAATGTAAGTAAACTTATTATCATTACTTTTAAAGAAGACTGTTGTGTCTTTATTCTTTTTCAGAGGGAACAAAGGGGATTTTCCAGGAAGAAACCTAATCTGGACAAGCCAGATTGAATTGCTTAAGTAAAGAGATTCAGACAAATCTACCAACCATAGCTTTCAACTTACAGATTTGAAAATAAGGGAGCAGCAGCCTCGAAAATAAGGGATCAGCAGCCAAAATAAGGGATTTTCTGGGCACAGGTATGTTCAACTGCTGAGCCCCTCCGAGTCAAAGGCAGAAAGCCCAGCCAGCAGCCAAACGAAGCCTCAAGCGGTGGTTCCCATAGCGCAGCAACCCGGCAAAGGGGATGCAGCAAGGAAAACCACCGTCACCTCTCTGCTGGGAAGCGCTGAGCAAAGGCGAGTCCCCAGACAATGCGGCCGATTTGATCGGCACAAGGCATGCAAGCTCCACCCCCCAGTCGTTCTTAGACTCCTTATTGGGTGAGCAATATAACAGTTGGAGCCTCCCTAGCTGGCAGAGAGGGAGGGAGAGGAGCTGCTTCCTTTGAAACCCGGGAAATTTAAGGGACATCATCAATAAGGGACAGCAGCGGGACACGGCGCTGGGATAAGGGAGTTTCCCACCAAATAAGGGACAGTTGACAGCTATGCTACCAACTAACTTCCTGCCATATACTGGGGAATGTACTCTGCTACTAACCCACTAGCATGCGTGAGGAAGGACAATATTTAATCAATATATCTTCTCCTACTATCTACAACATTGCCACAGTTATGACTTTGAAAAAGGCAGATCCAAACGTTCCTATGAATATGAAGGAAGGAGCAGTATGAGAACATACTAAATGTGGACAAGCTTTGTCTGTAATGCTGATCAAGAGCAGGGCTCCTGAAAGATGAAATGACTAATTAAAATTGTGAATGTGTGACAATGCTAGCATTCCCTTTGCTTTTAAAATATATAATGAAAACACACCCTGGTGCATATAATTGGAATAAAGGAAATTCAAGCTCAAAGATGTGATGAAACAGAGTTAACAGCAGTAACCAACATGTAAGGTAATGAAAGATTTAAACTGCAGTTTTGGCCCCGTCGAAACTGAAGGGAATTTAGTTACTGACCTAAATGGAGCCAGGACTGCACCCTGGGGAGAAATCACCCTGCTTTCGTTTACCAGCAAAGTCCCTAAGGGATTAAATGGCGTCAGGATTTGACCTTGAGACCAATTTGCTAGCTACAGTAAAAATGATAAGCAATGCATGATTTCAACATGAACTAATTAGATTTAATTGAAATTAATTAAGAATTAAAGCGAACTGTTATCTTCAAATGCAGGAGAGAAACCTCCCTTAAGAGCTTAAGGGCAAAAAAACTCCATATTTTGTATGTTTTGTTGTTTGTATTCAGGATCATGTACATAAGGCTTCACAACAGTTTCGAACTTTCCACAGGCCAGTACATGTATCAGAAGCTGGATACAGTTTTTCATACTCAGTTTTCCAGTTTTCATTGCAACTCTGAATTTAGCAACATGGACCTTGAACGCTAATCTTCTACATTATCCATCTATATTTAAGCCTATGAATTCATTTTATTTCAGCTAAAATATTGACATTACCACGATAATTTTACAGATGGCCAATTGCTTGACATACAATGCTTTGTAAAAGTACATCAGTTTATTCAGTAGTGGCTAACTCCAATTACATATGTGGTTGTCACAGCGGGAGGGGGAAGCTCCCTGAATTCTTCAGCAACCTGTTTCAACTCTGCCTCTTGGCCAACCTACGCTCCAGCCACCGCTTCAGCCTTGGAGTCTGAACTGCTCTCTGCCACAGCATCTTCCTACCCACTAAACACTGTAACCGAAACCTCCTCCTTTCGGTCTGCGCCTTCTTCTCCTTCTGACCACTCATTGCCGTCCCACCACCACTCCCCTGGCTCTTAGCTTATTTCCCCTGAGAGTTCCCCAACTGGTGCCTCCTACAACTCCTTCTGCATCCAGCCAGTCCATGACAAAAGGATTGCCACCTGATGGTACAACCACAGCTGTTGTGTGGAGCTATTGAAGTAGCGTCTCCACCCCCATCATTCAGCCCGGACACTGAGGTCCAGCGCCGAGGGCCTTCTGGTGGTTCTCTCACTGTGAGAAGTAGAGCTACAGGGTTCCAGGCAGAGGGCCTTCTTGGTAGTGGCACCTGCCCTGCGGAACACCCTCCCACCAGATGTCAAGGAAATAAACAACTATCTGACTTTTAGAAGACATCTGAAGGCAGCCCTGTTTCGGGAAGTTTTTAATGTTTGATGTTTTATCGTGTTTTTAATATTCTGTTGGGAGCCGCCAAAAGCAATTGTCTCTAAACAAGCCCCAGGTTTTTCAGACACAACAGAACTGGATTAACCGAGTGTAGATTTGTCGCCTTCTATTTCTCCATAAAGATTATTTTAAATCAGAGAAACCGTGCATCCCTTGATGCTGGAGAGTTGTAAAATATGTAAACCATATCGACGTATTAGAGCATAACGTAAAATTGATATTTTTATGCTCCCTTTAAGAGTCACTATGTCCTTGTAATCACAAAGGGTGTCATGTGTCACAGGTATCATGACTAATACAGTATTGTGCTCCACATGCTTGCTGACTTACCCACAATAACTTGCTTCTTCCTCTCTCAGCCAACATCTCATCAGCGATCCATGGCTCAGACATTCCGACTTGCATGAGAGCAACTCCTCCTACTCATTAGGAGTGCAACTCACTGACCAGAGTAACTGGCATAATTACCAGCTGTCTGATGAACCCCAGTATTTATTTAGTATCTTAATTTTTAAAACATTTAGGACATGATTCACCTGCTTTTAAGATGAGAGCCGCAACCCCATAGTCGCCTTTGACTGGACTTAACCAGCCAGGGGTCCTTTACCTTTTTTTACCTTAAAAAAGCACTGGCATAGGAAGGCACTCTTATATACACCTTGGGCCTAATGGACTGGCTTTTGCTATTGAACTACCACACCCTCCAATATTTCTTCAAAGAAAATAAAGACATCCCCGCCAACACTTCTCTGATGAAAATAGGCATGTCCCATCCCGTATCCCCCAACATTTCTCCAATGAAAATAGGGACGTCCTAAGTGATGTATGGAAGTGAGAGCTGGACCATAAAGAAGGCTGATTGCCAAAGAATTGATGCTTTTGAATTATGGTGCTGGAGGAGACTCTTGAGAGTCCCATGGACTGCAAGAAGATCAAACCTATCCATTCTGAAGGAATTCAGCCCTGAGTGGTCACTGGAAGGACAGATCGTGAAGCTGAGGCTCCAATACTTTGGCCACCTCATGAGAAGAGAAGACTCCCTGGAAAAGACCCTGATGTTGGGAAAGATGGAGGGCACAAGAAGAAGGGGACGACAGAGGATGAGATGGTTGGACAGTGTTCTCGAAGCTACCAGCATGAGTTTGGCCAAACTGCGGGAGGCAGTGGAAGACAAGGGTGCCTGGTGTGCTCTGGTCCATGGGTGTGCTCTGGTCCACGAAGAGTCAGATGCGACTAAACGACTAAACAACAACAACAAGGAAAAGTGGGACATTCTGGGATCAAATCAGAAACCGAGACAGCTTCTGTAAATCCAGGACTGTCCCTAGAAAACAGAGACTCTTGGAGGGTCTGAAGTATAGCAGAGACTGATTTCGAAGTGGAATGCCTCAGATTACTCTGGGCCTTTTTTTTGAAGGGGTAAGCAAAAATCTTCCTTGTTGCTCTGCCACTGTAGCCATGGTTTTTGATACAGGTGTAAACCGCAAAGGCAGTGCTCTGGGGGTGGGTGGGTGGGGTGGGGGTCGGGTCACGAGAAATAAATTTAAAGGTTTGACAAAGAAAGCGTGCCAAAGCAAGAGCTTCCCAGGCCTGTTTTGTTCTTTTGCGTCGTCTGCTGACTTTTACGAGCAGCTTATTAAAACGTGCCAGTTGAAACTGACATCGGGTTGCTGTCGCAGCCTGTTCCAAAGTGTGGTGCATGCCTTTTTATTCTCTTTCTTTTAAGGTGGGACCCTGGGTGGAGTTGGACACACCATTTCTTTTGACCTGATGAACCAGGTGGGTTGGATCTGTTTCAACAGGGCGTAGGATCTCTGGCTGCCGAAGAATCCCAAGGTAAGCACTCCAAGTCATACGCTTCACCCTGCAGTTCCTGACCTGAGGTCAGCTCACCTCGCATTCTGCTAACTAACCTATTTCAAACACACCCTTGCGAACTGGTTTCAGCACCAAACCCCACATCTATTAAGGGATAAAGGATCCTGCTCAAACAGCATTTGATTGATACTCTTCTCCATAAAATAACTAGCTTCATAGAATCGTGGAATTGGAAAGAACCTTGAGGATCATCTGCCAGACCTTCCAACATTTTTCTGATGAAAATGGGGACATGCTATTCTATTATTATTATTATTATTATTACCCTGCCCATCTAACTGGGTTGTCCCAGCCACTCTGGGTAACTTCTAGCATACAGTGGTACCTCGGGTTAAAAACTTAATTTGTTCTGTAGGTCCGTTCTTAACCTGAAATTGTTCTTAACCTGAAGCACCACTTTAGCTAACGGGGTCTCCTGCTGCTGCCGTGCCGCCACAGCACGATTTCTGTTCTCATCCTGAAGCAAAGTACTAAACCCAAAGTAATATTTCTGGGTTAGCAGAGTCTGTAACCTGAAGCGTATGTAACCTGAAGCGTATGTAACCCGAGGTACCACTGTATATTAAAACATAAGAAAACATTAAACATTAAAAAACTTCACTATACAACTTCAGATGTCTAAAGGTTGTATAGTTACTTTTCTCCTTAGCTTGAGGGCTGTATAACTCCATACTTGCCAACATTTTTCTGATGAAAATAGGGACATTCTATTATTATTATTATTATTATTATTATTTCTACACTTGCCAACATTTCTCTGATGGGGACTTCCTAAGGAAAATAGGAAAACAAGACATTCTGGGATCAAATCAGAAACTAGAATGGCTTCTGTAAATCCAGGACTGTCCCTGGAAAATAGGGACACTAGGAGGGTCTGATATGCAGATGTCCCATATGGGGATCAAACTTGCAACCTTAGTATTATCAGCATCACACTCTAACGAACTGAGCTATCCAGGCTGTTATATGTTCCTAGAGAGGCCAGCATGACTTATGACCCACCAAACACTGCCTACCATTGCAGCCAAGTACCACTGTCTACCAGGTGCTTGGCAGGGTTCCTGTTTCTGCATTTCCTCAGCAGGCAGCAAAAGCAGTAAGTTGCCTCATAGGCTTTCAGACCTTATTTGGGGGCGGTTTTCCAGAAAGATATCTACTTCTGCTTCATTGACTATGCAAAAGCCTTTGACTGTGTCGACCACAGCAAACTATGGCACGTTCTCAAAGAAATGGGAGTTCCTTATCACCTCATTTGTCTCCTGAGAAATCTCTATGCGGGACAAGAAGCTACAGTTAGAACTGGACAAGGAACAACTGATTGGTTCAAAATTGGGAAAGGAGTACGACAAGGCTGTCTCCCTGCTTATTTGTCTCCCTGCTTATTTAACTTATATGCAGAATTCATCATGCAAAAGGCTGGGCTGGATGAATCCGAAGCCGGAATTAAGATTGCCGGAAGAAATATCAACAACCTCAGATATGCAGATGACACAACCTTGATGGCAGAAAGTGAGGAGGAACTGAAGAACCTTTTAATGAGGGTGAAAGAGGAGAGCACAAAATATGGTCTGAAGCTGAACATGAAAAAAAACGAAGATCATGGCCACTGGGCCCATCACCTCCTGGCAAATAGAAGGAGAAGAAATGGAGGCAGTGAGAGATTTTACTTTCTTGGGCTCCATGATCACTGCAGATGGTGACAGCAGTCACGAAATTAAAAGGCACTTGCTCCTTGGGAGAAAGGCGATGGCAAACCTAGACAGCATCTTAAAAAGCAGAGACATCACCTTGCCAACAAAGGTCCGTATAGTTAAAGCCATGGTTTTCCCAGTAGTGATGTATGGAAGTGAGAGCTGGACCATAAAGAAGGCTGATCGCCGAAGAATTGATGCTTTTGAATTATGGTGCTGGAGGAGAATCTTGAAAGTCCCATGGACTGCAAGAAGATCAAACCTCTCCATTCTCAAGGAAATCAGCCCTGAGTGCTCACCGGAAGGACAGATCCTGAAGCTGAGGCTCCAATACTTTGGCCACCTCATGAGAAGAGAAAACTCCCTGGGAAAGACCCTGATGTTGGGAAAGATGGAGGGCACAAGAAGAAGGGGACGACAGAGGACGAGATGGTTGGACAGTGTTCTCGAAGCTACAAACATGTGTCTGACCAAACTGCGGGAGGCAGTGGAAGACAGGAGTGCCTGGCGTGCTCTGGTCCATGGGGTCACGAAGAGTCGGACACGACTAAACGACTAAACAACAACAACGTTCAGCTAGTAAGTCACACACACCACTCAGACCTAAGCCATCATGGTATTCATTACCTATTTAAATAGCTGTTAAGTTTTATTTTTGCAAAAGGCAGGACAATCTCATTCTTCCTTTTTTTAGCAGGTAGTTTAGCAAAACAAACACTCTAACATGAAACTACAAAAATGCACACAGTTGTCTTTGCAACAATGGACTAACATCGTTCTCTTTTGCGTTTTGATCACATTCCAGGCACATTGCCATTACAAATTCATAATATGCTTTGTTTCATCTTTGTCAGTATGTGTGTATATATTCATGATAAAAGGTTATTCATATTTTTTGAAACAGATTGTGAACTGCTGTGATATGAAACCTGACCCAAATATAATGATGATCTGCATTTTAGGGCTGTTTGGTACCAAATCCTGGCTTGCCAGTTAAAATATACCCACAGCTATTCTTGACCCTACATGTTTGCAGGGGTTTTTTTCAGCTGGAGCTCAGTTCTGGCACCTCACAGGTAGGCACCATTGCAATTTTAAGAGAACAAGGAATAAGTTCATGGTAAGCTCTGGCACCTCTTTTTGTAGAAAAATAGCACTGCATGTTTGCACACCCCAGTAGGGATGCAAGGAGCCTGCAATTTCCATCTTGTGTTCATTGCAATCAGTGCTGTTTGCATTCCACTACAGTTCGGCGACACGGGTGGCGCTGTGGTCTAAACCACAGAGCCTAGGGCTTGCTGATCAGAAGGTCGGCGGTTCAAATCCCCGCGATGGGGTGAGCTCCCGTTGCTCGGTCCCTGCTCCTGCCAACCTAGCAGTTCGAAAGCACGTCAAAGTGCAAGTAGATAAATAGGTACCGCTCCGGCGGGAAGGTAAATGGTGTTTCCGTGCGCTGTTCTGGTTCGCCAAAAGCGGCTTAGTCATGCTGGCCACATGACCTGGAAGCTGTCTGCAGACAAACACCGGCTCCCTCGGCCTATAGAGCGAGATGAGCACCTCAACCCCAGAGTTGTCCGCGACTGCACCTAACGATCAGGGGTACCTTTACCTTTACCTTTACAGTTCGGCTTCCACTCCAACTTATGTTGTTTGTCTTGTTGTTTGTTGCGGCTGAAACTAACATTATGTAATAATAATAATAATAATAATAATAATAATAATAATAATATCTTGCCCTCCCCTCCTTTGAGAACTGTAGTCCAGCAACAGTTGAAGGGCAGCGCATTAGTTATCCCTTGTGTAGGAAATTATGAGTTAGGTGAACTAATGATTTATAGAATCATAGAATCATAGAGTTGGAAGAGACCACAAGGGCCATCGAGTCCAACCCCCTGCCAAGCAGGAAACACCATCAGAGCACTCCTGACATATAAAAGGCAGCCTCACGTGGCCTCACCACAAGGAACTGTAGCTCTGTGAATTTGCAATAGACAGACAGCCTCTCCACCAATCCCCCAATTTCCAGGATCCCCCCTGCCAATTATAGAGTATTATTCTAACCTTTCTATATTGGATATTTTTCTGGATTGAACTGTTTGATTTATGTCTCTAACTGCACAAATGTGTAATCAAATATTAACTAGATATCTAACGTAACAGGTGACTAAACTTAGTAAATATTACTCTCACTTCATAGTCTTCAAAGCAGAGCAACCAAATCCACAAGCACGCTTAGGTTGTGTATCTGAAGTGATTTGAAAGCTAAATTCCACTTATAGCAGCAGTAATCATTCAATTAGTTCCTCCATATGAATTCAGAGACAATTGCTTGGTGCATGTTTCTGACGGAGAGGCTGTCAATGGCGCATCATTTAAAAATGACAATGATACAAATACAGTCATACCTTGGAAGTCGAACAGAATCCATTCCAGAAGTCTGTTCGACTTTCAAAATGTTTGGAAACAAAATTGCGGCTTCTGGTTGGCTGCAGGAAGCTCCTGCAGCCAATCGGAAGCCGCAGAAGCCCCATCGGATGTTGGGCTTCCAAAAATAGTTCGCAAACCAGAACAGTCACTTCCAGGTTTGCGGCATTCAGAAGCCAAAACATTCGAGAACTAAACTGTTTGAAAACCAAGGTACGACTGTACAAACCTGGCTTATGGAATACTCTTTGCAAAAGGTGTCCAACAGGTTATTAAGTTGTAACACTCTATTTCTGGCTTGACACCATGTTTTAAGACTTGGGTTGTTTCCATAAAATGGGACAACCCCGTAACTCAGTGTTAAGAGGACTTGTTTTGCATATAGAAGGTTCCAGATCCAATTCCTGGGATCTCGAAGTGCAGCAGGGAAGAAGTACTCCTGTCTGAGCCACTGCCACTCAGCATAGACCAGAAAAGTGCAGAACTTTGAACGTTCCAGTTGTCAGTGAACACCAGCTCCCATGAGCCTCAGCTCCCATGAGACCTGTAGTCCAACAACATCTAGAGCCGCCTTTCTCAACCTGTGGGTTCCCAGATGTTGTTGAACTACAACTCCCATCACCCCTAGCTAGCAAGGCCAGAGCTCAGGGATGATGGGAGTTATAGTCCAACAACACCTGGGGACCCACAAGTTGAAAACCGCTGATCTAGAGGGAGACACATTGGTTGACTGGTATACACCAGAGTTTCCTAAGCTTGGGTTTCCAGCGGCTTTTGGACTACAACCTTCATCATCCTTAGATAGCAGGACCAGTGATGAGGGATGATGAGAATTATAGTCCCCAAAAAAGCTGGAGACCCTGGTGTAGACAATACAGTACTGAATCAATTGACTAATGATCTGCAGAAGTTTCATGTGCTAATATATCATTTCTTCTCCTCTGGGAACAATAGTGAAGGGAGCCAAAAATTTCCAACATAATTGTCCACATTTTCACCGGGATGGCGGGGACGGGCAGGAGAGAAGCAATGCCTGTTACATTGACATAAAACTAATGTCGACTGGCAGAAGAGACAAAGGCCATTTTTCTCATGTAATGTCAGAGAAAGCCTCTCCTCCTTCCGGAGGGGAGGGGTTGTGAGCGGGACCAGATCCTCGTGTCATGCAGGGGGCGTTCTGCCCCCTGCCCTGCCATCATCGCTGGCGCGCCACGCCTCCCAGCTGGGCACCCAATCGAGAGACACTGCGGGGGCGTGGTTTAGCCGCTCAAATGCAGACACAACCAGCTCTCCCCGCCGTTGAGCTGCCAATTTTCGCGAGTCACCCACCCACCACTCCCTTTAGTGCGTAGGTTCTCGCTTGACCTTGCTATGGACCCATGGTTGGTCACCCTGGTTGCCCAGGGGGCCTGGTAGGAGTTTCCAATTGGCAAATTGGCACTGGCCTCTTGGTTTTTTCCGCCTACCTCGTAGCAATCGTCACAACTTTCCTGGTATTTGACAGTTAGGCATTGGAATGTGTTGTTGGTGTATGGAGGGGCAAGGTGTGGCCATCGCCTACCCCTTCACTTATGGGTATTCCGTTAAAGGAATCCAGCGGTCGTGGATCCTGTCCGATGCCCTGTGTGGCGGGGGGGCATGGCACGACCCCCGGTGGCATCAGGGGGGAGCTTATAGTTGTATTGGCATCAACAGGCTCCCCCTACTGGTGGTTAACCCCTCATCAAACTCACCCCTCTCCGAGTGGGTGGAGTCAAATTTGCTCTTGTCCAATGCCTAAGCCAATACCTTCTCACATGCTGTAATCAATAAAGTTGTGGCCTTTTCTAGCCCATTAACCTAATATACTGTGTCCACGTGTCTTTATTAACCCAAAGCGGGGGACGGCTACTCGAATCACAAGGCTTGGTTAGTCCTATTCGTTCCTTCCTCCTCTGCTCTTAAAAGATAGTCTCTCCTTTGCTAGGGCAGGTCATTCTCACTCCCCCATGAACTTCCGTTTCCAATGTGCTGCAGAGGCTGCCAAGCTTATTTTCTTCTTCTTCGGCAGCTGACCTGGATCCACACCAACAGCTCCTCCCTTCCTTGCTGCTTCCCTTCCCACTTGATTTGGTCCCACACCCCAAGCCACCGACACCCTCCCTTCTTTTGCACAACTCTGGAGTGACAGCAGCGGCAGCTGTCTTTCCAGTCCTTCTAGCCCTGGGATGGAGGGCCCGCCCTGCAGGGCACATCCAGCCACGCCTGGAACCCTGTCCTGCAGTGTTCAGCACTTCCAGAGCGGGAGCTTACAGGCAAAGCTCTCCAGAGTGGCCAGCCAAGGGATCAGGCTTCCCCACACCTACAAAGTTAGCTGCACCCTTGGCCTTGAAGTGGATTGTGGCAAGCGTGACATTGAATGACTGGAGCAAGAATTCATCTAGCTTGCGGAGGGCAGAATTCTGGACGCACTGCTCCATTGTAGGTGGCCAGGATTGGGTTTCCCACACTCCTTCCTGCAATGTTCTTCTGGTCCCTCAAAAGGGCCTGTCTACTGGTGGTCATATGCTTAGTCCCTCAGATACTCTACTGGGACCAGACTTCTCTTCAAATACCTGGTGCCACCACCTGCTGATGTGGAGAGCACTAGGATTATCTTTTTCTTTTAAAAAAACATTTTTTATTAATTTTCAATTATAGTGGTACCTCGGGTTAAGTACTTAATTCGTTCTGGAGGTCCGTTCTTAACCTGAAACTGCACTTAACCTGAAGCACCACTTTAGCTAATGGGGCCTCCTGCTGCCGCCGCGCCGCCAGAGCACGATTTCTGTTCTCATCCTGAAGCAAAGTTCTTAACCTGAAGCACTATTTCTGGGTTAGCGGAGTCTGTAACCTGAAGCGTATGTAACCTGAAGCATATGTAACCCGAGGTACCACTGTACAATAATCCAATAAAAGCCTCATTATAACAATGCCAAATTAGAATACCATTAAAAGGTAAAAGTACCCCTGCCCGTCTTGACAGACTCTAGGGTTGTGCGCCCATCTCACTCAAGAGGACGGGGGCCAGCACTGTCCGGAGACACTTCCGGGTCACGTGGCCAGTGTGACAAGCTGCATCTGGCGAGCCAGCGCAGCACACGGAAACGCCGTTTACCTTCCTGCTAGTAAGCGGTCCCTATTTATCTACTTGCACCCGGGGGTGCTTTCGAACTGCTAGGTTGGCAGGTGCTGGGACCGAGCAACGGGAGCGCACCCTGCCGCGGGGATTCGAACCGCCAACCTTTCGATCGGCAAGCCCTAGGCGCTGAGGCTTTTACCCACAGCGCCACCCGCGTCCCATAATACCATTATACTACCATTAATAATGCCAATCATTCAAAGGTTCCCTCCCCCCCGGCATGCTAGAATTGATGGTTTGATGATTTACTATATTTCTGCGTTCCAGTCTTACAAATTTCCATTATGCTCCAGTCAGAATAACAAACCCTTATACCGCAACTGCAATTTTAAGGACTTCCATTCACATTAACACATTAAATGGTTTACAGTCCTACAGGTGAAGCATTCAAACTCTCTCTTTGTTATTCTTGTGTATGGCAATTATTCTGTCCAGAGAATTATTCTGTCCAGTTGCGAAACACCAATAGATTTTCCATTTGTTGACTGGTTTGTAAGTCATTTTGGGTTGTGATTAGCAAAATCAATCAATCAATCAATCAATCAATCAATCAATCAATCACCTGTTCCAATCAGTAGTGGTCAGTGGGCCCTGCTGCTTACCTGGCTTCCCAAAGTCAAGTTTGCTGCCAGTTACCAAAAGGAATGTGAAATAGGTATACTCACACTTTGTGTGTGTGTGTATAAATTTTGGTTTAAAATTTATTTAAACTTAAGATGAATGTAAAACAAATGGGTGTGCCTTTTGTTTATTTCCCATTGTTTTCAAAAACAAGTTCACCCTCCTAACTTCTCCCCCAACCTGTATACAGAATTAAGTCTCACATCGAATGTAACTGATCTGTGAAAAGGACTTGGTGATCTGAAAATAGAGGTGATACATGTACTTTTGTAACCCAAGCAAATCTTTAATAAAAACATTTTTTTTAAAAAAGAAAGAAATGTGACCGTTTTGAATTATCACCCTTACAACAAATCTTTCTCTTCGTACCCTCCAGGCTAGATCCCAGAACTTGACATCATATTGATGGCATCGCTGTACTATCAGGAAAGGAACACACCACCAGTTGAGGGAGCCATTTTGCATTGTATGTAGCATTTATGGTAATCACACATCTGTCACTGAGTTTTCCTTCAAGGACTGTGGAAACTGCTTCATCTAACCATATTGAAGCAGCTGCCGATATTTCGCAATGGCTGGTATAGTCTGTCAGGCAGGTTGTTATACATGGAATCTGAATACTTTGGTTCCCTAGCAATTAAAAAAGCCACACACTTTGTTGTCTCAACTGTGTTAAATACTGTCATCTCTTACCTTAGTCCTAGGTTGGTGACTGGTTATCCCATACATAAACATTATGATATAACCAGTTCCGTTCATTTTAATAGGAAAGCTTTATAATGCAAGAGTTAATGATAGTAAAATCATTTCACACGGCAATTTTCCAGCTTCAGCTTGCTACAGAATCCAGTAGCATCTTCACAGGAGCCACGCAAGGGTTTGGTTATCTATAGTGATTTACTCACAAGCATGGGCTGGATTCACGACTGAGTGAGATTTTTTCTATATCCAAACCACACTCTGTCCTCCTGGTCAGCAATTCATTTTACTGGAGGAGCTCATTAAGGAAGCAGGGGAAGTAATGGCTTCCCCCCTCACCCCAAAGTGGACTGGTCTGCCACAAAGTTCCATATCCAGGGCAGCTTGCCAGGGGCAGATGGTTCTCTACAGGAAGATGGATTTGGACCCAAGCTCACCACCTTCCTACTCTAGTCACTGTGTTTTGCAGTCATCTTTCTATATACAGTGGTACCTCGGGTTACATATGCTTCAGGTTACATACGCTTCAGGTTACAGACTCTGCTAACCCAGAAATAGTGCTTCAGGTTAAGAACTTTGCTTCAGGATGAGAACAGAAATCGTGCTCCGGCGGCGCAGCAGCAGCAGGAGGCCCCATTAGCTAAAGTGGTGCTTCAGGTTAAGAACAGTTTCAGGTTAAGAACGGACCTCCGGAACAAATTAAGTACTTAACCTGAGGTACCACTGTATCTTTATGACCCAATGAACGATTGTTTTGCTCATCTTGGAATAGGTCAAGGAGATGCACAGAATATCCAATCCGCAACCCCCACTGCCAAAGACCATATTCAGGCACCTCTCTGGATTCTGAGTTTCAGTAGATATCACTCACATATTGGAAGGACATAAAGACTATAAACGCGTTGTTTTGGAAAGGAAAAACTGAAATTCTCAGGAAGCTGGGGTTCTGTGCCTGAGTTCACATTCTGTGCTCCTGTGGCATCAGAAAAAAATGGTTGCTGTGTTAACCAAACACTAATAATAATAATAATAATAATAATAATAATAATAATAATATATTTATTTATACCCTGCCGATCTGGCTGGGTTTCCCCAGCCACTCTGGGCGGCTCCCAACAGAATATTAAAAACACGCTAAAATATCAAACGTTAAAAACGTCCCTTCTAATGTTTTCTAAAAGCCAGGTAGTTGTTTATTTCCTTGACATCTGATGGGAGGGCGTTCCACAGGGCGGGTGCCACTACAGAGAAGACCCTCTGCCTGGTTCCCTGTAGCCTCACATCTCGCAGTGAGGGAACCGCCAAAAGGACCTCGGCGCTGGACCTCAATATCACCACTTTCCAGAGGAACATGGTTCTCTCTGGCAGTTGTTGGACTCCACTTCCCATCAGCCCCAGCCAACATGGCCAACAGCCAGGGATGATGGGAACTGGAGTCCAGCAACATCTGCAGGGACACAGGTTAACCAAGCACATCCTTGCCACCTTCTCTTCCTCCCTGTCTCCAACAGACGCTATCCCTACTTCTCCTCTTTCTGCCACACCTAACCTGATTCCAGATACTGCACAATCCACCCATCTTCTTCCTGTTTCAAAGAAACACACCCATACCTGTTTAACCTTACATAGCCTTCCTGTGGCAGCACAACCTACTGTTACAGCCTATCTCCCCACTGCCATGTCTAGGTACAAATACTTCTGGCTGGAGATGAAATATGCTGAATTTCCTCACTTTGGGACCACAGCTTAGGCTCTGCATGCAGATGGTCCAAATTCAGTGCTTGGCACCTGCAGTTAAACTGATCAGGTAGATGCGAAAGACGCTCTGCCTGGGACCCCAGGGAGACGCTGCCAGTTCAGAGTACTAGGCTAGGTAAAGGTAAAGGACGCGGGTGGTGCTGTGGTCTAAACCACTGAGCCTCTTGGGCTTGCCGATCAGAAGGTTGGCGGTTCAAATCCTCATGAAGGACTGAGCTCCCGTTGCTCTGTCCCAGCTTTTGCTAACCTAGCAGTTCGAAAGCACACCAGTGAGAGTAGATAAATAGGTACTGCTGTGGCGGGAGATAAACGGTGTTTCCGTGCGCTCTGGCTTCTGTCGCGGTGTTCTGTTGTGCCAGTAGCTGTTTAGTCACACTGGCCACATGACCTGGAAAGCTGTCTGTGGAGAAACACCGACTCCTGTAGCCTAAAAGTGAGATGAGCGCTGCAACCCCATGCTCGCCTTTAACTGGACTTAACCATTCAGGGGTCCTTTACCTTTACCTTTTTACTAGGCTAGATAATACTGCACAAATACTCATGGTATAAGGCAGGTTGCCTGTCTTCCAACTAGAAGCCACAATAAAACAAATGCTATCACCAAAAATCCGCTTTCTAGCCCAGAAGCCTCGTTCACACGTGCAGCCGCTCATGGTTAGTGAGGAGACAACGTAACTGCAAGCCTCAGTTTAAACAACATGCCATGCTAAACTTTGGCTTGCCCAATGCATAACAGCTTCAAAAAGGGCTGAGGAGGAGGATAGCGGCTGTGTGAGCTCCTCTCCAGGAGCCTGAGATGTCACATGGTCTCGCTAAGCCAAGGGTTGCTTTTGTGTGTCAAGCGAGCCAGGCCACAGCACATTACAGATTGTAGTTCAGTATATAAGGGACGCGGGTGGCGCTGTGGGTTAAACCACAGAGCCTAAGGCTTGCTGATCAGAAGGTTGCCGGTTTGAATCCCTGCGACGGGGTGAGCTCCTGTTGCTCGGTCCCAGCTCCTGCCAACCTAGCAGTTTGAAAGCACATCAAAGTGCAAGTGGGTACCGCTCCGGCAGGAAGGTAAACGGCATTTCCGTGCGCTGCTCTGGTTTGCCAGAAGTGGCTTAGTCATGATGGCCACATGACCCGGAAGCTGCACGCCAGCTCCCTCAGCCAATAAAGTGAGATGAGCGCTGCAACCCCAGAGTCGGCCACGACTGGACCTTATGGTCAGGGGTCCCTTTATCTTTACTTTAGTTCAGTATATGAATTTGACCGGCTCATAATGGTCACGTTACAAATTGAGTGTTATCTTCCTCCAGCTCATTGTGTTAAACTTAGCTCTTGTCCATACAAGGTCGCCATGGGCCAAACATCCAAAGCCAGCTTGCCTATAGGTGCATTTACAGAAGATCTTTAATATTCACCCCTTACTTTTTGATGAAACTCTTGTTGATTGTTTTGAATCTGTGGCTGCGTACACATTATATACATTTAAAGCATATTTAAAACACACAAACCAAGAATCCTGGGAACTGTAGTTTGCCCCTCACAGAGCTACAGCTCCCAGCACCCTTAATAAACTCCATTTCCCATGATTCTTTGGGGGGTGCTTTAAAGGTATGGTGTCTATGCAGTCTGTGTGCATCCTTTCTTTTTCCTAATGACCTTTCAATTCACAATACTCTTGACATGCCACATGAGGAACAAAGAAACTACAGTGGTAACCTCGGGTTACATAGGGCGCACAACCCTAGAATCATAGAATCATAGAGTTGGAAGAGACCACAAGGGCCATCGAGTCCAACCCCCTGCCAAGCAGGAAACACCATCAGAGCACTCCTGACATATGGTTGTCAAGCCTCTGCTTAAAGACCTCCAAAGAAGGAGACTCCACCACACTCCTTGGCAGCAAATTCCACTGTCGAAAAGCTCTTACTGTCAGGAAGTTCTTCCTAATGTTTAGGTGGAATCTTCTTTCTTGTAGTTTGGATCCATTGCTCCGTGTCCGCTTCTCTGGAGCAGCAGAAAACAACCTTTCTCCCTCCTCTATGTGACATCCTTTTATATATTTGAACATGGCTATCATATCACCCCTTAACCTCCTCTTCTCCAGGCTAAACATGCCCAGCTCCCTTAGCCGTTCCTCATAAGGCATCGTTTCCAGGCCTTTGACCATTTTGGTTGCCCTCCTCTGGACACGTTCCAGTTTGTCAGTGTCCTTCTTGAACTGTGGTGCCCAGAACTGGACACAGTACTCCAGGTGAGGTCTGACCAGAGCAGAATACAGTGGCACTATTACTTCCTTTGATCTAGATGCTATACTCCTATTGATGCAGCCCAGAATTGCATTGGCTTTTTTAGCTGCCGCGTCACACTGTTGGCTCATGTCAAGTTTGTGGTCAACCAAGACTCCTAGATCCTTTTCACATGTACTGCTCTCAAGCCAGGTGTTCCCCATCTTGTATTTGTGCCTCTCATTTTTTTTGCCCAAGTGCAATACTTTACATTTCTCCCTGTTAAAATTCATCTTGTTTGTTTTGGCCCAGTTCTCTAATCTGTCAAGGTCGTTTTGAAGTGTGATCCTGTCCTCTGGGGTGTTAGCCACCCCTCCCAGTTTGGTGTCATCTGCAAATTTGATCAGGATGCCCTTGAGTCCATCATCCAAGTCGTTGATAAAGATGTTGAATAAGACCGGGCCCAAGACAGAACCCTGTGGCACCCCACTAGTCACTCTTCTCCAGGATGAAGAGGAACCATTGATAAGCACCCTTTGGGTTCGGTCAGTCAGCCAGTTACAAATCCACTGAGTGGTAGCATAGTCAAGACTGCATTTTACCAGCTTCTTTACAAGAATATCATGGGGCACCTTGTCAAATGCCTTGCTGAAATCAAGGTAGGCTACATCCACTGCGTTCCCTTCATCTACCAGGCTTGTAATTCTGTCAAAAAACGAGATCAGGTTGGTCTGACATGACTTATTTTTCAGAAATCCATGCTGACTATTGGTGATCACAGCATTCCTTTCTAGGTGCTCACAGACTGTTTGCTTAATGATCTGCTCCAGAATCTTCCCTGGTATTGATGTCAGACTGACTGGGCGGTAATTATTTGGGTCCTCTCTTTTCCCCTTTTTGAAAATAGGGACAACATTTGCCCTCCTCCAGTCTGCCGGGACTTCGCCTGTTCTCCAGGAATTCTCAAAGATGACTGCCAGTGGTTCTGAGATCACATCTGCCAGTTCTTTTCATACTCTTGGATGCAGTTCATCTGGCCCTGGAGACTTGAATACATCTAAACTAGCCAAGTATTCTTGTACTATCTCCTTAGTTATTCTGGGCTGTGTTTCCTTTGCTGAATCATTTGCTCCAAATTCTTCAGATCGGGCATTGTTTTCTTTATCGGAGAAGACTGAGGCAAAGAAGGCATTGAGGAGTTCAGCCCTTTCTGTGTCCCCTGTTTGCATTTCACCATCTTCTCCTCTGAGTGACCCCACTGTTTCTTTGTTCTTCCTTTTGCTACGAACATACCCATAAAAGCCTTTTTTGTTGCTTTTAACCTCTCTAGCAAGCCTGAGTTCATTTTGTGCTTTAGCTTTTCTGACTTTGTGTCTACACATGCTGGCTATTTGTTTGAATTCCTCTTTGGTGGTTTCCCCCCTTTTCCATTTTTTGTACACATCCTTTTTTAATCTTAACTCAGTTAAAAGTTCTTTAGATAGCCACCCTGGCTTCTTTAGGCACCTTCCATGTTTCCGTCTCATTGGTATTGCCTGACGTTGTGCTTTTAGTATCTCCCTCTTAACAAACTCCCAGCCATCATGAACTCCCTTTCCTTTTAGTATTACTGTCCATGGGATCTCACCCAGCACTTTCCTAAGTTTTATGAAGTCGGCTTTCTTAAAGTCAAGAAATTGAGTCCTAGTATGCTTGGCTGCTCCTTTCCGCTGTATAGTAAACTTCAGAAGAGCATGATCACTCGCGCCTAATGATCCTTCCACTTCTACCCCACTAACCAGGTCATCAACATTGGTTAAGACCAGATCTAAAATGGCTGTTCCTCTTGTTGCTTCTCCCACTTTCTGGACAATGAAGTTGTCTGCAAGGCCAGTGAGGAATCTGTTTGACCTTATGCTCTTGGCTGAGTTTGACATCCAACAAATATCCGGGTAATTGAAGTCCCCCATTACTACTATCTCCCTTCCTTTTTCATGCTTGGCCATCTGTTCCAGGAAGGCATCATCTATGTCCTCCGTTTGGCTTGGGGATCTATAGTAAACTCCCACAGTGAGGTCACTGTTATTCTTCTCTCCCTTAATTTTGACCCAAATGCTCTCACTTTGGCTTTGAGGTTCTAAATCTTGGATCTCTTCACAGGTATACACATCCCTGACATATAACGCCACTCCTCCTCCTTTCTTGTCTGGTCTGTTTCTCTGAAATAGATTGTATCCCCCCATTATTACATTCCAATCGTGGGACTTATCCCACCAGGTTTCAGTGATGCCTATTATGTCATATTTAGTTTGCTGTACCAAGAGCTCAAGCTCATCTTGTTTATTTCCCATGCTTTGTGCATTAGTGTACAGACATTGAAGTCCATTAATCATTCCCCCGTGTCTCTTATTTAAGGATTTTTTCCTCCCACCACTAGGTCTGCGTGCTGTTTGCTCCATTTGGTCTATGACATTTGGATGATCATCTTCATCAATTGATAGACTTCTACCTTCAGGAGCACTGTCTCCCTCCCCCACATTAGTCAGTTTAAAGCCCTCCTGATGAGGTTTCTGAGATTTTTGGCAAAAACATTTCTCCCAACCGTTGTGAGGTGCAGCCCATCGCTTGCCAGAAGTCCATCTTCAAGAAACTGCAGTCCGTGATCTAAGAATCCAAACCGTTCCTGTTTACACCATTTGCGAAGCCAGCTGTTCTAGCCACCCTAGAGTCTGTCAAGACGGGCAGGGGTACCTTTACCTTTTAATGGTATTATAATTTGGCATTGTTATAATGAGGCTTTTATTGGATTATTGTACAGTGGTACCTCGGGTTACATACGCTTCAGGTTACATACGCTTCAGGTTACAGACTCCGCTAACCCAGAAATATTACCTCGGGTTAAGAACTTTGCTTCAGGATGAGAATAGAAATCGTGCTCCGGCGCCACGGCAGCAGCGGGAGGCCCCATTACTAAAGTGGTGCTTCAGGTTAAGAACAGTTTCAGGTTAAGAACGGACCTCCGGAACGAATTAAGTACTTAACCCGAGGTACCACTGTAATCCTATTTATACACACCGTGATGGAAGACAGCCATCTGACACGCAAACCATCCCCAAAGATAGAGTGGTACCATTAAGAATTTGGCCGTCTGTGAAATGTGCATCCTAACTTTTTGAATAAATACAATTTACTGGTGGGAATTAATTCCTACAGCTGTAAAAAAGGTAAAGGTACCCCTGACCATTAGGTCCAGTCGTGACCGACTCTGGGGTTGCGGCGCTCATTTCGCTCTATGGGCCGAAGGATCCGGCGTTTGTCCGCAGACAGCTTCCGGGTCATGTGGCCAGCATGACTAAGCCGCTTCTGGTGAACCAGAGCAGCGCACGGAAACGCACAGCACCACCCGCGTCCCTTTCCTACAGCTGTAGCAGAGTTATTTATAATATCGTCCTTGGTTCTCAGAAAAGCTGGGTTTTTGTTTTATATATGTACAGCCAACAAGAGGGGGAGGCAGGGAGAGGCCTTACACCACCCTAGAAAATAACTATGCCTTCTTCCCTGTGTGTTTGGTCATTTGCAGAAAGGCCCGCAGACACAGCTGTCAACTGTCCCTTATTTGGCGGGAAACTCCCTTATCCCAGCTCCGTGACCCACTGCTGTCCCTTATTGATGATGTCCCTTAAATTTTCCGGGTTTCAAAGGAAGCAGCTCCTCTCCCTCCCTTCCTGCCGGCCAGGGAAGAGGGAGGCTCCAACTGTGTTGCTTGGCTGCGTTGCTCACCCAATAAGGAGTCTAAGACGACTGGGGGTGAAGCTTGCAGGCCTTGTGCTGATCAAATCGGCCGCGTTGCCTGGGGACTCGCCTTTGCTCAGCGCTTCCCAGCAGAGAGGTGACGGTGGTTTTCCTTGCTGCATCCCCTTTGCCGGGTTGCTGCGCTGTGGGAACCACCGCTTGAGGCTTTGTTTGGCTGCTGGCTGGGCTTTCTGCCTTTGGCTCGGAGGGGCTCAGAAGTTGAACATACCTGTGTTCGGAAAATCCCTTATTTTGGCTGCTGATCCCTTATTTTTGAGGCTGCTGGTCCCTTATTTTCAAATCTGTAAGTTGACAGCTATGCGCAGACGGAATGCTCAGCGCTATTTACTCATCAGGCATGAGAGTCCCGGGAGAAGTTGCACAATCTTTCCCAGAAGCCTGCAAAGGAGCAACCCTTTCCCCACGCTGATGCAGGCCAAAGGCTAAAATGCCACTCCAGAGACTCGCCGTCATCGTCATCATCCTCTCAGATAACAGGGAGTACACAGAGACGCAGCATGTCCTTATATACTCTTGGACATGTTTTGATTTCTGATACAATGCCCCAGCAGGCCAGCAGGATTTCAAATTAGAGCTGGGCATTCAATTCTCCACTCAGTTTCTGGGCAGAATGATGGGGATAGGGTGGGCTTTTCACCATATTTCTCTAGGGGGAGGAGAATTTCTTTTGTGGTTTCTTGACATGGTGGGGGGATGACACACTCAGATTTTTGCTGTTTTCTTCTTGTAGCTATTGTGCTGCTAGCCTGGGCTCCATTTTCTTTCCTCCCCAGTGCTCCCAGTGTCATTTCAGGACATGCACAGCACGGGAACTGGGAGCAAATGGGGGATAAAATTCACAGAAACTTCAGCAAAGTAACCTTTTTTTCTAGAGAAGGGTGGGGAAAGTTGATTATCCAAGTGGGACTTGGGTGGGGTATAATATTATTATTATTATTATTATTATTATTATTATTATTATTACTACTACTCTCCAAGGAGGTCTCTGCCGGCTGTTCTCTCGCCTCCCCTTCCTCCTCCGCTATCTCGTAGCTCGGTAATTCTTCCTCGAATGGTATAGCATCTCTTTTTCTCTCGCTGCTCCTGAACCATGCTTCCCCCTCCTCCTCCGCCTCTTCGGAGAGAAGCTGCTCAGACTGAGTGCACACTTCCTAGACTTCCTGTTCCAACCATTCCCTGACGCCACCCATGCTGGAAAGGAGGTTGGCAGGAGCAGGTTAGCTGAGGGCAGACGGAGCTCGTTGGGTCAGTGCCCCGCTTGTCCTAATGGATCGGCCTCTGCTGACAGCAAGATTCTCCTCACCACTTGGCAGGACATTGCAGACCACCCGCTGGCCAGGAGGTCACGCAGACACATGCCATGTGACAGCTTTGGCGGTCGTGTTAGTCTTTGTGTGGGCTGACAGCAATACCAAGTATTGAAACTTCCAGTGTCTCAACTGACTTCTGAGTGTATGTTGACATAAGCAAGTGGAGCAAGATCACAACACACACACACACACACACACACACACACACACACACACATTGAGGTTCTTGTTTCACCCTGTTCCCACAGCATCTTGATCCTTATCTTCAAAACCAGCAGAGAAAATGGTCAGTGAAGAAAGGCATCGTCTTAAAACACCTACGGAGCAATGCGCTGTTCTTTGCTTCACAATCTATGTGGGTTTTTGTTTGTTTGTTTGTTTGTCCAAGGGAGTGTACAGTTGAGCATGGGTGACACACCGGCTTGTTCGGTGTGGATTGTTTCCCCTGAAACGTTGGATACAGGTAGCATTTGGCTCACGAGAGTTAGTCCGGGTGAAGAGAAGAAGACAAACAGATGTTTGACAGCTCCGTCATCATGGAGTGCTGATAGAAGAAACGGGTGGTGCTTTTCAGTGGCGGCGCAGCTTCATTTGTTGTTACGTGTCCCTTGCGCACTTACCTGGGAGCATGTCCTTTTGAACACAGTGAGACTCATTTCTAGGTAAACACAAATATGGGACCCGATCCAGAGAAATTTAGTCGCACTTCAGTCCCATTGAAATGAAGGAGATGCACGAGTGAGTTGCAGCCAATTCGCTGCATTCATTTCACTGGAACTTACTCTCCAGATTTCAGCCGAAGAGGCTGAAACCGCCTTTGAGTGACTCCGGAGCATTATTGATGTGAATGTCTGGTCTGTAAAAGCGGGTGGGCATTCAGGCCCCTTCCAAAGGAGAGTTTGCATGCTCACTTCTTTACAAACTTGTTGAGACAGGAACGACTTTGTACCTTGTGGCATGCCTGGAAAGGTGACGGGGCCCGCAGCTCAACAACCAAGATGTAAAATAGAGGAGCACTTCTGAACCTTTTTATAAAAAAGAGGGCCAGGGTAAATTGGTTGGAGCGTGGTGCTGATAACGGCAATGTTGCAGGCTTGATCCAGATGCATATTCCTGTATTGAAGGGCGGGACGAGACGATCGTCAGGGCCCCTTCCAACTCTACAATTCTATGATTCTAAGATACAGTGGTACCTTGGGTTACATACGCTTCAAGTTACATACACTTCAGGTTACAGACTCCGCTAACCCAGAAATATTACCTCAGGTTAAGAACTTTGCTTCAGGATGAGAACAGAAATCGTGCTCTGGCGCCACGGCAGCAGCAGGAGGCCCCATTAGCTAAAGTGGTGCTTCAGGTTAAGAACAGTTTCAGGTTAAGCACAGACCTCTGGAATGAATTAAGTACTTAACCCGAGGTACCACTGTATCTAAATATATGGCCTGGAAGCTTCAGCTAGTGCCAAATGCTGCGGCTGGACTAGTGACAGGAGTAGACTGCCGCCAGTCTATTTATTGCATTTAAATATAATAATAATAATAATAATAATAATAATAATAATAATTTATTTATACCCCACCCTCCCCAGCCAAGGCCAGGCTCAGGGCATCTAACAACTGATAATAAAAACAAGTTGATTAAAATACAACTTAAAAACAAGATTAAAATACCACATTAAAATATTAAAACATTAAAATGCAGCCTCATCACAGGAGGAGAAAGGAAAAAAGAAAGAGGTGGGGGGGAATCAAACTGATTCCAAACCAAAGGCCAGGCGGAACAACTCCGTCGTACAGGCCCTGCGGAAAGAAATCAGATCCTGCAGGGCCCTGGTCTCACGAGGCAGAGTGTTCCACCAGGCCGGAGCCAGTGTTGAAAAGGCCCTGGCTCTGGTCGAAGCTAATCTAACTTCCTTAGGGCCCGGGACCTCTAGGGTGTTGCTATTTATGGACCTTAAGGTCCTCCCTGCTTCTCTCCAAGAAGTTCAGTATACATGGTTCTTCACCTCCTTTTAGGCCCCCTGTGAGGTAGGCTATGCCAAGAGGCAGTGACTGGCCCAAGGTCGCTCAGTGAGCTTGGTAGCTTAGTGGGGATTCAAGCCCTGATCTCTCAGGTCCTAGTCCAATACTTTTACCACTACACCACACTGACACTGCTGTTAAACAATGCACTGGATTCCTGTCTGCTACCAGGCCAGGTTGAGGGTTCATGTACAAAACCCTGAATAACTAGGCTTAGGATACCTTAAGGATTGCCTCATCCTGTACGCCCCCAAAAGAATAATTAAAAAAAGGAGATCCAAAATAATTCTTGAATAATTTTTCTGACGCTGCCCTAGCTGCCGCCTTTCAAAGTTCGCATCCTGCAAAGGAACAATAGTTCCCCATTAATTGTTTGGAACAACAGTGCCACCTGGTGGGAAGGTGGGTTTGCTCTTACAATTCGGATCAAATTGCTCTAGTCCTTTTTCTAAATTGTTGCTGCTGTTGTTCTTACTTAACCCATCAGAACCAAACCTGTGTGTCCTCTGCCGTTTCACACAAAGCACAGCAAAATTTTATTATCAGATCAATGTCCTGTCTTCGTTTTCTGCTTAAAAGAGCAAGTTTCTAGTCTTTAGGACTATAAACAGACTTGCTTGTTTGCATGCTTTCAAAACTGAACAAAGGCTACTGGTCACAGGGTGGGGCTTCATTACACCTTGTTCCTTCCCAATGATAAGCAAAAGCACATTTATGCAAATTAAATGAACTGGAAGACAGATATTTGCTCGTTTTTGAGGTTTAATCCTCTCTCTCATCTGATATAATATTGGATCTGTTTTTTTTAACATTTTAAAATTCTTAGTTTTCCTTTCTAGAAACACACACACACTCTCTTAGTAGCAAGAATGCTTATAATATTCTGAGTTACTAATTGATATGGTTGGTATTGGTTGCCCTGCTGAATAAATTCCATCCTATTCCTTTTGAAAAATCTGCATTGATTCTACTTTCTTTTAAAACATTTTGTGGCTGGTGGTTTTCATCAGTGGCCTGCTGAAAAAGTTTGCTGACCCCTGCCTTAAACGATCTTTTCCCGGTATTCTTTAACCAGGTTGCATTCCCACCAGAGAAAGGGACATATACCCCTTCCTTGCTTATATTTTCCAAAACTGCATATGCGTTACAGATTACAGGATTCTTGGTCTAGCGTTTGGGTGCATAGGGAAAAAACCCCACACTTTTGCAATTTTAATGCAAATGGTTATTAGATTTGGGTTCTCTGGTTCTTCCACTTTTCGCCTGCTGATTTTTATATTCTAGAGCCAGGATCATAATGCGTACTATTTGTGTTTGCATTAGTGTGATTTAGAGATTCCAGTAAGTACAATTTCAGGCACTATTGCATGACACAGCCTCAGGTGTCTACACATTCAGCCTTACAAACATGGAACACAGTGAAACAGCAGCATATTTCACACCCCTTTCACACAAAAAAAGTCTTTGCCTCATCAGCCTGAAAAACTACATGCTTTTATCTAAGCACTGATAAATGAAAACTTGTTTTCTCTTCTCTGAGATAGAAAAGTTACATTTTAGATCCTGTTTTGCATTGAAATTAATGTCAACCCTCTCAATGGGAACAAGTTGTTTAAATTGTACATATAAGCAAGGAATGGAAAATTATCGGTCTTGGGGAGAGATTATTCAGAAATTTGCCAGATCATTGTAACAGTTTTGGACATGGCAAAAAGGTAAAGGTAAAGGACCCCTGACAGTTAAGTCCAGTCGCAGATGACTCTGGGGTTGCGGCGCTCATCTCGCTTTACAGGCTGAGGGAGCCGGTGTTTGTCCGCAGACAGTTTTTCCAGGTCATGTGGCCAGCATGACTAAGCTGCTTCTGGTGCAACAGAACACCGAAACCAGAGCAGCGCACAGAAATGCTGTTTACCTTCCCACCGGAGCGGTACCTATTTATCTACTTGCACTTTTGGGTGTGCTTTTGAACTACTAGGTTGGCAGGAGCTGGGACCAAGCAACAGGAGCTTACGCCATAATGGGGATTCAAATCACCAACCTTCTGATCAGTGGTTTAGACCACAGCGCCACCCGCTTGGACATGGTACAATGAAGGAAAAAATATATTCTGCAGTTTGGAGTGGGCTTTTCAGTAGTTGCTCCTGTGAGACTTTTCTGATTGGTCTTAGAAGTTAAAGCTATCCATCTCACTGGAAAGACAACACATGTTATCTAGCCACAGGGGCTAATTTAGCGAAGGACTCACATATGGTTGTTCCCTCCAATGTTAAACATAAGTGGTGAAGTGCTGATCATTTTGTAAGTGAAATGAGTCCATCCAAAATTAGTTGTTTCTACAGGCATGGGGAAACCCCTTGGTATGCATATGTCTATTCACTTAGAAAATGAAAATAATGAAAATTAAATTTCAAAACAAACCAACAAGCAGGTCTAATATGAGCCTTTGAGCTTCCAGGACCTACATAACATTGAGGGCCTCATCTCGGTGGTGAAAGAAAAATAGAAGGGGAGAGAATGGGAATTTGCCGGTTTCAGTAGCTTATAGCTTATATTAAAATATCCTGAAGTGGGGCTAAAGGCTGTGTGTATATGGGTGTGTGTGCGAGCACATGTGTGCAAGGACCTTTTGTGTGCAAAGCAAGTCCTGTACTACTATACTAGAGTTGTTCCCTTGTTATACAGGTTTCAGTAAGGAGGGGCACTACCTCACCTGTGACAAAACAATGTAATGTCTCTTCTAAACTGACATTTATCCCCGGCTGTTTTTGTGATAAACTTGTTCAGAAATAGTTCACATTAAAAAAAACAAACCCACCCAAAATCGTGTATGATTAACTGAAGGCACCTTCTTAATCAACCACAAAGTTTCCAATCTATTATTTGCTAAACATTGCATCTCTGAGGGTAAAAAAGCTCTTCTGAGCTCTTTGTGGAGGTAGGGCAGGTGAGGTTACAAACAGAAGAGACAAATCTATAGAGGTTGCTGTGGAATTGTTGGGCTAGCTATCAACCTATGGGATCATCTTTCTTGTAAACCAGCTTTCACAAGTCTTCTAATTATAATCTAAATATCTTGCTAAATGTCAGTTGACACTGGATCGTAACATGCAACATTTCAAAATTCACTCCAAATTTGGCTCCACTGGGCAGGCTGCCCAAGGGAGTTGTCGCCATCTGAAACAATGAGCCTTTTAAAATCAGGCAGCTTGAGGTGCTAGGTCCTACAAAACAGGTACACAAATCCTCTCAAACATGTTTTGAGGAGGCTTCGGTCAGGGTTTATTGAGATGCTCTCCATTTCAATTAAGGACAATCTACACCTTCATCTTTAATACAGCAAGACACAGTGAAACACACGCTTACATCAGCTGAACGGCTTTCATGGTCTATAATTGTTAAGAGATGTAATTAATGAAGAAAAAAAGATTGTAGGTCTTGGCCTTACGCAAGTCTTGTATCCATTGGTTGAAAAGCCAATTACCTTGGACCATGGGGGGGGGGGGTCAGTTCCTACAGTCATTCCGTGCATTCATTACAATATTGGCACCCTGTCGGATGAATTATAGGGTTTCATTCACCAGGGTTTCATATGCAGTCACAGCCAGGGATTATTAAGCTCACCAGTTTGATACTGCTACAGAATATGCACCCATTGGAAAATGAGCTGTCTTTCAATATCCATCAAGTGGCAATCTTTGCTTACACTCAAAGCTGGTCATTTCTTGGAATTTATCGGGCGGCTCATCAGGTTCTCATGAGGCTTTGACCAAGTTTTCCGGGTAATTCTGAATATGCACTCGTGCATTTGGCTGGCAGAAAATCGGGGCAAGCTGGCAGAGAGCAGGACAGCACCCCCTGTCCTGTGCACCAGACTTTTCCTTGGGAGAAACTGCATTTCTGGCCAACTCACCCGGTCTACCCACTCTGCTGATTCACATGCAACACCAAGCCAACCTATGACTTCATTCATAAACATGAGACATCACAGCTGCCTGCCCCCTCCTCCAGCACTGCTGTTGCTGAACTGCCATAAGCCAAGATATGGTTTAATGTTGTGCGTCACCCAACCTGAACCTCATGGTTTGTCTCACTCCAAACAAACCATGAGCTGTGGCTAAGATTTGTTCTTGGGTGTTTGTAGCACATGGTTTATCTGACAGAGACTAACCAAGAGCTTGGGTTCGGAGGACATGCCAAGCCAAACATAGTTCGGCTTACGGCAATACAGCAGTAGCGGGGGCAGGGGGAGTTCAGCTGCTGTGAGATCTTCTTTGGGAATAGTCATGCTAAGAAGTGGTTGTTTGGCTTAGTGTTATGCCCAAAGCAGCTCATTGAGTGTTTATTGTCTTTTGCAAGTTCCCAAACCAGGTACTTACGAAAACCTAATCCTTTCCCAGTCGAACCTCAGGATGATTTATGGATCCCAAGTAAATACTTTGTAAATAAAAATTCTTGCAGCAGATACTTTTACACCACCTTTGCTGTTTTAATGTGTTGTTATACAATATTTTACTGGTTTTAAATATTTATTTTCAGTTGCTCTGCAAGTAGAAACATTGCAGAGCTGCTAACGGTTATTTAAATAAGCAAATATAATTACGAGGGAGAGTAATAAAAAAACCTGCAACAAATACTCTTAAAATACACTGCTTAAAAAATAATAATTAAAAACATATTTCAATATGTCCCAGAGCAGGGCTTCAAATCTTGCTGAGAATCTTGTTCCTGGCATTCCTCTTCTAATTTCTATGGCACTTTCCCAAAAGATTGTGCCCAAAGTGGCTCACCACAGATTAAATGAACAGCAGTAAACATTAACGATTATAAAACCACATACACTCCATAATAATTACAAATCGTATTGTCAATAAGTAAGTACATCATTAAAAAAAAATCTAACATTGTAACAGAACAACAAAGTAACCTAATTTAACAGCTTAAAACTGAACGGGAGAGAGAATAACACAGAAATAACAGAAGGCCAAATAGATCTGCATTCCATTGGAAAGTTCACCACAATTACCTGACACACATTAAAAAGCAGCTTTGCCTCTAAGTTTCCAAGGAGGACTCAATTAATGAGAGCTAAAATGGCACCTCTGGTGAACTTGGCATGCATGGGCCGTGCTTTTTCTCTCTTGCACATTCCTTTTTGGACATTGCAAAGACGACCCACCAGCTAAATGTGCAAGTAGCTCTAGTTGCATTTGTAGTAAGCTGTTTCTTAAACTCTCATTTCCTCCTTCGCCGCCGTATGCAATTTGCAAACTTCCTACTTCTTTTTAAAGCAAAGGCTGACAGTGAATTTCTTTTCACTTTGGTTAAGCTCTGAACTTTGGGGCAGGGGTAGAGGGGGTGAAGGGGGGAATTTGTTTTCTTAGCTTCAGTGCGAAGTGAACGCCTCTCTGCTCGTGCCTTTGACCCACAAAACTCTTTCAGATCTGCTGTTTTCAGTTCTGGTACACTCCACTTCAGCAAAAGCTTGTTTGCATGACAAACTGGTTGCATGAATCAGTCGCAACCAGTTCACCACAAGTGCCCATTGTCAAAACACCTGTATGACAAAACTGGACCTGCGCGAGCTTGCTCTCACAGCAGATCTAAACACCGAAAATCTGGGCTGCTTTGCACGCTCCTCTGTGACACCCAATTTTGTTCATTTCTTGTCCATAAATCATTATGCTCTGGCCTGGCCTCAGCATCTGTTACCCTTGGGCAGCTGCTGTGGCCCCTGCACCCTGGCAGGGCCCAGCAGTGCTAATGCCAGTCTTGGTACCTTGTGCCTGGTAGTTGCAAGCAGAGGGCACCCATTTTTATTTCCCAGAATGCCCAAAGGAGAACTTGCCAGACGACACTTTGTCAAGCATCTCTTCAAACTATGAACTGGCTCTGCTACCTTTCTCCTCCCCTTCCCACCACATAATTGGTTGCTGCTAGTAGATGTGAAGGTAAGAGAATCAGGAGGTCCACAATAGTGACAGAGGACATGCTCGAAGAAGAGTTTGGATTTGATATCCCGCTTTATCACTACCCTAAGGAGTCTCAAAGTGGCTAACAATCTCCTTTCCCTTCCTTCCCCACAACACTCTGTGAGGTGAGTGGGGCTGAGAGACTTCAGAGAAGTGTGACTAGCCCAAGGTCACCCAGCAGCTGCATGTGGAGGAGCAGGGACAAGAACCCGGTTCACCAGATTAAGAGTCCACTGCTCTTAACCAGTACACCACACTGGCTCTCTCACAGGTTCAGTCTTGCCCAATCTTGGGTCGTCAGGTGTTGTTGGACAACAACCACTGTTCTCTCCAGCAAGCATGGCCAAAAGGCATAATAGGATCTGTAATCCAGCAACTTTTGGAAGGCCATAGGTTGCCATAGGACAAAGGTGAAAACCGGTGACTGGAATTGTTACTTTGAAATGAGAGAGACGTGTGTCTGGCAACCAGCCCCCATCAGTAATTCAACTGCTGAGTTCTGAACCAATTGTCATTTCAGAGCAGAAATTTATCGTGCTCTTGGTGGACTGCCAACTTGGGCCGATTTAAAAGATGATTGGGTAGTTTCTGACCAAAGCCCTGCAGTCAGAGCAGGTTACACTTGCCTTGATAAACCAACAGTTTGACAATGTATAAGGCTCTTTCATCAATGGGTGAGACTCCGGTAAAGATATTAAAAGCCCTTCAGTGAGACGCAACAAGCTATGTTGACTGTTATAAATATACATACTGCCTGCACAATCACACAAGAAAATTCCCGGAATATAAAAATACACACCCACTCATACGGCATATATAAATGCACATACATGCTACTCAGCAAAAATAGTTAACCTATGGAAACGAGTGCAATTAGCCTGAAGATACTAGCAGTTGGCATGTTCTGGCATCTAGAATAGAATAAACGAGATTGCCAAAGTCGGTGGAAATTGTTGGAATCCCGTTTTTAGCCAGAGAGAGTAGTTATCCCTTCAGAGGAATAGAAAACAATGCACCTGTGAAGAGGCCGAGGCAACCATCGCAACTAGAAAGCTTCCTGTGTTTCAGAGATAAAATCCCTCCAGGGATAATATGCTAAAACAGAAGGTTCTGTGCTGGAAATGCATGAGAAATAGTCTCCAGGTGGGAGTAACAGGAGACATTCATTCATCTTACAATAGCTTATGTAAATAAATCTGGGGAAACAGGACAAGTCATGCTGTGTCTGGAAACTACGGGAGGATTTTCTGGCTGCAAGTTTACCTAACGGGATTTCAAAAACTTTGAAGTGGTGGGAAGGTGGGGGAGGGGTGAGGGATGTGAGTCAGTGTTGCGGTAAAGAGGCCTTATCGAAATGACCCGGCTAGAAGCACTCTGTGACTACTTGGCCTAAGAAACAGCAAGCAATAGTAATGAAAAGCAAGAGAGACAGCTTGCTGCAGTTCAAATCATTAACGGCACCGGTATTTGTATCTGGTTTGGAATTTGCATCTTGCCACCTACACCTGAAAATAACTTCCACACAAGAAGTCACCTTATACTGAGTCAGACCATCGAGCTCAGTTATTTGTTTACGCTGTTGGCCAGTGGCTCTTCATGGCATCAGCCGCGGTTCTCTCTCAGCCTTATCTGGAGATTGAACCTTCTGCATGCAAACCAGTTGCTCTCACACTGAGCCACAACACTCCCCCTTGCATTTTAACATGGGCTGAATTGGTTTGATAGTGTTGCTGCCAAACCTTCAAAAGCATTCGCATTTTGTCTGTCATAGATGATGAAGGTTTGCGATTGCAACCTTGTATGGGTTGGGTGGGGATAAAAAAGTAGAGAGCCAGGGAAACCCACCACTTTCCACTTATTTATCCCCCCCCCCCATCTACATGCCCAGTCAGTTTTCCTTGCTTACCAGGCTTGGGGAAGGGGGAGGGAAGGCTCTGATAGTGCTGTGGGGGCGGCGTTCCCGACTTTGCACGATTTTGCCTTTGCACGCAGACCCCTAGAACTGAACCCATGTGTAAGTGGTGTGCACACTGTATATTGTTTTAATAGACTCTCTCTCTCTCTCTCCTCACCCACACTGCACAATTACACAAGCAGAACAGCTCTGAGCACAAGCCGATTTACATGCTCACGATAATGTGGCATAGCCCCCATCAATTTTGAATACTGACAGATAATTACATGATTAAATGCTTCACCCTGTCTCCGGAAATGTAGCCTAACTCTTTTCCTAATGTGCTGATTTTCTATGCAGAGCTTGTTTTAGGTTAAGAACATTCAGCCATGCGATTCCCCACCCTGAATAGTCCTAGAAAGTGTATTCCATTTATAAATTGGCTCTAATGGATCATTTGTGATTTCCAGATACATGAGGCCTGTCACCATTCATGTGAACTTTTTCCTTTAGAAACACAAGGAAATTCAAATTCCAGCTTTTCAAAAACTTAAGCTTTCTTTTTTTGCTAAAATCCCAGCACAGTGTAATTACAGTCCAAATTCATTCTTGTCTTCAGCATAATAACCAGTTGTCCCAGTTTATCAGCACAATAAACCATTTAAAATCCCAGTGGCATAAGCAGGAACTTGTACAGTCATCATAGTTATGAAATATTTCTTGGCTAACTTTGGGGTTAGATTGAAAAAGCCTGCTTTGAGGGACTGGATTCCTGGTACTTCAGATTGTTTAGTTAAAAGGCAGGTTTCCTGGCAGCCCTGTGCATTGGCTGTTTCTCCCTACGTTAAGCAATATGAAGCAATGTCCCATTGCCATACTGTTGCTCAGCTAAGCCCCCACCTGAAGCCCATTCTTCACACCGGCACTCAAAACTTTTCACTACTTCTCCTGGGAAGTTCTACCCCAAACACTCCCCCCATAATCTCTCCTACCTATTCTCACTCTCGCAACTTTCTTTAAAGGGAGCCATCTTCTGCCAACTCAGCAGTCCTCGTCAGGAGCTGTAGTTGATGTTCCTGACCCTGTCCATCCATTCCTGTGCCTCCAATGTTTTGTCACCTACTGATATATAAAGCAAGCATATGCTTCATTAAATTCCACCCCATGGTGCACTTATATGCATTCCCCCCCACCCCCAGTCCTATTGTCTTCATAAAACCACACGGGTTGGCTGGTTTCCAGCTCTCTGGGGTTGCTTGTTCCTCATGTGGAGAGAAGGCGGCCATCAATTTCCTGTCATGCTGATAAGATGCCCAGCACGTGCTGAATCACCAAGTTAGAAGCCTTTCATTCACACAGCATTATTCCTATTCATTCTTTGGTTGAAATCCCTGAATTTGGCCAGACTGTTTTAAACAACAAAAACTCGTATGATTTGCATCCTTAAATTTCAGGGTGTCAAAGGAAGGGATTTTACATATACAGAAGAATTTATTAACATAGTCTATACAATTTTGATCAAACTGCGGGAGGCAGTGGAAGACAGAAGTGCCTGGCGTGCTCTGGTCCATGGGGTCACGAAGAGTCGGACACGACTAAATGACTAAACAACAAGAAGTCTATACAATTCTGTACAAGCAAGGGGAAATCATAATATAGCTGCTGTATTATGAGATCAGATGGGAATTTAGCAGATTTGGAGATATTTCTGAAGGGAGAATACTGACCTGTGTGCTGAAAGTGAAAGCTACTGCTTTCCAAAGTGGTCACCGACACACTTTATAGAGCAACCATGTTTGCTGCAGGTACATTTAAATCTCCCTAAGCACTGAAGTATGAATGAGGCACATATTGTTAAATTTCCACATACACACATCTGGTGGCCCATGGCTCTCCAATGCAGTCATGCCCATTTAAAAAAAAAAAAAGTGTGTTTGTCATTCAAACTTTGGACTTTTGCTGTGGAAAACACCAGTCCTAGTACGGTAAAAAAGGCAAAGGACCCCTGGACAGTCAAAGTCCAGTCAAAGGCGACTATGGGGTGCAGCACTCATCTTGCTTCAGGATGAGGGAGCCAGTGTTTGTCCACAGAAAGCTTTCCGGGTCATGTGGCCAGCATGACTAAACCACTTCTGGCGCAACGGGACACCGTGACGGAAGTCAGAGCGCACAGAAACGTCGTTTAGTCCTGACAGTCTCTGTGGCAAAAATAATTGCAAAATGGCCATTTCTGTTTGGGAAAAAATGGTTTCAGAAGACCTGAGTTCAGATTCTCTCTCTCGGATGTATTGAAAGAATGCTAGGCAAATTAACCTACAGCCATCCTCATGCAAAACTTTGGCAGTTCCCACCTTGAATTTGAAGTACAATTTAGCAGCTTAATTAGCAATATTTCTCTTGCTTATGATGTCCCCAATTGCTTCAGTGCAAACCAGTGAACTCCCATCAGATCTGGAAAGTAAAAATGGCTGGACTGAAAATCCTTATAAGGGCTGGACACTCGCAAATGGACACACACAGAGGAATAGGCTGTTGAGTGCTAACAGCAGTGATTGTCCCACACTAAGCTGAGGAGGCGATACTGACTGGTTGAGAAGAAGTCATCGTGTTGGTGGCAGTCTCTGTGGAGGAAGGCTCACCACTGTGCTTTCTGGACAGTCTCAGCAAGAGGTGCCATGGGCTTGTAGCCTTCTCCGCCGACTGGTTCTTCATATTTGTATTTAATAATCCCATAGGACTACTGCAGGAGACCCGATACTCTATATTTTTGAACATCACAATATGAAGTTGGCTGGGTTAGTTAGTCTTTTTATTGCTCTTTTGTTTTAGTGTTAAAAAGCTTATATATCAGTTATTGCCTTTGTCCAAATACATCATTGCTGGGCACTGCTAAGAGTAAAAATAATAAAATTTCTGAAGAACCCACAATGAAACCATCATTTTAAAAGTAAAAATGTGAATGAAAAAAGCGCTGACTCACAACATAATCAATAAGAGTTTGTTTTTGTTTAAGGATGCAAAACTATGCAGTGAATTGGAGAGGTGTGAGAAATGAAGGAATGTGTTAACCTTTTCATACAACATAAACAATACTTCGGGCTTATCTAAAGAACAACATAGAATAATTATATGCCAGTTAAACCATCATGGTTTCTTAAACAATCCTGTAAATTTAGCTTGGTAAGGGTGTTGAAAAGTCTCTCTAGCACCCCTCACAGAATGCTGTCTAAGGGTTTCTTGCCAGAGGGAATGACTATTAAATAGGTTTAAGTTTGATGTGAGGTCCACATCCGATTGAAGTCAATTGATCTTAATGTTTCTGGATTTCACCTTATATCTAGACAGGAAATTCACTGTGCAATATAATAATTATTGTCAACCACTGCTGGCAGGAAGAAAAAAACTTCTTAATGCATAATTTGTTTATCAATTGTAACATTACTAGTTAAAGTAAATGCCCATACATGAATTTGTGTTATCTATTGAACTTTCTGTAATATATATTGAACTGCTTACTGATGAATAGTGATACACTACCTGAAGTTGAAAGTTGAAGTGCTTTTAAAGGTCTTAAAAATGCTTTTGTTTATATGAAGAACAAAAGGATATATTTTTAATGAGAGACTGTACTCCTACTTCAAATAAGCCAGCTGCTCTGTATAACACTGCTGTCCTGGGAGTAAATCCCATTGAACCCAGTGGGGTTTATTTCTGAGTGGACATGTGTAGGATTGCACTGTTAAGTGTGTCTTTCATAGAACCAACCCTTGGAAGTCTCACAATTTCAGAAGGTAATGTTTTGAAGAGCAAAATTTCATCAGAGTGGGTTGAGGGTCCAATTAACTTCTAAAATTAAAACTGACAGTCATTAAGATTTCCATTTGGCAACCAAAGGCTTGCAACATACAATAATTCAAAAATAAATAAAACAACACTTTAAGGCATGATCCATCAAAATGACATGAAAGCTTCAGACCTGTCAAAACACACCTTAGAGAAGAAAAAAGTAGTATCCTGAACTTCATCTACTTCATCAGAGCATTAAACCATGCTATAATGTTGGATGTTTAAAAATAAAACACACACACACACCCCCGTAATTAAAAGACATCAGATTTGTAACAACAGATAACAATCTCAAAATGCATATGGTGAAATTTGACTTACTGGGTTCACTAAACTGATGTCTTAAGGCAACAAAAGGGATTTAAAAACACAATGTGAATAAATGGAATCCACTCCAACTTCAGGCAGAGGGGTAAGTGCCACAAACTTACTAAGTCCAATTGCAGATGAATAATGTAGCCCCTCAAACAGGGAGAAGGAATCGCTGCAGGAACTCCTAGCGCTGTAATTCTCCAGCACCTTTGCAGCACACAGTGTTTAAAAGTAGAGTTTTAAAAATGCTTAGTTTGTAAGCAACATGAAGCCCTTGGGTAGAGAAGCACTTGCTGCAGAGTTTGGGACAGCAAACCTTTACAGTGGAGTGGAAATGTCAGTCAAAAGCAAAAGAACAAGGCAGCATAAAGGTCCTTCTGCTTGTTGCATTGCATATATGCTTAATTCAAAAGAATTGTAGATATGAACAAGCAAGACTTTCCTCCGTTAGTAAAACATGCATCTCTTTTGTGCAAAGTCTTTGTTTCGCTCAAAGTTAAGGCGTGAACAATACAAAGGACACCTCTGAAAGATAGCGACTTCAGAAAACGTTTCTTCCCTTCTTATCTGTGTTGAACTTGCCTCCTCCATTATGTCTGCAGCTGTCAGTTAGCAGAATCCATATGTTCTTGCCTGGTAAGCAGAGGCTTTCCACTGGGGCTTGCTGAATGTATGTGCATCTCCTTTACCGTTTCCAGCAGTGCTTTCCTCTCCAGTTCTAGAGTGAGAATTGTCTGCCTCAGCTTGCTTTCATTGTTGAGCAAAGCATCAACCATGGCTTCTAGGTTTTGGATCTTTCCATTTGCCATCTTAAGGGACAAACAAGAAACATATACAGATTGCTTGTGAGGAAAACAAGTAAGAACACGCAGACTGCTCCCTCAGCACACCTTTCTATTCCTCTTATGTGAAGCCAGCTGAAATTCACATGTGCAGAACAATAAATACAGTAAAAGGTAAAGGTAAAGGGACCCCTGACCATTAGGTCCAGTCGTGACCGACTCTGGGGTTGCGGCACTCCTCTCGCTTTATTGGCCGAGGGAGCCGGTGTACAGCTTCCGGGTCATATGGCCAGCATGACTAAGCCGCTTCTGGCAAACCAAAGCAGCGCACAGAAACACCTTTTACCTTCCCGCCAGAGTGGTACCTATTTATCTACTTGCACTTTGACATGCTTTCGAACTGCTAGGTTGGCAGGAGCAGGGACCGAGTAACAGGAACTCACCCCGTCGCGGGGATTCGAGCCGCTGACCTTCTGACTGGCAAGTCCTAGGCTCTGTGGTTTAACCAACAGCGCCACCCGCATCCCATAAATACAGTACAGCAATCCAAATTACTGGCATACTTAACTTACAGCCAGTTTTGGAGTTTCATCTTTCTACACAAAATGAAATTGAGCCTATACTGGGGCAATGAAGAAAGCTTGTTTCCCTCATGGCTTTTTTTAGTGCTTAAGGATAGAGTAGAATTGGACTGCATCTAGATAAAAAAAGAACGTGGGACAAATGTGGACATCAATGTTTGGTGCAGGGAAGATTCCTGCCAACAGTGTAACGACTAAACTTCTCCACAGCCACCACTGGGGGAAAAAGACCACTCTGCTACTTAATAATGAATTAAATTTTGTGTATGATATATTCTCCACATTCCTTCCAAATCTTGTTTACTTAAGCTCCAGAATGACTTAAGCCTACAACATAATACTGAGTAGAAAAACTGAAAGCCAATAAATCTATGTCATGAATTGACTAATTCATGTGTAAATTTATTAACCAAGGCATTTTAATTAAGAATAGCATTGTTAATCCAGAGCTACATCTATCTAGCATGAGCCTCACTGATGCTGAGGTAAGGAAACATGAATCATGATTCAGACCAAACATATAACAAACAAAAAAAACCCCCGTAACAACCTGCCAAAGACTGTGAAATTGGCTTTTCGCCTCTTTAGCAAGCTTTGACCTGGGAAGCATGAACCTGGATGATTTCTATTCTTTCCATCTTTTTAGTTCCCAATTTTGATCCCAATGGGGGGAAAACCACATGCACAAAACAAAACCAAAACCAAATGGGAAACAGTGTGTGTTTGTGTAGACCTTGGAGAGCAACAGTTGCGCTATTTAAGCAATTTCTGTTGATGTCATATAGTGCATAACAGTTGCTGTGCTGGCTAAGCAGCTCATAAATTTATTTACTTCCTTCATCTCATCTTTTTTTCTGCTTAGCAATTGCCTGTATCCCCATGATACAGATACCTAGTATTTAAAAGCACGATGTAGTTATGCTCCTGTACAAGATATCCCAGTGAGAGAGAGATGACAAATCCACTAGGTATTTCAGGACTTTTATTTTTTAAATGATAATCAAATCCCATAGCCATCTGATTTTCCACCAAGAGGGGTTCCAGAAACTAGATGTGCAAATGTTTTTCAAATACAAAAACTCACTGATTACTGATGCATCCAGCTGTAAATAAACGAGCCACTGAGCTATATTTAATGTATATTGTATAATGTGCAATCAGTACCTGCAGCTCCTCAAGGAGGTCAAAGTTTTGTTTACGTAAATTGGTGTTGGCTTTTTCCAATTTATCCATCCTTTGATTGTCATTGAGAGAAGAATCTATCAATTCATCTTGAAGCACATGATATTCAACTTCATAAGCTTGCAGCTGTTTGGCAATATCCATCTCAAATACCTAGTACATACGTAAAATGGAAGAGTGCCTTGAATTTTTTAAAAAAGAAAACAACAACCAGAAAACCTACTGCATGCATATTCTGTATAAGATGCTGTTTGGCTCACTGTCTATAAGAAATTGGGGTGTCAGATAATCCAAACATTATTCCCAAGCAAAATTTATTGTCTATCAGAGTTTCATTTTTGCTGTCTCTGAACCTTTTTCTTTTTTCTCTCTCTCCAGTAACATGGTGGCCAGCTAAAAGTATTATCAACTACTTTAGTATCATATAGAAGCATTTTTGTCATGAGAGAATGCCCTCATGATATTTCAGGTTATTTCACAGCTAGTTTCACAGCTAAGAGGATCGCATTATAGATCATGCTATTCATTCATTCATTCATTCATTCATTACACTTGTTCAAAAATGTTCTGAGCCTACTGAGATAAAGTCTTGTAAAAATTAAGGGAACATTGAAAACACAAAACACCCAACTGCCTAACAAATAAGTTAGCTCCAAAAGCTATCAGATGCATTTCAAGATTACAAAGGAAGTCAAGGCATCCAGTGGCTAATATCCTATTGGTTTTTGAAAGCCAAGAAGGGTTCGTCTGAATAAGAAGAGTTTGGGTTTGATATCCCGCCTTTCACTCCCCTTCAGGAGTCTCAAAGCGGCTAACATTCTCCTTTCCCTTCCTCCCCCACAACAAACACTCTGTGAGGTGAGTGAGGATGAGAGACTTCAGAGAAGTGTGACTGGCCCAAGGTCACCCAGCAGCTGCATGTGGAGGAGCGGAGACGCGAACCCGGTTCCCCAGATTACGAGACTACCACTCTTAACCACTACACCACACTGGCTCTCTGTAATATTCTCTTTAGAATATTAATTCACACCAGAGAGATAACCAACGGTATGCGAAACATAGTAAAACCACAGACAACAGTGCTCTTCCAAGGGGCTACATTTTAGAGCGCATCTATCTTGCTATGAGTTGTATAGATTAGACGGCTGAACTATACACCTACAACATCAAGTTCACCAAATGCAACGTACTTAGATTGTAGAATGGTGCAATACACTGAAAGGAGGAGTCATAGAAATGAACTGGGGAAAGCCTTACTACAGATTTCTAGAAAGAACGGTAAGAGGGGCAAAAACTGGAATGCCAGACATGCAGGGATACCAAGGCCTTGGAATCTGAGTGGTGAGGAAGTGAAGCATCAAAGGATTTGATGGAATTAGGCTGGCTGCAAAGTAGGACCTGGTGGGAGGTGAAGGGAGGGATGGACAGTCAGGGAGATGATGAGAATTGGTAGAATGGCTAGGAGTCTCAAGTAAATATTATTTGCCATTAATTACTTTCTCTCCCTCGCTTCCATTTTGCAGAGCATTAGCTTAATTTCTTGCTTTCAGGAAATACTGCATTATATTATGTGGAGAGGAAACTCAACCTTGATTCTTGTGCACAGGACATATTTTACTATTGCCAAACATCCAAAGCATTTCCATTGTTCAAGTAAACTGTCCATGCTCACTATGAAAACACAGGAGGAAATCTAGCTATATAATCCAGCTATAATATTACCCCCAAACAATTCTGGCTAGTCTCCACAAATATTTTTTAGCTCTCTGCAAAGAACATCTACATTCTCCAAGTGTATAAGCCAATTCAGTTGTGGGTGGGTGGGTTGAGTACAAATACATTTCTTGAATGGGGCATCAATAAATTACTAGTAATTTTGCAATTTACATCTTCCTGATAATACCTAGCTTCATACCTGGTTTATGGTTTTTTCCATCTGTACCAAACCCAGATTTGGGAGAATACATTTAACGAAATCAACTATAGTTTCCAAGTTTTCATGTTGCAGAATTAAGGGCTTATGGCTTCCCAGCAAACTTAAAGCCACTTTAAATATAACTTCTGATCCTTGGAGAAACAGCATGTCTGGGGGGGAAAGAGTGGGTGGGGGGAGAAGGCAAAGAAGAAATTATAATGAAAATTTTAAGCAGCTTGAAATCCACCAAATGCTCAAGTACCACTGTGTATCAATAATTGTTCTGGTAATGGCAGCTATATTCCAGTTCTCCTATTTGAAGATTTCTAACAATATGTGACATACCGATAAAATAATGCATGTAGCAGTTCAATGTATCCTGCAGCAAAAGTCATATTTGAATGAAACAACAGAAGAAATGGACAGTTTTCTGTCTGACATATATCTTACATTGCTTTCCACTTACACCATATGTGCATTCTACTGACAGCTGTTAGTTTCAGTCTAACTTTACAATCATTTGCCATCTATAAAAAAGGTTTGATGCTTATATGTCTTTCACTTAAATAAAGTCGGACAAAATTAATTTCCAGCAAGGCATCCAAATTTAAGAGAGCACACGGAAGGAAAAAACGAAAACTAAAATTAAAATACATGCTAGAGTTAGGGCAGATAATGCTGAAAGCATAGCCAAGCAAAACTAATTTTCGATTTAAGCCAAGAGCAATGATTATGCAAGAAGCTGGGGGTAGGGGAGATAAGAGATCAGTTCAAGGTGACCTATACTATGTTAGTGTGGCAGACATACCAACTGTCTTGCTCCTGTATAAAACAGAGGCATTTTATAATCTTCCTCAAAGATCTTACCACAGAGAGGGGTCAGTCAGGCTCAGGCAAGGGAGACAGGCCCAAGACCTCTTCACAACGCTAGAGGTGAAGAAGGGAAGAGCTGATTCTCCACCACTCTCCAATGCAAATATGGAACCCGTTACTTGTTTTAGCCAAAACATAATTCCGCTTCCAAGCTGAAGAGGGTCAGTGCAAGCACAATGCCTGGTCTCTGTGCCTGGCAGTGGGGTGGTGCTCTGACCCCCTGAGAGAAGCAAAGAAACCCTGCATGCTTCCATCAACTTTCCCTGGCTCTGAGCAGAGGAAGGACAGTAGAGGCAGGTGCAGAAAGCACACACACCTCCTCTGCCCTTTACCCACTAAGAAGGATGGTGCAGGCATGGAGGGTTGCCTGCCATGGGGCTGGAGCTCTAGATGCCTGGTAGAGAAACCCCACTGACTTCTGCCGCCCCTTACAGTTTCACACTGAAGAAGAAAATCAGAGAAGCTTCTGCTTGTCCCTGACCTTGTGCTACATCTCAAATATACATCAAGACCCTACTCCCCTGGAGGATATCCACGTGACAACAAATTTCTTGGTTGGTCACCAGGGCCGCACATAATTTGTCGATCCCTGTACAACACATCAAACATTTAAACAAAAGGCCAATTGTTTGAAGAACATATCCAGGGCAAAGGTTTGCTGGATCTGAGTGGTGAGCCAGTAACGACGTAATGTAGACATCCAAACAAATGTCAGCATGATTCAAAAATACACTCTGGAAACAAGAGTTAACATTGTTTTTCTATTGCTGAGCAAATAAGAGAATACATCTTTTTTGTATAGGACCCTCATATCTACACGGGGGTGTTGAAAGTTCACAGAGGCAGAGAGAAAAAACAGAGGGGGGTTGAACACACAATGCAGCCCTCTAGTCCACACAGCCAATTTTTTAACTTAGAACTTCCTTATCTGATATCTGGGTTCCCCAAAGACCTACTCTAGCATAACAACCACAAGAGTGAGCTGCTAAACCAATAGGGCCCTGATTCAAATATTTATGTAAAAGAAAAGGGAGTAATGTGTGCAATTCTCCTTTTCTTCTTCTTCATCTAAAGTTTCATAAAAATAATTCTTTGTTGTCTTTGGTGCAACAGAGTAGGTAACACGGCTATCCACTGCTGTAATTCATTATTTTAAAGAGAGAGAATGCTCTCCTTATACAAAGTTTTGTGAGCAACTTTCAAAGTATTGTTGCAAATCATTGCTTCCAGTGTAGCAAGCAAAGTTTTGCTTTTTTGTTATATCTCCTCCCTAACTAGTCTCATTCTTTGTTCCACAAAGCCCTTTTACTTGTCTATATTTCATTACATATGTACAGTGCCTTTCAAGTGTATTTGCTTTTTTAACAAGTTGCCTGTGTTTCTCTGCAAGAAGGGAAATGAAACAGAAAAAATGCACAATAATTAAAAACAACCACTCTACATTTGGAAACATATAGGGTGGGATATATACAGATAGCATATGTTTTAGTTTATGTGCATTCAAGCAAGACATTGATAAGTAATGCCAAAGATCATATTTTTTTATTATGCATGACTGTGAAGAGGAATGTTGGATTATAATTTCAACATGTTATATTTGGAATGTCAACTTGATTCCATACTAAGGTATGATGCAATCAATAGGTTTAGGCAGAGATTAGGGCCTCCATCAAATTTTTGTCAACCATGGAACTTAGGTTAGTAAGATGCAGTTCAGTCAAATCCGAATACTGTCCCAAATTACTAACAGCCTAAGCAAAATTCACAATGCTTTGGTGGGACTGTCCATAGAATATGACACATTTAAAAATGATTTTGTCCCATTTTAACCAATTGCCTATTTGTCAGAAAGTGTGGTTACTGTCATGAAAGACCTAGTCCTCTGTTTACAAACAAAGATAAAGCATTTGACATGGTGGAACGCAAGCATCTGCATTTGCTATGGTCTCTCTGTCTCCACATTCTTGTCCATACAATCTTAAGAAAATCATTCATATCCTATTAGCTGATTGGCTCATACTGTTAGGAAAAAAAACTTCCTGAATTTCAAACAAATAATATATTTAATGGATCCTAGGTATCCTTAACATTTATCGTGACTTACCAAACACTCTAGCCACAAACCCCAGGGGAAATTGAGAGGCAAACATGGTAAGAAACCAGGGGGCAGCATACAGACTAGGTCCAATTTCATGTGCTTCAAAATGATTGTAGAGATCTCTATGGTAATCATGAAGAAGTCGAGAAAGTTGATACATCTGGATCTGCACAGGCAAATAAAAATAAAGGTGGTTAAACTAGACAAAATGTTTAAAGGATTTTTCCCTGGGACCTTTATGTGATGGTCCAAATGCACATTTATATGAATGTAAGTCCTGGTGCATTCAGTTGAAATTGTGATCCTAAGTATACTTTCCAGGAAGCAAACTAAAATTTTCATATCCACAAATTAGCATTCACACAACTGAGAAAAAGAAAAAGAAAACTGAAGCTATTTTGTATTGGCCTTCTACATTGTATTCGGAAATGAAAACTATCCTTCTTCCCCTTTTTATGCCAGCTAAAAATACTGTGATTTGGAGATCTTCACAATCTTATTAAAGGATACTTTTGTTTTCTCTGAGGAAAACCTCTTAAATCTATTTGCACACAGCCACTGGCAGCCTATTGACCTGCTAACACACTCCAAAATTGTGCCCCAGCTTCAGCAGATACACAGCTGACAATGTTCCCATTTGGCACCCTTCTCATTCAATCTTTCTGAATACACAGGTAATAAAAATTCACAAGTGTTTCACGTATTGTGCTTCATTTTTATGAACATAGGGTGGAAACGCAATATATAATTCTTACATCGTTGCATTTTTTAAAATATAAAAATAAAATAAATGCAAGCTGGAGCTCCAACCTGTAAAATTGTCATGTCAGGCCGATACTGCTTCCTCAGGCCCATGTCAAACATAAGGAACTTGAGCATCTTGAAGGCCTCTTCTTCACTCATATGAAGCAACAGCACACCGGCTACAAAGCTGAGGCCTTGGCAATAGCCGACTTCTGGATCCAAGAGGGAATAGGCCTTCAAGATATTGTAAAGTGACAGCTGCCCAGCTCCAAGCTGGGCTGAGAAATATGGATGCGTCGGAAAGGTGCGGCCTGTGAAAATTAAAAATTGGGGTTAGCAACACAAATATTAATAAAGCAAACATGCCGTGTTTTCCTGTGAAGCAAACAATTTTGTTAGGCCACTTATCTAATAAACTATAAAGTCTAATTGCTTTGATACTATAGATCAGGCTTCCACAACCTCGGCCCTCCAGATGTTTTGATACTACAATTCCCAGCATCCCTGACCACTGGGTCCTGCTAGCAAGGGATCATGGGAGTTGTAGGCCAAAAACATCTGGAGGGCTGAGGCTGAGGAAGCCTGCTATAGTTTGAACGATTTAAATCCAATATAGACTTTGCACTCTATATGACAGGGTCTCTTCTGTGACTCCTATGAATGTGTTGTGTGTTTCTCATTGCTGGCAATCTGCCCCTTAAAAGACTCCTGTACCTGTATTATCCCCCTCCCTGCAAGCCTGCCAGTGCCTAATGTTGCCTGCTCATGCCCATTACCTCACACCTAATTAAATAAAATACCTTGAATGTTTTTGAAATATTGATGGCAGGAACAGGATAAACACAAGGAGCATGAGAATTGGAATCATGGCACACTCAGTCTTTTAATTTAAAGGTGGCTAACATGAAAACCACTGAAGTTAGTCAAATTTTGAAGGGTTAATCCTCTGTAAGGGCTACCATGTTTTCAAATTTCATGTGAAAAAACAAAAATGTTATGTCCATTTTAATCTGAAAATATGTTAAACTTTAAAGTTGGCTATCATGAAAACCACTTGAGCTACCCATCTGAAACTTTTCAGGACTGATCCCCTCTGTAGGGACCACCATGACTGAAAATGTCATGCCCCTGTGTGAAAAAACAAGAAAGTTAGAGCTGATTTGGGTTCACAATGCAAATGGTATTTCTGAAGATTTGCAATTTCCAGATTGTGATCTGGCTCCTGGTCAGAATGGGCCTGAAATGGATCTGATCCAGATTTACAAATTGGGATCAAAAATCAGATTGGGGATCCATGTAGATGTTCCATGAGGATTGGGAAGAAAATGTTTGCTACTCTGAAAGAGAGGAAGAAAAACAACCAGTTTTTCTTTTCTTCCAAATTAAAATACACTCAAGGTAGGTTTATTCCTGCATCCCCCACATCCTTTCAAGTGCAGCTAAAGCAGTCTTTCGTAGCTTCACACTTGTTAAATCTCACCCCACCCTTTAATTTCCGGAACATTGCATCTATGGGAGGTGTGTTGCCTTGCCAGATGCTATCAGGGCTCTCTTATTTCAAAAACAAAGACAAAGCCCGAAGCTAAGTCTTCCTGCAAACAGATTAGTGCTCTGCACGCTGTATACTAGGAAGAGACTGTTTGATTTCTGGGTCTGGCTGCTCACTGCCCAGGCTGGCAGGAAACCGAGTGTTTCTGCAGATGTAGCGTGCTTTGCTTCCCAACTGGAAGAGCAGCTTGTATTGCAGCAGCTACCTCCCTGCCCAAAGTAGGAGTTGTTCCAACACACGCTGAACAGTTCTATTCAATGTCTCCTGTTTGGCAGAAAGTCCTGCTCAACAGAGTCACTTTGAAAGCATGAGCTAACTAGGAAAGGGAATAGATATCCAAAATGGAAAAAGACATAATAATAAGAATGAACAAGAAGAGTACTTAATATTTCCCCCTTTCTTTCTTATTACATGATAACTGATGACAGGAAAGGAATACACCTTTCCTTGGAAGGATATGGATTAAGGCAGCAATCTGCTGTGTCTGATCTTAAAACTCACATGGAAGCTGGCTGAATTAACTGTGGTGAAAGGCAATTTGCACAGGCTCCTAAGCCACTCTTCCAGTACTATGCAATGCAAGGAGAAAATGTTCCCAAAACATTTCAAGCATAGGCTTTGTTTTCACAGAAAGAGGCTTAAGAAACAAGCAAAAGTATGTGTGACTCAGCTAAAAGATACAGCTACAGCAGAAAGCAGGCACAATCCAATACAACATTCAAATGAAGTGATCTAAACATTTAGCTTCAAATATTAGCAAATACTAATTATGTTTTTTATTCTAAAAAGCTGCTAAACTACCTCTGAATACAAACCAGCCAATATGTATATAATCTAATTTAAATGTATAGCTATAATATCAATACATGCTTCTTCTTTTTTTAAAAAAGAAACCTTTTAACCACTGCTTACTGACAGTTCAACATGTCTTAACTTGAAATACTCTAACATTCTGATACAATCTGATGTGATGTTGGATAACGAAAGATCCATACATTTTTAGTATTGTGTATATTTTGTTTAAAAACCCATTTTTTTCCTAAATAAGAGATTTTCATTTTTGTAGTGAGACACTGGAAACTCACAGCAATGTGTTTATGTACCTTGCTAATCTTGGGCTGTTGCCATTTATATTCTGTGGGGAATGGAGAAAAAGTCCCCACTAACGTGAAGTGTAGGAGGCACATAAAGTGCAGAAGATACAGTGCATTTTATCATTATATTCAGAAGCTGTTTCATTACACTGACATTTTATCTGTATTAGTTTATACAGAGTAAAATATGCGACGGGGTGAGCTCCCACTGCTCGGTCCCAGCTCCTGCCAACCTAGCAGTTAGAAAGCACGTCATAAGTGCAAGTAGATAAATAGGTACTGCTCCAGCAGGAAGGTAAACATTCCGTGCACTGCTCTGGTTTGCCAGAAGCGGCTTAGTCAGGCTGGCCATATGACCCAGAAGCTGTACGCTGGCTCCCTGGCCAATAAAGCGAGATGAGTGCCGCAACCCCAGAGTCGGCCACGACTGGACCTAATGGTCAGGGGTCCCTTTACCTTTAGACTTTATACACTGTGTCTTACTGCTTGAGTGGTCAGGAACTATTCTTCCGAGTTTTATAATCATTCACACAGCATTGGAACAAACAGGTGCATATTTAGACAGCATTTTTAAACAGATGCATATTTAGACAGTTATTTAGAATTTTAGAACTTACTTAAGAGATTTTAAGTTATGTTATACAGGAAACAACCGATTTATGTGAGTTCAATTGATGCACACTGTGATGACATGGAAGTGGTCAGAAAAGGGGAAGGGCTTATGTGCACTCCACTGTCACATGTGATGACCTGGAACACAACCCCCGGGGCAAATCATGGGTTGCCTTACATGCTTTTATAAGCGCTTCTTTGGGGACCAGTAGATTCGCTGGAGGGAAACTATATGCAGCAGACCTACTCCCAATGCCACTCAAACCCTTTGAATTTCTGAATCTTTAGAATCATAGAATTGTAGTGTTGGAACGGACACCAAGGGTATTCTAGTCCAACCCCATGTGATGCAGGTATCATATATCTGTTTATGTTTTCAAATTTCTCCTCTGCAGTCATGAGACCTAGACCCACATTCTGCTTTTTAATCTGCCCTTTAAAAAGAAACATGAGGTTGAACACCCCACGTTGTGCAAGTAGAATACTTTTGAGCACCAGGCATTGTCTCCAACCTAGGGAGTTCATCAATGCATATAGACTTGAACAGAACAGTAGCTTTTAAATAAAATCATGACTTTAAAAGTATACCTTCTCAGCAGAACACAAAATGCTAAGTATTATGTCAGGGTTATTATTCTTTTTTGTAGACTTACCTAGGTCAATAAGTATTGCATGCTGCTGAGAGGTTAGCTGCTTTAGGAGTTCTTTGTAAGGTGTATCCTTTGGTTGCTGTTTATTTGCAAACTGAGGCTTAAGCTGGTATTGTTCTGCTAAAAACTTCCAGATCTCACCCCGGTGATGGCGAGGAACTCCTTTCCAAAAAAAGGAAAAGGAAAAGAAAATAATTAATTTGAATGGGGGAACCCCCACATACTATTTATCACTGTACCAGCCATCTGTCTCAACTACAGTATCCAATAATTTGCACCTTAACTCACACAAATTATCTACTAAAGCCTACGTGTGGGCCAAATCGTCAAGAGCAGTACTAAACGCCAAGTGGTGGTGGTAGAGCTAAAGTTCAAGGCAGGGTGGGGATCTTGAGGTAGACAATCCCTCTTTTCTCAAATCACCAAGGACTAAGTAGGGTGAATATACTATCTCCCACTGCCTGTTATGATTAGGAAGGAAAGAAGTTAATGGAAGAGATACTGCTTTCTTCCAATGATGCTTAGAACACCTGTTAATGGATGTAGAAGGGGTGCTGAGATGTTCTCTCTCTTCCCTCTTCTAAAGTCATCATTGAGTCAGTCCTCGCTCCACAAATTTCTGCATACAGTAGTGTGAAAAATTCACTGAAAGGTAGGCACAATTTGAGGGGTGAGGAATGCGAATGAAGCACACCCTTTATGTTTTTGCTCAACAGTATGTCACCCCACTGAGGCATAGTTCCCAAATGAAGGTGTCTGCTGCTCCATCCCATTTATCCTCACTGAGAAAAAGAGATGGGGAGAAGTGAACAGAAAAACACAGCTTACCGGTGCCAGCACCACTGACATTAAAGCAACCTAATTGGAGATTTCTCCTGGGAGCGATATCATTACTGGCAGTGGAGGATCACAGTCACTAGGTTCTTTGTCAATGGGAATTGTACAGTTCTTATATTTACTTTTAAAATGCACACACATTTACTGCTGGCTGGGGAGAGGATACTGACTAGTTTTGTTGGCACGGTTGTAGCAATCATAGCAGGAACAAAAAAATCCAGCTTCTCAGACTATGTGTGGGATACAAAAGGCAAGGTACTTCAAAGAATTTCCCCTAGAAAACTAAACCAACAGCACAATCTTATACATGCCTAGCAAGATGGAAGTACCAATGCGTTCAATAGATAAGTGGGTATAAGACTGTGACCTAAAACTGTACACAGAAAATAACTTTACCAAAAAAAAAAAAAGGAATACCTTTTACCTTTCCCTCACTGCTAACACTGTCATTATAGTCTTCAGATAATTTTATTCAAAAAGACGGCTTATAAATATTTAAAATAAATAAGAATTGTCCATCTGGATGTTTAAAATAAAAAAGTATGTTATGGGGCTATGTCAGAAATGGGAATATAATCTATAAAACCAGCAGTAATGGGGACTTTTGGTTGTCTCACTCCAGTTCCAATCAACCTTAGCTGGTGTTCAGCAACATCTGGAGAACCAGAGATTCCACATCCCTACTTTAGATCAAATCACTGATCCCATTTTAACTTCCTGAAGAAGATCCTGAATAATTAATCCTGATTTCTATATGCAAATGCACAGCATTTCCATTCGTTTCCATCTGTTTGCAGTTATTCCCCATATTGCAGACGGTGCTGACTAGGACTGAGAGTGTGTGTCTTGCTCGTGACAGAGGCATGATTCAAAATTGGGACTTCCCGATTTACTCGCAATTCCTTTGTGGCTCTGTCCATGACAACCTCCAAGTTTTCGAAGTCTATTCCGTGAGCACTGAGAGTGAATGAACCCCAAGCACTTGCAGACTCATGAAATGCAGCCATATTCATATAATACATTACACGCATTATTTAAATAGGTGTTCTGATAGTTTACTTTCCAAGAATGTGTGCGCATGTCTGCAATAATTCAGTACACTTACCTTTTCCAACAGCAGAATGTATTTTTTCCATATCAAACTTCACCTTTGACCTTCCTGGCGTACTCAACATTTTTTCCCAGACCAACGTTACCTCTTTGAGGCATGGGGTGATTTCTTCATAATCAAGCTTCAGACGTTTGTTGAGCAGATTGTTTTCAGAAGCTAGACAAAAAAGATTAAAGAGGTACATGCTAATGACATTCAGCATATGATAAATGGAGCTTTGACAGTTCACTGAAAATGTCAGCCTAATGAACCATGACACTCAAAAAAGGCAAGCGTGTTTCAGCAGATGCAAAGGGGAAATAAGGTAATATAAGAATACAACAACGCTACTGATTCATATTCAATGTGCTGCTGCCCCATTATGGGCATTTTGAAAGGTGTCATCCTAGGGCTTGTCCTTACTAGCAGTTTACTGCATGAAGTTACTGAAAACATTCATCTTACCTGCACTGTTTACTGTTTACACATAGAAAATAGTACAGACTTTAGTCCAAGCTGAAAACTCTTGTTAGTCTGAAAATGTAGCCGACATGAGCCATACAGTCAGCATCATGTGGGTAGGTGCTAAGTGGGGTCAGGATTAGATAAAAAAATAAGAAGGGGAAACTGAACTCCCTGCTTACTGACATCAGGTAGGTGCCTTCACTGTACTTTTTTCAGCACCTGCTAAAAACATTTTTGTTCAAGAAAGTCTTTCCAGATGCACAGAAGTTGACGCGTGTTTTAATCTGCTTTCAGCTTAACTGTTGGTTGTAATTACATTTTCAATTTTTAAAAATACCTGTTTTCAACTTTTACTACCATGTTAATGTTTGTTTTATTTTCTGTAAACCACTTACAGTCAAGCGGTATATAAATAAATGAAATGCTGTGAGCACTACCTTGGGCCAAAGGAGGAGGAATCCCAACCGTCTATTCTGGGTCTTGCCATGCTAAGAGGGAAATAATTGCCTATCCTGAGGCTCTTTGCTGCCCAGCAAAGGGAAGGGAAGGCTTTGCTGTTACAAGATCTCCTGGATTAATTGCATTTTGAGGACAGAAAGTACACTCAACTCGCAACTTTACACAGCTGAAGGCTAGCCAGTTGAAATCACACAAATTAAATGCATGGAGGGAAGACAGCTTACAAGCTCATTCTGTACTGGGTTTTCCCAGTGTGGAAAAGAGCTTTTAAGCTCCCAGACTTGCTTACCAAGTTCTGGGAGGTTCACATGAAGGCTCTGGGAAGCTCTCATGAGATCTTGGATGGCCCCAAAAGATCCTGCAAGAGCTTCCCAGAGTTCACTAAGCATGCCTGAGAGCTTAAAAGCACTGGTAAGTGCTGTACTATGTTTTTTACGTATCACTTTTTGGTTTTTAAAGGGTTGTTTTGACTATGCATGATTTCGGCTTTAAACACTATCCCCAGAAGGTAACCCATGCATAAGATGCAAATTGACTGTACTGCTCTTTTTCTGTAGATGAAAGGGTTAGGGTTAGGGACTACCATATGCCAGAAGAAACCCTATAGAGAGAGAACTGGAACAGAGGGACCAAAGCAAAAGGAGATGGAAAAAAGACAAGTTAATGCACTGTGTTTCCTTCTACTTAAAGGGCAGCATTAAAAGCACTGCCTGGACACTAAGCATAACTTGGAAACATATTTAAAAAGTAATCTGTCATATCGTAGCTATCACTTTAATGATGTCTGCTTTGATATATGCACAACAAGCCCTTGCCGCGATGATACATTACCAGCACACTGTCATTCTTGGGACATATTATTCCAATACATCATAAGAATGCTGTCACTTTTATGATTTAATAGCATTATGCATCATAAAAAACAGCACTTTCATTTATTATAGGAGTGAGACAATCTATAGGAGAGTGCAGCCTTAGTCCTCCACTGCAACTTCAGTTTACATTTTGAAGAATACTTCTTTTCCAGTTTGGTTTTGCCAGTTCCTTTCAAGATTGCACAGTATAGTGGCATGCTAAAAACCATATGCGAACAAAGAATAAAGGGTTTTTCCTCGCCTCCGATTTCCGGATCATGACAAAATAAATTTACTTAATAGCACCTTACCTGGGCCATGCAGTAAAGGAGAAAGGGGGGGGGGAGAGAATGCAACTAAAAGCAGCAGACAGATCATAGCTGTGAGTAGCCACAGAAGTTGTGAAAGGGCTTGTATGGAGGAGAGGGTCAAGGGGAAATTCTGTCTTCTATTGTTGCCTCTTTCATGGATTACTGAGGTTACAAGGCAGAAATAATGTCTCAGGGTTGCTTTTGTTGTTTTTCAAGGGTCCCTATTGCACTTAAAATATTTGTAGGATTACATTCAATTTCCACCAGTACTAGTTTAAAGCCAGTACCTCTCACACAGATTAAAGTGCGAGCTCAAGTCTTGGGAAATTTTGACTCAGAATGACTTAGCAGGACACTAACAGAGGTTGAGTACTTTAAGCATCTAGAAGGTGGATCCAAATATACCAAAGCCACAGGTCAAAAGAGTCAGAAAATGAGCACCTTATCAGCACTTCCAGGAACTAGGCTAAGAGTAGCCACTGATAAAACAAGCAAAGAGACTATTAAGATAAAGTAAACAAACTATGGGTAAAGTACAGCAAAAGAAGGAAAGCAAACAGGACAGGATATTGGGAAGAAAGGAATATGAATAAACACAAGGCAAATGTTATCAACAATACTTCCAGAACACTTATTTATTGTCATGGTAAAAAGTTCAATGATGTAAGGTTCCCCTGCTCCTGCCATTCCTCAAGTTTTTGATCCAGTAATTTACTTACCTTGCAACTTTTGATTTTCCTTTTCCATCCTAAGTAGTAGTATCTGCTGCAGAATTGCTTTTTGCCACAGTTCCCGAAGCTCTCTGGGTGTCCTCTTCCTCTCTTCTTTTACCGCCCTAAAGGGGCCATCTTCACAAACTGCTTGCAATGGTGATCTGGGTGGAAGTTCGCCCAACTCAGGGTATTCTTAATATGGTGACAAAGCAAGAAAGAAGCATTCAGAAGCCTTTTATTGGTATCTAAATATTTTTAGTTTGGATTTCTAGATCAACACCTCAGGTAAGCATCAGTTACAATATATTGATAATAAAGGTTTGTGATGCTGTGGAGAAAATTTCCCAGTCTGTGCAAGAAGGTAGGGGTGGAAATGAATAGCTAATCTCAAAAGAGCTGGAGATCCTGGAAGCAGATTAAAGTGGCTTGCATGCCATCGCTATGCAATGCATGTCACTTTACTCTTAGCAATTGTAACATCTGGTGAAATTTACCAAAAACACAAAACCAAAGAAGCTCCCAGAAGTAGTTTGTGATATGGCAGGAAGTCAACTGTTCTAATTTTTAAAAGTCAAAAATTCTACTGGAGATCCTGAATACCTTGGGCGCAACTCTCAATGGAAAGATCCACCTTATTTTGGGGAAGGCTGCTCTATACACACCTACATGCAGATTTTACTTCTCCTTGCCATATATATATATATATATATATATATATATATATGAAATGAATTCGTCTCCGCCAGTAAATAAACATTTAAAATTGGATACATATTGTGCTAATACCACAGTACTTTTAGGATGCCAATAATCAAAACAGAATAATTCAAGAATTGATTTTTATACTGGAAGACTCATTCCAGTGAAGTCAATGGGACTGTACATGAATGTCCATATGAGCAGAATGCTTAAAGTGAAAGACTGGAATCAGGGGGAGATCTCGGCTGAGGATTTAAATCCGCCACAAACACATTGTGCTGGCATTGGAAAAGTGATTATTTCTCAGCTTCAGTTTCCAAATGGTAAAAGGGCAATAATAACATTGTGAGAGCAAAAAAATGAAGCAAAGGACAACAAAGTAAGCAAATTGAATCAGTGTGCTGTTGTGCTAATACATCTTAGCGTTTGTAAATAACTTTAGAAAAACCTGCATATTTAATCAGGTCTGTGAGCTGACAGAAATTCTGCATATCTGCAATATGTGTAAACTATGAACATTTTCAGATAATTTATTTTGCTTCCAATGGAAGAACAATGGAGGTAATTAGAGCCCCACCCCTCCTCAGAAATTGCAAATCGTACCACTCTGTCTTTTGCTTAAGATATTTAACCACACATAGGTGCCCATTTTTTTTTTTTAAACAATTTATTGGGTTTTACAATAGAAATAAACATAATAAACAATATAACATTTGTCTTAACATAGTTTCACATTTTCTTTGGACTTCCTCGCATCTCCCGCTCCCACTTTCATCGTTATAACATTTTGTCAGCAATTTATCATCTTATTTAGATTCTTATATCCCTTCTATGTTTCATAATCTTATAGTTCTCGAAAGGAGTTAAATTTTCACAGTCTTACTTATTTTCTTAAAAACCTCTAAATTTAGTGGTGCTCAGTTATTTTAGTCTAGCATCTTATTTAGCATTCACTCAAATTACAATGTTTTTGTAAATAATTCTTAAATTTCTTCCAGTCCTCCTCAATCCTCTCTTCTCCCAGGTCACGAATTCTGCCCATAGGTGCCCATTTTTGCAGCTGTTATAGAAATAGCAACTCATTTTTCAAAAATAAGAACAGTTTCTAAGGATGTTGAATTTTATTATCTAGCAACCACTTCTGAGCTCTTCTTACACATAGTCCTGCATTTGGCTAAACAGTGCCTACAAAATCTGGATCGTATACAGGGCTTATCAAACTCAACTGGACTTTATTCTCAGTACAGTCGTTCCTTTAAGAAAGCACGTAACATGAACACAGTGGTCTCAATCAAAGTGCTGCACATGGTGTGCGGCCCACCCCCACCCCTTCAAAAGCCACTTCAAAGGACAGGAGGTATATCCTGTAAGACACAAGCAGCTTCTGCTGGACGGAAAAAACAGTCACCACCCATTCTGTTTGCATGTGTGGGCCTCGATGGATCATAGCCAGCATTACTAGCATATTCCAGAGCTTTGATCATTTGTGCTCCTTACTTTCAATGCAAGAATCTAAATCCTCCCAAAGCATAGACTGAAATGCAAAGCACTGCTAGAAACAACAGTCATTCCATTCTTAAAAGTAAAAGAAGATCTTAATTCATTGCAGGGGTGCCATCTCACCCTTGGGATTGTGGGTGCCCGCTGCTGCAATGCAGACGTGTGACGTCGCATGCACACACGCACATGCAGGCATGTGCGCGTGATGTTGCACATCAAGGTTGTGGGGGCTGGTGGCAGCAGCAGCTCCTCTTCCTCCTCTCCAGAGTCAGCGAGGCACCCTTTTCCATGGGGAGGGGCTCGGACTTGGCAGCAGAGAGACTCTGTCTCCGCGTCTGAAACAAACACCCCCCCTCTTGGAAAAGGGTGTCTCACTTGCTGGCTGCAGAAGGTGGAGCTGAACTGCTTCTCTCCCGCTTGCTGGCTTTCCTCATTGACTTTCTGGGTGCCTGGCCACCACAATTGTTGCGGGTGACCAAGCACCCACGGCCCCCTACAGTTGGCTGCTATGATTCCTTAAGAACCAAACTCATGAGGCGTTTGACCTTTAAAAGCACAAGGGACTCAAACTGAGCAGCTCTAATCTTCTCGAATCACAAGCAGAAGAAACAGTGCCACCCAGTGTACATGTTGAAAACAGCAAGCACAATTTAGCAGGGCGACCACCACCATTTCCCCTCCTCAAGTTGTGTAGTTTTAGTGCCTGCTGCCAACATAATTACAAATCAGATTAATAGCAGGAAGTGGTGCTAGAGGATGTAGCTCAGGCATAGGCAAACTTGGCCCTCCAGATGCTTTGAGACTACAATTCCCATCATCCCTGACCACTGGTCCTGTTAGCTAGGGATGATGGGAGTTGTAGTCCCAAAAACATTTGGAGGGCCAAGTTTGCCTATGCCTGATGTAGCTGATAATGCCAGGATATTAATGGGACATCTGCTGCTGACATAAAAATGTTTGTATCAAATACAACAAATTAAATGGAGAACACTGCCTTCTCAGACTGCCTTTTAAATCCTTCTGAGTTTAAAGAACATTAAGAAGAATCCTGCTGGATCAGTAGATTCACTAATTATGAATATGTTCTTTGGAAATTCATGACAAAAATCCACACAAAAAGATTAAATCTTTTATCTGTAGCATAACTTAGGCAGGTTCTTTTTATCTAAGGAAGACCATTACCATCGTGCCAACTAGGAGAATCGCATCCTTTCTGTGGGGTTGCCACTCTTAAGAATATCTGTTGTCTCCATGAATGCCGGCGGGTCCTCACAGGGCTTTCGTGGATAGAAGCCACTTCACTTGACTTGGGCTTGTAGTCACTAAAATTAGAAGGATTGTCAGAACCAGATTTGTCTATCGTTCCGGTAAAAACTGTAAAATGAAGCTAACTGCAATATGTTTTGCAGTCAAGCAGAATGAACAAATCCTCCTAAGTATTTGCAGCAACAAAGAAAAAACACCAGTTCTTCATGTAACATGCAGGCCACTTTAGAGAAATGCTGGGCCCACGTGAAACTAATATTTAATTTTAGTTGCTAGTGCTACCCCTTTCACCCAAAATACCTCTGACAAAAACAGCCTATGGAGAGTCTTGTGCTCTGAACCTTGAACATCCTTTTATAAAAATGAAGCAGTGGGAGTGAGAGGTAATATAAACCTCCAAGAAAGGCCTATGGGGTTTTTTTTACCTTCCCCACACACATTTTTATCGTACCCTTATTTTTTTGGAGAAAAAGCTACAGCATAACATTCCCCCACACTTTTTGATTATGCGGCAGCATCCCCATAAGGTGACATCCTAAGTCATCAAACTCTAAATCACTTTCCCAGGTTCTGCAAATTCGGCCACAAGTAGAAGATTCTTCCACATAGTCAGTATTACTGCAACTTTCTTGCAATGGCCTCACTTATGCTGGTGACCCTTAGCCACTGGCAGCCTGCCGCTTACAATTTTCTTCTCAGGTAAACTGTTGTCGTCTTTCCACCTGCAATTCTTTATTTTCTGTTCGTCATTTTGAGTCAAATTACTATGAGATGCATTAATCACGCTTTTAGAAAGCTGTGCTTAACGCTACTGGTTTTCCTTTGAAGAAAAAGCTGCTTTTTCTCTCCAAAAGAAATGTGAAGAGCTTTGTCATGGATTCACAGTAAGCAAGGTGGGGCAGATAGGAAACTCCCCTCCAGATTGGGGAAATGGCTCCAAATCAGGGCCTGTGGCTGCATTTCCTCCAAAATAAAAGCGGCAGCATTAATGAAATGTATACTTTGGCCCTTTGAGTTTCTGAACGAAGAGTAGGTAGGGAGGGTTCATGTGGAATGTGAAAAACTACAACTTTGACCCATTCTGCTCACAAACAGCAGTCACTGAAAAGCTACTGAATAAGGATGGCAGCTTACCGTATTTTTTGCTCTATAAGACTCACGTTTTCCCTCCTAAAAAGTAAGGGGAAATGTGTGTGCGTCTTATGGAGCAAATGCAGGCTGTGCAGCTATCCCAGAAGCCAGAACAGCAAGAGAGATAGCTGCTTTCGCTGCGCAGCAATCCCTCTTGCTGTTCTGGCTTCTGGGATTCAGAATATTTTTTTCCTCATTTTCCTCCTAAAACTAGGTGCATCTTATGGTCTGGTGCGTCTTATAGAGCGAAAAATACGGCACTTTATAAGAATCACTGCCATCACATAACTTTAGAAAAGCCATGGTCTTCACATTATCTATATTATTTATAAATATGAATAAGACACACTGAAGTGAAATGGCTTTTTAATTAAATTACCACACCAACCATTTATGAACAATTATAACTTTTAACAATTCCCACTGCAGTCTGAGACAATGTTTCTTAAACAATCACAGATTTTTCAGCTGCAGGAAGAGAACCCTACCTTTTTGTGTTCCTAAAGTCAGAGGTGTTATTTTCATCTACAGGAGCCAGAAATTTTAAGAAGTTTGGCACAGAAGAGGAAGAGTGAAGCTTTTTCCGTAGAGCAGAACGGTAGGAGGTGCTGAGAGCAGTTGAAAGGGGGAAGTTCAAAAGGAGGAAGTGTAAGTATACCAGGTGAAATTGAGAACAAAAACACAAAACAGAAAAAAAACCCTGATCAGTATTAAACCAGAAAAATAATAATATTTGTAGGTGTTAAAACAAATAACAAACCAGAAAAATAATACTTGTAGGTGTTAAAACAAATAACAAGAAATCAAAGGCTAACATTGAAAGACATTTTAAGTCTCTTTAGGGCTTTAATCCAAATCAGCAATGAATAGGAAACCTCACTTCTCGGACTTTTGAATCAGTGGAAGGAGAAATCACCTTGGCTTTCACCTCCCCCTCAGAAATGAGTGGGGCAGCAGTGGTTTCTTCTGGGTTGGTCTCATGAAATGGAAGGGAAATGCGGCAGGAAAATCACCAAATATGATGGTTTGTGTAGGGCTGCCATGTGACCCTTACATGAAATTTATTTGAATTAAGAAGATTTCGGCTGGATTCATGTAATTTTTTCCTAGCACCAAATGTGCAGCAAACAAATGCATTTTAACTTTCTTCCTCTCCTGGCTTCTTGATGAAATAGTCATGAGAGAGTCGTCAGGTGGACATTTAAGGTCAATCTATTCTCACTGCTTTTCTCAAGCTTTGCAATAGCATACGGTAAAAGTAAAGGGACCCCTGTCAGTTAAGTCCATTCACGAACGACTCTGGGGTTGCGGCGTTCATCTCGCTTTACAGGCCGAGGGAGCCGGCGTTTGTCTGCTTCCGCAGACAGTTTTTCCAGGTCACATGGCCAGCATGACTAAGCCGCTTCTGGCGAAGCCAGAGCAGCGCACAGAAACACTGTTTACCTTCCCGCTGGAGCGGTACCTATTTATCTACTTGCACTGTATGCTTTTGAACTGCTAGGTTGGCAGGAGCTGGGACTGAGCAACGGGAGCTCACCCCGTCACGGGGCCTTGAACCTCCAAACTTCCAATCGGCAAGTTTAAAGTTTAAACCACAGTGCCTAGTAAACAATAATCTGAGTGTGGGATAATGACACTAACAGGGAAGCTTCAGAAGATGCTCCTCAGAGTAGGGGAAAAGTCCACTCCTGTTCCTCAGAATACATAGCCCACCAAAGGTTGTGAGAACTTATTTTTGCTTCCACATAATTAAGGAAAAACCTCAAATGAAGCACAAAAAGTACATCCAGTGGTTTTTATGTTTTAAAATGTTCTTTAAAATGCGGATCATAAACAAACTCTCCACATCTCTTCTCTCACCTCTTTGGCACAGCATGCCCACTTTGTTCTCCGCTTGAATTATGCCTAAAATGTTTAAAGAAATTGGGCGAAGAGGCCGAGGGATTAAGACGAGCTGGCGGAGGAGGAGGAGGAGGAGGAGGAGGAGGAGCCGGTGATGACTGATCGGAAGAACTTTTAGAGCTGCAGCCAGGTGTGTTCATATTTTACAAGGAGGGTTCCAGCAGGGAAGATTAAACAAAAGGCGAGACAGAAAGAAACGTGACAAATCAAAGAAAACATTGAATATTTACAGATAAATTGTAAACAGATAAGAACATTGGCAGGATTACTGTAATAACCTGCAGTTTTATAAGAGTATATATTTAAAGTAGACGAATAAATTAGCAAATTAAGTTAATTTGGATTTGCAGAATATATTAAAAATAAATTTAAGGAACTGCAGAAAGAGGGGAAGGAAGTCTAGTTTTGAAATGTTAAAGTGATTGTAAATTAGTGAAATGTATAAATCTGAAAAGCATAAATAAAATTTTAAAAAAGACAAAAAGAAAAGGGCAAAGAGCTGAATAAAAAAAGATGCACTACATCACTGCCTTTGTATTAACCATGTTAAATAACAGCACAGGCACCAGGGACAATGGGAGTGCTCTTCCGTTGATTCTGCCTCCTCCGTGGTGCCTAGCCTAACCAAAAAGATATTCTGATGTCCCCAGTAGGAAGAAGGTGGACATATGACAATCAAATAGGCAGCAAACACCAAACAGTGCTTTTCTTCTTGGAATGGTCCTCTTCTAGCCCTAACCAAGCCAAGATTACCTGGCTCATTTTCTCAACGCTTATGTGAGCAACAGGACCACAGCTTCCAAGATGGTGGGAAGACTTTGCAGTCCAGAAAGGATGATTGCTGGTTTCTGCTACATATATTTCCCAACCTGCATCAGGCCTTGTCAACAAGGTTTTATTGCCAAGGCTTTGACGTATGGATTCTGAACAATTTCCATGCCCGTTAGCAACCACACCCAGCAGACCAAGGGATAATGCAGGGTCAGGACTGTTAATGCAATATGTATAGTGGAGGGATGCCTAAACATTTTGAAACATGTTAATGCTCTTTTGGGGATGCATTTCTGGTGTCATTCTAAGGAGCTACTGTGGGAAGAAGTTCCCTTGAAGCATTGCGTAATTGCAACACAAACACAGAATCAAGTTCCTAGCAAGCTCAGTTATCTAGATAACCTTGTATGAAATAATAATAACAAATCTGAATTTAAGATAATCACTATTCTGGATAGCAGGGAACATTAAAACATGGGTAGGCAAACTAAGGCCCAGGGGCCGGATCCGGCCCAATTGCCTTCTAAATCCGGCCCGTGGACAGTCTGGGAATCAGCGTGTTTTTACATGAGTAGAATGTGAGCTTTTATTTAAAATGCATATCTGGGTTATTTGTGGGACATAGGAATTTGTTCATTCCCCCCCCCCCAAAAAAAATATAGTCCGACCCCCCACAAGGTCTAAAAGACAGTGGACTGGCCCCCTGCTGAAAAAGTTTGCTGACCCCTGAATTAAAGTGATGCACACCTTCTTTGGTTTTTGCATAACCAAAGTTCAGAGCAAAGAACATTTGACTATATGTGCTTGAAGCAATGGAAGTATATATAGCCTATATTTAAAGCTAAACTTAGCAAGGCTTTTTTAAAAAAACAACAACAAACTAACCCCTATTTTCACCCTTACTCCCCAAAACTTTACCAGCTCTGTAACACGCAAGCAGAAGCAATACAGCAGTGCCCTATGTCACAAAAGTTGAGATCAAAGATGAACTCTGAAATAAAACATTCTAAGCAAGTTCAGCTTTTACTGAGCAAGCAGCAGCAGGTTGAAAATAGTGTTGTGACAAAATGATACTGATGAACAATCTGCGAGTCCATAGCTGTAATGCTAAAGCCCTCTAGATATAACAAGCAACAAGGTTCAAAGAAAGGACAAGGAAACCAACCAAAGCCACAGAACCTCTTTCTTTCACTCTTCCTCCTCTTTCTGCCACTTCTGGTATGTGTAAGGAAGAAAAAGTGATTTGGCACAAATCCCAATTTGTAATAGTCTAGATATGCCTGGCAAACCAGCGTAAACCAGCATTTTTAGCAAAGCAACACAGCTAACATGTGCAAATATTTAGAAAACATATGTATACTGACACAAGAATATGAGGAGTGTTGATCAGCAAATATAAAAGCATTTCATGCAATCAACTGCGCAAAATAGGACATGGCCCCAATCTCTATCAGCAAATAGAGGAATGTATCCCTCCTCCTGCCCAATTTACAAGTATTTGTAGTCACTAGATATTTAGCCTTCATTACTGTAGGTGCTATCCAAACTTCCCATACTGTTCTTGGAGAGGAAATGACACGCATTTTCTTTGGTTGCATGCACTCCGCTAACAGACGATAACAGGAAAACATCTGCAAGTAAGACAGTCCATGCATGGATTCTAGTGTCTGAATCATGGACCTTGATACAAACATTCCGCAAAGTCTAAGAACTAATTCATATTTCCCAATGAGTAGGAGCACTAATGCGACAGAGAGGATGTCAAAGGTTTCAAATGATGAGTTACCCAAAGACTTTTTGATGTTTCGTTTATAAAGCATCCTGCTATGGAAAAACACTTTGTCACATTATCTGAGAATTTTAACATTTATGTTCAGAAACATGCTATGGTTGGATATATGAGATCTTGTTTTCTCTAAAAATGGACATACCTTAAAACATTTAGCCCAAATTTCTCCCCCAACAGCATCCTGTTTTAAACTTAGCCTTACTTTTGTTGGTTTGGAGTCTCTGTGCTCACCGAATGATACCTCATAAGTTTCCTTTGGGGAACAGTCGGAGACGCTTCAGTGGGTTCTGAGGCTTCCTGGCTTTCAGTTGGCACGTGGGTCAGAGTATTAGCTCGTCTTCTAAATCCCTGGTAAGCTGATTTTGCAGACTGTTCAGTAGACAGGCTTTCTAGCTCACTTGAGATATCACCTACAGATCCATTTGCCTTGAGGGGGCTCTCTGGGGGAAGGTCTTCTTTCTCAAACAGAGATGTTTCCTGGCAACATAAAATATATGCACATATAATTAAGCATGGCATAACTGTTAATTTTTTCAGGCTGCTCTGCACGTATCATATATGCTTTATTGCAGCACTTCTGCAATTTCATTTCTCCATTATCTGCATGTATAGTTCCAACGAGATTTCATTCCTGTTTGGGAAGCCCAGAAGGGTTTACCAAGAATATGTTGTTATTCATATGCTACAGATTATAAGCTTATCTGAAACATGAATTGAACCATGAACAAAATACTCATGCTGCAGAAGGTAAGTCTGGCCTGGAATGGGAGATGTACAGGAAGTTAAAAAGAAGGGGCTTCCGATTTTGCTCTGCCTCAATGGAGGCAGCCCCCACAACAGCAGAAGATTGTTGGCAAAGGAAAAACAAGGATGATTGAAGGTAATTATTCTTGCAAATTCCCCCCAGGGATGGGGGGAAACGGGCTTCACTCACAGTTCGTCTCGGTATCTGGCTCTCGCTCCAGCACGAAATGCAGGGGGGGGGGGGAGGCGCTGAGTGCAAAAGCACTTCGCCTGTCGAAAACCCTCCAACGCCGCCATTAAGAAGCAGAGGTTCTCCTGTTAATTGGGGCTTAATTGAACTAAAGTACAGGCACATGCCAAAAGAGATGATATCACAAACTGCGGAACAAACCAACTGTAAAGACTTTAAGCTTTGAACTTAAGATAAGACTCCATTTGGTGCAAAAGACGGTGGGGGGAGGGGAGTCTACAGTTTCTTTATTTAAAGTTTTCTTCTCTACATTTATGATTCAGCAACCCTCCTCTGAATGTTAGTTCAAAATATATTTGTACAAGCAGGATAGAAGAAATTGGATTATAAATATGGAAAATAATATCAAATGGAACTGTGTGTGTAAAAAAAGGGGGGGGAAAGGGAGGGAAGCTCTATTTTGCAAAAGGTTTACTCTTCCCCATTCTTTATTATTTATGAAGTGAACTGAATAATGCTAAGAGGACTTAGAATTTAATTTAATTGGAAGTATAATTGCTCATATATCTTCAGTTGGAAGGAAGGATGAAAGGCGTCTGTGAACTGCCAAGGAACTGATAAGGGTTCTTTACTGAGTCATCTGCAGTTCGACAGACCATTCTTCTTCCCAGGATGAGAGGGGAAATGGTGACAACAGGTAATTTACTGGGACAGAGTGACTTTTGTAGCTGTTGTTAAAGTTGCAAAAAAACGAAGCACAGGATGGAGTGATGGAGAAATTTCTTGAACAATAATGGGATATCAGCGCCACCCAAGGCATGATGGATAACAGCAACAACCGGGGGAAAGAAGGACATAACATCTTACAAGGACAGGAAGAAACACCACGGACAGAATTGGCACACACAGGAAGAACAAGGATATAGTTTGAGTTCCTCACTTCTAGTTTTAGAACTCATTTAATGTGTCAACACGAATAGAAGTTATTAATATTGCAGTTGTTATATAAGGCTTATTATGACCGGAATGTAATTGAAATGAATAAGATTTTGGAATGCAGAAATAAAGAAAATCATCAAATCTAGCACGCGAGGGGGGCCACTTTATCTAAATTATATAATTCGGTATTTGAACAATTGGTATTACTAATTGTATTATAAATTGGTATTGTTAAAATGAGGCTATTATTGGACTGTAATTGAAAACTAATAAAAATTATTATTAAAAAAGGAAGTCAAAATGAAGGGAACTGCAGGCTCTAGGTTTTTATATAACTGTCAATTCAGTGTCTGAGATGACTAAGAATCCTATCCAGATGATCAAGTAGGTATGTTTTTGTAAACTTTTAGGTCACTGGTGTACTAGAAATTATACAGGTGTGACTTACAGAAATATGAGCAGCCAAGAGAGCTATAGAGCAGCAAACTATTTTTTCCCCACTAGCCTGTTTATGATAACAAATATAATGGTTCATTGTTTTCAAAATAAAATTCAACACTGTTTAATAATATAACTGTGCGCCCCCAACGGGCCACCTGCCTTTTAGGAAATAATTTTAAAATTGTAACATATATTGTTACTTTTTATGTTTTGACATTCACTTACTTTACTTGTTGTGCTTTGTGTGCTAGATAAGGAGCTGTCCAAATCAATACTTCCAGAACTTTCCAGTTGACTTTTGGCTTTATTCCCCTACCAAGAAAATCCTCATATTATATAGGCACACATATATAAAGAAATCTGAAAATTCATACGATTCCTTGCAATAACCCCCCAAAGTTCTCACTGTGCTGAGATCATTATTAAATTTAATTTCCTGAGTGGACTAAGAATAGCCTTGCTCTGCATAAGAAACAACAGCCTCCTTCAAAAAGGTCACTCACACTGATATTTGCAAGCAACTTGGAAACTAGCAAAAGCATGACCGCCAAGTACTAATTTAATAAGTGAACCTTTTGCGTAGTCATCAATGTTTTCCTTCCTTTCTATTTTAAGAAATCACCAATCAAATTACTGGATATCTGCACTATGTTAAAAAATTCTTTCAGTTAACATATACGATGCCATCAGACACAAGATAACAAAATTAAAGAGCCTTACCCGAGATAAAATACTGTCTAATGACTCCGTCAGTGACCTTTTAGCCTTGCTCTTCAACATATCCAGTCTGAACCGGGGTGTGCTGCTTGGCATCTCATTTCCCATGGCCTCTACTGATGACTGTGACGTCTAGAAAGTTAAAATAACAAACATTTGTTTAAAAAGAGAAAATAGGGACAAATAGAACAAGTTTCCATAGAAGACATCCTTCCATGTTTTCTAGAAGTGTCACACAATTTGTATGACGCCCGTTCTGAACTTAGAACTAACTTGGAACAAAAAAGTTCTAAAAGGCTAAATATTTGTTACACGGATCAGATTTTTCCCCTTACACAAGGAAAGGAAAGCTTTCCCCTCCATTCAAATCAGCTCCCACCCTCACCCCAAAATATGTCCTAGACACAGCAATTTGGATTGCATTTATTTCTTGTGTACAAGTTTCTGGGCAGTCAGAACTGAGAGCCAGGTGGTTGAGGCATCCTTCATGGGGAAAGAAAGTAGTATTTCCAAGGAAATGTAAAGACTGTCTCCAATTACTGGAGAAGATGGTTGCCAGAGAAAGTACTCAGGGTCACATATGGATGGATGCTTGCATAAAATAACGGCAAAGGTTCAAGTGGGCTTGCACTTATGTTGTAGTCTACTGTTCAATTCAGTGCACAGCTACTGCCACAGGAGAGCATTCTGCTTAAACTAATGTTGCTTTCTTTCCTCCTTTGCAATGGCACATATTCACCACTCAGTGCAATGTCAAAATAGACACTTTACTACTTCTCGCTGGTTGAGTTAGCCTGCACATGCTAGTTATCTAAATGCAAGGATTTAAATTTTTTAAATTTCATTTTTAATTCATGATTCATTTATATACCACTTTGCGCTATACACACACACACACACACACACACACACACCTCAAAGCCGTTGACATACACAATAAGTTCAAAAAAACACATCAAATAATTCACACAACAAAATACATGTGAGTTATACAGGGCAGCATTTAAATATGTAATCCTCCCAGAAGGGCTGTGCCACATGTTTTCAGAAAATATAGATCATGTGCAGACCTTTACAGAAAAGGCATTTTCATTTTATGCACCATAGATCTTTTCCAGCAATAGGAAAGGGGGGGGGGGATTTACAATTGCCTACCTGCTTGGCTTCACTAAGGTGGATATGATCCTTTTGCTTTTCCTCATACATAACTCTCAGGACAGAGATTATTAACTCATTCTCCTTCTGTTCATTTCTTGGCCTTATTTTCTGCAATAGGAAAAAGGGAACATCTATATTAGCCATCCAGATTTTGCCCTATTACTTAAATTTTGTCAGCACATTGTATGGTTAAATTTCTGCTTGTACCCTAAAATACCGGTAGATGGCAACAGCATCACAAACTAAACAAATTTAGCTAGCAAAAAAAACAAACTTCAAAAACAAAACCCAAGCCGAGAAAAAAGGATTACACTGCCCCATATAAATAAGTAAATAGGCGATTCACAGCGGAGTGAAGATACAAGCAGGATCAAGGAAAAAATAAATAAATTGCCCCCTTGACAGATTTAGATAGAAGATTTCTAGGTAGAAGAATAATTTTTTTTTGAAATTTACTTACAGCCTTTTAATTTATATAACTGCTAAACTGAGATTTCAAGATATGACTACAACAAGAGAGGACAGCTTGCCATGTAACATGGAGTGGGGGTAGCCCTGCTGTTTTGAGAAAAGCAAGCCCTGTTGGGCTTCTACATGGTTTCACACTTCTTTGGACAAGAGCAGATATGCGGACCACAGAAGTGTGTGAAGTCAATTACTGTGATCAGTTGCTTCTGTCATTAATTGCCAAGGAATGCCGGAAGCAGCAATCCCAGCTCCCAATATTAATCTAGTTGTCTTCATAAGAAATCTCTCTCTCTCTTTTACAATTTCCAACATTTTAAAAAGAATTTCCAGTATTTTTCACTAGTGAGCCAAGGGCCTGTTGTTTCTTTTGATCCACCATAATAAATATCTGAGTACTTTAAAGGACATATTTCCTGTTCCACCCCACCCCCTCCACAAGAAACAGGCAAGAGGGTTACCTGAACTTCTTCAAAGACTGAGGCCTGCTCCTGGTTGTTCAGCGTTGTTAGATGTTTTTGGATTTCTAGTTTAGTTTTAGAAGGATGTAACCCTAACAAGCAACAGGAGAACAAATATAGGGTAAACAAAATGATTTTAGACAGGTTGTATCTGACTACAGTCAATTCAGAGTAGACCCACTGAAATCAATAGTTTTAAGTCCGTCACATCTACTTATTTCAATTGTTCTATTCTGAGTATTATCAATACCTAGTCAGGCAATATTCACAAAGTCATGTCCATCTAAAACAAGCTTTACAGACAGGGACTACACACACCACACTAAGGCGAAAAGCAGAGAAGCAAAAAACAAAAAACAACAACCCCCAAACAACAACAAAAAACAAAAACCTGAAGTGACTGTGACCACAATCTATGCTTTTACAAGCAAGGGAAAAGAATAAGCTCGCAACAGGAAGAAGACCCAGACAGCAGCCAATCACTGGGGGCTTGGTTATGGACGCCACTTTAACAAACCCTGCTGAAACTTGGAGGAAGAGAACCAAGTGGAGACATTTTGTTTGATGCTAAGCAAACTGCACTGGTTTAGCTACAGCCAAAACCATCTTTCAACCAGTCCTTTAAGATATGAGGGACAATCCCTTCTGAAGTTTAAAAGAATCCTAGGTACAGTCGTACCTTGGAAGTCGAACGGAATCCGTTCCAGAAGTCTGTTCGACTTCCAAAATGTTTGGAAACCAAAGCGCAGCTTCTGATTGGCTGCAGGAAGCTCCTGCAGCCAATCAGAAGCTGCGGAAGCCCTGTCGGATATATGGCTTCCAAAAACAGTTCGCAAACTAGAACACTCACTTCTGGGTTTGCGACGTTTGGGAGCCAAAACGTTCAAGCACTAAGCTGTTTGAAAACCAAGGTATGACTGTATACCTAACACTTTTAAAAAAACAAAGACCCTTTCTTGGGCTTGCAAAAACAAAAAAACAAAAAAAAACAAAAAAACCCAACCTCAACAACACTCTCTTGGCCTATTTTGCCCCCCAGTTTTTCTATCCAGCACATGAAAGTGTTGAAAAATATCTTTTTAGTATTTTGGACCTTGTAATATGCAAATATTTGCCAGAAAAGGACTTTTCTCCAGACTTCTCGAGTACTGCTCAAGTAGCAAAGTTGTTTTTAAATACACATAAGTTTGGCAAAGCACTTCATGCTTGAATGTTTGCTTTTTTAAAAAAAAATGTGTATGGATTATTGCTAAGTAAACATGTACCATGCTGCATAATTCCTACCTTCTATCCTTTCACATAGTTTATGCAGGCACTGCATAGGACATCCTTCACAGAGTTGGACTTGTGCTTTGGCAGTTTGTTGTATAGCAGCTACTGTAAAAGCCTGTTTCAAAGTCATCATGATCTCATCAACCTGGAGCAAAGAAAACTAGGGGTGAAGACCTGGTATTTAAGAAGGCTAATGAACAATGTATTAACTGCTATTCTATAGTAGCCCAATAGTGACAAATATCAAGCTTCAGAGTAAATAAGAACCTTATATAGAAGCCATTCTATGTCCAACACCTCTTTGTTTTGTTTTCTAAAGATTCTTACCAGAGCTTCATCTGTACATTGAAACACGTAACAAACGAAATGGAAGCCTCCATTTTCCGAAGGCTCTCTGCAGATAAATCCAAAGTGATCCACATGTCTAATTCCCTACAATAGAAACAATAATATCAAAGATTCATAAAGGCTAGGTAAAGACTTGTAATTAGTCCGCTAAGCAGCATCTTGGCATACAAACTTTTGTGAAAGGCGTGCAAAATAAATATTAACTGCAGGAAAATAAAAGTAATCCATCGGGAAATAAAAAAATATATACACACGCATATTATACAATGAAAGCCCAAGACTGGCAAATCTAAACTGCCTCAGCCCAGTGAATCTTGTGTTTGGATTACAGTGGTACCTTGGGTTACAGACGCTTCAGGTTACAGACGCTTCAGGTTACAGACGCTTCAGGTTACAGACTCCGCTAACCCGGAAGTAGTACCTCGGGTTAAGAACTTTACCTCAGGATGAGAACAGAAATCGCATGGCGGCGGTGCAGCAGCAGCAGCAGGAGGCCCCATTAGCTAAAGTGGTACCTCAGGTTAAGAACAGTTTTAGGTTAAGAACGGACCTCCGGAACAAATTAAGTTCTTAACCCGAGGTACCACTGTACACTGTTTCCTTAGTTGCATTTGATTTGTACTGAGACCAATGGGACGGAAGTCCTAAGTCCACTGGTTTTAATGGAAGTTAAGTGAAGCTAATGTAGTCTGGATCCAATCCAATCCATTTCTAATTTCTAATGAAGAGATTAACATGTTTCTTAAAAGGAGAGAGGAAGAGAAGAGAAGCAGAATATCAATAACCATTGCTTGGTATGGATCTCAGTGCCCAGAGCTTGACATAAAAGTAATCAGTAGGTTGAGTGGTGGAGTGGCATTAAGCCCAGAGAGCCATGTACTGGATGACATTTCAAAGAGCGGCCTTCAAGTTTCCATTTTGTTCATGGAAAAAAGCCACAACCCCTTCCTTCTGTCAGCAGTCAAGTTCCCAAGATATTAAAAGGAGAACAGCCAGCCAATTGCTTTCAAAAACATGAAAGCACATAAACTAATTTCTTCGCCAACAAACAAAGTAAGGCCCACATGTTGCTGATCACGTGGTGAAGTTGACAAAATATTTGGAGAACTTTAAAAAAAACACACCAACCCTCAAACATCACTTGCTCAACTGAGAAGACACTCTGGTGGAGCTCCCTGCTTCAGTAAGTGCTGGTGCATGTGAACCCCATGTCCAATTCTTAGCTGAGCTAAGATGCTTCCAACCCCCTGGAGTTCTTAAGGGATGCAGTTGACAAAAAGCCCCAGTTTAGATTTGAAGATGGGGTAAAATCAATAAATGAGAAAACTGTTACGATATAGAAGCAATGCGGCCGCGAGCTGGTAGCTTGAAAGCAAAACATAATGGGAATGTTGGGACTGTTCCGTGGGAAACAGAGGGACAGTCAATTCACAGTGCAGAGGGCACCGGAATTAGCTCAGAGTGTAATATGAGCTGTACAGGAAGTACAGGAGGAGTTTGTCTCTCGACTGCTGAAGCTTGAAGAGAGCAGACATGATTTTTGTAACGCTGCAAAGACAGAAATAAAGGAATGTAAATACGTTTCTGTCTATCTCTCTCCCCTGCCCAGGGGGGGCAGGAAAGAGGGGTGTGTTCTTCTCACGCTGAGAAGGATCGCCTATCGCGACCTCTGCCTGGATCCTGCTGGGGAATGCAGACAGGGAGGTCAACAGGAGATCAAGCCGGGTGCCTGGAGAGTGGCCAGTTTCTCCTGATAAAGGCTTGAATCCTAAAATATGGTAGCAGAGGATGGTTTTGATCCATGCAAGCAGCAAGAGAGGTTGATGGATCGTACTTCATCCTCTGCAAGGAGATAAGGAAGATATGGTAGAGTGCAGATGGAAGCTACAAGGACGGCTGAGCACCGGAGGAGGTGTTTTTGCTGAGCAACGGATTCCCTCAAGGTATGGTGAGACTGCATGTCTCTAATTGCAAGTTGTGTTGCATTATGAGAGCTTTAAAGCTTTAAGTCTAAGATGCCCAGGAGCCCAACAAAACATAACATGATTAAGAAATGAAGACTCTCTGACTTGGCACACATAACAAGAAGTAATCAGTGTGAGCAAAAGATGAATGAGTTAGGCAACAAGGAAATGCAGGAGACAATGCTTATGTAGCATAGAATACCCTTAGTTCTAGGATTCAATGTAATTCAAGGCAAAACAGTATGGCAGTAAATACAGAACCCAAAATAATAGTTTTTATAGGTACAGTTTGGTGCCTATAGGCAGATACTGTTCCCATGTGACCTTGGAACATTAAAACATACAGCATAAATGTTGATGAATGAATGATATCCATGAGGAATTGGGTAAATACTTTTATAAACCCAAACTTCTCAGATTTTTACATTTTAATATCCATTAAGGTTGTGCATCTCAAGTTATAGAATCTTGTTTCATAAGAACAGAAGCAAAACAGAATGATTTTCCCATCTTCAAGCCTTAAAGCATCACTGCCAACAGATACCATGGAAACAGCCTGTGGCTGGCGTCCAAGGGAGGATGTACAGTTGTGGCATATGCCCTCCTTTCTCTAGAGACAGCAAACAGGAGCATGTGTACAGTTTTTCCCATTGGTTGGGCCACTAGTTAAGCAATCAAAAGGACTGGGAGAGGGAGTTGGGTCATTAAATTTGGAATTTATTTCCTGTTGGTCTGAGAAAGCTAAATTTTGACCTTGAGGGCAACCTGCTAAGTGCTGACTCACAGCTTTCTCTCTCTCTCTCTCTCTCTCTCTCTCTCTCTCTCTCTCTCTCTCTCTTTGACAAAAGTTCCTTTACTGTCTGACAAACTTCCTTTAAAAAGTAAATTTCTGGGATTTGTGTATCTTTTCAAATGTACTGGGGTTAACACAGAACTTGGTTATTCAAAGGAATGTCACACTCAGTGAGCTTTGATGCCTTCATGGTTTGGACAAACTGGGAAGGGGATCCCTAATCATAGCTGTCAACTTTTCCCTTTTCTTGCGAGGAATCCTATTCGGAATAAGGGAATTTCCCTTAAAAAACGGGAAATGTTGACAGCTATGTCCCTAGTTGCTGGGAAAATGTTTGCTGAAGAAGTTAATTGCAAATGAGACAGAAATATTAATGTTACAGTGTTCCCACCACATACTGACTGCAAAGGTCATCACTACAATGGTTATAGAAATCTACCCTGACACATTTCTTAAGTGATAAGAAAATCACTCTGTCCTTCCATCAGAGATCAGATTTTAATGGGAGCAGTTTTTACAAGTTAACTGTAAAAAAACTGTTACTTTCTGCTCACTCAAATTTTAGTTTATTTTCTTCCCTAGCAGTTTATTTCCTGCACCTAAATGATCACCCAAAACTTTATAAACCATTGCCACATATTCCTCTGCATGTCCCCTCCCTTCTTTGAGTCATACGCTGGTTTTAGGGCAAAGATCCTGGCTTGTTAAATGGTGTAATGGAATTTAGTGGGAGAAAACCACTGCCCTGTTGTGGAAAACAACACCCAAGTTTTTAAGAACCAAGAAGGAATCAAATGCTTGGTACCTGAGAGCAAAATGAAATTTCCTTAAAGCTTTTCTCAATAACTACTTTTTTGGTATCAGGACTGATGATGTAAACTTCAGACTGGCCAATCTGAAAAAAATAAACAAAATATTAGTCAGTTGCGCCCTTCAAAATAATTTGTAGACAAAAATATGATTTTCTGAGACTGTAGCGGGTGTGCTGAATTTTGCATGACAAATCAGCCACAATGCAAACTAGGACTTTCATATTGTATTTTAGATTGCAGTAACTCGTCCTGGAACCTTCGGGTGAAGGGTGGGTAACAACCACCACCACACTTGTTTAGGAATTTAGCCCAACCCTGCACACGGCACAAAAGGAGCTGCCTTATACCCAATGAAACTATTTGCTCATCTAGCATCATACTTTTTGCGCTGTTATTCGCCAGGTACATTACCTGCTACCTCATTGTTCTAACTGGAGATGTCATGTGCTCTACCAATGAGCTATGTTCCCTCTCCCTAAAGATCCAAAGTACGCATGAGAGCTTCCACACAATCATTCCTTAGTAACTTCAAAAGAGGAGACTTTATGTTTTTCCATTTATGTGCACCTGCCTCTGACAGGAGTTCCATATGCACCTCAGAGAACTTTCTGAGTTATAGACTGAAGTCAGAGTTATAATCATGAATGAAAATGCAATGTCAGTATTTCCCACAAATTTAGCTCATTTTCTTTCTCTCTGGTGAGCTGGCATATTGGGAGAAACAGTGTGTCATCTTATGTGTCTATGAAACTTAAAACAGGTTAAACATTAACTGATCAATATAATCTAGTGTTACTGGAAGGTAAATCACAGAGGGCTTCTTCAATCAAACATTATACCTTTCAGGTTGTTTCAAAGGTTTACCTAAAAAAATTGATGTGTGAATGACAGGTTCTTGTTTGTGAGCACTTGCATCGTGTGGTCGTATTGTCTCCAGAGCATTAAAGTGTTCGGGTATTGTTGTAACATAATTTACTCCAGGATATCCCAAACCAAGCCACACTACTGTGGAGGGAAGTTGCTTGAAGATGGCTGTTTTAAGCCTTAGACATTACCTCATAGTCTGTTAAAGCAGAGCTTCGTAGGGGAAGCCTAGCCAGTCTTCTGTTCTGCCCAATTTTAATTGGAAGGTCTTTAAAAGTATTACACACATTTAGGCTTCCATCTTACACATGGCGTACACACACACACAAAACAAGGGCTACTTAAAATGCAGTTATGTTGAAGCTGCTCCACATGCCATAGTTTGTATGTGATAGATACAGTATGGAATATTACAGGGTGTGATCAGGTGCAGAATGCCAGCTTAAGGCTTGAGATTTTACAGGACTACTATCATAGTCTGTAAGCTTTAAGATGTGGTGGGGTTTTTTTGGGGGGGGGGAGGAGAAAAGTGAGCTGTGCTTACTTTCTACATTGATAGAGGCCCGGGCCTAAATGGAAGACATGCAATTTGCACAGGTTCTTAATTCTAACTATGTGAGGACACAGTGCAGTTGCTTGGTGGTGAGGAAGTGCAAGAACCGAAGTACTTTCCTTTATTACTTCATATCTATTTCCTTAAAAAAAGAAGGAAGATGCCAAATATGGGAAGCAGTGGTGCTAAATGGGTGCATTTGATGGAGCTACAAGATCAAGAGCCACAGCACAGAAAATAAATTTTAGCTGTGATCCTGTAGGGTTGAGTTTGGCTTTGAGGACAAGTGGTGCAGATTTATGCTACAGTAAACAGAAAGCACTCCATTGTTCTCTGTATAAAAACACACACACACACACCTGAACTCAATTAACTTCAAATCAGCTAGTAGCAATGCACAAAAGCTCTGGATATCCATTTCTGTAACCATGTTATCCAGTGTTCAGAGATGGTATCAGAGAACCAATGCAGTGTGGTGGTCACTGAGTGTTGGACCATGACTTGAGAAATCACGGTTCAAATCCCCACTCTGCCATGGGTCAGTCACTGCCTCTTAGCCTAACCTACCTCACAGGGTTGTTGTGGGGCTTAAATGAAGAGGAGGAGAACCATGTATGCCACCTTGAGCTCCTTGGAGGAAAAGGTGGGAAAGAAATGCAATTAATTAATTAAACACAACAGCTCTGTTTTACCGTGAACAACATTATCCGGTTCCCAGCAATATCCGTTGGCTGAACGTTTTGCCCGTGAATAAATCGACTTTTTAAGTTCAGAGAAACAGCATCTTCATCAAAGGATCTGACAAAGCTGTTACTTGTCTTCAGGCAACCTGCTTGTGAATCTCTCTTGAAAGCACAAGAACGCAGTCCAGGCTGAGAGTAGGATTTCCGCATCGGCCTTTTCTCCTGTTCTTCATTAACTAAGGGTTGGAAGACGGATCGGAATTTATCACTTATGGAAAATCCTCCAGAATGGTTGACAGTTTCATGTTGTTGAGCGAATGGACCAGAATCCAAGTTTTTGGTATAACTAACATCATTAAATTTTTCAATACATTCATCTATGAGGGCTGGAGGTGCATTTTTGTGCGCTACTGTCACTCGGCCACAGAATAGCACCTCAAATTTTTTGCTAAAAGGATCTTCCACATCTGAGAGGTTGTTCTGAAACTCTTCCTGCCGTGCAATTTTTCCTGCTTGTCTGATAGTGCTTATGATCTCAGGCACCTGCAAGAAAATGACAGTATCAGAGCTACTCAAATAAGAGGAAGAAAGTGGGGTTTTTAAAGTGACAGAAAGTGATGTGGGATCAGAAAAACCACTGTACAAATTAACTTTGGAAGCTAGAGGCATCTTCATTATTTGGCCATCCCAACATTAAAGGAAAACCAATATATGTGTAGTTTGCCTTCACAGATCTAACCCAACAGAGACGATTATCATATCACAAAGATTTTCAATGAAATCAGATCACACAGTAAGCTGCCAGTTATCATCACTGAGTGAAGAGAAATCAAGTGACATACATGCTTGTGTGTGAACTTGTCCTGGAATACAGAGGCTAAGATCCAAAGTGTTATGCACAGTATTCCTCATGTGCATGGGGGCTTTTTATGTACTCTAATCCCAAAGCTGTTTGTGCTCTCTTTTTAAAATCCATTGTTTTCAGTGTTTTCGAACAATGGTAGCTGCGTGTACTCTTGAGAACTACTTAATGTGATGTTTAGGGCTTGATGTCATATGGGGAAATCAGTAAATCTTTGTGCATACCTAATACCCTCCTGTTCCTGAACAAGAGAAAGTGTATTTGGATTAGGACCAGATTATGTGTGTGCATGGGTATGTTCTGGTATGAAAGGAGTTTCAGGCAGTCATAAACAAAGACAATTGTCTTTAGGGAAAAGTAAATATAGCTCAGCAAAATGCAGATTTCAAACATGAAGCCAATTCCATGAGTCTAGCATGACTGTTGTTCACAAACAGGACCATATGAGATGGCCAGATGATATTACTGCCCACACCAGGCTGCTGTACCCTAAGAAGCGGTGACAGCAGTATGGGAAGCAACTTTGTCAATTACCCACACACACAATTCTAGTATTAACAAGTTACTGGCATGACAAGGAACCAAGCATGTGGAAGTAGCTCGCAAACCACAAAAGTAACACTGAAATCACACCAAATTTTCTGGCTTTAAAAATATTTTTCTTGATTTGAAGCTTGATGGTATTAGCCTGTAAAATACATACTTTTTTTCAGATTATACTCCCCTTTCCATAGAAGGCAGCTTTTCAGAACAGAGATGTAGCTGCTCAGAATGAATGGTGAAACAAGCAGTGCAGGAGTAAAAAGTAAGACTTCTGCTCTTAGAACCATCTCTCTACATAACTAGAGAAATAATGTCCCAGAAAGCATCAAACAAAATCCCTTCTGGAAAACTCTTTTCTCTTTGTACGTGCATTCATTTGTGTGTGTGTTTTTAATGCAGGTGCAAATTTCATCCTTAACTGTAATAGAAAATATTTGCCTCTGGATTTGACAAAGACTTCAGAAGGTCTTTTTATAGATAACAGACATATTTTGATAGCATTAGTCAGAGGATTACAATAAGGAAACAAGAATGGTCTGAAAATGAGACAGGAAGAATTACTTCATTCTCTGAGCACGGTGCATGACTCAGTCAACATACAGTTTGGTTGCACTCTGAACTAATATTAAGTAGTTGTTTTAAAAAAGGAGTTGAGTAAGAGCAGAACTTGCCCTCTTGCACTTTGTAAAATGACATGCAATTTTGATGGCTCTATTTAAATAATAAGGGCACTGAAAAAATGTCATTGTTCTAAGGCTGGTATGAATAAGGACTTTACCCATATTTAGTATTAGCAGTACAATGATGTAAGTACCTAGCATTTATTTGGTCCAGGCAAAACCTTTGAGTACTACTGAGTATTAATATTTTGCCTGTGACCAATATGTGAAGTTAGAATGCTCATGTTTTATGTTATAATGCTTTTTTCCTTTGAGAAAGACCCTGTCGTCCTCCAATAAAAATTAGGAGATGAAATACTACTGCTATTTTTATAAACTTTCTTTTGCAAATAACTGTGGGTTCAGGTAATTCTAAATACACAACTTCCCATTTCATACATGTTATAGTTAGGACCCACAATCACTAATTTAGGACTGTAAATAATGATTTCAACATCAAAAGCTGCCTTATAGTGAATCAAACTACAGGCTTATCTAGGTCCCTAGACCATAGCACCTTTTTACATAACCAAGAGGTTTGTCCTTTGTTATACACAGAAAATATACCATAGCTCTAACAAAATTACTTGCTGTAGGTAACAAGCAGGCAATTTATAGGCAGGCAGTTGTAGATTACAGGTTACAGGTGACCCACAGCGGCAAACAATAGCTTCTGAATTAGAAATCCAAGCCTCTTTCTGTCTTCTAGGCACAGAGACAGTAGTACGGTCCAGCAACAGCCTTGGCTCTGTTCCCTACTGCTTATTATCTGGCAGTCCAATGGTACTCTATGAACATTGTATTAGGAGTTATGCATCCAAGTTTGATACAAAGAACTATCTGATCAAGGCACTGATATTTTGTCAGGATTCTAGCCATAACCTGTGGGATGTTACGCAGCAATCAAACAGATGCATCCCCACACAACATTAGCCAAAAATGAGGGCTGCAGGGGACCAAGTCACACTAACAGGGGAGAAAAAGCCTTCCTACACTTAGAGGCTAGAATGGGTAAAGTAATATTTGATTCTGTTCAGTACTGGCTGCACCTTCATCTTCCTCGTTTGTCTGACCTGCAACTGCACTAACATATCCGTAGAAAGCCAGGTAAACACAAAATTAATGTTTGGGTGCTCCTTCAATGTTAAAACAACATCACTGTGCAGCTCCCAGCGCATAGGAAACTTTGGGCTTGTCCACACAGGGCTTTATATTGAGTTTCAAAAAACAAAGCACAAGCAACAGAAAACCCACTGTGGGTGGGCTGCTGGTGTTTGCATTCTCTTCAGTTAATATAGCACCGGGAAAAAATTATGCAATCTGAGGGAAGGTGAGGGAAAATCCAGAGTTTGTTTGCAGTGTTAAGAAAAGGATCCTGCCCTTCAATGTCAGGAGGAAGGCTATATTATGGAAGCAGAAATATTTCTTTAAATAGAATATAATGTATTAAGTTAGTCTGTAGACCACATCAAAAGAGAAGAAATAAAATATGCTTAAAACTATACATAAAAGTGTATGTGTATGTATATATATGTGTGTGTATATATATATATATATGTATATGTGTGTGTGTGTGTGTGTGTGTGTATATATATATATATATATATATATATATAACAGAGAGAGAGAGAGTATATGTTTGTACAGCGAAATGAGAAACTTTTTATTAGATCTTTGCTAAACAAAACTAAAAATGTAAAAATGGGTGAGACGTGTCAGAATGTTCGTCTCTCAAAAAAATCAGAAACTCTACCACAGAATCATAGAATTGTAGAGTTGGAAGCATAATCTGAAATGAATTACAGATATCTTTTCCTGAGATTGGAAGCTTTTACCACAAAAGAGGCCACCTTCCAAGTCAAATACTGATTAGTTCTTCACACTGCTTTGAGAAGCAACGTTTTAAACAATCCATTCAGGATGGGAATTGGCTGATAACTATGGGAGGGCACTGAACCAGATGAGCTTCAGATCTGGTATTGGCAGAACCTGTGCCAAGAATGGATTAAGTACAGAATGATGGGTATACCTAATATCAAGATCCTTTACATTAACACAGTACTGGACAAACAGCACTGATTGTGGACAAGCATTTTATTATGCAGTTGATTGCTGAAAGAGGGAAAAATATGACTTTTCAAGCAAACTCTTTCAAGCATCTCCTAGTATTTGTACACAAATTTTCTGCTACCTCTTTTCCTTTTCACTAGCTCTCAAAAACACATTATCAGCAACAGCTAAGACATTAGGTTCCTAACCTTATTTTCCATTTTCAGGAATCAACCATTTAATATTCAGTGTGCATTTAGGAGCGCATTAGGAATATACTGCATTAAGTTGTCATGCATCAAATATAATACTTTTAGATCTGTGCCTACATTAGTGAGAGTTGTTTCAATTTCTAGAAGACCAGGTTGCTCACCGTTCAAAGTCCAGATCCAGCAGTACACTAGCTGCTGGGTATTGTCAGTTCCAGATACAGGATGTGCATTCTCTGGACAGGACAAGCAGGAACCTGCCCTGCCTTCTGTTCTATACTGCAATGGGAATGATCTGAGTCTCCCTTGACCTATTATCTTACCTTCCTACCTTTTTTACCCTGGGGCTAATTTTTCAGTTAACTTTTCTTGTAAGAACAGAGGGAGCTTTCATTTCTAACTCAGGAACTATTGATTGTCGCTGTGGATCACCTTTAACCTGTATTCTACAACTGCCTGCTATGTTAGAGCTATGCTATATTATCTGTGTATAATGAAGGACAAACCTCTTGGTTATGTAAAAAGGTGTTATGGTCTGGGAGATTGTTACGCATTATGGGGGTGAGATAAGCCTATGTCATTTTGGTGAAGTCACTAAGAAAGGGACGTATGCATTCTCTAACTGCACAACTATTGGGGAAGCTACATGCACACTGAACCTTTCCTTTGCGAAAGAGCCATTGTTTAGTGGTAGACATAATTTACATGTAGTAGGCCTTGGGTTCGTTCCCTGAAATTTTGAACTGGAAAGAGCCAACCTGAAGAACTGCTGCCAGTGAGCCAGATAAGCCTGCAGCCTGATTCGGTATAAGGCTGTTTGTTATGTTCCTATTAAATAGCAAAGTTGCTTTTGGTAAATGGCAAAGTAAAGTTAGGAAATCAGTGTGACGCTGGAGTCCTTTAGGGTTTATCGTCATTTGAGGAAGTAGGATGGTTAAAGATTGGGGAAACTGGTGTAGTTCTAACTCAACACTAACCCAAATCATTCTCGGAACTGAGACAAGTATTCTTCATAGGCCTTAAAACTCTCTGTTGCTCAATCAACAGATGGTACCAGCTACCAGTTTGTAGTACGTTTTGGATTAGGCAAGTAAGAAGAAGCGTTAAAGCTCTTTAAGTGAAATAGGGATACACTGTAGCCTTCCTTTGCTATTTACTGGAACCCTTTTAAGAAATATATCCTGCAAGCCTTACCATGCAACTTTTTCTATAGTTTCTAGCAGTGTTGTTTTTCTAGAAAAAGAGGTGCTGGAACTCACCATGTACACCTCCCTTGTTCTCTTGCAATGGTAATGGCACCCACCTGAGAGGTGCTGAAACAGAGTTCCAGGGAGTTCTGGCTGGAAAAAAAATCCCTGGTTTCTAGTCCTATAATTAGAACAGGAAATAGCCCTAGTGCTGGAGAGGATGCAGCTGCCCCATTCTAAAGATATGAGAGCACGTGTCCTTTTAAATAATGGTTTCACAAGGAATCAATAAAGTTGGCTTCTCTCACTGTGTGATATATAAATTCAATTAATAATAATAATAATAATAATAATAATGGAAGAAAATAAAAGTGTCCCTCTTTCATTGTTAAGCCATAGCTTAACAAGTATACAAGAGGCTGTCTTGTTGTGAGTCAGGCCTGCATTGACTATTGGCTTTGACTAGTAGCAACACTTTAGGATGTCAGGCAGAGGTTTCTAAAATCCCTTTAAACACAAAACTAAGTGCAGATGCCAAGATTAAACACCTGACCTCACACACAGGAAGCGTGTACTGTTTTACATAGGCTACAGTCATGTTTTGGAAATGTACAGATCACCATCTTTCTCTAACAGCAGGAAGTCTAGCAGACTGAACTACTATATTGTACAAATAACAATCCAGTAAATGTAGTTTCCAAGCTGATGGGGGGGGGGGCAGAACAGGTGTTGACAGCATTTATTTCTACATGGAAAATAGCACTGGAACATGGCAGAAATGAAGATGCTATTGCAGATGTAGTGTGGTTCTATATTGGGTGCTACATCTCCCTGACTAAATGACTAGTAGCCAGCAGTATATAAGCTGCTTCTTAAATGTAAAAGGCACATGGTGCTTATCATAGGGCATTTGAAAATAAGAGTTTCTGGGTGCCCATTTTAACCTGGGGCAGCCAAAAGATAAAGCCATCCCTATTTTAACTCCATCCATATCAGCCTCTGGCAGTTGATGTGTACAGGATTCAGATTATGACATCCAGCACAGATTTTGATATGTTCTTCTTTCTACCCAAAAAATCCCCTTGGTCTGCAGAGGGTTTAGAGGAGTATCCACAATAGCTGGGCCTAGCTCAGGTTACATTAAAATGGAAATGGACTAATTTGAGCAAAACAAATGCTAAAAGCCTTCTGGCTGCAGTCCAATACATGACGATTAAGAGGCAAACACCACTGAGTTCACTGAGACTTATCCAATCCAAAACGTGCATAGGATTGAGCCTGAGTAGTCATTTGTTAAATTTTAAATTATTGTGTTTGAGGGTGACCTGATGCTATGGCTCTTTCCTACAACCCCTCTTTTATCATCCTGATGGCTCCTTTCCTTTAAAATTCTAATTAGGGAGCTTTTACGAGTGACCATTTCAATAATTCATGTTCCTATTTTCAATGTCTCGTTTAAATCATTTAAACGAAGTAAGAGTGAATTCCTCAAAGGAGCTACTGTTGCGTCGATATTGATTCCCAAATGAGCAAGCTGATCTCGAGCCAGAATCAGCTGCACAGACCATTGTGTTTTTATAACTGGTAAAGCACTAGCAAGTCTTTACAAATTCAAAAACCAGTGTTCATATAAATAAGATAAACCAAAGATGAGGAACCTTTTTCCATTCAGATGGTGTTGGACTCCAACTCCCATCAATCCCAGACAGCAATGTTGGACTCCAATGGTCAGAGATAATGGAAGTTGTAGTCTTATCAGTTCCCCAAAGGCCACAGTTTTCCCTGTAGGTTTATTCATATGTAAAACAGATTAGTCAAAATCTGTTTAGATGGGGTTGCCATATTTCAAAAAGTAAAGACAATGACACCCCAAAAGTTGTTGAGCGTTGGTGTTGTTGCTGTTGTTGAAAACCCCAAAGCAACTTTTCGATTGACTTGCCTAAAATCCAGGACAGAGCAGGGCCCCTGGTCCACTACTGCATTGACAAAGGTTCAATATAGGGCAGCCATGATACCAGTGACAGTATGAAAAGCTGGCTAAGGAAAAGAGAAGGATCCCTGCAGGCTGTGGCTGCTAGGAGTGAAAAGGAGCAAGATGAAGTATCTATTCTCTCCTCCCTATGACTGAGGTCATAGTCTCTGAGCTTTCATGCTGCAGGTTACACAGGAAATGGCTCAGTAACTCTCACATTAGTGCTGTAAAATGATAATTAAAGCACTGTTTATCCAGTGTCTCTCAAAGGTCAGTTTGGCTCCATAAACAGTAACTGCCTAGGGATCTTTTGCTCTTCCATGATACTTTACTATATTCAGATCCTGCAAATACTATGGAGATTGTTATACATTTCTTTTCTCTATGTTAATTAGCCACTTCAGCAGTTACTATGGGAATTAAAACAGTCCCAACAGTATGGATGGTGACACAGAGCAATGGAAACATGAAAGTGATATTTTGCTATCCAGAGGCAAGATCTTGCCATTTTCTTGGCTCCTGTATGCAAGTTATAAATGGTGGAGGAGTCTCTCTTTAACAAACATCAAATTCCTTTGGAAGATAAAGAACATGTTTGCCAAACAAGCATTTCAAGGGAGGATAATGATGGTCAGCTGCACACAGAGAAGATACAGACCAATTACAGTTTTTCCCCCCTTCTCAGGTTGAACTACTAACACAACTTATACATATTTTGCAAAGCAAGTTTATGAAAAATGTGTGTGTCTTTTTTTAAAGTAAGTAGGACAGCTAAGTATAACCTGCTGCAGCCATAACCATTGCATGGCTTCTCTACCTGTTTGTTTTCAATTTTAGCTTGATCATGTGTGAAAGAAGTCTTGTACCTCTCTGCTTAGCACTGTTGCTGACTAGTAAAGAACAGGCTGCAGTAGCTGATAACAGATTGGGAGATGAACAGAGGCAAACAGGTTTACTGTCAAAAGCAGAAGAGCCCCGTCGCAGAGGGGATAAAGTACAATCTGAGTATGGTATAAAAGATAATGTGGGGTTTGAGGAGGCAGAGGTATGCATTTGCCTTCACACACTTAATGTTTGTGGCAGGCAACACTGCTGTAAAACCAGTGCACTTAAGGCAAATATGACTGCTACATAAAGTGTGCAGCCCCTCTGGCTTATCAATACAGAGGACTGAAATTCATTCTCTCCTCTCTCTTTCTCTTACACACACATGCAGAGCCTTTCATGGGCTCTATTTTTTTAAAAAAACTGCATAGATGTATTAATGCATTCCAGAAAGTCAACTGCTACTATGGATATATGCAGTGAAACACCTGTACATGCAGCTGCCACACATGACAATCTACATGTTTGTTGCACATAAGTTAGGAGAGAAAAACTCCCTATAAGACTTTTGTACTCTGGTCCTAAAAATGGGATACAGAGCAGCACACTTTGTGAAAATGTTCCAGATTATGAATCTTTAATGCCATTAAACTATAAATGGGTACCATATTTTTATTTCTCTGCTATTATGTATGAGTTCTTCTACTGACAATGTTCCACAACCTTTCTATCCGTGAGCTCCTTAATGTCCTTAGCTACCTCCAACCTTGCTGTACCAAAGAGAATTCTAATGTGATCTATTAATTGCCCAGGTCCGATACAGTCCTAAAAATCCTCTTCCAGTGCCTTGCCATGTCTTGGCATTACCACCATCAGCAAGCCAGATTGTGTCCCTGCACCCTCTCCCAGTTTGGTGTTAAGGAGTTGTTAATCCAAGGTAACTTCTTTAATCTGGACCAGTTTTGCCTGGAAATGTTTGGCAGTCCATGAGTTCCATTGCCTCTTTTGGAACTGTAATACCACAGTCTGCTTCCAACACTCACACCTGTGATATTTTCAAGAACAATGCTGCAAATTGTGGGGCCCTCTTTTGCTGAGTGCATAATTATTATTATTTTTTTGGAGACCTAAGCCTTTCCCCCTTATTTACTGAACACCTGGAAAAATGCCAGGCCTTTGGCTTTTTGCAGACAGTTTGCCAGAGTGTCTTGATGGAAAAGGTCTTTTGAGTCTCAATAAGCCACATGCTTTCCATTCTTTAAATTTGAAATATTTGTCAACAAAGGGAAAAGGATGACCCAAAATAGAGCAGGTGTAGAAGGGGCTAATATTTTCACCCACGAATTCAAAATGTTCAAAGAATTTTTTTAATGAATTGATTTAGAATGGTTAATGCTATAGTCAAAAAGAGACGGAAAAGGTTAGTGAAAAGCACAGCATAGTAACTATTAAAAGTTATCAACTTAGAACAGAATTAAGGGAAAGGCTTTGACATGTATTTTTGAACACTTAAGTTTTCTGTAAAGGCTACTGTGCTGTAAAAGGTTAGAACTAGGTCACTCCTGGGTGTACAAGGACTCTCTTCTGATCGGGTAATGACTCATGGCATTAGCAAATTCTCTGTTCCTCATCTGTAAAACAGAACAACAGCCTAGAGTACAGTAGTTTTGGTCCTTCCAATGGGCTCCATCAGCTGCAGCCAGCACGGCCAATGGACAGAGATGATGAGAGTTCTCATCCAAGACATCTGAAGAGCATCAGGTTGGGGAAACCTGGTATAGAGAAATCATGGGCAGTGCCAGCAGGAAGGGGATATAATGAAAGCTGTAAAGCAGGGATGGCAACATGTGGACCTCTAGAAATTTATGGGGTCCAAATACCATCAGCCACAGTCAGCATGGCAAGGGATTTGTAGTCCAACAACAATCAGTTAACTGTACAACGTATTGTGGCCAAGACAGTATTGTATGTCTTTACTTTCTCCCATTCTGTCAATACTCCTACTCTAAACTCCAATATGCTCAATTTGTTCATGTGACTAAGATAAGGCACACTCCCCAATTGACTCCAGAGACAAGCGGATGCCAAGAATAGATCAAGAAAAAAAGACTTATCCTACTTTGTTACTCCAAAATGTCACTTAAGTGTATATATATGGCAAGAGGAACAATCCTGAGATTATGTTTAGAAACTTGCTGGTTCCCTTCAGGACAGCCGAAGGTAGCCTAGTGACAACAGTAAGAATCCAAGACAACAGTAAGTGGATAGGTATTTCATTCACAAATCCATGTGACAGAAAGTAAGAAAGCACATAAGTGGTTAGATACTTCACTCTCCAGTTAGAAACATGGAAATTCCTGTGGGCACTAGCAAGGCTCAGAATTTTCAATTCCAGTCAGGACAGGAAATTTGAACACAGAATAAAGAACAGGAAGAAGAATAAGCTACTGCTTACTTGAGTATACAGAACACACCCTTTATACAAGACCCAGCGGTGAGGTACAAAGGTGATAAAAAATAAGCAGCTGTTTTAGTCATTTAATAAAGAGGATTATGCCTTTTTGGACAATAGAAGAAGAGGAATGCATCAATTTTCACTAACTTCATTTTCTTGAGGTGTTCAAAGATATTAGCACACAAACTCTTGAGGAAGAAATTGAAGGTATTATATTCCATAGTAAAATGTGTACTCATAAGAAAATGAGATAAATGTCAAATAACTTATGTCCAAGATTTATGTCCTCATTTTTCAATTCATTTCTAGGATGTGTTTTTTGGGTTGTCTCATATCCCCATTTTGAATCACAAACTAGAACCGGCCATCAGTTTATTAACTCTTCAGACGCACAAAAAACCCCACTTATCACATTTAACCCTTTGAGCTGCTCAGCGTCCACACTTGAAAGAAAGCTGAGTTACAGTGGAAGCTGCTATCAACACTCCAGAACAAATAACTAAAACATAAACAACCTCTGCCACTATTGCTTATGGGCTGTCCATCTCCAAACGTAGTCCGAAGCTATCCCAAAGGACTCTTTCAATTTCTGGAGTAAACTAGGTGAACTATGTTTATTCAGAACAACAAGAATGCCCAGATTTAAACTGATGCAAATTGTCTTCTTTTACATATAAATATTAAAATGTTCATACACCAACTCCTACAAATTCGCTGTAACACAAGAATTCTAGCTTCTACTGCAATCCTAAACACAAATATTGGAGAAGAATTCACACTGAACACTGTGGCACTTTCTTCCAAGTAAACATACATAATGGTTGTAACTGTTAGGCGTTTTCACTCAGATTTTGCACATTTTAAAAAGCCACTTAACTTTCCTCTAACTAAACGTTTGCTCTCCAGCAGCATTTTTCTCTTGCAGCACCCCACCATCAAAACATAGCCATTGATCTGCATATCTAAATAGAAAGAAATGAGATGAATGAAGTTTAAAACTCCTCCTACCTTCGCCACCCAGTTGAACAATGGTGACATCCTAACAAGGGGAGATGCAGCAGTGCGCGGAAAGTTGCAATTCCAGCCACTTTCTCCTCTCCTCTTTCAGCGTTTGCGCTCTCATAAAACCGCCCTCTCCCACATCTGCCTCGAGCAGTAAGCTCGTTTACTGAGAAACAAGAAAGCACTTCTTTCAGACTATTCGCTCCATGCTGCAGAAAACCACGCTCCTTCCAAGCTCTGCAAGCAACTATGAGGTCACTGGTCTCTCGCACACAATTCCACAGTCTATCGCAGAGATTCATTGCAAGGAAGGAAAAGGCTGGGTGGGTTACGCGCAGGAGTGAGATTTTCTATAGGCTGCTTTCAAAAGACGACTCCACCTACTCCCAGGGAGAGGCAGTTAAAGAAAGTACCAACAAAGTCCTGCTCTGTAGATCACTCAGGAAGTTGTGAAACGGGGCAGGTTTTTTTTATATTTAAGAGAGAACTGCAATAACATGCCAAAGAGGGTAGTTATGAACATATGCTGGCAACTTTTAAGGAGTTCTGAATAAAAGAGAGCATTCATAGAACTTACTTAAAACAACACGCACACGCACAGTCTCCCAACAACACAGCCATTAATAGGACTTTCTAGAAACATTCCAACTTACAAATAAATAATGTCACTGCTAATTGAAAATAAACGCAAAACCCCCAAATTCAGTGAATTCGTTTCTTGTCTTTCTGCAGCAGTCCTAGCCCCACTTACTTCTGAGTAGACATGATGGGACTGCAGCCTCCACTAGTACATCAATATTGGAGCAACAGTGGAATAGTGATTTTTGCAATATTAACATGAAATATATATTGGACACTTGTCCTGTACTTTATTTTTAAACATATTTTGCAAAATATAATGAATTTTGGTAATAGTGAAGTAATGTACCGTAAGTGCCATTTTCTTCCCCCTCTGAAAAAAGCAATGTTGAATTGCTTTTTGAATGTTAAATTGCTTTTGGGGGCGGTGCGGGTGGGAGGGACCGTGTGCAACTAGAAGCAAGCTTTCCTCACATTTTAAAATGTTTTGTGTGTTTAGCTTTTTGGCAACAGACATGTAGATGAATAGATTTCATGCAGTATGGCTTCATTTCTAAATAAGAGGTATGAGTCAATCTTGTCTGAAAATTATACTTGGACCCTCCTCTTACATAGAAGTTCTTTCCCTGTCCATAGATGTGCAGAGAATAATTGATGGTGCTGGGTTTGCACTCTGCACATGTGTAATGGCACTCTGCAAACATTCCTAAATAAGTGCTGTGATGAAAAACAGCAAGGCCTATAAATTTAAAATGTTACCAGCTGCCAATGAATGTTGGGATGAGTCTACATCATACATTGAATAAATTTCTTGGTTGCAGGCTTCTGGTTCTAGAAGAAATGTGAGAAACGCTGATATACATCAGATTAGTTTACTTTCATATTTATTCACTGTCATGCCAGTATTTTCACATGGCTACTTTAGGAGGAATAGCATGGCAAAGCCCAGTCTATCGGCTTGGACAAGAGATGAGCTGTCTTAAACGTCTCTTCTCAAGAGTCGCCTCTCCCCATACAAACCAACCTGAACCTGTGCTCATGATCTGAGGCCCTTCTTTGTGTGCCTCCTTCATGAAAGATCCAGAGGGTAGCAACACAAGAACAGACTGTAATGGCTTCCCATTTGTGGAATGCCCTGTCCAGGGAGGCTTGCCTGGTACCATCATTATATATCTTTAAACACCAGGCAAAACCTGGCCTTTGGCCTTTAACTATTTGTGACCTTTTAGAATTGGGTGGGATGTTTTTAACATATTTCTCTTTTCTCTTGGTTTTAATGTATCTATGTGAGGTTTATCATCTGTCTATTTGGTTGTAAATCACTTTGCATTACCCTGTGTAGGATAAAGCGACTAACAGATTTAATTAATAGTTTTAAGAATAATAATAATAACACAGCCATTTCACGTCAGAGGGAAAGATGGGTCAGCAGGAGCCACTCCATAGCCTTGGGTGAGAGACCAGCTGCTTCCTTCCAAGCTGCTCATTATAAGAACTATATAACTTTCCTTTCCATTCTTTTTTCATTCTGTTTCCTGTCTTTTAAATGTAAGCATATGGGCAGTGACTGTAATCTGTGTACAGCACTTAGCAAATCTCAGGTGCTTTATGAATCATGTTATTTAAACAGCATTGGAAAGGCAAGGCCTTTCTGCTCTTACCTTTTATTGTGTTGTTTGACCCAACGTTTTAAAGAGTGAATGTGGAGCTGACTGTCTGCACCATTGGTCACAAGCTGCTGTTATTAGAGAGTGAGTGCAGGGTTTTTCTTTCTGCACTAACGGTGGGTTGTGTCCAAGTTGAGAAAAGTTCTGTGGCTCTAGTCACACTCCTTACATACCCTCATGATCCTCCAGCAGTAAACATCATCGTTATGAGCATGAATAAAGCTACAGCTGTTTCATGGAATTTTAATTATTATTTTTTAAATGCCTAGCATTTTGGAATTCTAATCTTGTGATAGTATAGGAGATTCGAAGGTGCGTCAGCCTGAGCTATGGCGAAGTTGTGATGAAATTTTGTCTGCAGCTAATGAATGTTGTCATGGGCAGAGCTTTGACTCAACATCATCTCCATCTGTTGATGTCACAAACTGACAGCTTGCAAAGGTCAGAGAGAAGTAGCACAAAACAGATGTCTCCCAAGCCATGCCCACCAACCCCAAACCACAAATAAACCAGGACACTGTGCTTGTACACAGTGCTATTTTTCTAGAACTTTTCCCTTGTTCTCTTAGAATGGCAATGGTGCACACTTGAGAGGTGCTGGAGCTGAGCTTCTGTGAGCTCTGCTGAAAAAAAGTCCTGCTTGTACATATTCCAGACAGATGAAAAATATTGAGGATCCATTCAGGATCTTTCTTTCACAAAAGTTGTTGTTGTTGTTTTGCAATAAAAGAAAAGGCTTTAAAAAACACCCCCACATTATTCTGGAATATTAGCTGAATAACGGGGGGGGGGGGGGAATGACCCACCCCAACAACCATATCCCTATAAATGGTAAGTGTAAACTGGACAATGAACAATTAGCAGCAAAGATTGGCTTCTGGCCATAAGACTGGGGACTCCTGACCATGTTATAACATTTCTGTCTCCCAGTTGCATAGTAAAAATTAAATCTGCAAGTTCAAAAAGGTTTATTTGTGTGGAGCTACCAGGAAAGTATTCAGGTATTCAATAATTTATTTTTATTTACCTCCCCTTAATGTTTGTCCATTTGTTCCACCTCCTCTCCTCCCAAAAAAGTTTAGCAGTACAGACGTACTTAAAACAGAACTTAGTGTTTTAATGTTTATTGCAGCTTGTGAATAGATTAAGCAATGCTATTTCCAAAGGTACTGTATAGTCATTTTAAATGAATGGAAAACTCAATAATATAGTATCCAAAAAATAGCAAAAAGGAAAATTGTGCCATATGCACTGTATAATGTTTTTAAAGCTCTTGAAAACAGCATTTTATAATCTGTTATAGAGATAGACTGAACAGGGCAGCTGGATGAATTCTTGGGGTAGAAAACTTTGCCTTGTACACATTTACCTTCCAAGTCTCTACCAGAACTTCCTTTTAAAGCAGCTGCCATGGAGACAGTTCCCAGGGGAACTCAGTGGTCAGTCACTACAACAGCCACCACAACGTTGCTCATGACAGATCATTCCAGGCTTGAACAGAGTTGTTCCAGAGGGAGGCCAAACTGTAAATTGCCTCTTTGGGGCCCAGAGCTTTAGTAGACTTGCTGTCCCTATGAGGGCTGATTTCTCTGAGAAGAAGGCAGCCAACCAAGCAGAAAAAGTTGCATTAAAAAAACAAAAAAAAAACTTTGGAGCTGGTTGCCAAAAAAGTAGAGCACAAGGCCACACCTCAACAACTTTAACGTAAGTTATTGAGTCTGAATGCATGGCTTTTATGTGGGGCCTTGCTCTTGGACCTACCGGAAAATGTGGACTGCTTCAGGCCTATCAGAAACTGCGGGCTCTTCCCCACAGCCTCACATCAAACCCAATCTGGGCCATGTTGAGATAGCATATATTAACTGGCAATCCTATTCTAACCACAGAAAAGTTATATAATACATCCAATGTTACAGAACTGAAGGATATTTTTGTATTTCATGAAGCTTTTAGGGCTTGGATTATCTGACATTGAAACAATGACACGCCCCCTCAAAAAAAAAAATCAAAGAAAAATAAACCCTTTGAATCTCCCCAAAAGTTCTGTCTTATGACACTGCAGAAACTGCAAAACTGCTGGACATGAGGCACTAGAAAATGGCAACAAAAGCCACAGCTGACCATGCTAGAATGAATGGTCCCCAGGTACCTATCGTGCATTGGTCATAAGGGCCAGGTCAGCCATACTCTTTGCTTTCCTTCCAACTGACATCTCCTCAGATCTGTGTATAGTTACTGGTGCAACTCCTTTAGTTTATGGCAGCATGACAAAGGGCTCCACAACACTCGCCTTCCATGGCTTGGACTGTTCTTTTACCTTAAAGGTCCTGGCGGAAGTGAGCAAACAATGGTAGTCTTTAGTTCCAGGCATTCAGAGCAAACACCGGGAGCACACAAGTAGTGCCATGCAATTGCCTCATATCTAGAAGTCAGGGTTCATTTTCCTCTTGAATCAGGAAAGGGGGGGATCACTTGACCCACTTCACTAAACACTACACTCATGTATTGGCAACCCAGTGCTTGGCACCAATGGGCAATGCAGGTCAAAGAAAGCACAGAGCCTAGGGGGTCAAGCTACTTCTCCCTTTTATTCACTTGCCACACTTATTAGGAGTATTTATTAAATTTGTAGGCCACCCTTCATCCGAAGATCCTATGGCAGTTCACAACAGAAAAATACAAAACGAGACTACATAATAAAATAAAAACAAACCACTAACCACCCACCTCCCACAAACACATTTAAAAAGCCACAGAGTGCTAATCAGTACAACGCCTGGTTGGAGAGATATGTTTTCGCCCGGCGCCTACCAGTACCTTCACAATCTGGGACTTTGTGTACAGCCTGTGTGATTTTGGCAGTTCCTCTTCCTCCTGAGTCAGCTCCAAGGAGATTGTCTGGGACGAAAAGGTTTATTTTAGCCACAAGGCTGTAGCTCCAAGGAGGAGATGGGTAAACAGTGGGCCACTTGGTGGTTATCCATGGGCCAGATTTAGCTCATGAACCAGCAGGTCTCTACCACTACATCCTGGCTGTACTTTAAGAAGTCAGGTTAGGGAAGATGCATGTCTGTGGAGGAAGATGGCAAACCATCTGCATCTGGTAGGAACTGAAGCTGGAATTGTGTGTTTGCTTAAGGGGCTTTAAGGTGTTCCGGATGTTATTTTTTGTGGGAAGATGCCAATGTCACCACTGAATGGTTAGATGTCTGCTAGTTTTATTTTGAAGCAAAGTGTCTAAACTTAGAACTTGGTAACAAATAGGAAAAAGAAATAAAATAAAAAAAGGCCAAAGAATCATGCAATTCATAGCACCTGTGTATATAGCCCATACATAGAAGCACAGATTCATACCAAATATGTCACAACATGAACTGCTCCAACCATGACCTCAGTGTTAGCCCCTGAAATGAATGCATGGAAGCCACCAACTAGTGTGAACTTGCTTGCAGAATGAGCAAGGGTGACCTTTCTTCCACCCAGCCTCAGCTGTGAGCTTCAAGCAGGAAAGCAACCCTAAGGGAAAAACAACAACAACAAAACCCTAAAGGGTGTGTGGGAAATGCCACATATAGTTAGCCTTTCTTTGAATTCATGTGCAGAAAATGAAGCCATCCTATCAAAAAAACATCTCCTCATCCACATGAAACACCAGAATAATATTGACATCAGAGAAAAAGCTCTTTCCTGATTGGATTGATGCTTCATCTGACCCAGTTCCAAAATAATCAAACTTGTAGCTTTCATTACTTTTGGAATTGTCACAGATACACCATTTACTGCATGACAATACACTAATAGCGTCACTGATAATCCTGTCTGCATCACACTGAAAACAGATTTTAAAATAATGTTGGCCAATATGATATCAAATTGAGTGTTCAGGTTTTAATCAAGAAGTTTTACAGTATTAGAATTCCTTGGATTTTGTGTTTGTTCTCAGTAACCACTAAATCCTATCCTAGTGTTTCCTCCAAGATGGGATATGGTTTGGGCATCATTAAAACTATAGAAATGATATCTACTGGGAAATGCAGTTTTGTACAACTTATTTCATAATAAGCAATTTCTGTAGAAATTAACCATCACTGTCTATGAGAGATGTTATTGGTGGAAACAGTTAAAAATAAAACGTAGGGAAGGTATTTAGAAGAAAGTTCACTCTCCTCCCCGATCCCAATCTCTCAGCTAAAAATTCAAGTGAGAAACTGCAGTGGGAGCATCTCCAGAGTTATAAACTATTTTGAAATATAAGCTGCAGATAAAGTACTCCCCAGACTTGCAGCTATTTCTGTGAAGGCAAACTAAAGAGGTTCCAATTTCCTGACACGACTTTCAGAAATGTCTCAGGCTTGGATTGCAATTGGAGACCCACACAGACACCAACACTGTTTGTACTGGCAGATGCATTCAAGAGCAGTTTTTAGCAATCAACAGGCAAATAAAACATGATGAATGGAACTGAGATCTTTTTATCTTGTGTTGCACAGTTTGGAATACCATGATACACCTGTACTTTTCAAGCACAACCCTGAGACTACAATCCTGTGCACACTTTCCAAGTAAATATTGTTGTGAGTAAATGACTCAGAATCAATTTTCAACAGCACCACCAATGTGTAACAAAAAGACTAGAAAGAAATATAAACTTCTCTCTCTTTGTTTCTTTGTTTGATACATAATAGAACTTAAGGTGCAACACTTTACAAACTTTTATGGGAATAAAATGATTGAACTCAAGGGTACTTCTGAGTTGATGTACAGCATTGCACTACAAATCTATGTTCCAGTCAACATAAATTTCACATTTGCATCAGATTTAAGTAAAGTCAATTAAATGTGCTTAAGACAAGGATATCAGTACAGTATGTTTATCCTTTGCTTTAAAAGTATTCAAAGCCAATATCCTTGGCTTTTTGAGAACATGATCAGAACTTTGACATAAATGCATGTTACAAAACTGAAATAGGCTTTACATAAAATAGGCATAATGCAACTGATTAAGTAACTTCAGTCCCTCTGATTTTCACTGGAATGATGTAACTGCTTACTTTTCCAATCGAATAAGTTACTATGCCCATGAGTCCTTTGAATGGAACACAACAGAGTCTAAGGGTATTGCCCCATGCCTTAAATCAGCAGCCTCTGCCCTAATAGCTCTAATCAATCTGAATTTTTATTGATGTTATTGTTTACAAGGAAGACCATTGCAACATGGAGACCAATACAAGACTGAGACTCGTCTGCCTTGTAGCATAGGGTACATAATTTAACACACAAGTATTCTTTTTGGACCAATAGAAATGAAAACAAAAGAAACTTTTATTAAAATAATGGTTATCCTAGTAGCTTAAAACTTTTGCCTCCTGGCTGAGCCCTTACAAATATACACATATAGGCTGGCACTGTTCTAGCTTTGTTCACAGGATTGCTGTCCACATTAGAGAATATAATTGAGAATCAGACTGTGATATCATTTTACTTCCTTGTCCACTTGTGACTAACTGTTGACAGCTTTTCTATTATCAATAAATGCTAACTCTTTATTATCTAGGCTTATGTTGCATGGAGATAGGTCAGATTTCCTTAACCACGCAATTATTTGTTCTGAAGCTGGTAAGGGTAACAGTTTTTGATGCAGCTGGAAACCCTTATGCCTCTAAATATCAGCACGTACACAGAGAAGACATTTCATGTCCTATAGAAAAGACTGTAAAATCTATTATTTAGCAAGAAGTGCCGAGTTTTAAAGTCAGCACATAAGCTGGGTCTATGCTCAGTGGTGCCCACCACCACTCTGATTTTTGCCATGGCCTTTTCCTAAGGAAGTAATGTGATAAAATATTGCTATATATCTGCATCCTACATATTCGGTGTCTGAACGTTGAACATTTGCAAATGCCATAGCTCCACAGTGTGGCTGTTTTAGGGAACTGCAGCACAACAAGGCATCCTAGGGATGCAGAGAAAAAGGAGACATGAAAGAGGGCAGGATACTGGCAGGGGAAAACCAGTGGGTGGAAAGGCGAGTTGCTTAATCTCACCAATTAACTGTATGTGTGGTGGGAAATTGGGATTGTGGCCCATATTCCCCATAATATAACTTGTCTGCCTTGTCCTCATATGTCTTAATGTGCACACAGGGGCCTATATGTGTTTCCTTGTCCATACGAACTGTATGCTCCCCAGCTGTAAAACCAGGTGCATAGCTCCTGTTGATCAAGTTGCAAGCATGGGACTCTACCTATACATCATGTGTAACAATAAAAGGTAGATTGGATGGTGGTGGTTTTCAATGTTCACTGCAATCTCTACATTTGTCAGATCTTCCTTGCTTCTTGTCAGGACTAAGTTCCTCGGCTGGATTTTCTTGGTGCTATTTATTCAACGGCTCAGGGCCACCTGTTGCTTATTGACCACATGTGGCCTTATTGGCTGTTTCGACTTTATGGCAGCCTCCTGGAAAATCCAAGCAGGCCTTTGTTGTGGGCTGTTGATTTAGAACATCAAACTGGACTCACATTTTTCTCTGACCTAAAACATTGTTCTGCAAGGCATGTGCTTGCGAACTAGAATTTATTATTTGCTTTTGGTCTTGTTCCTGAGTTTAGAGCTGACCTATAGCTTAATGGTTGAGTTATGTGAGTTTGGCACTCTGCTGTTTCACAGAGTTCTCTCCTTATAAAGCTAAACGATTGTATTGAGGTTTTTTTTTAAAAAAAAAAATGGGGCAACAAAAGCTACTTCTCTCTTAGTGCTACAATGGTGTCTCCAATGTTACAACAGCAATACTGTATAACTGCACAAACATAGTGGAGAAAGAAAAAAACAGCTTGCTATTGTGGAGATGGGGAAAGCCTGTTTACCTATTCCCCCCCCCCTAAAAAAACACACACATTGGAAATGGTACAGGAAAGGATAGCTATGCACAGTTTTTTTTCTTTTTAAACAGGATGTTTTGCCCCAAAATTTCAGGAATAGGGACATTTGATTTGTGATGTCACAGGCACTGCCCAATGGGTGCCCAACACTGACGTTGCATTATGTTGAGTTGGATCATTTGTCCATCTGGTTCAGTGCAATCTTATCTCTGCAGTGAGTGGTAGTGGCTCTCCAAGGTTTCAAACCAGGGTCTTTTGCAGCCTACCTTGGGGTAATTCCTGGGCGTGAACCTGGAACTTTCTTTTTTTTTTTTAATGATATTTATTAAAATTTCAGAGGATAAAAGAATTACACAAAAACAAAAAGTAAAAATACAAGAAAAATACAAAATACAAAATACAGAAAAAAGAATAAAAGACACTTAAAAAGAAAAAAAAGGAAAATGGATCAATCTTTCCATACCTTACATTCACATCCTTGTTTCCCTGACCTCCTCATACCTCCCTTTTTTGTATTCCAGTTCAATTAGTTAAGTCAGCAATTTCTTTCCCTCTTTGTTTTCTCATGATCCTTTAACTTAATATACTATAACTTTAAATTTTCATCTGTTATCAATCCTTTTTTACATACACCTTTATAGCATTACTGCTTAAACCACCTAGCTTCATTCCAACATCTTTCTAACATTCATTAATTTTGCAATATTTCTGTAAATAGTCTTTAAATTTCTTCCAATCTTCTTCCACCGACTCTTCTCCCTGGTCTCGGATTCTGCCAGTCATTTCCGCCAATTCCATGTAGTCCATCACCTTCATCTGCCATTCTTCCAGAGTGGGTAGGTCTTGTGTCTTCCAATACTTTGCAATAAGTATTCTTGCTGCTGTTGTGGCATACATAAAGAAAGTTCTGTCCTTCTTTGGCACCATTTGGCCGACCATGCCCAGGAGAAAGGCCATCTTTAAAGATAAATTTGGTCATCTTTGGTCATCTTTAAAGATAAATTTCGGTAATAATTTCTCCTTTGCATAAATCACTACCCCTCTTTTTTTAACCTTGTCCGATGAAATGAACTCCTGACCCAGTCTTTTATTAATCAGTAGTTTCCTGTGTAGCCTTGTTACATGTGTTTCTTGTAAACAAATCAAGTCCAATTGTTCCTTTTTTAATAAATGAAACACAGATCTCCTTTTCTGAGGGGAGTTCAAACCATTACAATTCCAACTTAGTAGTTGCAGAGCCATGATGTAGTTACTTTGCTTCTACTCCAACTGCACCCAGTGCCTGTTCCTGTTCTGTCGGTGGTATCACCTTCTTCAGGCGGTCTTTTAGTTCAGGAGGTAAACCTGGTATATCTAAAGTTTCACTTACAAGTGCTCTTAACTCTCCTGCAACTTCCTTCTGCAGGTCTTCTCCGTGGTCTCTCCAAAATTTATCTTTGTCGTCCTCTGATCTTATTTTTATCTTCTTGCCTTTGTAGCTAAAGGATAGGCCTTGGGGGAATTCCCACCTAAAAATAATTCCGTTACTTCTCAACAGGGCAACCAAATCTCTATAGTTGGACCTAAGGTCCAAAAGATACTTCGGAATATCCTTAAATATCTCCACTTTTGACTGATGTATTTCCAAGGTCTTCTGGAAATGCAGACTCAAGATTTTGTCTCTCTCCTCTTTTGTTCGGAGGGTGATCAAACAGTCTCTCACCCTGTTCCTCCTCCCTCCTCTTCCAAGCCTAAAGGCACTCACTATCTTGAAACTATCCTTCTCCAAATCCGGGTTCCAAAAGTCTGCAAATTCCTGCGTAAGAAAGTCAGTCAAGTTGTCTTTCTCAAGTTCGGGTACGGCCCTGATCCTTAAATTCGTTTGTTTCTCCTTCAACTCAATCATAGACAATATTGACCTGTGGTCTTCAAGTTGTTTGTGTAACGGTGGTACCTTCTCTTCAACAACAGTGGCTGTATCGGTAATGGCGGATCGGTAATGGCGGTAATTTCCTGTAGTAATTTCTGAATAGTTTCTGTATTGGTATTTACCTTCTGTCCCAAATTATTAATACTTGTAGTGTTTTGGTCAATTTTGCCCGATGCCTCGGCTACTTGTTTACTTATTCTTTCCAAAGATTCGTTGATTTTACCTAGTGCCTGAGCCAAAGCATCATCAGCTGCCATACCTTTGGATTTAGGTTGTGCCGATGAGGTTGCTGTTGGTAAACCAGAAGGGCCAGATGTCGATGCTCTTCGTTGCAGCCCACCGTCTGTGCGAAATAGTCTGCCAGATCTCATTGCTTGTAACAAATCTATCTTCTCCTTCCCATCTGCCATAACCCTCAAGATAAAACCCAAGGTCAATCTCACGATCAGAGTTTGTTTTGAAGTGGAAAATTCCCTTGGCCCAGCTGCTATTGTAACAATTTCAAACTTCCTCTAGGGGGACACAGTAGCAGTCAAAAATGTCTTAAAGTAATTAACTTTTTCCTTTCGCCCCCCAATTCACAAAAAGGACAACAGTTTCAATCTCAGTTGTTTCCTGTTACTTTAAAACCAGGAGAAGCCAGTCAGCAATATTGTATCTTAGTTGTATCTCAGATGCAGAGTTAACTGTCAAAGAGTACTTTCAGCAACAGCGCAATTCTCAATACGGCTTCTTACTGTCACTGGGAACCCGTTCCAGGGTTTTAAGCGGTGGATTTTAGCTCCTCTTCCTCTCTTTTTTGCAGGGAAATAACGTTCAAACCTTCTCCCCCCTCCTCCCCTGCAATCAAGGGGGGGAAATCGCTTGTTTGATGTTCGAATTATAATCCTTTTCCAACGTCTTTTAAGGTTTCCGCTTACAAGTTCATTGCTTTACTCCATTTACAAGAACGGAAGGCAGACTTCCTGTTTATGCCTCTCCGCTTCGGTGCCAAATAATTTGTAAAGTTCCTTTAGTTCCGAAATTAACCTACTCACGGATCGTTGTTTTGCAGCCAAATTGTCCCAGGAAAAAGGTAGCGCTCTCCGGTAACAGCTACGCGGCTTCGCTCCACGGAAGAAGCAGATGACTCACAGCACCGCGCCACTTCCCCGCTCAGCTCCGGAGCCCGTAATCGGGCTCCTTTGCCAATTGGGGGGGCGCAAAAGGTGCCCGCCGAGTCCCACGGTCACAGGCTTCACCCGCCTGTGATTTCTGAAGGGTCCCCGCCGTAGCGGTGCAGACCTGATTTCCGCAGAGCCGGTTCCCTCCAAGTCAGAGGGAATCCTCCATTACCGATGGCGCCACCCCGGAAGTCCTGTGAACCTGGAACTTTCTACAGTCAAATCATATACTCTTCCTCTGAAGTATGGACCTTCCCCTAAGAACATAACTTTCTCTCAGAGGAGTACTGATTGTGCTTCTGGATCAATGTTACAGATTTTAGCAGATATTTCTTGAGCTATAAGATGGATCATTTAAATTACTGGTCGCCAAACGTTTCAGGCACAACTGCAAAAAAGACAAACTGTTGTGAGCACCACACAGACAACAAAGAACACCATACCCTATTCTATGGGCTACAAGATGCTTCTTTCAAGCCTCATTTCAGCAGGTGACCCCATGGGCACCAGGGAAGGCCTCTGAGGGAACATGAGTGCCATATTAGTGGCCCTTGATTTAAATCAAATGTAATTTTTTGCTCCATGTTTAAAATGTCTACTTTTCTGACAAGTCTGTTAAAAAGTTTATTTCTCTCAGGAGAGCTAAATGCACTCAAGTTTCAATTATTTCTGCTCCTTCAAATGAAAATCAGCTGCATCTTTAAAGTTATGAGCGACCTTACAAAGAAAATAAATGAGGTCTGCAGCATTTGACAGAAGAGAGAAAAGGGCACCAGTACAATTTTTGCTGGCATTGACATTTATATAAATCTGAGTGGAGAGGGGAGTGTTTCTCTAAGTATTTCTTCATAACTTTGCAGATTGTCTTAACATTTGCTAGTCAAATGCTATGAACAATACTAACTCTAATCCCACAGTTGAATGTCTTGTCTGGGTAATTTTAATAGAGAGATGCTTACAAAAGCCTTGGTGTCAGATATAAACAATAAATTACATAATAATCCTCCGTCATGAAGCTGAAGCTAGCAACCAATGTTTGGGGAATTTGCTGTGTCTTTTCTATGCCTTTCATAGTGGGAATAATGTACACAATCCTCATCAGTTCTCAGTCCTGACTGGCTGTGTAGTCTGGTAGCCTACTGTACTATTGATCAGAATGCCAGACACTTCCACTAGCCTTTCAGCAGTGTGCATGTATTGTATTGTTCCAGTTATATCCCACTTTTCACTAAAGGAATTCAAGGTGGCATACATGGTTCCTGATTTACTGCTTCCCATTTTACCCTAACAAACTCTGTTAGATAGGTTAGGTTGAGAGGTGGTGACTGACTAGTGCAAGGTCACTCACTGAGTTTCATGGCTAAGTGAGGATTTGAACCTTGGTCTCTCAGGTCATATTCCATTCTAAAGAATAGAAATACACATCCATGTGAAATAATATGGTTTTGTAACAAAAAGTGAACACAGTGAAGTTAATGTACAATTTGATGCTCGGTGTTATTTATTTATAGCGGTTATTAGCAGTCTTTCCAATACAAAATACACATGATAGCCTCAAAATAAAAGACTATACAATAAGAAAAACACCGCATAAAATACTAAAATAAAAGAAAATGTGGATAACTTTCATCTTTCTTCTGCTCATTAAGTATAATCACTAAGAAATAGTGGCTTTAAAATAACCTAAGAACTACCAAACCTGTCAGGCACAAAGTCATTTAGATAAACATCCTATTTCTAGCCAGTACTGAGGACATTTACAGCAAACATGGGACAAATCCAGTACTCCAACTGATCGCAACTGGGTACTGCTATACTTAACTGTCCAATTGTAATACGATACTATCTGTACTGTTGCATACTCTTCGCCTCTAGGCAAAACAAAGCTTATGTTTATGCAACTGCACTTTTACTCTCCCCTCTCTCATCCCTCCCTGCCTATCATGTCCCTAAGTCAGTTCAGAGGATATGCTGGAAGCCAACTTTGGGGTGGGGGGAATTCTTCACATTAGACTCTTGCTGTTGGTCCTAATAGTTACTTCAAATCATTATTGAGGAACTGGAATCAAACAAAGGCTGGTTACAGTATAAGCCAGCTATACAAGCCTCAAAAATATGGATTTTTCTCAAAACACTTTCCCAAAAAATATTATTCTAAGTTGCAGATTGGAATCAGGTTGACAAAGGTGCAGTACCAATTGGGTGCTATTATTATTCAGTTTTTGCATCCTAAGCAACAAATATATTTGACTGTTCAGAAAAAAAACAACCCTGGGTGGTTTACACGGACCCCCTGCAGTCCATGGACCACCAGCTGGTAACCACTGCTGTATCTTCTTGTTTTTCAGTCTTTTGGTTAAGATAAAAAATAATAAAATGCACCTGTATGGTGGCCCTCTTTTCCTCTCTTCCAACTCCAGCTACAAAGTTGCATTCTTTTACTTGAGCTTCTAAATTGACTTGGTGTAAAAAATTGGAAAGCCAAATATTTTCCCAAACTCTGAACTTTAGATACTGAGTGAAGCAACTGCTCAAAATTGTGTTAGCAGGGCAGAGCCATTTGAAAATATTGGTGGATTTTGAACAGCTTTTTGACAATTCACAATTTCTCTATTTCCAGAAATAAAAGACTTTGTGGGGTTTTTCAGTCATAGACATTTTGTTAGCTTGCATGGGAAAAGGGGCTTCTAACAGCTGAAACATTACAGTGGAACCGCGGGTTGCGAATGTGATCCATGAGGGAGGCACATTTGCAACCCACAGCGTTGTGTCTGCGTGCGCAGGCGCACAACATGATTTGGCACTTCTGCGCATGTGCAAAGCACGATTTAGCACTTCTGCACATGCGCCAAAACCCAGAAATAACCTGTTCCGGTACTTCCGGGTTCGGCGTGTCCGTAACCCGAAAACGTGCAACCCGCAGCGTTCACAACCCAAGGTATAACTGTATATGAATACCTGTTAGATTGTGAAACCTGTATACAAATCAAGATAGGGCAGCTTTTTCATCCTGAGGGCCACATTACCTCAGAGAGAAGCTTGTGGGGGCCATGTGCCCATAGTAGGTGGACCAGAGGCAAAAGTGGGCATAACGTTGGGTATGACTCTTTCCTTTATACATTCCAGCCATGCAAATGCAGATGTTTCTACATACACCCCTCCATATGCCATCTAGGATATGAGAAGCATTATTAGATGTCAACGATACATTTCAGTCAAACAAAAGCACTAAGGAAGCATACAATGAGGGGAGGGCATAGCCATAGGAAAGTGTTCTGCCTCTGGGCTTGAGGTTTCCCAGCCCAATATAAATATAAGCCCACCTTGCAGAAAGGCCTGTTGACCAGCAATTAATAGGCCAGCATGTGTTTATTGTTTGGCCAGGCCAGAATAAGTTTCTCAATATACTTCCTATGCATGTTTGTGGAATTAAGTATCAAAGACGAACACTTCAATAGCATTCTGAGATCAAAGGTTTTAAGAAGGCTTGTTTTCTCATTGAAGCAAAACCACCTGATGCTGAAATTGTTTGACTGGCCTCTGTAGAGGAGATCAAAGACTAAAGAATAAGATTTGGCGATATAAAACTAACTGGTATTTTTGTATTTCCAGAGATAGAGAATCTGTACCTGCATAGAACCTAAGGGACCTCATATGAATGTCTACTATTTCCCCTATCAGTCCATTGTAAAACTCTTTCAGCATGTAGGAAATGATGGGTTAATCACCAGCAATTGGGTTTCTCTCTCTCTCTCTCTCCTCCCCACTTTTACCGTATATTATTTTCTTGCTTTGTATACTACCTAGCCTTATTAAGAGTTCAGGAGAACTCAAAAGATTGTGCATTGCTTTATGATATTTTGGTTGGCCTAATAAAGATATTGTCCTAATATGGACATTGAAATTTTTCATTTCAACCAACCATTACTTTTTGTATTGTATAGTTATACTTTCATCTCATTATTTAACTCTAAAACTTGTATAGTACACTATACTTTCTCTCCTCCATGCACATGCTGTTGATTCCTTCCTAATTCAGGCATACCATCCTTTGCATGGTTTACATAAACGATTTGGAAATTGGGCAAGCCATGCTTTATGCAAGCCTGAGAGAAAGAACCTCTGGCCTTCCAGATGTTATAGAGTACAGTTCCCACTATCCCTGACCATTGACCATGCTTACCCCAGTAAGCTCATGGGAGTTGCAGTCTAATAGCATCTGGCTCACAGGTTCCCCGCACCTGGTGTAAGTCAAAGTACGCGTCCAAACCAGAACCTACTTTCCAGTCATGATTTCTGGTTCATGGTTGGTGCAAACCACCATTTGCCAGTTTGTTAACTTTGGTTTCCCCAAAGAAGGGAGGAAGAAAATTGGAGTGTGCGAGAAAGTGCATAACTGCACTTTTCTCTCACTTCCTTCTTAAATAAAAACTTACTGTTAATGAGTTTGCTAACCTAAGGTATAAAATGCATGTTCAATGCTATACATTTTATGTTTCACTGGTATGGCCAGGACCTAAAATGGAAAGTCCTCTCTCTTCCAGGACTTGCACTTCTGCAGAGGGACTTTTGTTTTTTGAGTAACAGATACACCCAAATCACAAACTTCCATTTTTGTTCAAAAGGCAAAGAAAGGGTTCAAAGAAAGCACAAGTCTGGAGTCATCTTGGAACACTGAACTAGCACAGTTCTTCAGATCCTGGCCAATGTCTGCTACCATATTACAGCACTCCAATTTTGCAATGCTCCTAAAGAAGAAGCCACACCATTATAACAGTGTGTGAGAGCTCATGGATCTCAAGCAAAGTCTCATGAAAAATACCCATTCTCAACTTCAAAAGCTTCCACATGGCCGAGAAGCCACCTAATGACTAAAGTAAAAACCATTCCCCAAGTTTAAAATGCTACCCCAAAAACAATCTTACGGATAGATTTTTTAAAGATACATTTGTCCTTCAGATTACAAATACCAGAACTAGTTTAGAGGCTCACTACATATTTGGCAGCAAAGTATTAAAAAAAAAAGTTTTTCTAAAGAAATATTTGTTTTACTTGGTATAAACAAGGTTCACAATTATTTGAGCTTCTTCCAAATCAGGATCCTTTTTACGTGATAGGACTTTTAGAAAAGGACAAGATGTTTATGTTATGTTATGCTTTAGAACTATAAATTTTGCATCCATTTGATGTTCGTAGCTGTGTGAAAATGTTCGGCTCTTTCCTAGAACATGATGTTAATAATAAACCGATAGCCCCAAAAGAAACTAAAACATGCACAGTCCTCTACTTAACTGTTTTGTTCTTCAAACTTTATGTCAAACTGCTCCCAGAACTAGCCAAGCAAGTAAATGTTACCATCATTTTTTCACAGTGTAAAACAAAATGGGGCATTGTGGTAGACAGCAAACAGTGATCAATAATATATATTTACAAAAGTAACTAATAATAACATCATCTACTAGTGTTTGAGGTGATTATTATTGCCATCCGTATTTTGGGAGGGAGCGGGGCAGGGGACATCCCATGCTTTTAAGTGTCCTGGTTACAACATAACATTCACTGATTGAGACCAACAGTTCTCAAAGCAAGGGACACTCAAGCCATTCTGTTTTCACAATGTGACATCATATAGCTACTAAAGATCAGAACTCCAGGCAAATTGGGAACAGAGGTAGGAAAACAGGTAGAGAAGGAACTATCAGCCTCCGGCCATCTGGAACAAATCTGTAATGCTGTTGTCACAACATATTTATTACGTAGCAGTTTGGGGCATATCAGTCCCAGCACTGTTACCCTACACTTTAGTTAATACCCACAGTGGCAGACTTTAGGCTCTCAAATTTCAGTGGTGCCCTGGGCTACGCTAAAATTCACCATCACTCCTGTCTCTCATGCTCCATTCTACAGCACTGTTGTGGCACCCCTTGCTGCACAGCGCCCAGTGCAGCCAAGCCAGTCGTGCTAAAACAGCCTTTGACACCCATATCCTGTGGTTCAAGGAATTACACATAGACTAATATTTACTAGCATGTGGTCTGGAATGGAAAGAGGTATGTATACTGCAAACTTAAAACTGGTTTATCAGTTATTCCCTTTCCTAGAGGAACTGCAATTCCATTCTTTGGGGAGCCTATGATAAGCCATATTTACTGTGGAGACGCGGGTGGTGCTGTGGTCTAAATCACAGCCTATTGGGCTTGCCAATCAGAAGGCTGTACAAAACAAAAGCAAAACTTTTATCACAAGTTATCTATGGAGTATCTATACTATTGATTCATATTACAGTAGTTTTATACTAGTTCAAGTAGCCCCTCAAAAAGCTACTGAGGGTGCTGAGAATTTTCTTTGACACCCCTGGCCCACCACCAATCTACAATTTTCATTATTTTATGCAGAAAGGAAGTCCCAATGGAAAGAAAATGGCTAAAAATATTAATAGTCCCCAAATACACTGCCATATTCAGAGATAACTGTACTAATTGAATGTTCTCTGGATAACAGAAGCTGAGAGTTAAAGACATATGGCACAAAGAGGATAATTATCACTCCCTAACTGCCCTATTTAGGGACGTGGGTGGCGCTGTGGGTTAAACCATAGAGCCTAGAAATTCGGAGGTTTGAATCCCCGCGACGGGGTGAGCTCCCGTTGCTCAGTCCCTGCTCCTGCCAACCTAGCAGTTCAAAAGCACGTCAAAGTGCAAGTAGATAAATAGGTACCGCTCCAGCAGGAAGGTAAATGGTGTTTCCGTGCACTGCTCTGGTTCGCCAGAAGCAGCTTAGTCATGCTGGCCACATGACCCAGAAGCTGTACACCAGCTCCCTCGGCCAATATAGCAAGAAGAGTGCTGCAGCCCCAGAGTCGGTGACGACTGGCCTAATGGTCAAGGGTCCCTTTACCATTTACCTTTTTAACTGCCCTATTTGCACCACTTTTACTGAACAATTTCTTCGTGCACATTGACACAGACTGAATACCAAGCATCATAGAGTACTAATATAATTTGTTTGAGAGGTCCTATATTCATGAAATAGGGGAAGGTCTGGATAAATGAATGGATACTTTATATATTGAGAACATAATCATATACAGCTTGTATGGAATAGAACTATTCACATCCACATCATGCATTTAAAGCACATTTATAGCATTTTAACAGTCATGGCTTCCTGTAAAGGATCCTGGGAAGTGTAGTTTACCTCTCACAGAGCCACAATCCCAGTAGCTTTATAAAACTACAGTTCCCTGGATTCTTTGTGTGAAGTAACATATCTTAAATGTATGGCATGGATGTCAAACCATCACAGAAGCTGCATCTCTCTACAATACAATTTATTTAAATGCCATCTTAATTTGCAACACATTTGAATGTAAACAAAAATATATCACTTACTTTTGTTTGATCATCAGCTTTGAATACGTAACAGATACTTTGGGGGTTTGTTGCACCATCTTTTATTAAGCAGGCAAAGTAGCTTGGATCATGACTGTTGTGAATCAGTTTGTGGACATGCTGCGGCTTACACTCAAACAGGCTGGAACAAATCAGAGGATCCCACTGCTGGGTTTTCCCTGTGTCTGCTTCACATCGCAGCCTGGTCGGTGAGACATAAAGCCGTATTTGGCTGGAGTTAGGCTCTTCCTTCAAGGAGTGTGTGCTGAGCTGCCGAATCTCTGCCACAATCCAAGGGAGCACTGGCATAGTGGTTAGAGAGTGTACTGGCAGAGAACCTACTAGATGAAGGCTGAAGTCTATTGAGCCATCACTGGTTGCTTCAGGATTTTTAACTTTGAACGATATGGGATCCATGTTTGAGTCATCAAACAAATTTTTGATGAAGACTTATAATTCTGAAAGGAAAGATATTTACACTGTTAACACAATTTCCCTCTTTTATCATTTAAAAGTCATGTCAGTGACTGTATAAAATTAAGCAATAAAATGAAAAGCTTATTGTGTAATATCAGACATTAACAACAGTGATTCACACTTAGGGCAAAAGCATTAAGGAATCAAGTCATATTTAAACATAGGGATGTTAAAGCCTCAGATGATTCTCAGCCAGCTATAAAGTATATTTCATTATTTAAAAGCCACAGCACTATAGTAGATTCATTCTGGTTCTTTGATATGGGTCCAATTATGAGCTACAACATTTGCATGCAAGGTTTTGTCTTCAGGCTCATTGAAAACACAAGAAAAAGCAAGACTGTTGAAGTCCAAATTAAAATATCCAAAGGTTTTAAGAAATACCGTACTTTTCCGTGTATAAAACTAGGGTTTTTTTTACTAAAAAATAAAGTTTAAAAGGGGGGTAGTCTTATACACAGGGGCAATCTCCCCCCATTTTATTAATTTTGAGTCCTCCAAAACAGGGGGCGTCTTAATACATGGGGGCGTGTTATACACGGAAAAATATGGTAGCTTGTGTAACAAGAACCACAGACTCCCACTATCCCCAGCCAGCATGGCAAATGGTCAGAGCAGACGAGAGCTGTAGTCCAACAACAGATGGAGGGTCACAGGCTCCTCACCCCGCTTGAAGATACTGAGGAGAAGGAGGAAGCATAACGACTTAGCAACACCATGGGCTAAGTAGGAAAGGGAAGACAGGGAGGCAACCACAGTTTTGTCTGTAATAAGAAAACAAGTGTGGAAGGAGGAAGTAGGAGACAAAGATTGTGTGGATGTTGGGTCTTGATTTGGGGACTAAATGATGTGAACAACCCTTCCCCCTTTTTCTTGAGTTCATATTGACTGCACATTAGCTTGCCCTTATCCTCTAGGAACTGGCCCTTTGACCTTCCTGGAGAGCATTCTTCTAAAGCAGTATCAAACCTATAGCAACCCATATATCTAGGGAGGTACAAAGGTGATGATACATCACACCACAAGAATCATATTACATTTTCTGGTCTACTATTTTTATCCTGACTTAATGCTTGTTTGCAACATAATGAAAGTTTGTGTACTTTGACAAATGTTCTCCTTACTTAAAATATGCAGTGGCTCAGCTTATAAGCACATTAAGACGATTGAGAGCAACTGTCAACAGTTCATAGCCTTTTGAACTCTGAGGGAGATAGCAAGAGTGCCTCTTTTTTCCATTTTATATAGTAATGTTCTTTTCAATCTCTGAGCTTAGCTACAGTCACAAATCCCACCATCTGTACTGCAGCGAGGCTCCTAAATAATAGCTCAGGAGTATTAGCCTCTTTCCTAAATAACATGCAGTACATAAGCAATCTCTTAAAACTAGCCTAAAATAGGACACATGAGTTCAAATTCCCATGCAGCCGTTCATAGATAGGAAAGTATCTTGTTTTAAAAGGAATGCTAGCTAAGAAATAAAATGGTGGTGCTTAAGAACTAAGAAAGGAACTGCTATTCTTTATTATCAGAACAGATTATTATTCCTGGATACACATTTGTATCCTTCTCATTTATTTACTCAGAGATGTAGCATAAAATTTCTTTTCACCACAACTGATAAGAAAGCTGAAATTTGATATATCAATCAACCAATCATTTTATTTGTAAGCTGCCTTTCCAAAATTAAAACCATGCTCAAGGCGGCTTACAACATATAAAAAATCACATAACAACAGTGGTCAATAAACAATAAACAAAACATCAAAAAGTGCACAAAAGTATATGGATCGTCCAACTCCAGAGAAGGTTGAACATGTTACCTCTCTCCCTCAAAATGTGGAGCATGGAGTCTAGTTCCTAACAGCAGTCAGTAAAGTGAAATTCAAGACACAAATTAGACAACACGTTGAGAGTATGGGGAGGTCTTAGTAACTCTCAGTTGGATGAGTGTATGTTTGGTTTAAAGTGGCAGCCAGAAAAGAGACTTGAAAAATGGGAGAAGCCACATATATTTGGTATTTTCTCCTCAACATACTTTTAACAGTAAAGGTGAGAGACTTCTAGAGTGATGCCAACTACTATAAGTAATTTTACCGTCATGTGTGTGTGCACATGTGTAACATCAGTGTAAATATTTTGAGATTAAGTGACCTGAATACTTTAGCACAGAGCTTTCCAAACTGTGTGTCGCGACATATCAGCGTGTCGGCTGCAATGTGTAGGTGTGTCGCACGAATGCTCCCCATGCTGCTCCTGGGGCTGGAAAGGGATTGGTTTAACCTCTGGTTTGCTAGTAAATCTGAATTAAGGTAAAGGTAAAGGGACCCCTGACCATTTGGTCCAGTCGTGACCGACTCTGGGGTTGTGGCGCTCATCTCGCTTTATTGGCCGAGGGAGCCGGCGTACAGTCATGTGGCCAGCATGACTAAGCCGCTTCTGGTGAATCAGAGCAGCGCGCGGAAACGCCGTTTACCTTCCCACTGGAGAGGTACCTATTTATCTACTGTGTTGCAAAATGATGCGTGTCTAAAAAGTGTGTCATCAACATGAAAAGTTTGGAATGCTCTTCTTTAGCATCTAAGAAAGAATTACAGTAAACTCACAACATATGCAGGAATTACGTTCTGGGGATCACGCCTAAACCCAAAACCACATATAGGTAAAGCCAGTGCTATTTTTCTAGAAAAAGAGGTGCCGGAACTCACCATGAACACCTCCCCTGTTCTCTTAGAATGGCAATGGTGCCCACCTGAGAGGTGCTGGAACTGAGTTCCGGTGAGCTGAAAAAAAGCCCTGGTCAAAGCACACTGAGTTCAATGGCAGGTGGGATTGCTAAATCATTTTCCACAGAATCGTGCCTGCTTTCTGTCCCCTTTTTTTTGTGTGCTATGCACATAAAGCTGAATGTGCACAAGTTAAATGCAAGTGAATTGTATTTACTGTACTTAAATTAGGACATTATCACTTTGTGCAGGTGCTTATAACAGTTCTAAGAATCCAGACTTTCCATTTGGGGGAGGGGAAACCCCACCTCTCTCAGTGATGAAGCTGGGAACCACTCAGCTTCATTGCTGGGTTCCCAGGGAGCAGGGCTTCTGGGGCAGACCAAAGAGAAGACTCTAGGGGTCTGGTCCACTCCAGGAACATAAAAAGAGGACACAACCAACTTCCACCACAGTCCCCCGCTGATCTTTCCACCCACCCTCTAATGCTATTCTTTGTAATTTTGCTTTTATCTAATATTTAATTGTCACAACTTTCCTATGGTGGAAAAGGCACTGGGCTGAATCCTTAGAAGGGAGGGGCAGGCAAAGGTCACCATTTTTCAGCTAAGGAGATTCCCCTTAAGCGATCTTGGAGGGCAGAGTTTTCTGTCCTGAAGCCCAGTTTGGGGGTTGATGAGCCATGGCACCCTCGCCTCAGTGGCCTGGGGAGGTTCTCTGTAAGTGGTTCATACTGTGCGGAAATCTCAAAATTGGTCAATCTTTGCTGTCAAGACACAGCTCATCACCCAACAGGCTGCCTTGGTGATCACATGGATATAGGCCTTCGCTTTGCCAAAGCTCTTGCGCTGTAATCAATAAAGCTATGGCCTCCCCCCCCCCAACTTGTCATTTTTACTGATTGCTTCCCACACCCCAGAGCTACACTGCACATGGGCCTACAATGCACATACAAGGTGGACTTGAGTTTAGATAAATGGCCTCCACAGATTTAGTAACCTTGGCATCTTGGGATCAGTAACCTTGACCTATATGTGAATTGAGTCACTCTGCTTATAGACGTTTTGCAGATGCCTGATTCACCATCTACCCAAAGCACTGGCCATGGTGCAGGCTATAGTCTATTACTCCTCAAGAGGACATAATTGAGGGCTGGGAACATCACCCATTTAAAATCCTGGAGAGCCACTGCTGGTCAGTGTGGCCAATACTGAGTTAGATGGACCAGTGGTCTGACTGAGTAAAGGATAGCTCCCTACCTTCCTAACTACTCTAAGCAGTTTTCCCCTCTATGACTACAGCTACCCTTAAATATTCAGCTATGACGCATTTTGTAACCTTTCCCCTCTTTTATGCCCTGTCTCTGTAATTTTAATACTGCTAAAAATCCTTTCCAAGCCCTTTACAAACATCAAGCTTGAAACCAGAGTGTACTGTGCTATGTATAACATTACTTTGCATGCTTCACTCTGAGCAGCACAATTGGAGTTTATTGCTGTGACATTCCTGAGACATTATTTTTACCCATAATACTCCAAGTGCACACCCTAAATACAGCACAAGCAAACTCCAAAGAGAAAAGTTGCTAACCAACCCGTACATTTTGGATTATTCTCCACTAGGAAATATTATATCCCTCATTGTACTTGTACAGATGACGCTGGTTACAATATTTGGTTATTTTTGGAGTGAAGAAGGGGTTATCATCTTGCAATTTAAAAAGGAAACTGCCTCCCAAATTACATGCTTATTGCTAGGTTGTTTATGCTTCCATCATCACTAACGCAGGTGAACTTGTATCTCACTGGGATTTCAACATTACAGCAAAATCCCAGACTGAAATTGTATCCTAAGCTCCGCAGTGCTAAATGGCAGAGTGACCCTCTATCACTTGATCTCTGAACAGAAGAGAAAACCACACAAGTGCAGTGCTGAGTTATGAGCAAAGTTGGCACCTTTAGTTCTACAATTTGTTACTGGCACAAGTTAGAGCCTACAAAGTACATTCAAAGCTGCCTTTGAATCTCAACAGGATGATGCACTGAGAGATAAATCTATGCCTGTCTCTTAGAAAATGGAAATGAATGCACACAAAACACTTCTTTTTAATCTTGATATATGCATGATATCCACATGATAAAAAATAAAAAGCAAAACTCAACTTTACTTCCAAATATGCCACTTTCACCTGGCATATTACATTAATTTTAGTGCTGGTACTGTCGTAAGCTTTGGGAGCTAGATGAAAAGCAGGGTAAGTGGCAAAAGGTGCGTTCATCAGGAAACGTATTAAACATGCTTTTAACCAAATATTTGTGGGATTCCAACCAGACATCATTGCTCATACCAACAGATTAATTACGATCGAGTTGAGAGAGGACAAAAACAAGCAAACATGCAAACAAAAAACCAACATTTAATGCATTTTTGTAGACCTAAAACTGTTTATATACAGAGAGAGAGAGAGAGAGAGAGAGAGCTGTCCTAGTTTTCACAATCCTTCTACTGTGATTTATTGATGCAACAATTATTGAAGGGAAGTTGTCAGTGTCAGCAATGCCAGTCATTAAAACGTTCCCATTTGGCATCCGCAGCTTCCTTCTAACTGTGCAAAGCTGGCTGCGGTTGTGAGACCACAAAGCCAAAGCGTAGCTGAGTAAGATCTATATTCCTCAGTCCCAATTGAAGTGAGGCCCAAGGCATGCTTACTGGAGGGCATGGGACCCAACTCCTAGTGGGCAAGGTTCCTTTGCCCCCAAAAAGATTTGAGGCCCCCCCCAAAAAAAACACCTTAATGGGCATTGCCATTCAAATGGTGTTTGTGTGTGTGCTGCATCATGTGATCAATTAAGTGGGGCAGGATTTACCTGTCTCCTCTCCTCCAATATTTATTCAAATTGGCACACATGGGCGTAGCCAAGGGGGCACCGTGGGGGGCAGCTGCCCCCTCCTTATCAATACAAATCAATACAAATCTGAGGTTCTTCTGGCCCCTCCCAACAAAAATCCTGTCTACGCCTATGTTGACACTCCTGCTGGAGGGTGAGGCGAACCCCACCAAACGCAGCGGGGGGGGGGGGTATTTCCATTGCATAACAGCGTCCATTGATTTCCATGCCACCTTTCACAGTTCCCTGTGAAAATCCAGACTGTAAGCTCCTCGGGGCAGAGAGACCACGTCCCTCGGCGAAGCCTCTTGCCCACATACGGTCATAGTGGAAGCAGCAGCAACAACACCACGTGGTTGTTCCGTATCGCCACGGGGTGTGTGGGGTGTCTGGGTGGGTTAGGTGGGTGCTGCGCCCTCCTCCCCACCCCCCGCCCCCGCCCCAGAAGCAGCGTCAATCAACCTGCAAAGGGAGAAAAAGTATGAAGGGAGTTGGGGGTGGGGGCCGGTGAGAGAAGATCACTCACCGATCAGCAGCAGCAGCAGCAGCCTGGCAGGATGAGTGTGTGCCTTGAAAGGAAGTGCGCCGTCTGCGGCTCGCGAAGAGATGTCAGCGAAGAGGCGAGGAAGATGAAGACCGAGAGAGGAAGGCGGAACTCTCCCGCCTCGTCCCTGAGGGGACGGCAATGTCCCGCGGTCGACGAGGAAGTTGGCCGGGGCGCAAGCGGCTCCTGTTGCTTCGTTCGCTACGTGACCGGCGTCGCTCGCTCCCCCGCCCCCGGGGCTGTCAAAGGCGGGCGGGCGGGTTGTGAGGCGGCGGCGTCCCCTTGAGGGAGAAACGACGAACGGAGGAGCGGCTCCCTCACAGCGCCCTCTCTGGGCTGCCCCGCCGCGCCCGCCTCTCCCCCGAGGGCGCAGCTGAGGCGGGGGAGGGAAGAGCCGCAACAAGCCGGCACATGCACCGGCGGCAATGGCTCCTTATCCAGCCGCGTCTCTCGAGGGAGAGAGGAGGAGGAAGGACCGGGCCGAGCCGAGCCGGGGTGGGGGGGTAGGCGGCCTCGGAGGGGCCATGAAGGAGTTGCGCGCTGTAAAAATAGAAGTTTCCACAGGCCGCGAGCGAAGCCTGGGGATGTGGGGGTGATGAGGCGAAGCGGGTTGGCGCGCTTTTCCTCTCAGAATAATCGCCTCAGAGAAAAGCACACGCAGTGAGGGACTTGGATGTGGCGCAGCAGCAGCAGCAGCAGCACCCGGTCTTGCCGCGGTCATGTGCGAGAAACAGCTGCACTGCAGGCCGGCGCGCGAGCGCGCGTGAAGGGCGGCCTCTCCCGCTCTGCCTGCCTCTCTCTTTCCCGCCTTTTCTTGCTTCTCCCCCCCCCCCCTCGGAACCCACCACAAAAAGGCGGGCGGGTTAGGCGCTCGAGGCAGAAGGGCACCACGCCGAGCCCTGACCACACCGCCGCCCCTCCTCAGCCCGAAGGCTCCTGAGGGTGATGAAGGCACAGTCCTCACGTTCAGAGCAGAGAAGCCCTCGAGTCAGGGGTGCCAGCTTGAATAAATAAAATATGGGGAGGGGTTTTGAGAGTGAGCCCCATAGTTGATCACGAGATCCGTTTGAATGGCAACACCTATCAACTTTTGGGGTTCCTCGCCCCCTCTTACACCTCGAGTGATGACTTAGGTGGAATCTACACATATATTTTTAAACCCCCCAAAAACGTTTTGAAAAATACATTGATTTTGGTATAGCTCGCCGTGGCCATCTAGTGTCACATTTGTATATTGCACTTTGCAACACATTTAAATCATAGTTGTCAACCTTCCCTTTTTTGCGGGAAATTCCCTTATTCCAGTGCCGTTTCCCACTGCTTCCTGCTGCTATCCCGGATTATTAGATATCCCGTAGACTGTCCCCAGGACAGGTGAGGCTGCTGATCCCTTATTTTCCAGGCTGCTGATCCCTTATTTTCAAATCTCAAAGTTAGTCACATCTGCCTCTCCTAACTTGACTGCAGCCCAGTCCTGTTGTGTAGGAAGGATTTGCCACAGGGTTTGGTGGTATTTGCTTCTAGACACGCCTGGGATTTCATTGTAAGCTGTTGCCACAAGTACAGGAAAAATCAACGCTCACTTCGTTTGTATGTGCTACAAAAGGCCCAAGTAAAAAAAATAAAATTACAACCTCTTCATCTCAGGGTCGTGGGTTGGAGCCCCGCACTGGGCAGAAGATTCATGCATTGCAAGGGGTTGGACTAGATGATCCTTGTGGCCCCTTCCAACTCTACGTTTCTTTGACTCTAAGCATTTGTGAAAGTTGCATGGGTCACCATCTTCTAACAGTAGCTCAGTGCTACTAGTTTTCAATATTTGTGTCCTGTTTGTGTGCCTATGTAGATTGGACCTCCCAAATGTTGCCGCTCTGGTAGAACTAGCAACCCCTAAACCTTTATTGGTGCTTTTACGCACATTTTCAAAGGGACTCGGGCTGTTTTTAATGTTACATTTCCTCATGACTGAGGCTGCAACAGCAACTCCAGGATCCCAAGTGTGAACTCGTGGACTTTGCCCCATTGCACATGTGACAACTGCTTTTAGTGTGTCTGAGCCAGAATCTCAGACTCTCTGCCCTTTTCTCTCCTGGCTGAAAGTAAGGGGTAATATGCAACCCAGTTTAATCCCGAAAAGCTTTAATTACAGGATCCAAATGAGATTCAGCAGAGAACACTTTTTTGAAAATGTCAGCTGTCTTCTCTTTGAGGGCTAGAAACATACTTTAAAAAGGGATCTAGTCCCCAGATCAAGAATTATCCTGTGAAAATGAACCATTTCTTGAAGACCAATAGACTTGAACTCTGCTGCTTAAGGCAACAATTTAAAATGGCCAGTTTCTGACAGAATAAACTATAGCACGGAAATTTCTATTTAAGTTTCTAATCCAGAGAGGCGAAACCTGCGGCCTTCCAGCCTTGCTCAAGTTTTGCAATTACTTTCTTCTGATTCTTGTTGTAAATTCCCACAAGATCACTATTCAAACAAACCACAAGCACTGAGCCGAGAACAAACCTTGGTTACGGGCTATAGTTTGTTTGACACAAAACAAACCACAAGGCTAGGTTCAGACATAATGCAAAGCCAAACCGTGGCTTAGCTTCTGGTACTACAGCAACCACAGAACTGAGTAAAGAGTGAAATACCCGTGTTTTCTTTCCTGTTCATGCCAAGCCATAGTTTCGCTTAGTATTTGTGAACCAAGCCATAGCCTGGTACAGCAGGCTTTTCTTGTACAAAACCAGACACCTCTGAATGGTACTACAATGCATGCTAGCTAAGAGTTTGATTTGGGGAAACTTGGCCCTTTTCAAACTAGCAAAAATCCATTTCACCAAGTCAGAAGTGATCAGGGAGCTTTTTTTAAAAAAAAATGAAAAATAAAATTGTGATTTGCAAAGAAGCACATTTCTGATCAGTTTATTAGAATCCATCTGATCATATGGATTTCTCCCTTCTGTTCCACAATCACCCTGCAAGCCATAGAACCTAAGACTACAATCCAATATTGTGGGGAGAAAAAAATTGAGATCTATCTAACCAGAAGGATGACAACACACTCCCTCACACTGAATTCAAAGGACATACCGTACTTAAAATGGAAGCTTCTCCCACTTTCAGCTTTAACACTAAATCAGAACTTTGTAAAGTTTTTTGGGGGGAGGATGGTGCTGCAGGACAGCACCAGTTGCTGCAGTACAATACACAGGAAAGTATTACTGGTGTCGCATTCTGGATTGTGAAGGTACCACACCCAGTATTTCCACAATTGTTCCCATCTATCATACAGAGAGGCAGGAAAATCAGATAGGATAAAATGAAACAGGAGCATCTGATCCCCACAAAAGCCTCCTGAAAAGTGCTTGCATTTATGTCCACCTGCTATCTGCATTGACATGGTGTCTCATCTATTGTCCAAAGTAGAATTTGTTAAAATTGCTCCATTTGGTTGAATGAACCCTCTTCTAACTGAATATTTTTATTTCAGTTAACATTTTTCATATCTAGCAAAGAACTCGGGACTATATGCATTTTAGGACCGACCTATAGAGGAATGCCATCCTCATCCTGGACCCTGCAAGTTTAATTATCTTTCAGGGATTCTAGAAAAAAAGAATGTTTAAAATTGGCACAAAATAAGTAATCCCCCCAAAAGTAATCTGAATATGGCCTTTCATACCCTTAACCATGTTAGCAGCTTTTGAGACAACCATACACAGCATGGAACACAATGGTTTCTAAACATTACAAAAGGCAACTAGGGAAATATGACATTATAAGGGAGAACTGAAGGGAGAAACCTGTTTCTTTAAAACAGTATAGGGTGACTTGTGGGATTCTGGTTCATGGTTTTACCTGCATCCACCACTATTAAAAAAATCAACAAATAGATATTAATAATTTGGATTTTTTTTATATTTCTACCAAGTAGATATCAGAACAATTCCTGCACGAATCTACAATAATTAGTATTTTATCCTGGATATAATTATGAAAAAGGAAACTCTTGACCAGTGACAAGATTGTAAAGGAACAGGTAACAGTTAAAGGAAACCATTTTAACCACAAAAGCATCTACTGTATTTTTTGCCCTATAAGATGCACCAGACCACAAGACACACCTAGTTTTTGGAGGAGGAAAACAAGAAAAAAAATATTCTGAATCTCAGAAGCCAGAACAGCAAGAGGGATCACTGCGCAGTGAAAGCAGCAATCCCTCTTGCTGTTCTGGCTTCTGGGATAGCTGCGCAGCCTGCATTTACCCCATACAACGCACACACATATACAACGCCCTTACTTTTTAGGAGGGAAAAAGTGAGTCTTATAGAGCAAAAAATACGGTATTTCTGATTGGTTGCTGCTGCAGAAAACATACTCCTTAATGAGCGCCTGATTGAAACCCAACTTAGTGATTGGAATCTTTTCCCTTGGCTTCAGCAGGCCTTGAAAATTCTTTTCTAATGACATGCTTATTTTCCCAGGTCTATTTTTGTGTTGTAAAAGCTATGACTATATGCAGAACCTGAATGTTGTGTGCTTTGCGAGGATATAAGGGCAGTATTACTTTATAGTCTAAAGCAAGGAAGAGATCAGATAACAAAGCTGACATAAGGGTTGAACTGACCTTGCCAGGACTAGAGCATGTTGTTGCTTTTTGGTAACATGCCGTTTCAAATCAGGCTGGTCTGTCCCTTTCTACATATGACTTTAACATTACTGGCACTGTAAATTGAGGTATTTACACCAGCAGATAGGTCTACAAGACTAACACAGCTAATTTCCCCAGCAACTCCAAAGTGATGCAGCACCGTTGCAACACAGCAGCCACAGCAGAACAACGTCCTGTAGCATCTTAAAGACTAGCAAGTTTGTCGTGGAATAAGTTATCCTAGGCAAAAACCTACTTCCAACAAATGCAACGAGCAGGCAGATACGACGCTGGATATTTTACACACAATATAACCGCTTTGATGTTTTTTCTACAATCGAGGTATATATATTTTTTTATGAAATAAATAAATAACCCTTTCCCCTTTAAGTTGATGCTGCATGTTCTAAGATCTGTAAATGTGAAGAAATGAGTTATATTCAGCAACTTTAATACACTCGTAATGTTGTTTTAAAATACAGTTGAGTGGGACCTTTTTACTTATCTTGACTGGAAGACTGAATTGTAACAAGCCGAACCTAAATGAATATAGCAAAGCTAGTAACATTTTCTTCAACATCATATTCTATATAAAGAAGTTGTTTTGTGCTCATCCACAAAATGGGTTGCTAGCCAAAAAAATCTGCTTGATCCCAATTTTTCAATCAGTTAAGTCTTTGCATATTAATCCATTTCAGAGGCTGACAACAAATTGAGAAATAGGAACAACTGTGTGATGTTTTGATCAATGTTGCTATATTGCTTTGAACATATTCTTCCAGTCTTACTTTCAGATCTGTATTTTCAAACTTTCACTTCCGCCTAGCTACACCCTTCCTGAGAAGTTATTATAAAGTTGAGACACATTGTTGCACAAAGGCACTTGCTGACAGTAAAATTGTCTGAGTATCTGTGCAAACCACATATGCATGTCTTTTATGCCTAAGAGGAAAATAAACAGCAGGACATCCACAAACAGCAAAAAGAACAGGAAGGCGTTTTATAAACTTTGCAACACTCATTTAATAAAGAGTCAAACAGTATTTTACATTGCCATACATAAGCAGCATCCACTCTGGGCGACATCAAATGAGACTCTACAGTTCTTCCGGAATGTAGTCAAATAAATTAAGTGCATAACTGTTATGCAAATGTATGCTGAGCTTTTAAAAAACCAATCATGGATGACAGATTGGCTAGGATTCCAAGAGCTTCACATCAGTCAACAATTTCAAGAAAAATTGCACATCCTATCTCTGATTTGTCATTCAAGTCATTCATGAAGAAAGAAATTGTCTTTTTGGTAATCAAAACTTCAGGTCAGTGATTTTGAAAGAGTGCAGCAGGGGTAGGTGGCAAGTGTGGCAGGAAGATTCAAGGACAATCAGACATTTAAACATTTCAGTGTAGTAAAGCATAGCTTTTTAATTTGCAGAATACTGATAGATATATTTTCCATATAAGAGCAATAGCATCAAGTGATATCAAGGACAATCCTGGTTGTGATTCAGAATTGCCATTCAAACATGAGTGTTGGAAAAGACTCTGGGCAGCATGAGCAAAGTGTGACTCAGGAAAAAAAAGTTTGATAACCACTGCTCTAGGCAAGACATCATTGAGACAGGTAATTTTTTATTCAGCTTCCATTTGGAGGGATCAGTCATGGAAAACAGGACTCTTGCCTTTAGATAGCTAGCGGCTATAAAGCTAATGTTGTTCCCTCGATAATAACAAAGCAAAACCCAAACAAGCCAAAAGCAATTTGTAAAGGGGAGGAGCAAGTAATCAGAAATAAGCAATACAGACAGAGATCATATTCTGTAGAACCAATGATTTTTGAAAGAACTCTGTCTCAGAATATATCGGGCAACTGACTGAATAATTGTCTGATTTTCTTATAATTTTTACACTGGTTAACTACATAATTATAGAAATATGCAGTGCTTTTTTTCTAAAAAAAATGTTTAGGGGTACTCTCATTTTCCTACTTACATTGAAATACTGCCCCCCAATGAGGCCAAACTTAATTCACAAAATGTTTAGGGATATGTGTACCCCTGCATCCCCCCCAGAAAAAAGCACAGGAAATATGCATCTTGCAGAACTGAATCCATTGTCTCTGCTATTGGCAGAACTATACCTAGTGCTGTTTTGTTACAAGTTCACGATTCAGATATATGATAAACAGCCCGTGCTGTTTCAGGTTAGGCTACTGGCTTGTCTGCACTGGGGACTATACCACATCTTTGATGTGCTGATTTTATTGCAGCTGATTTTGACAAGGCAGACCCTACATTTTATAATTATAATTATAATTATTTCTGGAGTACTTCCAGTAACTAGGCATTGTGAGTCAAAAAAGAGAAACAGATTTTGCTCTCATGCTTGCAACCAAAGAGATTAGGCATGCAAGGGATGGGGAGCAAAGCTGGAAAACTAGGAGACACTGACCAGTTTGAGAATATAAGAGAGCGAAGAGGCAACTTTTCAACATGCACACACCAACAGGAGTGAGATGACTGAAAAGTTTAAAAAGTTCTAACGGAAACAAGCATGATAGATCAGGAAACTCAGGAGATCTGTATGAGTGGTAATCTTACAATCTTACAGTTGAATGCAAAGCCTTGTAACATAAAATCGGCATCCATTACTGAGCGCATTTGTAGGGGACATTCCTTGTGTCAACAGGCACTACCAACTATTTTATTAAAACCAAATGCAATTTCATCAGGAAATTGGCTGAAGGAGAATTTGCCAAGGGAAGATTTATTTCCCCTCAAAATACGAGCATGCATGGCAGATGAAACATGCAAACATACTTTTCAAAATAGTGCAATTACAGTCACGTTTGTGCACCCTTAATTCATGGAAACAAGTGCTTTATACATATTGTCCAATTAACTGTAGAAAGTATTGTTTGTGTAGAGATGAAAACAGGGACAGCTGTATCACTCTGGCTTGGGCTGCAGCTTATTCTTCTCTGGCTCAAAGAAATATTTTTCAATTGCACTGACCAGTTCATCCAGTTCTTTCTTCAGCTTTTCAAAGTCACTAAAAATGAGCCAAAAACAAAACCTGGGTTTCAATCTATTCAAATTCTCATTCACATTAAAAACAGTAGATTTATTCCCATGATATGCTAATAGGTAAAGTCCATTCTGAACTGTGGTGGTGGCTGTGATAAAGCAAAGGGGAGATGGTTTAAAATACACATTTGAAATACAATGGACTGAGGTTTTGTGGATATGACAATGAAATTTAGCTTACCTGACCCAAAACCGTGTTAAACAAAGATTTGTGAAAACTGCTCAAACAGCTATTCTGTGAAAAAGTCTACAGTAGGAGAAATCCAAATTTAACAATGGTTTGCAACAGAAAAATAAATAAACCTAAACAATACCTGTTTCCAGGAGGTGCACAAAGCTCTGAATAGTATTTGATTTTGGGTTCGGTCCCACTGGTTCGCATGGTAGCCACACATCCATTAGTAAACGTAAATGTTATCATTTGACTGCTTTTACTGGTAGGAAGCACCTAACACCACAAAAGGTAAATTTGTCACAATTTTGGCTATAACTGCATGAGACTCATATGCGCTAATGCGTAATGACTAATCATCAGCTTTCTAAGGGTGGAATTCATGGGATAAAGAAAAAACCTTTCCTGGACTCTTCCTTGTGAAAAATTGACAGTGGGGATTTCAAGAGATGTCTTTTTCTTGGGGGAGCGAAAATAAAGGATTGGGCACTAGGATGCCAAATATGACATACACTATTCTAATTTGCAGGTATCTGCAAATTATGCAGATCAAACCAGCAAGTCACCTGGGCAGCTTACAGTACCTCTATTAGGTTCGTACGATTCTTCCATCAGTCAAATGCACTGACAAAGGAACAGCATAGATTGACTAATTCTGCTAGGAATCTACATGCAGGATGAGGGGATTCAATACTATGTGCATGTTTGCATTTAGCCCCAGCATTGCTTACAAGGCAGTACACAAAACAGAGTATTTCAAAACTGTTTTTAATTTTTTTATCCTTATTAAGGGATGGGATTTGCCCTGCTTCCTGAGCTCTGTTTTCAGCTGCCAGTTCACTTTCTGAAGCCTTGTGTTCCACTAATTTCTGCCTTGGTCCTCAAACAAATATAGATGAGGGGAAGAGAAGGGGGATAGTTCCCTATGACAAGCAGAAGCACTTATCAGAACAGTGTGTCATTGAATTCCTCCCTTAGACTTTAGGATGTCATAGGACTCCCTCTGGCTACCCTCTGGAATGAAATCAATGACTTATTTCCAAATAAAGAAATTTAGACAGCATTCAGGGAGCAACAGTCGCATAGAAATAAAAGAACAAAAAGTTCCAGCTACTTACAGCCTTTTTATCAGTCTCATTACTGTCATAGCCAGTAGTTAGATCCCGTACTCCAGACACTGAAAATCTCCCACAGGTCTTTGGATAGGTGTTCTTCCCATCATAATTTCTAAGCTTCTCAAATAGCTCCTTAATAATCTTCTGATCGTGACAGATAAAATAGGAAGCTTTAGTAACATGGTAGCCGTACCTTTGAAGACAAAATAGTTACCTGTGAGCTCCATGTACCTTGCATGTAGAAAATATATTAAGTATACTATGAAATGCTCATTGTAAACTCACTCATTGTAAATGTTTTTCAACTGCTGAGACAAAGTCAATTTCTTGGTTTCCAGAAAAGCAGCCATCTCCGCAGTTATGACCGCAGCACTGACACCGTCTTTATCCAAGACCACAGGGCTGCACATATATCCTGAAGACAAAGTTACAGACAGAACATCTTTAACAGAAGCTATTTTGTCTAAATGTTCTGGACAGATGATGAAATGCAAAAGTCTGAGTTTCCATTCATTACAAATGTGATTCTATGAAATAAAGTAATCCTATCACACAACACAAGATAACAGGCTCATATGCAAGGCAGTGTTGCTTTCATATCTGTACATCATCTGGTTTGTATTAGGTGCTCAGTTGTGACTAATATTATTAAACCTAAGTCCTAAACCAAAGACCTAAACCTGGATCACAGACTGAAGGATCATTTCAAATGAATGGCCATGTTAGGAAATGCATTTCACTCCAATTTCAGAACGGTTAGGTGCATTTTAGTACCAAGATAAGGATAGCCCCAATTTTCATCTCAACCACAGGACTGATTTGCAAGTAATAATAATAATAATAATAAATTTTATTTATATCCCGCCCTCCCCAGCCGAAGCCGGGCTCAGGGCGGCTAACAACACTAAAATAGTGCAACATTATAAAAACATCAAAGAATTAATTAAAATCAAAATTGATGGCAACCATAAACTAAAGTATTGTAAAGATTGCCAAAGGAGGGAGTCAGGCTGCGCCCTGACCAAAGGCCTGGTGGAACAGCTCTGTCTTGCAGGCCCTGCGGAAAGATGTCAAGTCCTGGAGGGCCCTTGTCTCTTGTGACAGAGCGTTCCACCAGGTTGGAGCCGCAGCCGAAAAAGCCCTGGCTCTAGTTGAGGCCAGCCTAACCTCTCTGAGGCCTGGGACCTTCAAGATGTTTTTATTTGAAGACCGTAAGTTCCTCTGTGGGGCATACCAGGAGAGGCGGTCCCGTAGATACGAGGGTCCTAGGCCGTATAGGTAATGCTATATTCGGTGCCTCATCATAACGGTCCTTTCTTCCCATGTGGCTGGGATAAGTTCTGTAGAATTTACTTTGCATATAATGCTAAGCCTTGTTCATATGTAACACAAACAAGAATACTGATTTACACCTAGCAGTGGCTAAACAAGTAAATTTCATACCTTATTGTTTGTGGTTGGCTTGTTTAGAAGCAGCCATTGGTAGTTTTAAACCAGGATTCCTGGTTCTCAGGTAAAATTTAGATAATAGCCATTGAAACAGAAAGCATATTCAGCAGAAGTTCTCCTGTTCATGAAGGATGGAAGTAGCAATGTGGGAGGGTGCAAAACAAATGCTTTGCTGGGGCTCACTGAGACTTGTCTATGTTAGCATTAAATGAGCAAACTAACCCATTTATTGACATGGACATGGAAACATTTTAAGACACACGTTGGTAATATGCATGTCATCAGAAAGTATTGCCAGAAGCAAATCTGTTTTCAGTTAATTGCAGCATGGTATCCCAACCCTCAAGTACTATCATATATTTATTGATTATTGGGCATTATTATACTTAGGGAGGGAAATTGCTTAGTGGTGGTATTTTAAGTAAAGGGACCCCTGACCATTAGGTCCAGTCGTGACCGACTCTGGGGTTGCAGCGCTCATCTCGCTTTATTGGCCAAGGGTTCCGGCGTACAGCCAGCACGACTAAGTCACTTCTGGCGAACCAGAGCAGCGCACGGAAATGCCGTTTACCTTCCTGCCAGAGTGGTCCCTATTTATCTACTTGCGCTTTGACGTGCTTTCGAACTGCTAGGTTGGCAGGAACAGGGACCGAGCAACTGGAGCTCACCCCGCCGCGGGGATTTGAACCGCCAACCTTCTGATCGGCAAGCCCTAGGCTCTGTGGTTTAACCCACAGTGTTATGCTGAAATAAGCATCCCCATTTTAAAGCCAAAGCTTAGAAACAGTTAGCATCTGAACATTATCTTCCTGAGCTATCAGTAGGCAAGCATTTTCTCCTATTCTCATCAGCATAAATGCAGACAGTATGCACCTCACTGTACAGTGGTACCTTGGTTCTCAAACGCAGAAAACCTGGAAATGTTCCGGTTTTCAAACGCTTTTTGGAAGCATTTGTCCAATGCAGCTGTTGGCTATTGTTTCCGGGGTGCCTGCACCAATCAGAAGCTGCGCCATGGTTTTCAAACATTTTGGAAGTCAAACGGACTTCCAGAATGGATTAAGTTTGGCGCTTTTGTTTTTGCTATGTATTTTGTGTGTTTTTGAGGCTTTTCCGGTTAATTTGTTTTTTGTGACTGGGTGGAACCCAGTTCAGCTACTGATTGATTGACTGATTGTGTGACTGTGGAAATGGATAAAAGCCCCGCATCCAAACAATGACTATCATCAGTGCAAGTAAGAATTTTATTTTATTTTAATTTTTATCGTCTACAATACTGTCTTATTTATTTTATAGTATAGTACATTGTTTATTGCTTTCGTTTTATGGATCAGTGGTCTCGTTAGATAGTAAAGTTCATGTTAAATTGCTGTTTTAGGGGTTGTTCTTAAAAGTCTGGAACGGACTAATCCGTTTTGCATTACTTTCTATGGGAAAGCTCACCTTGGTTTTGGAACACTTTGGTTTTGGAACAGACTTCCGGAAAGGATTAAGTTTGAGAACCAAGATACCACTGTACTACAGGTAATCAGTTCTCAAGACCAGTAAGAAAACCAACAACAATCCACAAGAGTAGATGGTACATTAAACAGATGCCTATCTCTGTAAAATATTTCAGTCTAAACCACTCTGCGTTATGGAATACTTATTACCAATCGCTTCTTCAAAGGCAAATAAGACCGTTTTTCCTTGATCCATGAGCTGCTTGGCTCGGTTTCCCATCCACTTGAATCCTGTTAAGGTTTCCTGTGCAGAACAAGATTTCAGTCAGAACACTGTCTACAGGAAAATGAAATATGCTTCTCTCCTGCCCCCAAACGGCTTACTTCAAAGTGAAATCCTTCCTTGAGTGCGATTGCTCTTAAGATTTTGGAGGACACTGTGCTCGAAAGCATGTATACATCTTTGATGGCAGCGGGTTCCTGATTCTGCTTTTTCCAGCAAGTGAAGATCCACCAGCCCAAAAGAGCTCCTGATTCATTGCCAGAAAACACCTTCCATTCTCCACTGAGGGACAGAACAAGTTTAGATGGTTAGAGAGACAGTAACTCGACAGCTTAACATAAAGAAATGATAGGAACTACAGTAAAGAAATTGTGCTGAGGTTGCAGTTCCAAAACCAAAGGGATATACCATATTTTTCCGTGTATAAGACTAGGTTTCCCCCCTAAGAAATAATGTCCAAAATTAGGTGGCGTCTTATACACGGATAGTGGCTCCCCCTATTTTCTTAAATCTGAGTTCCCCAAAATAGGGGGCGTCTTATACATGGGGGTGCCTTATAGACGGAAAAATACGGTAGATACAGAGTGTACACTTTTATTTGTCATGTAATTCTACTCAATATTGATCCAGAGTAGATTCCAATGTATAGTTAGCAGAGTAACAACTTAAAGCACGTTGCAGGATTCCCAAAAAATAGACCAGAGGCAATTATATTTCATCCAGCAGAGCTTCACTGCTGCTGAAGCCAGATGAGCATAATGGTCACAAATTCAATACATTCGGGAATGGCACTGTCTATAAGAAATCCAATGGCAGGAGACTTAACTGAAACTTACAATAACTTACAATAAGTCTAAACCTTAATACTAAGCATACTATGTGCAGAACACCACACCAGAAGGAAAAGAGACAGAAAGAGAAAGTGAAACTCAGCCTCCTTCTGGCCCTACTTTTATAGTCAGCATGACCTTGACAGAAGAGATAAGAGAAGCGGTTAAAGCCAGCTGTACTCAGCTTCTCTAAAGGAATAACCCAAATATCAGGAATCTTCTGATTGCTTCTTTCACACAGAGAAGCTTCTTGAATTAATTAGAATGGGGAAGATCTCTACACATCAGATCGATACTTTCTGAACTAAGAAATGCAAACTGACATGTTTTTCCACAAATATTGGGTATGTAAGTATTTTTTAAAAGAAATTGATTTAAGATACATTTTTTTATTATTATTCTCAAGAGCATGTCCTGCCAACACTTTTGACAGTAGTCAAAAGAAAAGTAAGGCAACAGATGATATAAAGGTAAAGGGACTCCTGACCATTAGGTCGAGTCGTGACCGACTCTGGGGTTGCGGCGCTCATCTCGCTTTATTGGCTGAGGGAGCCGGCGTACAGCTTCCGGTTCATGTGGCCAGCATGACTAAGCCGCTTCTGGAGAACCAGAGCAGCACACGGAAACGCCGTTTACCTTCCCGCCAGAGTGGTACCTATTTATCTACTTGCAGTTTGATGTGCTTTCGAACTGCTAGGTTGGCAGGAGCAGGGACCGAGAAACGGGAGCTCACCCCGTCACGGGGATTCGAACTTCCAACCTTCTGATCGGCAAGTCCTAGGCTCTGTGGTTTAACCCACAGCGCCACCCGCGTCCCAACAGATAATATACATTTACATAAATAGCTCTTGGGCATTTTCAACAATTGAATTGTTGTTAAACACTGAAATCACCAAAGCAAGCAACCATACCTTTCTTGTTTCTCTGCAACAGCAAGTCGATCAGCATCTGGGTCATTGGCTAAAATAATCCGAGCTCCTTCTTTTTTGGCCAAGGCAAAAGACAGTGTCTAAAAAAGAACAGGAAAGTGAAGAGCCCCAAAGCAATAACATTTTAAAAAGAAAAGAAATATATTCAATGCATTTTATGCCAATAATAATACAAGAGGCCTATTTGCTGACAGAGATGGGAAAGTTTGGCTCAAACCCTGAAACTACCGTATTTTTCGCTCTATTGGACGCACCGGACCGTAGGACGCACTGGACCATAGGAGGGGGAGAACAGGATTTTTTTTTTCTTGTTCTCCCCCTCTAAGTCAAGGTGCGTTCTGTGCGTTCAAGGTGCGTTCACCCGAAGCCTCCGGAGCCCAGCGGGAGTTCCCGCTGGGCTCTGGAGGCTTTGGGTTCCTTTCGATCTGCTCTTTGGGGCTGGGGGGGGGGGGAGCGCCGCCAAGCTCCCAAGGCTTACGGATATCTGCCCAAATCCCGGGGAGCGCTGCACAGTGCGCCCCAGGCTTCGGGATGCAGGCTGCTATCCGCAAGCCTTGGGAGCCCGGCGGGCACTCCAGGCTTCAGCGAAAGCCTGCATTTGCTCCATAGGATGCACACACATTTCCCCTTCATTTTTGGAGGGGGAAAGGTGTGTCCTATAGAGCGAAAAATACGGTACATGCCAAAGAAAGAGACAATTTGGTGCTGATTCACACATTATTTTAATTGCACCTCTTGCAGAAAAAAGGAACACATCAAATTTTTGATTCCATGAAAGTAACATGTAGTTGTCCTCAGGATACAGCAAGGAGAGAGAAGAGGAAGAAGAAAAGATGTTTGATGGCTTTTTCAAAAGATGTAAGTACATGTCTTTAAAAAAAGAATATACATTTAGAAGATTTATAGGTTATCAGGAAAGGTTTGAAGTGGCGCAAAAGAAAGGTAGAAGGAAGAATTTTGACTAAATTGTGTTTTACCAGTACGCCTTTCCCCTCCTCAGGGTTTGGATATTTTACTGTTGGAAATTCTGGATCAGGCTCCTTCTGTTCAGGAACAGCAAATGGAGGGCTAAAGTCAAACGCCTTAAAGGCAGACTGCACAAACTCATGGCCTACACCGTGCACAGAAGTGTGGACAAATTTCAGCTTTGTCTCCTTGTTTACATTCCTGAAATTAAGTACATCAATGACATTACATTGGCATGAGCTTGTTTACTGCTAATAACAAAGAAATGCACTGTACTGTATCCTCTTTCACTAAAACTTGTTTTTTTAAAAAAGCCGCTTACGAGTTGCCCGATTCTCAACTCCAGGCCACACAACTGATGTAAGCAGACTGTGTATTCAAGCAATGTTGCGAAGACGTTCCTGCATGCACACATAGTTGCAAAGCGGTTACAACGTGTGTGCAACTCCTTCTGTGTATCTCCTCTCTGCTGGGACTGCTATAGTACCTGCTTAGATGTCTTATGGGATAAGGCAGGGAATAAAGAACATTAACGGATGAACAAAGGGAAACACACAGATCTGAAGTTTGGGACATTGCTGCCCTGAATGCCTCTCCTTAGCGGCTGAGAAAGGAAAAATGGACTCGCCACAAGTTGCCTTCCTTTCAAGGGTCAAGCAGGAATTGTCTATCTACGTTAGGCCATCAGCCGAGATTTTAATAACATGAACTCCTTTTACCAGCTGTCACCTCACCATTTGACACTCCTACTCATTTTTAAGGGATTGTCGCTTGCTAGAGATAATTAAGACAACCTTTTGTCTTTTCTTCCCTACATCCCTCATCAGTCCCTGTGGAGATGGCAGTACCGAATCAGTGACGCATGTCCTTCTGGCTTGCACTCTTTATAAAGACTTGAGGAATGAGGTTATCACCCCTCTTTTATCATCCATTCTGGGTCACCTAGCCACTGTCATACTGTCCTTTCTCTTGGCAAATCAAGATGAGCAGGTGACAGCAAAGGCTGCAAGGTTTTTAGCTGGGGCAATCAGAATAAGATCCACTATTTGACTATTGATTCAAAACCCTAAAATGTATTTTATATAACTGACTTTTTATTTCTATTCTTTGTATATCGTATTGTTGTTTTATTGCTATGGCCGATGGCTGATGCAAATAAAGATTCTTTCTTTCTTTCTTTCTTTCTTTCTTTCTTTCTTTCATCCTACATCCCTCATCAGAAGTTTGTCCCACCTTTCTCCCAATGGACAAAAGAAATTCCCATTTCTGCGTGTGGAAACCTACTTGCAACTTTCTTTCAATTTTAATCCTGTTGCACTAAAATTAAATAATATAGATTTATCCCCAAGAAGGAAGAAAAGTCATCCCTGACAGTTTACCTGTGAAAGCAGTGCTTCTGTATGTCCTTAAAGTAGTCCTTGTTAATAGATGCGTAAGGATCGTGGAGTAGGGGACTTTTATCAATCAGGCTGTCATCCCAAGCTTGAGGCCACGGCTCTAGGTTTTCTTCAATAGCTTGAGCAATTCCTTTATCATGAGGTGAAATTATCTGAGCGCCGTTTTCCCAATAAACCTAAGTAACACAGAGAATATATGCAGATTATCTGTTAATGGGAGCTTCATTATAATGTATCTACCGTATTTTTCGCTCTGTAAGACGCACTTTTCCCCTCCTAAAAAGGGGAAATGTGTGTGCATCTTATGGAGGGAATGCCTTCATCCCTCTGCCCTGCGGAGGCTACCCCAGAAGCCAGAACAGCTAGAGGGAGCGCTGCGCAGTGTTCCCTCTCGCTGTTCTAGCTTCTGCCTCCCCTGCAGAGGCTTCGCACGGATATCCCTGGCTTTTGTGGGAGGTGGGGGAAGGGACAGAGCGCACAGCTCCCTTTAGAGAGTGCACGGCTCTTGCGGGAGGTGGAGGGGAATGCTTTCGCTGAAGCCAGGAGGGCAAGAGGGATCAGTGCGCACCGATCCTGCTTGCTCTCCTGGCTTCAGGGATAGCCCCGCAAAGCCTCCTGAGCAAAGAGGGAGGAGCGCTCCCTCTTCGCTCAGGAGGCTTTGTGTTGCTTTCTTATTTCTTTTTTTCCTCCCCTAAAAACTGGGTGCGTCTTATGGTCCGGTGCGTGTAATGGAGCGAAAAATACGGTACTTAGTAGCTGAAAGTACCAGGTGTTGCCCTGGAATTCTAAGAAACCAAAAAGCATAGAGTTGTATAAACAGATAGTTTTAGAGCTGTGAGGCAGCCATGCACCATAGAGCTGGTTTGTGGGGTGGCAGGTCTGAATGTGGCAGAAGCGGTGACAGAAATTGAGCAAGCAATGACCATGAAGTAGGAGCAGATGACATGGTTGGTGGGAGCAACTGAGACAGCTGGGGCCTGAACTCTGGGAAACTGGGACATATTGGGGACAAAAATGTGGGATGGAGAATGAGGAGGCCAGGCAAGTCAAGTGCAGCAGCTCAGCACATGCAGTAGAACTGCAGGAATCACACACCAAGGGAAGAGGAGGAGAATACCTTGTATCCATTGTCTTCTTTTGGATTATGAGATGCGGTAACCATAATTCCAGCAGAAAGTTTCAGGTGAGTCACTGCATAAGGCTGTGGAAAATAAGCAAATAAAGTAATCTTAAAATGGAAGAAGACTGCCTGGAGCAACTGCCCTGTTTCCTTCACAGTTTTAAGATAATATTTATTCCTCTCTCCCACATTCTAAGAATCTCAGTACAGTATACATGAAGCTATAAAGTTCAGTCCAGAAAAAGCTATCTCTTCCAATTTCCCCCAGGCGTCCTGGTCACTAGTTATCAAACAGCCTCCTACTACAAACTCCCTGAATTTGGAGCACTTTTTAGAATTTCAGTGAAATAGTGAAAGCCTTGTTCTATTTAAACTGATCTTTGTTTATGTGATACATAGGAATTACATTTTAACTTCAACACTGTGAAAGAGGGACGGGTGAAAGTTATGTTAGGATATAGTTCCGTTCCACCTTAAAAGGAACAGGCATGTCTGTTGTGTGTCACATGCCTGTTTACTTCCAGCACAGTCTGCTGGGAACTTCCGTTTGTATGTTGCTTTTGCTATATTGCTGTTTGCTGGACATGAAGGGAAGAAGACATGTTTTTCCTTTGTTCCTTAACTATGCTGAATAAATGCCTGCAAATACTGCTTACAAATGTCTCTGTCCGCCACTTCCATTGTAAGAAGATTTATTCACTCTGCTATAGAGCGTGTCAAGTCTCTAAAGGTATCTGAGGCTTGTGTCGCTGTTTGATGCTGTTCCAAGGGAGACCGGTGATCGCCCGGCTGCTGGCTGGAGCCAGCTGGGGGCCTGCCTGATGCCCCCGTCTCCCCAGCAGTATCCCAACAAGGTAACTATTTGTCCAGAGACATGCAGTGCACTTTTTGGCTGAGTGGGGACTTGAATCAATGTCTTTCTGGACCAAGCACAGCATGCCTGCTGCTACATCACACTGAAGTATCCAGATGGATTAGCAACATGCATACCTTTGGTATCAAGAACGCATGATTTTTAAATTTCTCCTGCGTAACACCAATTCAGTCAAGATGCTATGGAATGACCATCAGGGATGGCACTCCAATAAAAGGTGCTTCCTATTTGGCCTGTTCTATTAACAACAGCAAGTATAGGCAGAGACCTTCATCTCAGCCCACATAACAGGTAAGTTCTGTGTCACAATCTGCAAAAAAAATGGAAGGTCTCCAAAGCACAGAGAAAGCAATGAGCAGAAGAACCAATTGCAGACGGTAGATGGCTCTCTTAAAATTAATCAGAGTTCTATTTTTTTTAAAAGAACTAACGATCTCATAACTAGTTTTAGTTTGACCTCATCTCATGGCAAAAACAGTCATACCTTAGTTCTTGAACAGTTTAGTTTTGGCTCCCGAATGCCGCAAACCTAGAAGTGACTGTTCCGGTTTGCGAACTATTTTTGGAAGCCGAACATCCAGCAGGGCTTCCGATTGGCTGCAGGAACTTCCTGCAGCCAATCAGAAGCTGTGCTTTGGTTTCCGAACGTTCTGGAAGTCGAACAGACTTCCAGAACAGATTCCATTTGACTTCCAAGGTACAACTCTCTCTCTCTCTCTCTCTCTCTGTGTGTGTGTGTGTGTGTGTGTGTAACATCACAATAAATTATATTTATCTACTGACCCTTCTATCAATGTATAAGTAGCATAACTGGGGTGCAAGGAGGCTAATGACCTACCACAAAAGGAGTCGGTGTGATGTTGGAGAAAAGGTACACAGGAATGCCTTGACTGATAAATGCTGTCGCAGCAAGCCTTGCAAATCTATTGGCGAGAAACATAATAATTTGAAAACAAGGAAGGAATCCTCTTGCAAAACTCGAAGAAGTACTGCACTGAGCCTAGGTGCCAGGACGAAGCCCTGGCTATTAAAGCCAACCAATCTGGTTGTGTAACCAGGGCTTTTAAAAGTTAAGTACCACTATAAGTTGTTCCTCAGTTCCGAAAGGAAACCAGGCTCACCCCCTAGTTGCCAGGCAAGCACTGCTTCTTCTCCACAACATAATGAAATAAAGGAGGGATCTCTGGCAGCCAGGGGGCAGCAGAGTACAGCAGAGCAGTTTGTGGAACAAACACCTTCTGGGTTTTCAGTACAGTACAGTGCACTTCTTACCAATAATGATATTATGTATGTATTTCATAAAATTTATATGCTGCTTGATTGAGGATTTTTCTACAATGCAGTTTACAAAAAGATATAAAACAATAAAATCATCACTAAAAAATACAACTGCAAATTAAAACATAAAGGAAGTTAAAAAACAACCGCAATAGAATAGACTAAAACAACTTCCCATAAATCTTACATACTCTTAAGTGTCCTTACTTGGGAGATATATCCCAATAAAATAGACCTCACTCCTTAGCAAGCGTGCCTCAAATTACAGCTTTAATTCCTTTCATTTTATTATTCTTTGCCCCAGTTACCTAAAGAAGAAAGATACTTGACTGGAGTGGCCAGACCCATCAAATTTTAATATTTTTATTGTTTTAATAGTGATATTTTTTAGAAAAGATGGGATTTTAAAAAATCAACCAATCAATCTTATCAGCTCATCATGGCACAGACTTTCCCTTAAGTTTAAGTCAAGAAATAAGTTCATTCTGAGGGGGCCCCTTCTCCATCTATGGCAAATCAGGCATGTCATGAACAAATCATTGTAGCAGTTGCTAAGAATACCTTTTGCTGCTACCGCCACTTGGAGGGTGAGCGCGAGCGTCATAGCCAATCACAACGCCTCTTTTCTTCAGGTCACTGAAGCTCTTTTCGAGGTACCTACAGAATCCCTAGAAACGGAAGCATACAAAGCGCCAGCAGTTTTGAAAGTCCGTCATATAACTTTGCACATCTTCTACAGAACAAAGGAAGAGGAAGCTATTGCTTGCAAAGTGAAGAAGTTGCAGCATCCTGAAATGAATATATTACAGGGCTCGTGGTGAAGAACCTTGAGGGCAGAAGAGTGGAGGCAGAAACAAGTTGGTGAGCTTCCACCTTCCACCCATGTTCCAAAAAATATGTCTCCTCTCCCCCGCAAGTGGCTTTTAAAGCATCATCTTGGGGACAAAAATCTAAGAATGAAAAGTGGTACCTGAAAGACGAAGCAACATGCAAATCCCCTTTTCTACAAAGCATACCTTTTCCCAAAAAGAAATGCTGTTAACAAGGAAGAGCCTTTTGATCAGGTAAGATAAAGAGATTGAAAACCTCAGGTCATACTTAAGGAAATACCTACTACAGTAACTTTGAGGATTGCATTTTACCAACCTAATCCCAGTATCTACTGCCTCTGCAAGTAAGGTGCTTACAGTATGGTGTGCTGGAGCAGGGGGGCCAATGCAATGTTATAAGCAGGGTGGGAAAAAATCAATGATTTTTAAAAAAACACACACACACAAAAATACTGGATTTTTAAAATTTAAATTGGATTTTTTAATTTAAATTGGATTTTTAAAATTTAAATTGGATTTTTAAAATAAAACGCTTTGGGAGGAAAAATCTTTCTAAAGATAGTTTTCTATTTAAGTTACATTATAGTCCAAAGGCTGTTTATCAGGAAATAAGAATTTGTTTTAAGTTTTTCATGTGTGCTAAAACTCAGTCTAAGTTTTTTTAAAAAAAAATCATTTAACCACATCAGATAACAAACATGAATACATATGCTATAATGTTATTTTTTCAGTTAAATAAATTGTTTAAAATGTTATTAAGGAAATGATTATTTTTCTCCTTCCAATAAAGTACAGCAGAAAAGTTGTCCAAGTATAAACAGTTAACTTATTAAACCTCACAATAATTTCAGAACTATCTGTCTATGTATTTCTAATAGTATAACCACATCAGTAATTTTTGATATAACTGTAAAACTACTCTGAGAATTTATTATTCCAAAAATGAAACCTTCATCTGGTTGTAAATATTAAGATTATACCAGCATGAATGAGTCTTTCTGTAAAAAAAAAAAAAGATTTAAATCAAGTCTTACTGACTACTGATTTAAATCAAGTCTTACTGACTAGTGATTTAAATCGAGATTTAAATCGATTTGATTTAAATCAAATCCACCCTGGCTATAAGCCATGATTTTCTGCAAGCATTGCAGAGTTATTCTTTTTATACTGCACATATGTGCCAATGTAAATGACCGTGGTGCAAGTTATGTGCTCTCTTATATACACAACACGAAAGGGGAATTGTGTTCTTATTACAGAATCCTGAATGAGAAGCTGAGCAATACTTGTCTGTGCTAATCAGGTGATTTTTTTTGGGGGGGGGGCAAGATTTATGCCTGAAAATCTGGGAAGAGCGGGATGTTGATCTTAGTCTGCTGTGAGGCTGCACTTAAGTTGGGAAGGATTGCCCCATGCTGGCTCCCAGTTGCTGCAAAAATGACTCTAAGACAGCAGTGCCATCTTTTCGTATGCATGATAAACATGAAACACTTGCACCATCAGTGCCCATGTGAAGACCACCTGGTGGAAACCCTTACACATATGGTTCTTAATTGTAAACTATATGCTGATCTCCATCAGCAATTTCTAGATCTACTCTGTATCCCCAAATGGAAACCAGAGTTGGAGGTCATACATTTTCTATTACTGGGGAATGATCAGGAGCTCACCAAGTTAGTGGCGGAATATCTCTATTTGGTTTTTTGTCGTCAAAATACACTGCAGATGTCTGATCTCCCTGGAGACCTAGAGATGTGACGATAGACCACTCTGCCTCCTTTCTTTTAGCAAATGTTTTGTGCCACTGGGGAAGTGGTAATTCTGTATTGTTTTTTATTGTGTTTTTTTTTTGGATGTTTGTTTGTGATGCCAATAAAGGGTTTGATGATGATGATGACTGCATGTAAATTGCTGCCATGTTTGTTGAATGGTTTTCTGGTCATCTGAGAAGAGCAACATAGCTGGGCTGTGGGACTTTGCCTGTCTGTGGCACAAATAATGCAAACAGCTTGTGCAATCTCCCAATTAGTGCTCCACCTAGATATTTATTCAGGTCGATTTAGTGATCTGCTATCTTATAATCCTTGCAGCAATGTGGCAATTGCATATGCCTTGCAACACTCTGATGGTATTTTTCTGTGCCTACGCTTCAACACATATCTCACTAACATTCAATCCAGACTTTATGTTATTTCAAAAATTTATAAGCCACCTTCAGGAAAAACCCTCCCAAATCGGAAGATTTAGCCTCCAAATAGTGGAGAAACTATTTCTAAAAGCTCATTTTAATCTTGCAAACTGAACAGGTGTTCCAGTGGAAAATGATGGCCATTTTGAGATGCAGTTTAATTTCTCTAAAGCTTTGGTGTGATTTTTTTTTTTTTTAAACAGCCAATCATTACAAATAGTTGCAGAGACATTAATGGTATGCTTACCCATTGAAGAAAAGCATGATTAAGCCACTGAAATGGTTTCAATTATTTGAGTCTCAACATATTGTAATTATTACAAACTTTGGGTACAAACCAGAGAAAGTTCGATGGGCTTGACTTATTGATAATGAGAGAGGCACTCAACTTTCTGTCAATTACAACCATTCTTTGAAAAACAGGCAAACAGTACTTTTAAAGAAAAATAAAGACCTGTTTGTTTAAATCTGGTACCTGAGTAGTTTGAATAATAGTCAAATCATTCATCCGAGATGTTCCTGTTCCCATAGGTGCTCGGAGGCCGGCAGTCCCAAATTCCATCCGTGAACCAAAACATTTTCTGAGTTCTTCTGTACTCTGATTTGCAAGCAGATACTTTACATTGTCTCTGGTTTTGGAATTCTGTAAAGGAAAAAGATTTCACCAGGGTTTAATTTTGAGCCCAGAATTTAGGGCACCTTTTATGGAAAACCATACCTACTTTGCCAATTTTTTTGAGGGAAGCAAGTCTTACAATGGAAAGAGTGTAACTGCAAGACTTCCATTATTCTAGGGAATCCAATTCAGAGAAATTCAGGGGTTCCTTGAAAGCTTATCAGAAGTTTGTCCATGAAGGGTCTGTAAGGGAGCAGCTTTCATAAAAGTCAGCTTTCTGGCCAGCACCAATACTGACGTTTCCTTACAAAATGCAACTGAAGGAGACACTCTCAGTTCAACACCCAACAACCCAGGCCAGGACCAGGGGCCATTTATCGTTGGCATCTGTCTGTCTCGAGAGACAATAAAGTGCGCCTCACGGGGTGAAGTCAAACTGCCCAGTATAACTTAAGGAGCGTCTCCACCCCCATCATTCTGCCCGGACACTGAGGTCCAGCGCCGAGGGCCTTCTGGCAGTTCCCTCCCTGCGAGAAGCGAAGTTACAGGGAAGCAGGCAGAGGGCCTTCTCGGTAGTGGTGCCCTCCCATCAGATGTCAAAGAAATAAACAACTATATGACATTTAGAAGACATCTGAAGGCAGCCCTGTTTAGGGAAGCTTTTAATATTTGATGAATTATTGTATTTTAATATTTTGTTGGAAGCCGCCCAGAGTGGCTGGGGAAACCCAGCCAGATGGGTGGGGTATAAATAATATATTATTATTATTATTATTATTATTATTATTATTCTGCATTAGCACCACCAAAGTGACCTACCATGGTTCACAAGCCTGGGCAGTGTGTATGGGGCCCCTGGGCTGCCCAGACAACAAGAACCCCCTCTTGGCCTTGCTGATGTGGTCCAAAGGAAAACAGAATCATTTTTTCTAAAAACAGGAGTAGTGGTGATGTAGGATAGGAGCCACACTATGCCTTCTGGTATACTTTTCACAGCGCTGGAAGGGCCCAAACTTCATAAGCAACTCGAGCAAATGCCCATAGCCACAATTACAGTCCTCAAATAGTGACTGAATGCAAAACTACCATTATATCCTTCAACCCTAATGGATGCCTGACAGCTTAATGACGTTGCCTATTTTTAGATGGCCGTGAGATTCTTTTTCATATCACAATACAGACATGTTGCTCCACATGTTATTACGGCATTTACAAAGTGCCTTGTTATGTCCAGCACTTGCCTAACAACTAAAGGCAGCTCTAGAGAAGCAATACAGGAAAGGAGTCATGTGCTCAAACCTGTTGCCGAGTTAGGCAACTCACTTCACAGAAGTATTTACAGTACCGAGCTGAAACATTCAGACAATACAGAGACTGTTTGCCCAAATCCAGCTGGTTTTTGTTTTAAAGAGGGGGATACAAACCACAAGAAGATTCGTTGTCACTAATTGTTCCTCAGGACCAGAATCACACAACAATTATCTTATAGGAAGCCACATGGAACATATTAGAGCTCTTGAAATACTGAGAATCTTTACATTTGGCCTTCTGTGCCGAATGTAAAGATTACAGCTGACGACTGCAGCTTCAAAGAAAGTTGGCCCCAAGACTTTGTGCTGGAAATGTTCTACAGTAAAAATCTGAACCATTCTGCTCTTCAGCCCCCCAAAAGGCTCCTAGACCAGCTCACAAGCATCGACCATAAGACAGTCTTTGCCCTCTGGCTTCCAATCCAAAAGGCACAATGGAAAGGGGAGTGTTTTGTTTGCTTTTTTTGCTTTGTAAAGCGACCTTGGAAGGATTTGCATCCTGGTAGGAGGAATAAATATAACTGAAATGCATGCATGCAGAAATCAATACAGTAGCTAAAACTCAGATTATGCCACACTTGCTGGGCAAAGAGGTGCTTAATAACAATGATACTTGCCGCCTGATCTAACACTCACTCACTCACTCTCCTACTTAGCAGTCAGTTGAAATGCTTTGGGCATCCAAAGCACTTCACTCGGGGAGAATCTCCTACCACATGATTTGCCACGGATTGTCAGGGGCTCCATCTGCACTATACATTTAAAGCAGCATCACATCACTTTATAAGCAGCTCTGGCTTTCCTCAAAGAATCCCGGGAACTATAGGGTGCTGTTAGGAGACCCCTATTGGCTTCATGCAGCTACAGTTCCCAGAGTGCCCTGGGAAGAAGTGTTAAACCACTCTGAAAATTGAAGCTCTCCTAGCAACTCTCAGCATCTTTAACTAACTACACTTCCCAGAATGCTTTGGGGGAAGCCATGACGGTTTTACAGTGGTAGGATACTGCTCTAAGTGTGAACTGAAGCCCTGCTAACAGCACCAAGCTTGGCATTCACTAGAATCAGGGTCTTTCCAGCAGCGGACCCACTGTCCTTCCACAAGAAGCTCATTAAACCTTAAATCTTGCTTTCATCTACATTCAGACCATGGCTCTCTGTTCCACAAAACATTTCGCATTAAAATTTTGTAAAATAAACAGATCACCTGCTGTCATATCCAGGTTCAGCTTTGAGGTTAAATTTGAACTAAAGGCTTCCAAAGTCTCGCCCTTTTATCACTAAACTACAAATTGCACAGAGGCATATTAAAAACATGGAAATGCAGTAAACCCATTGAAGGCAATAGGACTGCAATCAGTCACTCCTTGTCTTGGGATTAATAGGGACGGAAGTTGGCAGTACTGTAGCTTTTTTTGTTGGTCAATGAGAAAGCAGACGTTGCTACCATTATTATTGCTGTTTATAAAATTCATAGGTTGCTTTTTTTTACCAAAGTAACTCCAAGGGATTTGCAGTAAAAACAAGCAAGCAAACAGATACATTAAAACTGGGGATAAAGAAAATAAAAGTCTAAACGGTAGTTCTATTTTTTAAAAGCTACATTAAAACATTCCACCCACTCCCAGAAAACATGGGTAACTAAAAGCCTGGCCAAAAATAAAGAAATTGTGCTGATGACTGATTCCTAAAGATATGTAATGATGGTGCCAAGCATGCCATAAGATGGAGCCACCAGTGAAAAGGTCCGTTCTTGTGTTGCCACCTTTCAGGCATCCTGTGGATTCTGGTTTAAATCAGGATTAACATTACCATACTTGTAATGCATAACAAAGTCCAGAATTTACGAAACCTATGAACCTGAACTTGCCCAAATGGCTCTAGCACACTGTTCATCCAAGGATTGAGGTATCTGTATGCGTAATAGCTTGCCAGGTGGATCCTCGTTTTGTAACAGTAAATATAGTACTCTTCTGCTTATCAGGAGGGTGATCTTAGTTGAACTTTACTTTAGGTTTTGTAACCATCTTCTGATATTTAACCAAGGTTACATTCCTCAAGCCACTTTCTCAACAAAGTACTATTTCAGAAGCAACAGGGTCTGGTGATTGGTGCATAACTGCCTCTGAATGTGGGTTTTTTATGCTTAAAACTGCTTTCAGTACATATAAATATTATACAAATTTAGAACGGGGTTGCTCATCAAATATTATGATCCAAAACTCATAACACAACCAGTTTCTTTCACAGTGTACTGTACCCACCAACTTTAACCACCTAGAGGATCAAAAATAAATCACTGAATAATGTCTGGAATTTTAAGATAACATAAACTGTTACAAAGCAGAATTGTAAGAAATGTACTGCAAGGTATTTCAACTATCTGGGGAAACAAAAGCTATTTATGTAAGACAGGAAGGGTATACAAAGTTTAAATAAATACACATATAGCTAAAAATCTCTCCGAAGTAAAGCAAAAACAAAAAAACTGGAATATGAAATTAAACAGCCACTGAAATTGTGCCCCCTATTGAAATACAAGGAATGCTGAATGATTCTGCTACTAACACACAAAAAGCCTCTATTCTAGATAGTTCTAAAATTTAATTTTGATACTCAAGTCACATGTTTTTGTGGAGTACAGTATGTACGGTATGTAACCCATTCAAAAATAGAACACAGACATAATAAGATGATTTGGGCAGTGGATGTTGGGTCACTATCACCTTTGTCTTCATTGCTGATACACTGGGCATTGGTAGAAAGGAAACACGGTGTTGATAAGGGTAAATGCTTGAAGGCACTATGGTTAGCAATGTTTAAATCATGTTCTATTTAGTAGGTGAGTAGCCAAAGGCCATCCAACCTCTGCTTAAAACCGTTCAAGGAAGGAGAGCGCACACCCTCCTGAGGGAGTCCATTCCACTGTCGAACAGCCCTTACCATCAGAAAGTTCTTCCTGATGTTTAGGAGGAATCTCATTTCTTGTCATTTGAAACCATTATTGGTTCAGTTCTTACACTCCAAAGCAGGGGGGAAACAAGTTTGCTCCATTCCCCCATGTGGCAGCCCTCTAGTTATTTGAAGATGGCTATTATATCATAGTTCTTGCAGTGCAAGGAGCCTTCCTTGGAGATTTTGAAGCAGAGGTTTCATGGATGTTTTAGTGGAGAATCCTGCACTGCAAGGGATTGGACTAGATGACTCCCAGGGTCCCTTCAAACTCTACAATTATATGATTCTAACAAATCAGATTTATCCCTGCAGTGCAGGGGGCTGGACTAGACACAGCGTTTGAAACTCCCATTGTTCTAGGCGCATTTTGCGACCGGGAATTTCATTTGCATGAGCAGTTCCTGAGCTCGGAAATACGCCTAAGATTTCAGATTAAAACTGCAGAATGGAAGGAAAGGACAGCCTTTTTCTGCCTCCCCATTTCCAGCCACTCTCTGAGGACTGGAGAAGGGACCCTCATAAGAATATTAGGGGGACGGGCAGGGGAAGTATGGCTTTGTTTTTTGCAGTCTTCAGATGACGTCTAGACCATGTGAAAAATGAACATAATATTTAAGCTGCAGTTCATTCATTTTCAGCTTTGTATTCTTGTTACAAAAAAGTGCGCCTAGACATTCCGTTGTTGTGCCCATAACCTAGGCTTAAGGTGCCATTATCTCCTAGCTTTCATATCTGTTTCTAACACTGACTAAATGACCCTTGGGGTTTCTTCCAGTTCTACCATTCTATGCTCTCTTACTGGAAATCCTGCTCCTATGGCTTCCGGTTGCCTTAATGGCACAGCTCCCACGACAGCGGAGACCACTGGCGAAGCAATAAACAAAGATGAAAGAGGGTAATTATCTTTGTAAACTCCCCCCAGGGCCCAGGAGGAGTAAGCTACACTCGTGGATAGTCTTGGTACCTGGCTTTCGCTCATACATGGATGTGAGAGGCAGGGAGACAATTGGGTGCAAAGCAATTCACCTCTCGGTAACCCCTCCAATGCTGCCATTAAGAGCAGCGGTACTTCTGTTCATTAAAGGATTCATTAGGATTAATGCAGAGACACATGTTGGTAATGATGGGACAAGACTAAGGACTGCTGAACTGAAACAGTTACAAGGTCGTACAGATTTAAATTGGAAAGATGACTCCATCTGAGCCAAAAAAGACGGTATGTGTTTGTGGGGGGAGCCAATCGCTTCATTATGAATCCTTTGTTACATAAATGACTCAGCAACCCCCCGCCCTCCCCCCCAAGAATGCCTGGGAATGCTAAAAGTTTTGTTCTTTAAAGCAAATGAAGGAGATGGGAGCACAGATATATATCATAATGACAAACGGGACTGTGTGAGAAAAAAACAATGTTTGGAATAATTATAAAAAGGGGTTGGAGCCTCTGCGGAGTTAATTATTTTACTTGCCCCCTCATTGAGGGGAGGAAGGACTGGACTTTGAAGACTTGCCGGGGCACCCGATCAATCCTCTACAAATAATTATAATTAATTGTTTCAACTGGACGTGGAGGCGAGAACTTGGAGGCCTGCCAGGGCTTTGGCAGGACTTTGGGTGACTCCTTGTTTGAAATTGAAAGTGTAATTTTACAGCTGCATCAGAAGAGTTGGGAACAAAGAGAGAGACCTCTTCAGAGTAACTCCGAGGCAACAAAGGAGATCAGGAATAATTAATATGGACATAATATTTGATAAAGAAATAACTGATGGAAATTAAAACCTCACACAGGAAGAAGAAAGGAGAACTATATCACAAATTACTGTATGTGTTAATGCGAATTGAAGTTAATCATTGTAGCTGTGGTATAAGGGATTTTATCAAGAATGGATTGTATTTGGTTTGAGCAATAGTCTGGAGGCAGAATGAAAGGGAATCAGACCCTGAAGTATAGCACGTGGGAAGCCATACAGAATTTATAATTGGCTATGTAATTGATTTTTAAGATTTTTAAGCATCTTAAAAAGCAGAGACATCACCTTGGCAACAAAGGTCCGTATAGTTAAAGCTATGGTTTCCCCCGTAGTGATGTATGGAAGTGAGAGCTGGACCATAAAGAAGGCTGATCGCCGAAGAATTGATGCTTTTGAATTATGGTGCTGGAGGAGACTCTTGAGAGTCCCATGGACTGCAAGAAGATCAAACCGATCCATTCTTAAGGAAATCAGCCCTGAGTGCTCACTGGAAGGACAGATCCTGAAGCTGAGACTCCAATACTTTGGCCACCTCATGAGAAGAGAAGACTCCCTGGAAAAGACCCTGATGTTGGGAAAGATGGAGGGCACAAGGAGAAGGGGACGACAGAGGACGAGATGTTGGACAGTGTTCTCAAAGCTACCAACATGAGTTTGACCAAACTGCGGGAGGCAGGGGAAGACAGGAGTGCCTGGCGTGCTCTGGTCCATGGGGTCACGAAGAGTCGGACACAACTAAACAACAACAACAACAAAATGTAACTGATTTGTATATGAATTGGTATTGTTATTTGGTATTAATATAATTTGGTGCATATTGGATTTTTGAAATTTAAAATTAATAAAAATCATTATTATTACAGTATTTTTAAAAAGAATAATAAGAAGAAGAGTTTGGATTTGATATCCCGCTTTATCACTACCCGAAGGAGTCTCAAAGTGGCTAACATTCTCCTTTCCCTTCCTCCCCCACAACACACACTCTGTGAGGTGAGTGGGGCTGAGAGACTTCAGAGAAGTGTGACTGGCCCAAGGTCACCCAGCAGCTGCATGTGGAGGAGCGGAGACGTGAACCCGGTTCCCCAGATTACGAGACTATTGCTCTTAACCACTACACCACACTGGCTCAAGGAAATCCTGTTCCTGCTGTCACGGACTCCCTAGCCAGCCCCCAGAGGCCGAAATGCACAATAATAATGCTAATAGGCACCCTTCTTGGGTAAGGAATGGCCAGGCAGCTTACGCAACATGCTTCTGAAAAGCTCCCCGAGGTCCCCCAGAGACGTTGCCTATGGCTACTTGCACATTCATTCCCGTAGCGCAAGGGGGTTGGGCTGGATGACCCCGCGGTGTCCCTTCCCCACTCCCCAGTTCTCTCATCTCCCACAGGCGCCCACTATACGAGCTCCTGGTCGGCCTCCCTCTTCCCCCCACGCCCGGCTCCTTCCTCCCCTCCTTCTCCCGCACCTTGTCCCACAGCAGCCAGTCGGAAGCCGCTAACTGGATCCGCTGGTCTTCCAAGCCCTCCGCCATGGTCGCCATTCTCTCCCCTCAGCGCCGCCACTCCGTCCCCTCAGAACGCCTCAGCAGCCTCTTCCCCGGTTCCGGAGGCGCAGCAACGCGCCCAAGGCCGGGAAGCTCCGCCTCCCGAAGGCGGGCGCGGCCTGATTGGATGGGTCGGCCGCTCGAGTTAACCCTTCCCCGACTTCCCTAGCGAGCGCCGGAGGTGGGAGAGACGGCGCTTCTCTCGTGAGAACGCCGAGCGTTCAGGAACTCCTTGACTATTGGTGACAACGGCGGCCGGCGCCTTCGCTGAGATGGCTCAGTCGGTAGAGCGTGGAGACGCTTAATAGCAGGATCGTGGGTTCGAGCCCCACGTTGGGGGAAATGATTCCTGAATTCGATGGCTCTATTAGTCCCTTCCGAAAGCGTCTGTTTAAATTCGTTAGGATAATCGCCCTGGATAGTCAGTGGATTGGAGTGTGGGGCTGATATCTCCAAGGTTGCAGGTTCGATCCCTGTATGGGGCAGCTGCATAGGGGTTGAGCCAGTAGATGATCCTTGGATCCTTTCTAATTACCGGTATATTTTTGTGGTTTTGATCTTTTTAATGTTTTTAGTTATGGCTAGAAAGATTTGCATGATGGTTTATCGGTAAAACTTTGTAACCCGCTTTTGAGTTTTGTTCTGTTTAATTATTTTATTACACACATGAAATTTATTTTACACACATATATTTATACATATATGAAATAAATACGTTTTTTTTTATTTTGTTTCTTAGATTTATATACCACCCTTCCTCATAAAATCCCAGGGCAGTTCACAGATTAAATTATTTAATCTGGTCTATTATGGTTTTAGCTTTCTGTATGTTTTAAATCACAGCTGTAAATTTTTAAAGGGATGCTTGTATTGTTTTATCCATTTTGCAAACAAGTTTTTTTTTAGTTACAGGTAGGTAGCCATGTTGGTCTGCCGTAGTCGAAACAAAATAAGAAAAAATTCCTTCCAGTAGCGCCTTAGAAACCAACTGAGTTTGTTACTGGTATGAGCTTTTGTGTGCATGCACACTTCTTACAAATAACTAACTTAGTTGGTCTCTAAGGTATTACTGGAAGGAATCCCCCCCCCCCCGAATATGGCAGACCAACACGGCTACCTACCTGTAACTAGAGCTATGAAAGGCACCACATTGAGCCACATAAAAGGGAAGATTTTTTTGTTTTACAATCGAGCAGTATTTAATTTTAATGAAATAACTAAACAAATGAGCACAGATCGTTCAAGTCTATGTTTCCTGGGCCTGATTTGGCTGTGGCCACCAAAGTGGTTTATCTATTGCTTATTTATTTTAAATTCTTTTTTATTCAATTTTACATTATACATATAAATCCAAACATTAATCATAACCGTCAATGTTTAGGATTCCCTGAAACCTTAGACTTCCCTCCACCCTTCCATGGTTTCTATCATCAGGCATTTTCTACTGCATCATGTATTTTCTCTATTTTTCTTAAAATAATCCATTGTTACCTTAGTTTTTAATACATTACAAGCGTTACTCTAATCCTGCCAAAGTTTTTAGTTATTTACAGTGTTCTCTTAAGTAAATTGTAATCCCCGCCCCATTCCTTATTAAAGTTTCTATCTTCCTGGTTTCTTATTTTCCCTGTCATTTTTGCCATTTTGGCGTAGTCCGTCATCGGTTTCTCTATTATTTAATTAATTAAGTTGCTCGTTGCTTTATCTAGCCCAGGGTGACCGAAAGTGACTTCTAACCAACCAAACAAAAAAAGCAAAATAAAAACTTCTGTTCCTTCGTGTTGTGGGTTAAAGATCTGTGCGGTGCTAAAACGCCACATGATGGAGTCTTCTGCCATACATGTGATCATGTAGAGATGGATGAGTGAATATCTTTTTCATCCATGGACTTAACAAAAGAACGTATCTCCATACTTTGCAATATTACACAATATTAAACTAGGCCAGGACATTCTGCCGAAGGCTAGGAGGAGGTGGATGAAACAGAGAGAATGCTCTTGGCAAATAAGTATGAGGAAATCAGCAAAGGAAATTCCCAGATAAAATGACTTGCAGGTAGGTAGTGCTGAGATGCTTCTGGGAATCAGGTTCAATGGATGAGCACAGAAATGCTATTTAGGGAGGGCAAGAAAGCAGTCCTCCCATCTTTTTAATCACGTGGCAATTTAAAGCACCGGTCTGATGACTCAGGCTAGCCTCAGAGGTGCCCTGTATCTTGCCCACAAGGTCCCACAGACCTTGAGTGGCAGGTCTCTGGCAATGCCCCTCACCCCTATAAGGTGCCTAAGGGTGCTCACCACAACTCATTATTTACCTGTCAAGCTTCTTGCACTTTCTTGCACGTTCTGCCTGGACACTGAGGTCCAGCGCCAAGGGCCTTCTGGCGGTTCCCTCGCTGCGAAAACCCAAGGTACAGGGAACCAGGCAGAGGGCCTTCTCGGTAGTGACGCCCACCCTGTGGAACGCCCTCCCACCAGATGTCAAAGAGAAAAATAACTACCAAACTTTTAGAAGACATCTGAAGACAGCCCTGTTTAGGGAAGCTTTTAATGTTTAATAGGTTATTGTATTTTAGTGTTTTGTTGGAAGCTGCCCAGAGTGGCTGGGGAAACCCAGCCAGATGGGCGGGGTATAAATAATAAATTTATTATTGTTATTATTATTATTATTATTATTATTATTATTATTATTATTATTACTTCCTGCTAAAAGTGACTAGGCAACTGAATTAACAGCTGACCTCAACTCAATAACAAAACACCTGGCAGCCAGGCCAGTGTACTGGCAACCCAAAATTTATACTGGACCCCAAGGCAGCCGGCAAAACCTGCACTGGATCTAAGGGGGGGGGGCAGGTGCTGAGATTCCAAAGAACTGGAATAATGGGTGGAAACGGCTTAAATATCCATGCCCCCTCCCATGTTGTCCTGGCACCCCAAGCAGCTAAGGCAAGCATAGGCAAACTCGGCCCTCCAGATGTTTTGGGCCTACAACTCCCATCATCCCTAGCTAACAGGACCAGTGGTCAGGGATGATGGGAGTTGTAGTCCCAAAATATCTGGAGGGCCAGGTTTGCCTATCCCTGAGCTAAGGCCTTCTGCCCCTTCACCCTCCCAGAATTCAAAAGCTGCTTCTGTTCTGTGCCAAAGCCCGGGCTTAGAATCTGACCAACGTCTCCTATCATGTTGTCTGCATGTAGAAATGTTCTTTCCCATGTTTCTCCTTTGTTCTCTAGTTTGGAATACTGCCTGGGAACAGGAAAGAGAACCATCTACCTCAACAGCTGTAAACGCTAGATCACCGCCGATGTGTTCCTCTCATGTTGGACCGAAGGGAATCGGTAATTCTGGAGCACGGACTGGACACAGAGAGGCAAAACCAATTCAGATTTCAAGCAGAGTTTATTTGGTTCGCATATGCAAAGCAAATGGTACAGCGCAATACGCAAAGCTGTCAACCGTCCCTTATTTGGCAGGAAAGTCCCTTAACCAAGCGCTGTGTCCCGCTGCTGTCCCTTATTGATGATGTCCCTTTAATTTCCCGGGTTTCAAAGGAAGCAGCTCCTCTCCCTCCCTCCCTGCTGGCCAAGGAGGCTCCAACTGTGTTGCTTGGCTGCGTTGCTCACCCAATAAGGAGTCTAAGAACGACTGGGGGTGGAGCTTGCATGCCTTGTGCCGATCAAATTGGCCGCGTTGCCTGGGAACTCGCCTTTGCTCAGCGCTTCCCAGCAGGTCCAAGTCCGGTCAGCCTTGTGTCCCCGCCATTTTCAACTCTCTTCAATCCTTTCTCCCTCCTTCCTCATTTTGCTGGTCCCACGGGTTACTAGAGAGGCAAGGTCCAAGTCCAGTCCGTGGCCAAAGGTGCAACGTGGAGGGAGTCCGTAGTAGCTGAAGCTGGGTGCAGGGCAGGGAGTCGGGTGAAGTCAGCAACAGGCTTGCAAGCAGGGAACCAGGGCGGGTCAGGAGCTCAGGCAGGAAAGCGGGGCAGGGTTCAGGCAGGAACTAGCAACCAACAATGTTGCTCCCGCAACTTGGGACTGGGGCTGGCCCGCATTTATCTCCCCCGAGGCACAGGGCGGCCACGATCCTCTGGTGACTCGCCTCTCCTGGTCTGGAGGCGAGCACTCCTCCTGCGGGAACTTAGTTCCCTCTGCAGCTCAGGAGAGGCTGGAGGGTTACCTTGATCTCATCGCCCTTGTTCTTCCCTCACTCCCTTTTAACTCTTCCAAAGGAGAGCACCTTCTCTTCACCAGTCACGCCGTATGCTCATTCCAGATCTTCTACAATCATGTCCCCTTCTTCAGGTGTTGGCCTAATACGGGCCCGGTTTCGGGCTTTTGCCTTCGCAAGCTCTCGACAGCTCTTGAAGAGTTTTGTCACAACTGGTGCCAGAGGAGGCTGCTCCTTGGGCTGGAGCGGGGCCACTTTGGTTTTTTTTTTAAGCTGCATCACGCTTCTCAGTCTCCTGAGCCACTCTGTTCCGCGAAGGACTAGTCCGCTGAACTTTCCTTCTTCCTGCATGCTTGCTGCTGGCTCTGCCTCCTCTTTAAGGAGTCAAAATCAGAAGAAAATCCAAATCCTCTGCTTCCTCTCTTACCGCACCTACACACCTCTCTCCGCCTCACCTCACGAACCCACAAAGGACAGACACCTGTAGTTGGTGGCTTTTAAGGGAGAAGCAGGTGATGTCACAAAGGAGGGCAGGCCATTGTTACCATGGCAACCCACCCACCTTGACCCTGGGCCCAACTCCCCCCCCCATGTTTCTTCAGAACTTGGAAGCAGCTGCTGTTCCGTCTGCAGGTGAATCTTCTCTTTTGGAGCTCATGTTTCTATACCGGATCTTTCTTCATTCAGCCCCATTTCCAAAGGGAGACAATCCCAACATCCCTTGAGATGCAGTAGAAGACTCCCAAGTCTAGGGGTGTCCATAGCACAGCATTAGACAATCTGCTTTGCATTCTCATCATCCTCATAGATAATCCTGGATTACATCTCCAGCTGGGGCAGAGAATGTCCCCTGTCTGAAACCCGGTCAGTTTAGACGATGCTGAGGTGGATGGGTCAATGTCTGACTCTGCCCAAGGCAGTTTCCTATGAATATTCCTCTTAAGTCATTTACCCGGAAGACAAGCAAGCTAACTTCTCCACAAGACCAACAATCCATTTCTCCATTAGAAGACAATATGGAAAATCCCTGTTTTATATACAATAATGCAAGTACAAAAAATCTTGAATATGAGAGGAAGCAGAATTCTGGCCTCTGTAATGAAGCAATAGGCAAAGGGTCCTGAAGCAGAGCAAGCTGGGGGGGGGCATCAAACTGTGATTCCTGCATTGCAGGGGGTTTGGCTAGATGGCCTTTGGTGTGGCCCCCAGTTCCAGGATTCTGTAATTTGAGGTTTGTACTCTGTACTGGGTCCTGTTAGATTTATGCAGCATCACTTTCAATTCCCCCCCCCTTTTTATTTTGCATTTTATTTGTTATATTACATCAGTAATCATTCTCATATTACATTACAGGACTTACTATAATATATGTCCAACATGTATACAAAAATTATATACAAATTTTAAATACCTAGAAAGAAAGTGAAACAAAAAAAAGAAAGAACAAAGAAAAAACAAAAACAAATCCCCCCCAAAATCATATACATACCAACAGACTAGATTTCCTTTCTGTCCTGTTGTATATTCCTTTTTTACAAATGAATTTACTCTTATCATTGTATATTTCATTGCATTTTATGTTGTTAGCCGCCCTGAGCCCGGCTTCGGCTGGGGAGGGCGGGATATAAATAAAAATTTATTATTATTATTATTATTATCTAATACATTCCTATATCAATATGTGTGCTTAGTCTTATTTCTCAGCTCAGTCTCACTCCAACGTCAATCAAATGCTAGCATAGATAGCGAACCTTTACTGTATTTTTGAACATATGTTTTATATCTATCCTACTTTTCCATAATTTTTTGTTTTGAATTGCCTCTCAGGGTATTTGTTGCCTGCGGCATTTCAGCAAATTCTTGTAGTTTGTAATGCCAGTCCGTTATTGTAGGGGCTTCTTGTTCCTTCCACCCTTTTGCCACCAAAGTCCGAGCTGCAGACGTTGCATATAAGAATACCTCCCTAAAGGCCTTCGGGATGTCCCTGCCAACAATGCTTAACAGAAATGCCTCTGGTCTTTTTAAAAAAGTTATTCCAAACATTTTTTCAACTCCTCGTAAATTAAGCCCCAGAACACCTTGATCTTCCTACATGTCCACCACATATGATACATGTCACCATTACCCCCACCACACCTCCAACAAGTATTCGCTAAATTTTTATACATGTTTGACAGTCTTGAGGGGGTGAGGTACCATCTGGGCTGCATCTTTAGCATATTAAAAATGCCATGAAATGTTAATCAGCCAAACATTTTTGCCCGTCACCTAAAGATATGAAACAAAGGCACCCAGGCAAGACTTCCTGAGGAGATCATTCCTCAAGTGGGGAGCCACTGTGGAAAAGGCCACTTCTCTTGTTGCCACCCTCTGGACCTGTCATGTAGGAGTCACACAAAGAAGGGCCTTAGATGATAATGGCAGGGTCCAGGTCAGTTCTTATTGGGAGAGGTGGTCCATTTCACGAAGCAGTATCTCTTGTTTTGTGACTGGCCCTGGAGCTCCTCATAATCTGCACACACCCTGTCAAATCCTGTCCAACTCTGCCCCGACCACGATTCTCTTCCACTTGCCTATTCTCACTCCAACCCCTCCTCGCCAAACCCTGATTTTAACTTCATTCCTCAGACAAGGGATCTCAACCTTTCCCCTGAGGATCCTTATACATTGTTATAAGTGGGGAGGAGAGAACTCTTTGACATGTGCCCCCCCAAAAACTTTCAATCAATTACGGTATTTCAGGTTGGGTATGGATTGATGATATGTCCACCCCCCTGTTCTGTTGCTCTCCAGCCACCATTGCCTACTCACCTGTCCAGGCAACAGGCAAGAAGTGAATGAGCAGATGCTCTGTCTATCACTGAAGGGAAAAGCTGGAGGAGCAAACAGGGGGTGATGCCAAGCAGCAATAACTCGCAGTATGAAGACCATGCAGTGGGAGGGTCCTTGTTCAAGTGCCCAGCAATGCCCAACAGTGCCACCCTGAATCCAGCAGTTCTCAACCTGTGGGTCCCCAGATGTTGTTGGACTACAACTCCCATCATCCCTGACCACTGGTCATGCTGGCTAGGAATGATGGGAGTTGTAGTCCAACAACATCTGGGGACCCACAGGTTGAGAAACACTGCCCTAAGTTGAAATCTCAGCTCTTCCTGCTTGCACCAAGTTCTACTTCTCAATTACAAAATGGCATGAAAGAAGAATGTTGCTGAAAGCTGGAGAATATGGCATTCTGAGTCCTGTTCTGAGAAATTCCTTGCATATAAACCCTGGTGTCTCTAAACAAAGCAAGAGCTCAGCTAGCAAACGCAGCGGCATGGCAACTAGAAGTAACTGGACTTTTCCGTGACCCTTCCCCTCTGCAGGGAGGTGGGACCGATTCGGATGGTCCGCCCCCGCCACTTAATGGATCCAATTGGCTTCCAGAGAGTGGTAGGGGATGTTTTATCCCATGTTGATGGCCTTTCAGCTGATTCCCTGGTGGCCCGCTGGAATATGGAGTTAACCAGGGCTATTGACTGTTTGGCTCCGAAGCGCCCTCTCCAATTGCATGGAGCCCGGACAGCCCCGTGGTTTTCCATGGATCTGAGGGCAATGAAACAATCGCTGAGACGGCTAGAGCGCCGGTGGCGGATAACCCATTCTGAATCTGACCGGACACGGGTTAGAGCTCAATGTCGAGCCTAGCAAGTGGCGATAGCGACGGCGAAGAAGGCTTTCTTCACCGCCTCTATTGCATCTGCGGAAAACAGCAGCAGGAGACTCTTTCAGGTGGTTCGCAATTTAGCGGAACCACCTGCTCCATCAGGGCCCAATATGGGCCACATGATCTCCTGCAAGGATTTTGCAAAGTTTTTTGCAGATAAAGTCGCTCAGATTCGAGAAGAGGTAGACTCCACCGTGGGAGCAGGGCCGGGGCGGGAGAGTGCTAGAGTCCTGTCTAGTCAAGTTGTGTGGGATCAATTTCAATCTGTTACCCCCAAGGATGTGGACAGGCTGCTTGGACGAATGAAACCAACCACTTGTCTCCTTGATCCTTGCCCATCCTGGCTTATAAAAGCTAGCTGGGAAGGACTGGGCGATGGGCTTCGTGGGGTGGTGAATGCTTCTCTCCGTGAGGGAGCCTTCCCAGATCCGCTGAAAGAGGCGGTTATTAAACACTTCCGGAGGTGGCGCCAGCGGTTAATGGCGGATTTCCTCGATCGGAGGACATCTCGCCACGAAAACAAGGGTCGAATCCCACTTCGGCGCAGCGGGGGACCCTCAAAAATCACAGGCGGGGGAAGCCTGTGAGCCTGGGACCCAGCGGGCACATTTGGCGCCCCCCCAACCCGGTAAAAAGCCCGGCAACGGGCTCGGAATCGGAGCGGGGGAAGGAGCGCTGTGCTGTGGGCTGTCTGCTTCTTTCGTGGTGTGAAGCCGCAAGCTGTTGACCGGAGAGCACTGCCTTTTTTCCTTTGAATTGGGACTCGAAAATCAACGATCCGTGAGTAGGATACAACGTAATTGGAACTGTACAAATTGGGAATCTGGCCGAAAACGGAAAGAGGTACAAAAAGGAAGTCTGCCTCTTTCCTTGTAGATAAAATAAAGCATTGAACTTGAAAGCGGAAGCTTTGGAAAAGTACGTATTAGCGGACTTTAATCCAATCATCTAACCTGGACTTTTCCCTCCTCAAATTGAGGGAAAAGGGGGGAGAATTGTGGATGTGATTTCTTCATAAAGAAGTGGAAATAGAAGGGATTAAACCATCGCTCAATTCCCTGGGAAAGGATCTCCAGAGGCAACTTAGAAAAGGAAGAGAGGTACTGTCTTGAAATATATTTTGACAGCTAGTCCTGCACAGGAAATAAAAAACTGGACATATTATGTGAATATATATCTCCTGGTCTTAAGTTATCATTTTACATAGACTGTTATCTTCCTGAATAAACTGGGGGGACTTAAAAAAGAAAGTAAAGTATCTAAGAACTTTTATGACTGTTACAGTGTCCCCCTAGTGGAACTTGGAATTGTTACAATTGGTTACAATTGACTGTAGCTGGCTTGAGGAATTCTCACACAGCTCTGCTGGAAATTTCCACTGTTTGATTTTAACTGTGTGACTGACCTTGAGCATTATCTAAAGGAATGGCAGATGGTAAAGAGAAAACGGAAGCATCGGCTACAAGGTCGGGAAAGGTTCTTCGAACAGAAGAAGGATTACAAAGGAGATTTTCGGCCTCAGGCGCCTCTGGAATCTCAACAACAGCCTCATCGGCACAACCAAAAGCAAAAGGTATGACAAGTGATGATGCCTTTGCTCAAGTTTTGGCCAAGGTTAATGAACCTTTAAATAGAATAAGTCAACAAGTAGCAGAGGCATGTGACAAGATTGATCAAAATACAATAAGTATTAATCAAAATACAAGAAGTATTAATCAGAATACTGCAAGTATAAATAATTTGGGCCAGAAAGTAAATACTAATACAGAGACTATTCAGAAATTATTAGAGGAATCGGCCTCAATATGCCAGATTGCTGAGGAGGCTAAAGAAATTGCTACAACTTCTGCTACAGAGGTTCAAGAGGTTCAAGAGACAATACCAACATTGCATAAACAATTGGAAGACCATAAATTTACCCTGTCTATGATTGAATTGAAGGAAAAACAAGTGAATCTACGGGTCAGATCGGTACCTGAAGTGGAAAAGGATAATCTAGCTGAATTTCTCATGCAGGAATTTTTGGACTTTTGGGATCCAGAATTGGCAAAAGACAGTTTTAAAATAGTAAATGCTTTTAGACTTGGGAGAAGAGGAGAGAAGAAGGTGAGAGACTGTTTGATTACTTTTCGAACAAAAGAAGAGAGGGATAAGATTTTGGGCTTGCATTTCCAGAAGACACTGGAAATCCAACGGACAAGGGTGGAAATATTTAAAGACATTCCGAAATACCTTCTGGATCTCAGATCAAACTATAAAGACTTGGTTACCCTGCTGAGAAGGAACAGTATTAACTTTAGGTGGGAACTCCCTCAAGGCCTATCTTTTAGCTACAAAGGAAAGAAGAGGAAAATAAGATCGGAAGACGACAAAGACAAATTTTGCAGTGACCACGAAGAAGACCTACAAAAAGAACTATCTCCGGAACCAGAAGACCGTTCGAAAAAAGTGATACCACCGACGGACGAGGAACAGGCACTAGGTGCAGTAGGAGGAGAATTAAAACAATAACATCATGGCCCTGCAACTTTTAACATGGAATTGTCGGGGTTTGAATTCCCCTCAGAAAAGGAAGTCAGTATTTCATATATTAAAAAAGGAACAATTGGACCTAGTTTGTCTACAAGAAACACATATAACAAGATTACACAGGAAATTGTTGATAAATAAAAGACTTGGTCAGGAGTTTATTTCGTCGGACAAAGTTAAAAAAAGAGGGGTTGTGATTTATGCAAAAGACAACTTATCACCGAAATTTGTTTTTAAAGATGACCAAGGAAGATTTGTGGCAATTGAAATTCAAACACAAGGAGAAAAATTTCTGATTGTAGGAGTTTATGCACCAAATGATGGGAAATCTGATTTTTTTAAGAAGTTGCACGAGACCCTGATGGACCATATGGATTATAACATGATTTTGATGGGAGATATGAATGGAGTGGTATCTACTTATATGGACAAGGCACAAAGACAGGTAGTCACCAAGGATGGTAGACTACCGAAAACCTTTTTTGACATGACAGACAACTTGGATTTAGTGGACATTTGGAGAATAAGAAATCCCATGGCTAAAGAGGGAACCTTCTTTTCTGAAGCCAAAATGACATGGACAAGAATTGACCAAATTTGGACAACTAGAGGAATGGCACCAAAGACAAGAAAGGTGGAAATCTGCCCGAAAATTTGCTCCGACCATAATGCTGTTAAGATGGAAATGAGACTAACACCAACTGGCTCCTTCAGATGGAAGATGAATGACACCTTATTTAGAGATGAAGAATTTCTTAAGAAGGCCCAAAAAATTCTGAGAGACTACTTTGAGATAAACCTCAGTACCAACGTGGAGAAAAGAGTAATCTGGGACGCAAGTAAAGCGGTTATGAGAGGGTTCTTAATACAACAGAATGCGATAAAGAAAAGAACTCAAAATGAGAAGAAGGATAAAATAATGGACAAAATAAATGAATGTGAAAAAAGATTGAGAGTAAATCCCAAATCTCAAGAGATTTTGAGAGAGTTAAAGCTATATCAAGTACAATATATGAAAATGATGAATCAGGAAATAGAATGGAAAATTAAACAAATGAGACAAAAGACTTTTGAGTCGGCCAATAAATGTGGCAAATTGTTGGCATGGCAAATGAAAAAGAGACAAAAATTAAATACGATTACGAACTTAGAAGTGGAAGGAAGAAATATACAGAACCCAGCAGAGATCAGAAGTTGTTTCCAGAGGTACTTTAAACGATTATATACTCAAGGGCCATTGAAAGAAACAGATTTAGACCAATTTTTGAAGACAAATGGACTACAAAAAATATCTCAAGAAAATAAACTAATTTTGAATGACAGAATAACTGAACAGGAAATAGAAGGTGCCATTCAAAACATGCAACTGGGTAAATCTCCAGGACCAGATGGCTTGACCTCTAGATACTACAGATCTTTAAAAGAATGGTTAACTCAACCTTTGAAAGAGGTCTGCAACGAAATAATGGAGGGGAGGAGAGCACCAGAGTCGTGGAAAGAAGCATATATTACACTTGTACCAAAAACAGAGACTGAAAAGACACAGCTTAAGAACTACCGCCCTATATCATTACTTAATGTGGATTACAAAATTTTTGCAGATATTTTGGCGAAGAGATTTAAAAAAGTGTTGATGGAAGAGATTCACAAAGACCAAGCGGGCTTTCTCCCAGGAAGACATCTGTCTGATAATTTGAGGAATATAATTGATATTTTGGAAAAATTAGAAGTGAATATAAACACTAAAGCAGTGCTGATATTTGTAGACACGGAGAAAGCCTTTGACAATATTTCTTGGAATTTTATGAAGAAGAATCTACAGGGTATGGGGGTAGGCCAAGGTTTTGAGAATGGTATAAGTGCAATTTATTCAGAACAAAAGGCTAAACTAATTGTAAATAATGTTGTGACGGAATAACTTAAAATTGAAAAAGGGACACGACAAGGTTGCCCAATTTCCCCACTTCTTTTTATTTCGGTCCTGGAGGTTTTGCTGAACATGATTAGGAGGGACCAGTTGGTTAAAGGTATACAGGTCGGAACTAAACAGTACAAATTGAGAGCATTTGCAGATGACTTAGTATTGACGTTACAGGAGCCAGAATCTAGTACTAAAAGGGTTTTAGAACTGATTCAAGAATTTGGTCAAGTGGCAGGATTTAAATTGAATAAGTTAAAAACCAAGGTTTTAGAGAAAAATTTAACACCGATTGAAAGAGAGAGGTTTCAGAATGAGACAGGTTTAACAGTGGTTAAGAAGGTTAAATATCTGGGGATTAACATGACAGCAAAAAATGGGAACTTATTTAAAGATAATTATGAAAAATGCTGGTCTGAAGTGAAAAAAGATTTAGAAATTTGGTCAAATTTGAAGCTTTCATTGCTGGGCCATATTGCTGCGATAAAAATGAATGTATTGCCTAGAATGTTGTTTTTGTTCCAAACTTTGCAGATCGTGGATAAAATGGATTGCTTCAAGAGGTGGCAGAAAGATATTTCTAAATTTGTCTGGCAGGGCAAGAAGCCCAGAATAAAATTTAAAATACTAACAGATGCAAAGGAAAGAGGTGGATTTGCCCTGCCAGACCTTAAACTTTATTATGAATCAGCAGCTTTTTGCTGGTTGAAAGAATGGCTACTTCTTGAAAACACTGACATTTTGGACTTGGAAGGTTTTAATAATGTATTTGGATGGCATGCATATCTATGGTATGATAAGGTCAAAGCACATAAAGCATTTAGAAACCATATTGTCAGGAAAGCGCTATTTAATGTTTGGTTACGATATAAGGATTTGCTAGAAAACAAAACCCCAAGGTGGCTGTCACCAATGGAAGCGAAAGCCTTGAAAAAGGTCAATATGGAGGTCAAATGGCCGAAATATTGGGAAATTCTGGAACAAGACGGAGATAGACTGAAATTGCAGAGTTTTGAAAAATTAAAAAACAAAGTGCGAGACTGGCTTCATTATTATCAGATAATGGAGGCATTTAAATTGGACAGGAAAATTGGCTTCCAGGTGGAAAGATCCAAATTAGAAACAGAATTGTTAGAACCCAAAACTAAGAATTTGTCAAGAATGTATAACTTGCTGCTGAAATGGAATACTCAGGATGAAACGGTAAAATCGGCTATGATTAAATGGGCACAGGACGTTGGTCATAATATTATGTTCGCTGACTGGGAACAGTTATGGACCACAGGTATGAAATTTATGGCATGTAATGCCCTAAGAGAGAATATTATGAAAATTATATACAGGTGGTACATAACCCCGGTCAAGCTTGCAAAAATCTATCACTTGCCCGATAACAAATGTTGGAAATGTAAAGAAACTGAAGGTACATTTTTTCACCTTTGGTGGACGTGCCCAAAGATTAAGGCTTTCTGGGAAATGATATATAATGAATTAAAAAAGGTATATAAGTATACCTTCCCTAAGAAACCAGAGGCCTTCCTCCTGGGCATAGTCGGCCAAATGGTGTTAAAAAAGGATAGAACTTTCTTTATGTATGCAACAACAGCAGCAAGAATACTCATCGCAAAATATTGGAAGACACAAGAACTTCCCACGCTGGAGGAATGGCAGATGAAACTTATGGACTATATGGAAATGGCGGAAATGACTGGTAGAATCCGTGACCAGGGAGAAGAGTCGATGGAGGAAGACTGGAAGAAATTCAAAGACTATCTTCAGAAACATTGTAAAATTAAAGAATGTTAGAGTGATGTTGGACTGAAAATAAGTGGTTTCCAGCTGTACAGGTTAAAGTCATTGACAGATTAAGACTAAAACTAGGATTAAAGATGTTTAAAGAAATGGAAATTTGATATTAAGAGGAAAAATCTTAACGTTATATGATATAAAGACTAAAGATTAGGTTTAAAGAAGTTGAAGTTATATATTCCAATATTTTACTAACGCTAAAGATTGGGATTAAAAAAGTGGAAAAGAAATTGCTGGACAAACAATTTGGATTGGAATACAAAAGAGGGAGGTATGAGGAAGTCCAGAAAATAAGTAACTAAAAAACGGAAATGGAAAAGAGATATTGTTTTTAATTGTTATGTTTTTTGTTCTTTTATTGTTGAATTTTGCTTTTTTGTGTGTGTGTGTTTTTGTTATATGTATTGTGTATGTTTTTCCTTTTTTTTCTTTGTTGTTTAAAATTTTAATTTAAAAAATTTATAAAAAAAATAAAATAAAATAAACCGCTTCTTAAAAAACCAACTTTAGATGCGGCCACGATGGCCAACTATCGCCCAGTCTCAAATCTTCCATTCTTGAGCAAGGTGGTTGAGCGAGTGGTTGCTGAACAACTCCAGGCACACCTGGAAGAAGCGGACCATTTGGATCCCTTCCAGTCGGGATTCAGGCCTCATCATGGGACTGAAACTGCCTTGGTCACACTGGTTGATGATCTCCGGTGGGCTAGGGACAAAGGTGAGAGCTGTTTCCTAGTTCTGCTGGATCTCTCAGCGGCGTTTGATACCATCGACCATAACATCCTTCTGGACCGTCTTGGGGGGCTGGGAGCTGGGGGCACTGTCATACAGTGGTTCCGCTCCTTTCTCCTGGGCTGTGTTCAGAAAGTGGTGGTGGGGGATGAGTATTCAGACCCCTGGCCTCTCACTTGTGGGGTGCCTCAGGGTTCTGTCCTCTCCCCCATGCTTTTCAACATCTATATGCAGCCCCTGGGAGAGATCATCAGGGTGTTTGGGCTGGGTGTTCATCAGTATGCGGATGATACCCAGCTCTACCTCTCTTTCAAATAAGAATCAGTGAAGGCGGTGAAGGTCCTGTGTAAGTGTCTGGAGGCGGTTGGGGGATGGATGGCGGCTAACAAATTGAGGTTGAATCCTGACAAGACAGAAGTACTGTTCTTGGGGGACAGGAGGCGGGCAGGTGTGGAGGATTCCCTAGTCCTGAATGGGGTAACTGTGCCCCTGAAAGACCAGGTGCGCAGCCTGGGAGTCATTTTGGACTCGCAGCTGTCCATGGAGGCACAGGTCAATTCTGTGTCCAGGGCAGCTGTTTACCAGCTCAATCTGGTACGCAGACCCTACCTGCTTGCAGACTGCCTCGCCAGAGTGGTGCATACTCTGGTTATCTCCCACTTGGACTACTGCAATGTGCTCTACGTGGGGCTACCTTTGAAGGTGACTCGGAAACCACAACTAATCCAGAACGCGGCAGCTAGACTGGTGACTGGGAGCGGCCGCCGAGACCACATAACACCGGTCTTAAAAGACCTACATTGGCTCCCAGTACGTTTCCGAGCACAATTCAAAGTATTGGTGCTGACCTTTAAAGCCCTAAACGGCCTCGGTCCTGTATACCTGAAGGAGCGTCTCCACCCCCATCATTCTACCTGGACACTGAGGTCCAGCGCCGAGAGCCTTCTGGCGGTTCCCTCACTGCGAGAAGCCAAGTTACAGGGAACCAGGCAGAGGGCCTTCTCGGTAGTGGCGCCCGCCCTGTGGAACGCCCTCCCACCAGATGTCAAGGAGAACAATAACTACCAGACTTTTAGAAGACATCTGAAGGAAGCGCTGTTCAGGGAAACTTTTAATGTTTGATGTATTAGAGTATTTTAATATTCCTGCACAGGGGAAGGGTTGCGGGTGCTACTGGACATTTTTTTTATTTTTTAAAATATATTTAACATAATGTCCAGATTGGCCACAAATACCAGAACACAGGCAATGCATGCCTATTCCTGATCAGTTAATTAGTACTGGTCATGTACTGGTCTCTTTTAGCACTGTGCAATTTTTCAATATATTGACCCAAATCCTTATAGTTAATTAAATAAATTAAACCATCATAGCTGATATTATATCAATTAATGAGCCTACCTAAACATTTTTCTCAGCCTGGTATCTGAGGCTGACAGTGTGGGTGCTATGAATGTTTCCCTGGGGAGAACATTCATTCATTCATTATTAAATTTCTATACCACCCTTCATCCAAAGATCACATGGCGGTTCACAAGGCAAAAATATAAAATGAGAATACAAAAAAAAAGCACCAACAACCTGACAAACATATTGTTTTACTTTATTTATGCTTACGCATCAACAAAATACACAAAGAGAAATAGACATCATCCCCAAATGGCCTAATTCCCCCCCCCCCCATTGTTTTTGGTTTCTTCCTCGCACGGTTAGGGTGAGTCAGCAGTCAGCCTTTTGTCCCCGCCATTTTCACCTCTCTTATCATATTAATTATTCGAAATTATGCCAATACATATCACAAAGTCCAAATATTTAACCGAATTTTAAATTTTTGTGGGGGGTACCCATGCTTCGAGTTCGGTAGGGGTCCAATCATCTTATATTTCTGCTGCTTTGGTATTCACAAGTCGCATCTTCTCATCTCCTTGTTAACGTTACTAGAGAGGCGAGGTCCAAGTCCGGTCCGTAGCCAAAGGTGCAATGTGGAGGGAGTCCGTAGTAGCTGAAGCTGGGTGCAGGGCAGGGAGTCGGGTGAAGTCAGCAACAGGCTTGCAAGCAGGGAACCAGGGCGGGTCAGGAGCTCAGGCAGGAAAGCGGGACAGGGTTCAGGCAGGAACTAGCAACCAACAATGTTGCTCCCGCAACTTGGGACTGGGGCTGGCCCGCTTTTATCTCCCCCGAGGCACAGGGTGGCCACGAGCCTCTGGTGACTTGTCTTTCCTGGTCTGGAGGCGAGCACTCCTCCTGCGGGAACTTAGCTCCCTCCGCCTCTCTGCCCTGAGCCTCTGCAGCTCAGGAGAGGCTGGAGGGTTACCTTGATCTCATCGCCCTAGTTCTTCTCTTACTCCCTTTTAACTCTTCCAAAGGAGAGCACCTTCTCTTCACCAGTCACGCCGTACGCTCATTCCAGATCTTCTACAATCATGTCCCCTTCTTCAGGTGTTGGCCTAATACGGGCCCGGTTTCGGGCTTTTGCCTTCGCAAGCTCTCGACAGTTCTTGAAGAGTTTTGTCACAACTGGTGCCAGAGGAGGCTGCTCCTTGGGCTGGAGTGGGGCCACTTTGTTGTTCTTTTTGAGCTGCATTACGCTTCTGAGTCTTCTGAGCCACTCTGTTCCGCGAAGGACTAGTCCACTGAACTTTCCTTCTTCCTGCATGCTTGCTGCTGGCTCTGCCTCCTCTTTAAGGAGTCAAAATCAGAAGAAAATCCAAATCCTCTGCTTTCTCTCTTACCGCACCTACACACCTCTCTCCACCTCACCTCACGAACCCACAAAGGACAGACACCTGTAGTTGGTGGCTTTTAAGGGAGAAGCAGGTGATGTCACAAAGGAGGGCAGGCCATTGTTACCATGGCAACCCACCCACCTTGACCCTGGGCCCAACTCCCCCCCCCCATGTTTCTTCAGAACTTGGAAGCAGCTGCTGTTCCGTCTGCAGGTGAATCTTCTCTTTTGGAGCTCATGTTTCTATACCGGATCTTTCTTCATTCAGCCCCATTTCCAAAGGGAGACAATCCCAACATCCCTTGAAATGCAGTAGAAGACTCCCAAGTCTAGGGGTGTCCATAGCACAGGATTAGACAATCTGCTTTGCATCCTCATCATCCTCATAGATAATCCTGGATTACATCTCCAGCTGGGGCAGAGAATGTCCCGTGTCTGAAACCCGGTCAGTTTAGACGATGCTGAGGTGGATGGGTCAATGTCTGACTCTGCCCAAGGCAGTTTCCTAGGAATATTCCTCTTAAGTCATTTACCCTGAAGACAAGCAATCTAACCTCTCCACAAGACCAACAATCCATTTCTCCATTAGAAGACAATATGGAAAAGTCCCTGTTTTATATACAATAATGCAAGTACAAAAAATCTTGAATATGAGAGGAAGCAAAATTCTGGCCTCTGTAATGAAGCAATAGGCAAAGGGTCCTGAAGCAGAGCAAGCTGGGGGGGGGGCATCAAACTGTGATTCCTGCATTGCAGAGGGTTGGGCTAGATGGCCTTTGGTGTGGCCCCCAGTTCCACGATTCTGTAATTTGAGGATTGTACTTTGTACTGGGTCCTGTTAGATTTATGCAGCATCACTTTTCCTTTTTTCCTTTTTTATTTTGCATTTTATTTGTTATATTTCATCAGTAATCATTTTCATATTACATTACAAGACTTACTATAATATAATTTCCAACATGTATACAAAAATTATATACAAATTTTATATACAGTCCCTAGAAAGAAAATGAAACAAAAAAAAGAAAAAACAAAGAAAAACCGAAAACGAACCCCCCCAAATCATATACATACCAACACACTAGACTTCCTTTCTGTCCCATTGTATATTCCTTTTTACAAATGGATGTACTCTTATTATTGTATATTTTGTTGCATTTTATCTAATACATTCCTATATCAATATGTGCGCTTAGTCTTATTTCTCAGCTCAGTCTCACTCCAACGTCAATCAAATGCTAGCATAGATAGCGAACCTTTACTGTATTTTTGAACATATGTTTTATATCTTTCCCACTTTTCCATAAATTGCCCCTCAGGGTATTTGTTGCCTGTGCCATTTCAGCAAATTCTTGTAGCTTGTAATGCCAGTCCGTTATTGTCGGGGCTTCTTGTTCCTTCCACCCCTTTGCCACCAAAGTCCGAGCTGCAGCCGTTGCAGATAAGAATACCTCCCTAAAGGCCTTCAGGAAGTCCCTGCCAACAACGCTTAACAGAAATGCCTCTGGTCTTTTAAAAAATGTTATTCCAAACATTTTTCCAACTCCTCATAAATTAAGCCCCAGAACACCTTGCTCTTCCTACATGTCCACCACATATGATACATGTCGCCATTACTCCCTCCACACCTCCAACAAGTATTCGCTAAAGTTTTTATACATCTTCGATAATCTTGAGGGGGTGAGATACCATCTGTCCTGCATCTTTAACATATTTTCTTTAATGTTATAACACGCCGTGAGTTTCATATTTGTTCTCCAAAGCTCTTCTTGATATAGGAATGTATTAGATAATATGTAAAGAAATATGCAATAATAAGAGTACATTCATTTGTAAAAAAGGAATATACAATGGCAAAGACAAGAAGTCTTGTGTGTTGGTATGTACGGTATATGATTTTTGGGGAAATTTGTTTTGTTTTGTTTTACTTTGTTCTTTCCGTCATCTTTTTTGGTTTTTTCATTTTCTTTTTAGGTATATAAAATTTGTATATAATTTTTGTATACGTGTTGGAAATTATATTATAGTAAGTCCTGTAATGTAATATGACAATGTTTACCGATGTAATATAAGAATGTTTATAAATAAATAAAATGCAAAAAAAAAGAAAAGAAAAGAAGAAAGCAGCAGAGAAGGCTATTTATCACCCCATCCTATCAAACCAAGTAATAGCTTTGGGAGAATGGGGAAGGCATAGCCCAACCCCACAATCCATATACCGGTAAATCATTGAGGTTCCTCAGGGAGGAGGTATTCAACCAAATCAGGTCATGGCTGGGGAGGGTTCCATTTGTCTTAAGATCCTATCTGGTTCATGGACTTTCATGTCCTATTTAGATACCCTGTGCACCAGAGCTTGAGAAAGACTCCTGCAACCACCAAATCTGGTATCTTTAATCTGTGATCTGTGGATGGTGATGGGAAAATGAATTACCGCATTTTTCGCCCTATAGGACTCACCGTCCCATAAGGCGCACCTAGTTTTTTTGGGGGAAATAAAGGGGGAAAAAATCCCCCGCCCAGGCGTGGGGCTGGGGCGGGGGAGCCCGAGCTTCCCCCGACCCCAGCCCCCAGAATAGGCAACTCTCTGCAAGCTGTGGGAGCCCGACGCCGGGCTCCCGCGCCTTGCGGAGAGCTGCACAAAGCCTGGAGAGCGAGAGGGGTCGGTGCGCACCGACCCCTCTCACTCTTCAGGCTTCAGCGAAAGTCTGCATTCGCCCCATAGGACGCACACACATTTCCCCTTCATTTTTGGAGGGGAAAAAGTGCGTCCTATAGGGCAAAAAATACGGTATTCGTGGGATTGAGTGTAGGTATGTTTGAACACTTTTAAGGATTGTATGAAATGCATGTTTGTATGCCTGTTTATTTGTAATATATGTGTATTAAAAATCCTTTTTAATTAATAAACTTCTTTTTTTTAAAAAAAGAAATGGATCAATGTTGGTACATAATGAAATGTGAAAATGTGAATTTACGAATATAATGTATATGTATCATTATGTAAAGATTTCATATATGTATTGCAACATTAATAATAAATAATTTTTTTAAAAGCTTTGTATTAAAAAATAATAAGAATAAAAATAAAAATACTAGTTTTTGCAAAAATAAAAAATAATAATTAAAAAAATCTGTGATCTTTTGAAAATGGTTTTGGCTTTCCCCCCAGGCTGGCAACATAAAGTTTGCAACACACATCAATGACTAGCCGTCCTATGATGTTGGTACGAGTTTCTTCTTTTAAAAATCTGCAACTCAGACCTACCGTTGCATACAAAAGAAAACTAGTGGCAGAAGTTCTTTCATAACCTGTTTGCTTCCGCTGATAGCCCACGACATGAACCAATAAAAAGCTACAAGCCTAGTAGCACAGCATTAAAACCCGGCTTTGACTGGGGTGGGCGGGATATAAATAAATATTATTATTATTAAAACTGCTCAGGCCTCTTAATGTAACACTTAAAAGGCACTGGGCCTAGCTGCTTAAAAAAACAACACCCAACTATTTTTATTAGTCTTTTTTTTAAAAAAAAAAATACCAAGCTTAATGATAGTAAACCTGTATCAGTGAATAAACTGGCCTTAGGGGTGCATCTAAAACATTTTTTCTTTAGGCAAGCCTACCCAGACCTGTAATTTCATTATGTATATTTGTTTTGGTTTTTGTTTTTTTTAAAAAAAACACCTGTCGGTTTGATCTCCATTAATAATAATAATAATAATAATAATAATAATAATAATAATTTTTATTTATACCCCGCCCTCCCCATCCAAGGCCGGGCTCAGGGCGGCTAACAAGCAATAATAAAAATAAGTTGAATGAATACAACTTAAAAACAAGATTAAAATACAAAAATTAAAATATTGAAACATTAAAATATTAAAATGCAGCCTCATCACAGGAGGAGAAAGGAAAAAGGAAAAAGAAAGAGGGGGAGGGAATCAAATCGGCTCCAAGCCAAAGGCCAGGTGGAACAACTCCGTCGTACAGGCCCTGCGGAAAGAAATCAGATCCTGCAGGGCCCTGGTCTCATGAAGCAGAGCGTTCCACCAGGCCCTGGCTCTGGCTGAAGCTAATCTAACTTCCTTAGGGCCCGGGACCTCTAGGGTGTTGCTATTTATGGACCTTGAGGCTCTCCGTGGGGCATAAATTGTGATCATTTTATTGTCTGCTAATTTTGAAAGTCTGTTTTTATCATTATTTATAAACTAATTTGTAAATTGCTTTTTCATTACGTATATAAATTGGGTTAAATAAATGTACATCAGGGTGGGAAAAGTTGAGCACCTCACTCTGGCTAGGACAAATGCCCTCTGCAAGCTACAGAACCCATCAGCTGTGACTTCCTTTGGTGGTTTTGCCTGGGTGGATGATCTGTGATCATTTCTCTTGCTTGTCTGGACACAGTTGTGTGTAGAGCAATATGTGCAGAGACCTCTGGCTTCCTGCACGGCTAGCATGTTGCCTGCTGCACCAATAAGAGTCACAGACATTGCATAAGAAAAAACTGCTCACTTTCTCTTATGGGGTATTCCAGAGCCCGTATAGAATCCTTAAGTGGGTTCCCTATTGGTAGGAGAAAATAACAGAGGCCCACCAGAGTATATTGAGAGGCAAAGCGGCTAGTAAGCCTGATCTTTATTAAAGGAAATAAAACTGTTGCAACAGGGTTCCCACTCACCACACACGGGAAGGAGGAGAACCCCAAACAATGGTGTGCAAGCCCCTATACAGTGGTACCTCAGGTTAAGTACTTAATTCGTTCCGGAGGTCTGTTCTTAACCTGAAACTGTTCTTAACCTGAAGCACCACTTTAGCTAATGGGGCCTCCTGCTGCTGCTGCGCCGCTGGAGCACGATTTCTGTTCTCATCCTGAAGCAAAGTTCTTAACCTGAGGTAATATTTCTGGGTTAGCGGAGTCTGTAACCTGAAGTGTATGTAACCTGAAGCGTACGTAACCCGAGGTACCACTGTATAGACTTTTGAAATTGCCCACCCTGCAGCCCAAGACCACCCCCCAAAAAACATCATACATACATCACAGAAGGAGGCGGTCTACAGCAGAAATTTGAGAGTGTTGCTTCTCTCCTGTCTGCCAAGATACCTGATAACACCCTACTTGGTTGCATTTTCTGGGTAGCCTGGTCATTCCTTTGAGATGGTAAATACTTACTGTACTTTTCTGTGTACAGTGGTGCCTCCGGTTATGAACCTAATTTGTTCCGGAGGTCCATTCTTAACCCGAAACAGTTCTTAACATGAGGCGTGCTTTCGCTAATGGGGCCTCCCGCTGCCGCCGGCGCGCAACTTCCGCTCCCATCCCGGGGCAAAGTTTGCAACAGGAGCATCTACCTCCAGGTTAGCGGAGCTCGTTACCCGAAGCATTCGTAAGGAGGATGGTACATAACCCGAGGTTCCACTGTATAAGACTATGTTTTTTTCTTTAAAAATCATGCTTAAAAGTGGGGGTCATCTTATACATGGATAGTGCACAGGGTGGATGTTTGATTGGTTGCTGCCGCAGCTGTCAATGGCTATTGTGTGTTTTATTGGTTGCTGTGTCAATGGGTGGTGTTGATTGGCTGACGCTCCGGTAGTTGGCAATCCCCCCTAAAATAAGCTCAACAACTCTGGGTAATCCCCCCCCCAAAAGCTCAACAACTCTGTGCCATCTCCCCTCATTTTCTTAAATTTGAGTCCCCCAAAATAGGGGGTGTTTTATACAAGGGTGTGCCTTATAGACGGAAAAGTACGGTAGTTCCTGAATCTCTTATGCATATTGATAAGTGTGCTCAACAGACACTTGTCAGACCGTATTTGAAAAGGGAGATGTAAGCCCCTCCAGTCAAAAGACTTATCCCATTTCCTTCCCCCTTGCAGAGAAATATTTGAGCGTCGATTTGGGAGAGTCAAAATGGCTTCAGGATTGTTTTGCTGAACTATTTCAGACATGCGGTTTATATACTTATGCATGTGTTTGCCTTGCACATTTAGGAACATTATATTTAAGATCTTAGAATGCATATAACACATGAGTTGAGTGCTGGAGCAGGTAGGGTCGCTTACAGCGGGACTAGACAGCTGAGAGCGATTCATCCTTCTCCCACTCACAAATCTCCCCTATCCTGTTTTAACTGAGATCCCCCCTCCTCAACTAGGCCTGCCAGAGGAGCAAATGGCACACGCAGAGGAGAATTGGAGGCTTCAGGAGGGCTTAAGCATCACTGATCCATCCCCCAAACTCCCATTAGCGAATGCCCCTTTTAGAGACACACCTCTGATAACAGGTAGGGCAGCACTAAAACATCTGCTGGAATGGAAAGTCAGGGCAAAGGCGATGGTCTGGAGGCAAAACAGTTTGAGAGCAGGTCAGTACAGTGGTACTTCGGGTTAAGAAATTAATTCATTCTGGAGGTCCGTTCTTAACCTGAAACTATTCTTAAAGTGGTAACTGAGGTACCACTTTAGCTAATGGGGCCTCCTGCTGCTGCCGCGGCGTGATTTCTGTTCTCATCCTGAAGCAAAGTTCTTAACCTGAGGTACTATTTCTGGATTGATGGAGTCTGTAACCTGAAGCGTCTGTAACCTGAGGTACCACTGTAAAAAGTTACCCAGATTTAGGAACCAGATCAGGATCAGCTGCTTGCAGGTGTAAATCCATTGGTCCCAAGTTGGTAGTTCCACTAGGACCTCTTCATTATTCACCACGCTGGTTCTGGCTAGCAGCTTGCTCCTTTGTCAATGATATTTGAAACTTTCCTTTTTCCTAGCAATCAAAAGTTGATTTTTGTACTCAAGGTGCCCTCTGTTGGTATAAAGCTCACAGTTTGAGGACCTTTTGCCTTCAAATATTTGCACACCACAGTTACCCAGTGAGGAATTCAATGGATTTCAGGACAGCTTAGGATAGCTATACGTTACAAAATTGTGTGCAATCAGAAACAAGTCCCCAGAGAAAGCAAAGGCATTTTGTTCACTTTCAAAAGCTTCCAAGTAATTAAGTCAAGGTAAATACAGCTAGATATGCCACTAATATGAAAAACAATTGCTCCTATAAAGCCTTTTTTTCTTTTGGCACATTGTATGCATGAATGGGCATTGGGATGGTCGTATGTGTTATGTACTGAAGTTCTCACCCTGGGCCAGCAGGGGGATACTGTAGATAGTTTTCACTCAGGTCCACATATGCAAATAAGGGATTGAAAGTGACGTTCAGTGATTGGATAGTTACAGAAAATGGTTATTGTTGCGTTGTAGTGGAGCTCTATATAAGCAGGCTGGCTGAACCCTTCAGTTCAGTTCTGTTCTGGCCTGTGAATAAACAAGAGCTGTTTAAAGAATCACTGTGTCGTCTGATATGTTCATCCACAACTTAACAGTATGTCCAGGGAAACCTGATTATATTCCTTCCCCCTACATGGTGTGTGCTGCAGTGTGAAAATGCCACTTGAAATGCTGCAGAAGGAAGCATTTTAAGCTGCTAATGTGCACATAACCTCAGTATTTTGTGGAAGGGGTTCCATTGGCTACTAGAAATTCAGGTATGCACATGTAGAATGGATTGAAGTGTTCTGCCACAACAAATCCACATGGATATTTTTTTTTAAAAAAACTTTATGAAGTTAGAAAATGGGATAAATGATTAAGTTGTAGAATCACCACTCAAGCGAATCAGGATGGAATGAATGACGATTGTAGTGTAACCTCATTGGAAACAAATCATAATGAACGCTTCATAAACACCAGATATAGTCTAACCACTGCATGAGTTTTGTGCAAGCAAATGAGGATGAATGCTCACTAAACAGGCCATTTGGAGGAGCCCCCTGTTGAAACAGCAATAAAGGTAAAGGTAAAGGGACCCCTGACCATTAGGTCCAGTCAAGGCCGACTCTGGGGTTGCGGCGCTCATCTCGCTTTATTGGTCGAGGGAGCCGGCGTACAGCTTCCGGGTCATGTGGCCAGCATGACTAAGCCGCTTCTGGCAAACCAGAGCAGCGCACGGAAATGCCGTTTACCTTCCTGCTGGAGCGGTACCTATTTATCTACTTGCACTTTGACGTGCTTTCGAACTGCTAGGTTGGCAGGAGCTGGGACCGAATAACAGGAGCTCACCCCGACACAGGGATTCGAACCACCGACCTTCTGATCATCAAGTCCTAGGCTCTGTGGTTTAACCCACAGCGCCACCCGCGTCCCTTGAAACAGCAATACACAGGTTCAAAAGGCCATGTGGAAAAATTAACAATCAGTACTGGTTCAGAGCACCTTGGTTACTCACAGAAATAGCTGCTCATGAGATTGGCCAGAGCACAGAACTTTAAAGAAATTGCATCTCATGTGCAGGAAAATCAGATTAGGTGATTATTATTCTTTTAATCCTGAAGGAGGAGCTGCAATTCCACTCAAGTCCCTTCTTCTGTTGCTATGTTGCACGTGGAACTCGATAAGCCGTGCAAATAATTGTTTGCAGCAGTAAGCTAGTCATTGATTTCTCTGAAAGGTCTCTCAGGCTTTGAGGTATCCCCAGGGAGTTTTGCAACTGAGTCACCACCCCAGAACATCACTTTGCTTTCCTTTGTTGTGATATCTCAGTGTGAATGAACAGCAGTCTCAAGCGAGAACACTCTCAGAGCAGTTTTTGCAGCTTGCTAAACTATCTCCTATCAGTGTGTGCACCATTTCAGTTCACAGATCTAAACACTCATCAAAACAGATATTTTTGAGTATGCAGACATGTAATTTACATTACCCCCTGCCATTGGCTGGGTGGCAGCTTGCAACATGAAGGTAAAAGGTAAAGGACCCCTGGACAGTTAAGTCCAGTCAAAGGCGACTATGGGTTGCGATGCTCATCTCACTTTCAGGCTGAGGGAGCCGGCGTTTGTCCACAGACAGCTTTCCAGGTCATGTGGCCAGCATGACTAAACCGCTTATGGCGCAACGGAACACCGTGATGGAAACCAGAGCACATGGAAATGCCGTTTACCTTCCTGCCACAGTGGTACCTATCTATCTACTTGCACTGGCGTGCTTTCGAACTGCTAGGTTGGCAGGACAGAGCAACAGGAGCTCACCCCGTCATGGGAATTCAAACCACCGACCTTCTGATCAGCAAGCCCAAAGCGCTCAGTGGTTTAAACTACAGCGCCACCCTTTAGCATTTTATAGCCTAGCGGGGAAAGTTTTCGGCAGGGTGGAAAAGAGAAAAATTGTCAGCATAACGCAAAAAGTACAGTGGTACCTCGGGTTACATACGCTTCAGGTTACATACGCTTCAGGTTACACACTCCGCTAACCCAGAAATAGTGCTTCAGGTTAAGAACTTTGCTTCAGGATGAGAACAGAAATCTTGCTCCGGCGGCGCGGCGGCAGCAGGAGGTCCCATTAGCTAAAGTGGTGCTTCAGGTTAAGAACAGTTTCAGGTTAAGTACGGACCTCCGGAACGAATTAAGTACTTAACCTGAGCTACCACTGTATCAGCATGCTGCAATTGTTAGAGTATACTATAAGAGTAGGACCCGGGAGACCCAAGTTCCAACATCCCATTCAGCCATGAACTTCATTGAGTAGTCTTGGGTCAGTCACACACCCATAGCCTAACCAAGAAAGGCTGGATTTAAATGGAACAAAGCAATCCTCCACAGCAACGAAAACAACAAGTCCAAAACTGTGCTCCTCGTCCAGATCTTTGAACAGGAACACTCCTGTTGGCAATTGGGGATACTCTGTTATTAGAAGTCTTTGGCAAATATCTTGCCTCAGTATGTGAGGTGGCTCCAATGATTTACCAACTGCACCATTGTGCAGATCATAGGCTTTTAAACACACGCAGATAGATACATTGCCAGTTTTCTGCTTGAGGTGAATAGCAAATGTGCAGAATTTTGGCATCTGCATTCTGGAACCTGACATTCCAACTGGAATTAAAACTGTCTGCCCGAATGCCTTAACAAACCACCAAACGGAACTGGTCTTTTCTGCTCCTCCCTATACACACACGCCTTAACATGCTATCGTGGAAGTCAATAATATGCCAAATTGCCTCGGAGCCTGGAGTAAGTTAGCAAATTATAGACCATACAACACTGCCCAGACAGCAAGCATTATAATCAAGGACTTCCCCCACATACTTATTTTCAATTAATTAAGGGGAATTTTAACTGTAGAGGCAACGTGGACATTCCTATATTTTTCCTTTTTTGTGTGGAGCCAGAGCAGGATGGGAGAAGACATGATGGAATAAAATATTTTCACTCTGGGAACTAGTTTTAAGACTGCATACTACTGTGTTTGTATCTTGAACTCAATCCATAATAACAATCATAGTTTATAGATTGATATCTCTCTAGAATGTCTCCAGCTGATGGAAAATAAATATTTGGGGAGGTATCCAACTAACCTGTCCTGTCAGCACAATAATTTCTACTTGTACAACAGAACTTTCTTTTAGGCATCTGGTCCAATACATTTTTATATACTCAGCCTTTTAATCTCTGATTAATCTTCCACCACACTTCCATGCAAATTTTGAATTGAAGGGCAGTATAGAAATGTTTGAAAGTGACCAAAAGTGGAATTGAACTGTACAAATTACAGTACACACCTGCAATAATAATAATAATAATAATAATAATAATAATAATAATATCACTGCTAGGGGTGATCAAGTGACCAAAGTCTATACCATGAGTGTAAAGGTAAAGGTAAAGGGACCCCTGACCATTAGGTCCAGTTGTAACCGACTCTGGGGTTGCGGTGCTCATCTCGCTTTATTGGCCAAGGGAGCTGGCGTACAGCTTCCGGGTCATGTGGCCAGCATGACTAAGCCGCTTCTGGCAAACCAGAGCAGCGCACGGAAACACCGTTTACTTTCCCGCTGGAGTGGTACCTATTTATCTACTTACACTTTGACGTGCTTTTGAACTGCTAAGTTGGCAGGAGCAGGGACCGAGCAACGGGAGCTCACCCTGTCGCGGGGATTCGAACCACCGACCTTCTGATCGGCAAGTCCTAGGCTCTGTGGTTTAACCCACAGCACCACCCGCTTCCCTTCAGCGCCACCCGAGTGTGTTAATTATATAAAGACTATATCCAAAGTGCACAAACTCTGCCTGGCAAATAATACAAGAGAGGAGACAATCCAGCCTAAGCATCACACATATCTTTATTGTGTCACTCAATAATAAGCAGGATTAGTCTTCCCACACATGGATCCTAGCTTTCTGTGCTTTGTAGATAGAAAGTGTGGTGCTCTCACTAGGAAAGCATGAGAAATTCAGTCTTTGTAAACTATCCTGCTCTGCAACCCCAGAATAGTATGTGAATTGCAACAAACTTTTCTTTTTTTAAATAATTTTTATTAATAATTTCAATATAACAAATTATCATAACATATCATCTTCATCATCCCCCCCCAATTTTCCCCTCCCCCTCCCCCAAAAAGAACCCTCCCTCCCCTCCAAGACTTCCCTCAGTTCCTCTCTCTGATTTTTCAGCACATGTTGTTCTCTGCATATTGTAAAATTGTAAAGATCCTTAAATTGTCTATCTATCATATTAACAGTCAATAAATTTGTGTATGTTTATTCAAAACCTGCCAAGGAGTCCAGTTCATTTTGTTGTTTTTTTAAGTAGTTTGTAAAAAGTTCCCATTTTTCTTTAAAGTCACAGTTGTCCTTGTCTCACAGTTTGTATGTCAATTTCGCCAGTTCTTCATAATCCATCAATTTCTCTTACCATTGTTCTTTTGTCGGGGCTTCCTCTTGTCGCATACATAAATAAATTCTTTATTTTCCTTGGCAGGTCTTTTCCTACAATCCCTAACAAAAATGCCTCTGGTTTTTTTTACAAATGTTAATTTAAACACTTTCTTCAACTCATTATATGTCATTTCCCATAATTTTTTAATTTCTCCACATTCCCACCACATATGATAAAATGTCCCTTTTTTTTCCTTTACACTTCCAACATACATTTGACCCAGTTTTATACATTCTTGCAATCTGTACTGGAGTTATATACAGTGGTGCCTCGCAAGACGAAATTAATTCGTTCTGCGAGTTTTTTCGTCTTGCGAATTTTTCGTCTTGCGAAGCACAGTTTCCCTGGGTATTAACGGTTTTAAGAAAAAGGAAACAAACTTGCAAGACGTTTTCGTCTTGCGAAGCAAGCCCAAAGGGAAATTCGTCTTGCAAAGCAACTCAAAAAATGAAAAACTCTTTCGTCTTGCGAGTTTTTCGTCTTGCGAGGCATTCGTCTTGCGAGGTACCACTGTACATCTATACATCATTTTCATATAGTTTTCTTTCAAAAGGGAACAGTCTGTACATTTTAAATCCATTCTCTGCAGATTTTCCCAATCTTCAAATTGTATATTATGCCCTATATCTTGTGCCCATTTGATCATGACGGATTTCACCTCCTCATCTTTTGTTTCCTATTCTAACAAAATACTATATGCGCCTTTCAGCAGCTTCACTTTCCCTTCTATAACTTCCTTTTGAAATCTAGGAATAACTAAATCCTTTCTTACTGTCTTCTTTGTATATCTCATGTAATGTAGCCAACTCTAAAAATGGTCTTTTATTTCCTCGTACTCTTTTAGCTTCCATTTTCCTTCTTGGTCCTTTAGTAAGTCTGAATTGCAACAAACTTTTCAATCAAAAGTTTGCACTTCTCTGAATGTTACGATGCTGTTCATGGCTAACAAAGAGTGTATTAATTAATATGCATTTAAACGTGAAAATTTTGAGAAGAAAACATATTTAAAAATACACATTTTGGGAGAAAATTGTTTGGAGAAAAGATGTTCAGAAACATGCATTTAAATAGGTTTTTAAATGTGGGTTTTCATGCAGATTTGGTTGAAGAAATGGCAGATTAATGTGGTAGTGGATGAAATGGACCGATGAATGAATGAATACAAGCGAAAATGACGTAGACTAGAAACAGAGGCATTGGGGCTATGAGTCACATAAGGCTTTATAAATCAAAAGCAGCATTATGAATTGAGTCTCAAAACTAATCAGTAGCCAATGCAGTTGGGCCAGAATCAGTGTTTTGCTTAGAGACCGTCTGGTCTCAGTCAAAAATCTGTCTGCTGAATTCTGCACAAGCCGCAGTTTTCAAACAATCTGAAATCGTCCTTCACCTGTTTTCTCCCATCAGTGAAAGGGATGCTACCATCTCTCAAGTTGGCATCACCCTCTGTGTGCGAAATCCCCCAGCTTTCAGAAAGCCTAACAATTACATTCCATTGCGAAGAGATTTGGAATGGCTAGCCAGAAGCCATAACAACATATTTCCCATCACTGCTGCTCTGGGAGATCAGAACAGCTGAAATACCAAAGATTCTGGCAGCTTGTTGGTAAGGTACGAAGCACAAGCAGAAAGCTAACAGCACATGCTGATCTTGCTCTTGTACTAGGAGAGGACACCATTCACACAGAATATATCTCCACCCCATCGTTCTGCCCGGACACTGAGGTCCAGCGCCGAGGGCCTTCTGGCAGTTCCCTTGCTGCGAGAAGCCAAGTTACAGGGAACCAGGCAGAGGGCCTTCTTGGTGGTGGCGCCTGCCCTATGGAACGCCCTCCCACCAGATGTCAAAGAGAAAAACAACTACCAGACTTATAGAAGACATCTGAAGGCAGCCCTGTTTACGGACGCTTTTAATGTTTAATGAGAAGAGAAGACTCTCTGGAAAAGACCCTGATGTTGGGAAAGATGGAGGGCACAAGGAGAAGGGGACGACAGAGGACGAGATGGTTGGACAGTGTTCTCAAAGTTACCAACATGAGTTTGACCAAACTGCTGGAGGCTGTGGAAGACAGGAGTGCCTGGCGTGCTCTGGTCCAGGAGGTCACAAAGAGTCAGACACGACTAAACGGCTAAACAACAACAACAAGTAGTAGCAGTTGCCTGGACATTGTCCTGTTTGCCTCTGAATAGTTCCATCCTTATTTCAGACATTGTGGTAGATTGCAATGTTTAGCTGGTGATATTGTGAGGTTCAGCTGCTGATAACATTGCAGTGTTTAGCTGGTGAGTTATCGCGATGTTGAAAACCAGATATCGCCTAGCCCTTACACACATTGCGATTCACGATATATTGCCAGCTCAAATATTTTGAAACAATTACCACGATGCAAAATTCAAACCGGTATTGGATGATATATTGATCAGCCCTACTTTCCATAGGCATCCGGTTGGCCACTGTAAGAACAGAATGATTAGTATCTCCACTGCCCCACTGATTCATCATAAAGCCATACAAAGTAATAGTGGTTTGTTCCACCAACTAGTTTTTGTTTCTAAAAGGAAGATGGTCAAAATTGTCGTTCTCTTCTTTTGGCATTCTGTATGTGCATTCCAGCTTTTTCTGAGTTCAAAGAAAAACAAGAAAATATTTGATGCAAAGTTTCCTCTTTTGTGCCTTGTTGCCTCTCATTGAGAAGGATTTTGTAAATACAAAATTGAAACAGTAATTATGAAAACTTCCTATGATAAATATACTTTGTTACCAGATTAAACCCTTTCCCCATGCCATTCACAGAAAACTCTTTTTTCAACGTCACATGTCCTCCAAGGAAGATTTAAATAGCTTCCTTTTTTAAAAAAAAGAAGACATGTAAAACTTTTTGAAGTGCTGGTTCTTTGGAACCAATAACATGAGAAGCAAAACCCACTGAACCAGTTATGCACAAAATATTTCGCGAAGAGTTATCATGTCCCCCTCTTTGTTTTTTTCTTAAACTGAACCACCCCAAAAAATATTCTAACTTTTCCTTCTAGAGGAATTGTGTGGTCTTGCGAAATAAAATTGGTATTTAGGATTGGCTACTGATTACACATGGGTACGTGTTCATTACCCAAAAAACCCAAGATCTGTCCTAGATTTGAAATACCTATCCCAAGAAACTTGAAAATCTGCCAGTGACTTATGCATTTTGCCATGGCTAAATATCTTTTGTGCCCCTGTACCAGGAAATAACAGTAACTCGGGCTGTCCCACATTGCCAATAAGTAGAATTTATTTCATCAACGGAATGTCCCCCACCCAGTCCTTTCAACTGTAGATGTGAGAGTCACCTGGGAATGTCCGCAGCAAGAATCCTGATGGCTACGTATTGGAAAGGGAATCAGTTACCCACTAGGGGAGAATGGTTATGTAAGCTTTCAGAGTATTTAGAATTAGCCAAATTGACCGATATAATAAGACAAAAACCAAAAAGTGAAGTGAAAAAGGAATGGGAGTGTTTAAATGAATACCTTAAAAGTCAAGGTTTGAGGACAGAAATCTGGCTGAGTCTGGAATAACCTTGTGAAGTGAAAGGATAAGAAAGAGGGATTTATATCTAGATGCTAGGATAGAGATGATAAGGAAGACACAATGAGAGGTAAAGGAGGTGTTGTGGGATTGGTGGAAGTCAATGTTTGTTTTTCTTTTTCGTGTTTATATTATTAACTTGTAAGATATGGATTTGTGGGGGTTTTTTGTTACGTTGGTTTCTGTGTTTATTGTTATTTTTCGATATTTTTTGTGTTGTTGTTTTTGTGTGGAAAATATTAATAAAATTTAAATAATTAAAAAGAGAGTGAGAGAGAGTGCACCTGCGACCTTAGACATACAGTGGTACCTCGGGTTAAGTACTTAATTCGTTCCGGAGGTCCGTTCTTAACCTGAAACAGTTCTTAACCTGAAGCACCACTTTAGTTAATGAGGCCTGCTGCTGCTGCCGCGCCACCGGAGCCCGATTTCTGTTCTTATCCTGAAGCAAAGTTCTTAACCTGAAGCACTATTTCTGGGTTAGTTCTTAACCTGAAGCAAAGTTCTTAACCTGAAGCACTATTTCTGGGTTAGTGGAGTCTGTAAACTGAAGCGTATGTAACCTGAAGCGTATGTAACCCGAGGTACCACTGTACAGTGGGAGCTGCGGCAGAATGTTGCAGTGTGGAATGTTCCCCTTCAGGATTCCAGCTGCGGCAAATGGATCAGCCACACCTTCTCTCCGGATAATCTATTCCCCAACTTCCTACAGACTCTCAGCATTGCGTGCCCACTGCACATGCTCAGTACTCACTTGACTGTTTTGGAAGAGTTCCTTCCCCCCCAGGGTTTTTATTTTATTTTAATTTCTTACTTGTGCAAAAATGTTCCAAAGTATTCGAGCAGTGATGCTTCTGGGGCAGAATTCTGGGCAAATCCCGTTTTGTAATTGAAAGCGTGCCTAAGCCAGACATGATGCTGCTTTGAAGGAATGTGCCAAGCCAGCTGCATGGATGCTATGAAACCACTGAACCATTGCACTTCGTCAAATTCTTGTTTTTGCGATGTCTGCTGTAATAATATAGTTGGTATTGATGGATACAAGCCCTCCAAACAGCCTGCTCTTGGCTACCCCGGATGGATACATTTAAAATAACGATAAACGATAAAATGAGAGGACGTGCTTCATTTTGGATTCATTGAAAAATAAAAAAAACATTACAGAAGGAAAGCAATGCTTAGGAATGTGAGCCATAAAGGAAAGCTCTTCTGGAAACTACTGTTCGCCTAGCAGAGTGCCTTCAGAAGTTACCTAACATTTTAAAATACAGTGCTACCTCTGGTTACATACTTAATTCATTCCGGAGGTCTGTTCTTAACCTGAGACTGTTCGTAACCTGAAGCACCACTTTAGCTAATGGGGCCTCCTGCTGCCGCCACTCCACCGCTGCACGATTTCTGTTCTCATCCTGAAGCAAAGTTCTTAACCAGAGGTACTATTTCTGGGTTAGCGGAGTCTGTAACCTGAAGCGTATGTAACCTGAAGCATATGTAACCTGAGGTACCACTGTACAGTTGTACCTTGGTTCCCAACGCCTTGTGAGCTGAACGTTTTGGCTTCCGAATGCCACAAACCCGGAAGTGAGTGATCCGGTTTGTGAATATTTTTTGGAAGCCAAACATCTGATGTGGCTTCCGATTGAGTGCAGGAAGCTCCTGCAGCCAATCGGAAACCGCGCCTTGGTTTTCAAATGTTTTCAGAAGTCGAACAGACTTCTGGAATGGATTCTGTTCGAGAACCAAGGTACGTGTATATAGTTTAGTTTTAAGACCATAAGAAAAGCCAACTTTGTGTTTTCACAGTGGCCTACCAGATGGTCATGGGAAGCTACGGAAAACAGGACCTTAGCGCAACAGAAATGTTAGAGGTTAGTAAACTCCCTTGAGAAAGCCCCTGACTGAAAAGCAGCCTATGTGTTTGGTAAATGAGTAAAACAGATTCTGAGTGATCTGAAATACAGTGGTACCTCTGAATGCGAACGGGATCTGTTCCGGAGCCCTGTTCGCATCCTGAGTAGAACGTAACATGCAACTGCGCGTCTGCACGGGTCACGTTTCGCTGCTTCCGCACATGCGTGTGATGTCATTCTGAGCGTCTGCGCATGCACAAGAGGCGAAACCCGGAAGTAACGCGTTCCATTACTTCCGGGTCGCTGCGGAGCGTAACTTGAAAACTCTCAACCTGAAGCATATTTAACCCGAGGTATGACTGTATTAGGGACATGGGTGGTGCTGTGGGTTAAATCAGAAGGTCCCTGCGACGGGGTGAGCTCCCGTTGCTCGGTCCCTGCTCCTGCCAACCTAGCAGTTTGAAAGCATGTCAAAGTGCAAGTAGATAAATAGGTACCACTTCGGCGGGAAGGTAAATGGCGTTTCCGTGCACTGCTCTGGTTTGCCAGAAGCGGCTTAGTCACGCTGGCCACATGACCCGGAAGCTGTACGCCGGCTCCCTCGGCCAATAAAGCGAGATGAACACTGCAACCCCAGAGTCGGCCACGACTGAAGCTAATGGTCAGGGGTGCCTTTACCTATGACTGTATTAGAACCTAGCCACCTGCTAACCCAAGCTAAATATTTTATTCCAGCTAAACCAATTCACTGGACAGCAGCAGACCTCAATAAACTGAAAGAGGTTTGTTTCATGTTGCTTTTTAAAATGTACTTTTAGGAGCATCACATTTTCCCTCTTAGGATTCATACAGAATGGAGACTATCTGTACACTCAGCTCTTCGTTTCCAACAGCATGGCGATCAGAGATTCTAAGGTGGGAGGACAGACAAAATCATTTAATTTCTGCCATAGCTGCAAAGTCTCACTTTTACTAGGCAGGGTGACTGGGCCAATCCTTTTAAAGAGGATAGTCCTCTGTCTGAAGGTGCCGTGAAAAGGGAGAGCAAGGACCTTGAGGTTGGCTATCAGTGGTTAGCAGATGTGGTCAGTCTTTCCCACTATATAAATGCATTGTATTTATATTTAAATTATAGCAATTATTTCTACATTTGCATCCATACATTTACATTAGAATATGCACAATCTATGCAGATTGGATTCTGTATAGTAAAAACTATGGTTTTCCCAGTAGTGATGTACGGAAGTGAAAGCTGGACCATAAAGAAGGCTGATCGTCGAAGAATTGATGCTTTTGAATTATGGTGCTGGAGGAGGCTCCTGAGAGTCCCATGGACTGCAAGAAGATCAAACCTATCCATTCTGAAGGAAATCAGCCCTGAGTGCTCACTGGAAGGACAGATCCTGAAGCTGAGGCTTCAATACTTTGGCCACCTCATGAGAAGAGAAGGCTCCCTGGTAAAGACCTTGATGTTGGGAAAGATGGACGGCACAAGGAGAAGGGGACGACAGAGGACGAGATGGTTGGACAGTGTTCTCGAAGCTACCAGCATGAGTTTGACCAAACTGCGGGAGGCAGTGGAAGACAGGAGTGCCTGGCATGCTCTGGTCCATGGAGTCACGAAGAGTCAGATGCGACTAAATGACTAAACAACAACAACATGCAGATTGGGCTCCTCTTTTGTTCTTCACTAAGTGGCCACCAAGAGCAGCTTACCCAGTGGGCCAGAGCTGCGCTACTAGCCTCCTGGCAGGGGTATCACTGTTGCTTAGTGGAAGGAGGAAGGGCAAAGCATAGATAAGATTGGGACTGCAAAAACCCATTGGTGGAAATACCAAATTGGCTCCACCAACCTCGCTGCTGCCTCCCACTCCCCCCACATGGTGAGTGGCAGTGACGCCGCTGCCGGGAAGCTATTACTACACCATAAAGGGATTAAATATACGAAATAGCATATGATACACCATTGCAGTTCAGACATACCTGCAGTGTGGAAAATGGCAGGCTGTGCACTAAAATGAGACTGTGCATCACACACACAATTTTCTACCTGTGTTCTAGAGACAAGGAACAGCCATTGTCCACTGAGATCCTGCTGTGGTTCCACCCCCTCTGGGTGTCAATCAGTGCTAGCTTTTAAAGTTGCATCAGCATCCCCTAAAAAAATATTAAGTCCTTAGAGCCATTTCCCTAAGCTTCCTTCTGGCTAGTAACGTGTACGTACTCGTTTCCTTCACTGGCTTCAGCCCAGCTGCCAAACTGGTTATCACTAGACGTGTGATGTGTATGTTCAGTAGCTGGGAGCCACCATTAAGAAAATGTCTCTAACTATCTGCTTAGCAGATATGGAAGCCCAGAGATAGCTATCGCTTCATTTGGCACAACGCAGCAGCACTCTAATTACATTTAAGGATGCTAAGCAATTGTCTGGTTCTAAATTAAGAACAGTTTTCAGTTTCCTTTCAAGGGCAAGAGGGTTTGCAATCTAGATAGGGTACAGCCAGAGCCAGTGAACTAGACCAGGCATAGGCAAACTCCAGCCCTCCAGATGTTTTGGGACTACAATTCCCATCATCCCTAGCTAACACTACCAGTGGTCAGGGATGATGGGAATTGAAATATACTCGGAGTCGAGAGTGGATTTCATGCTCTTTATTCAGCTCATAGTGGTGAGGAGGAATGGAAGTTCCCCCACAATATCTGCTTTCTATACATTATTTTCACAATGGGCTGCACGTGATTAGCTAATTCTGGGATTCTCCTGCAGGCCAATCAGGTTGTGGATTCACTTCCACCTGGAGCTGGATTGGGTGGCTCCTGCGGACCAATCATACTGCTGCATTGTTCTAGGACCAATCAGACTGCTGCATTCTGAATCCTATTGTTCCAGGACCAATCAGACTGCTGCATTTTGGATCCTATTGTTCTAGGACCAATCAGACTGCTGCATTTTGGATCCTATTCAACTCAGTACATAACAGGAATTGTAGTCTCAAAATATCTGGAGGGCCGGAGTTTGCCTATGTCTATGCCTGGACTAGACTGATATTCCCAGATTTCCCACAGATGAAAATAATGACACCTTTATAACACACCTCTTACCTATGATCACAGCCTGAGGCCACCCACAAGCCCTTACACAATACTGCAAGCTCTGTTCTGTTGTGTGCTGTATTCATTTATCCTTCTCCTCCACCAATTTGAAATCCAACCACACCATAACCCCAGTCTGTCTCAGACCCATCAGCACTGGTTTTTTGTTTTTTTAACGAACAGTTTTGCAATGCCAAACTATGTGACCAAGAGAGCATATCTAGTTTTGCTCTCATCAACTGAGCTCTGTGATGCAGAAGAATTACTGCTCACTGATCAAGGCAGTGGGTGGGGTTAATGGAGAGATGGTCGGCTGGAGCCCTGCAATACCTGGTCTTTGCTCCGCCCCCCAGCCAGCAGCCGATTGGGTAGCCGGGGAGGGGGCAGAGCCAGCAACAAAAAGGGGGTGTCACCCTGGCACAGGAAGCCCATGCAGGGTTGCAAACCCACCCACTGCCTTGATCAGTGAGAGGTAACTGTGGACATGCAGACCTGGACTAGTCCCTAATAATAATAATAATAATAATAATAATAATAATTTTATTATTTATACCCCACCCATCTGGCTGGGTTTCCCCAGCCACTCTGGATGGCTCCCAATAGAATATTAAAAACACGACAAAACATTAAAAACTTCTTGTGGCGGTCACACACGTTTAACAGTCTATTGATCCCTGTGCCACCACTGTGCTCGCTTCCCTGCTGCCACCAACCCGTTACTCTCGGGTAAAACACTGAGTCCAGACAGTTGTTAAAACTGAACCAAATAAACAAGTTTATTTTATAAGCATTAACAAGTTTATGGTTTCTCAGATAATATTCCTGTCAGTTTCTTAAGTTTAGTTTCTTTACCGGCCTATATCTTCCTAATACCTTCTAACTGATTATATCAACTGTTTGACTGACTCCTCTTAACATATTCTCTCACTCTCTCACATCAGACTAGCCCAACCCACAGACTTATCCTCTCTGTCTCTTCTCTAACTCCAGACTGACTTCTTAACAACTCTAACTCTAACTCCCCTTGGGTTCCTATTGGTTAGTCATTTTACAATTAGTTAACCGTTTCCTTATGAACCCAGCATGATGTCACACACCTAGGAAGGCAAACGCCACACTTCCCTAAATAGGGCTTCCTTCAGATGTCTTCTAAAACTTGGGTAGTTGTTTATTTCCTTGACATCTGATGGGAGGGCGTTCCACAGGGCTGGCGCCACTACCAAGAAGGCCCTCTGCCTGGTTCCCTGTAACCTCACATCTCGCAGTGAGGGAACCACCAGAAGGCCCTCAGCGCTGGACCCCAACATCTCTTTGGGCACTTCCAGATTGTTGTGTGCTTACATACTGGAAAATTCAGGTAGCACATTATAGCTTACTTTGACGTCTTGTGGAACAAAGCCTGCTGCCCCTCAAGACTGGGCTTTTTCCGGTAAGGAAAGTGACAGGAAACGACACTGGAAACTGTGAGGTAAAACTAGCTTTGATGCAAAGTTGTCTAGCCTCCCCGCAGAAAAACCAGAATGAATGTTCAGTAAAAAGGTCTAAGAGCTCCCAGTATCTCTTCTTATAAATCCATTCACAGTGCTAAGCACTCGCCCTGATTAACTGCAGAGATCAGCTGCAGGCTTTACATTTATTGGAATATAAAAATTGCAGCCAAGAAAGTTGTTTAAACTGAGTGTTCTCACATCCAGAGTTCTCCTGAACCTTGTCACAACTTCCATGTGCAGTCTATCCTAAGTATGTAAACACTTGTCTTCCAGGAAGGCTGTGAGGAATGTCACAATTACATAGCGGTGCACTGAACATTTATTCCTCACACCGTGCTGCAGACTTCCTGTTTACTGGGCAGTCTAACATAGCTCTCATGGAAATGCCATCTTGAAGGAGGCAATTTAAGTCTCTTCCGCTACATGGAGAAAAAGCTGATTACCTGAAATAGAAGGATGACGAACATCACCGCCGCATCTCAGGAAAATTGCTTATATTAGACCCTTTATACTAAGAGCGAATTAATTATTTGAGAGTCTAGATCCTTAAGCAGCCAGAATCCCGAGATTTGCATAAGTACAGTGGTACCTCGGGTTACATACACTTCAGGTTACATACGCTTCAGGTTACAGACTCCGCTAACCCAGAAATAGTGCTTCAGGTTAAGAACTTTGCTTCAGGATGAGAACAGAAATCGTGCAGCGGTGGAGTGGCGGCAGCAGGAGGCCCCATTAGCTATAGTGGTGCTTCAGGTTAAGAACAGTTTCAGGTTAAGAACAGACCTCCGGAATAAATTAAGTACTTAACCTGAGGTACCCTGTACACATTTTAAAGAAGATGAAAAACCTTAACATGAGAGGGACCACTAAAACAGGACAAATGAGGCCTGTGTGTGTAGTGGTTAAGAGCGATAGACTCGTAATCTGGTGAACCGGGTTCGATTCCCTGCTCCTCCACATGCAGCTGCTGGGTGACCTTGGGCCAGTCACACTTCTCTGAAGTCTCTCAGCCTCACTCACCTCACAGAGTGTTTGTTGTGGGGGAGGAAGGGAAAGGAGAATGTTAGCCGCTTTGAGACTCCTTCGGGTAGTGATAAAGTGGGATATCAAATCCAAACTCCTCTTCTTCTGAACATGCTCGTTGGAGACAGAACGCTGACTGTTGCATGGGTAGAAAATCAGGAAGGGCAAATAGGATAGGATCCCCGGGATCCTAATGAGGAACACTAAATGCTACAAAATTTTGTGCATGTGTGTTTGTGTGCTTGTTTGTGCATATGTGTATGTGTGCAATAGTTACACACCTACCCCATATAAAACGGGGCAATGCAAGTGAGTAGACAGGGCTATGCAGCTTGGAGAAGACATGAACATTGATGGCTGGGGCCATGAGACTATGAGGGACAGGGAGAAGATTTGTGAGGGAGCGCCAGCAATCTTTGGTGGTCAGCGATCCCTCCCTGTGCTGGAGTGTGGGCCGTGAAAGGTGCCTGGCAGTACAAGTCCCTACCACTAGCATTCATAGCTGTCAACCGTCCCTTATTTGGCGGGAAACTCCCTTATCCCAGCACCATGTCCCACTGCTGTCCCTTATTGATGATGTCCCTTAAATTTCCCGGGTTTCAAAGGAAGCAGCTCCTCTCCCTCCCTCCCTGCCGGCCAGGGAGGAGGGAGGCTCCAACTGTGTTGCTTGGCTGCGTTGCTCACCCAATAAGGAGTCTAAGAACGACGGGGGGGGGGTGGAGCTTGCATGCCTTGTGCCAATCAAGTTGGCCGTGTTGCCTGAGGACTCGCCTTTGCTCAGCGCTTCCCAGCAGAGAGGTGACGGTGGTTTTCCTTGCTGCATCCCCTTTGCCGGGTTGCTGCGCTATGGGAACCACCGCTTGAGGCTTCGTTTGGCTGCTGGCTGGGCTTTCTGCCTTTGGCTGGGAGGGGCTCAGACGTTGAGCTTGGAAAATCCCTTATTTTGGCTGCTGATCCCTTATTTTTGAGGCTGCTGGTCCCTTATTTTCAAATCTGTAAGTTGACAGCTATGCTAGCACTACAGAAACTCAATTCACCTGTCTACCTAGGGATGTCAGGGATTGGACTCAAGAGGGCGAGGCGGATGAGGAGTGGTGGAGATCACACCCCCCCTTCTTCTGACGCGGCAGGAGGAGAAGAATGCGGCATTGAATTACAGCAGGGGTTTGAGCAAGGACACAGCTCAGAGAGAGAGGAACAAAATAGTTGGAAGTGTTAGAAGAACGGGGGAGGGGGAATTGTGATAGAGCAACCAGCTGACACATTGTCACTGGGGAGTGTTTCTGATCCCCCTTCTCCCAGAACTTGGCGTGCATTAAGGGTGCAGGAACAATGGAATCGGAGACATTTGGCCATAAGCAGCCACCGTAGAGGGAGATGTTCTGGCTAGGGAGGAGCTCAGTTTGGAGCAATGCCATGTTAAGACTTGCTGTGTTCTTGGAAACTCATTAAAAAGGCCTCTCCTTGCTTTCTCTGCTCTTACTGCAACCAGGGGAGGAACAGCTTTCCCGAAGCCTTGGCAGAGCCTTGACAAGGGACTACCTTTGCAAAGTAGAGTGGTACCTCTAGTTACGAACTTAATTTGTTCTGGAGATCTGTTCTTAACCTGAAACTGTTCTTAACTAGAGGCGTGCTTTCGCTAATGGGGCCTTTTGCTGCCGCTGCGCCACCGGCACACGATTTCTGTTCTCATCCTGGGGCAAAGTTCTCAACCCGAGGTAACTCTTCCAGGTTAGCGGAGTTTGCAACCTGAAGCGTTTGTAACCTGAGGTGTTTGTAACTCAAGGTACAACTGTACTTCCAACATGACAGGCCCTCCAGGATTTCCCAGAGGAAAACTGGGACATGGCATCTTTTGGGATGTCCTAGTTAAATCAGGACAGTTGAGGGGTATGAGTACAGTTTGAATCACAGCACCATTAATGTATCATGGCATTGCATAACAGGACAGGACAACTGCAATGATCCAAAAAGCATATTTTTAAATATTTTTTGGAAAGACAGCCGAGTCCTACAACATATGCCAGAAGTACAACACACACCTTCTAAGTACCCCACATGTGCCTGTCTCATTGAAACACGCTCACCATGTGTGTTGGCCCATCGCCATGCCACTCTCACCTACTTTTTAGGGTTGCTGATTGTTGATATGTTAACTAGATGTCGTAATCTCATTCCATCTTGATAAGTCATGTTTGGGTGAGTGCTTTCCCCATGGCTCACATCATATATAACTCAAGTCTCCTCAGTAATCATGTTAACTTTGCCTGCGCACAAGGGCTCCAGGTTCACAACAAAGTGTTCTGCCAGTGTAGATTCATGCCAGGAGTAGCGCTTCATGAATTTTAAAGAACAAGGGCACTACCTGCTTGGAAGCTCTCCTATGGGAAAACAAAAAGACCATTTGTTATGTACTGAAGTTCTCACCCTGGGCCAGCAGGGGGATACTGTAGATAGTTATGCAAATAAGGGATCAAAAGTGACGTTCAGTGATTGGATAGTTTTAGAAAACTGTTACAGTTACGTTGTACTGGAGCTCTATATAAGAACCCTTCAGTTCAGTTCTGTTCTGGCCTGTGAATAAACAAGAGCTGTTTGAAAGAATCGCTGTGTCGTCTGATATGTTCACCCACAACTTAACACCATTGACATTAATGGGAACTGTAGAAGGACACAGCTCAGTGGGATTTACTTCAGTGGGGCATAGGCAGGAAAACCTGCCAGTAGGTTATGGCCCTAAGTCAGCATGGAATAATGATATAGTTTTCTCTATAAAAGTATGTGTGTCAACTTAATCAGAACTGCTTGACGACAAACCCTTGACTATTTTATCAAGTATTTCCGCATACAAAATCCACTGCTTATAGTACTCTGTGGTATAACTTGAGGTACATTAAGGGATGGATCAAAAGAAATAGATCGTATAAATCACAAGGGTCTCCTTTTCCTGCTATGAACTGGCCCTAAGTTCAGATCATGGACCAAATCTCTGATGAGCTTTATAGCTAGCGATAGCAGATGCATTCCCTGTGACTTCCAATGAAACTAAAACCAGCCACACATCTTGATCTCTCATTTGGGACGTGTCGTCTCTTGCTGCTGCGAGTTCACTAGACTCACACCATGAAGGACAAATGGAACAGGACGGAACATTCCAAGAATTTTGCATTAAAATTTTCATGTAAAGGCACATTTGGAGCTGTAGGGAAACTTTTTCAGAGTGTCCATGTTGTACTTTTAATAGAACGAATTGGAATTTAAATTGCACAGGCCAGTATTTTTCCTTTCGATGTTCCCATTCTGTGGTATAGATCCACGATCATGGCAGAAATCCAGTTCTCATTATGAACTGGTAAATCCCTTCATCCTGAAGCAGGAAAGGGAAGTCAGAATTAAAGAGGGGTAGCTAAATTAGTAGCTTGCAACAAAAACTCTTGGGACACTCTCAACAAAAGACTATCGGATCTATTGTGACAAGAGACTACATCCAACAGATTATCTATTACGCGGGTGGCGCTGTGGGTTAAACCACAGAGCCTAGGACTTGCCGATCAGAAAGTCGGCGGTTCGAATCCCCGCAACGGGGTGAGCTCCCGTTGCTCGGTCCCTGCTCCTGCCAACCTAGGAGTTAGAAAGCACGTCAAAAGTGCAAGTAGATAAATAGGTACCGCTCCGGTGGGAAGGTAAACGGTGTTTCCGTGCGCTGTTCTGGTTCGCCAGAAGCGGCCTAGTCATGCTGGCCACATGACCCGGAAGCTGTACGTCGGCTCCCTCGGCCAATAAAGCGAGATGAACGCCGCAACCCCAGAGTTGGTCACGACTGAACCTAATGGTCAGGGGTACCTTTACCTTTACCTTTATTGCGATCCACAGGGATGCCCACCACTGAGGAGAGGTGATGGCTTAAGCAAGGGGAGGACAATATTTCCTGTTTCCTAGGCAAGGCAAGGCAAAAGGCAAACCAAGGATCAGCACCTTCAAAGGAGATCCAGCTGTGGGTGCAATATTGCAGAAAAGTGATTCTGCAGATGAGGACAAACATCCAAGTTGCCTCAGGAAGGTCCTCAAGGGTTGTTGCAGGCTTTTTCAATGGCTTTCCCAATAGACACGATTTCCCTTAAATGCATGGTGCCTTAGAATGTAACTAGGGGTGTAAATATGTACAATTTTTTATTTTTTATTGCAAAGGGTGTTTAAGGAGGTAAGAGAAATCACTGGGTTAAAGCTGACCAAAAGCCCAGAGGTAGCACTATTATCAACTTCCGATGGGGTGGAAGATTTGCAGGCTACGAAGGACTTGCTCACAAATTTATTGACAGCTGCATGAGTTATTATAGCTAGAAAGTGGAAGGGGCAAAGCAGAATATAAAATGGGAGAATGGTACAAAGAGATTTGGGATATAACTATTAATGATAAATAACATGTGCCATTAAGGTAAGATGGGGAATATGTAGGAGAAATGATTCTGAAGAGATATGGAGGGTGTTTGTAGAATTTGTCAAAATGAAAAGGGGTTAAACCAGTGCAAGAGGTGTTAAAATTCTGGGAGGTTGAATAGTTATAATGGCATGGTCTTGGTAGTGGGCTGCACATTTTTATGCTTCTCCTGGCAAATAGAAGGGGAAGAAATGGAGGCAGTGAGAGATTTTACTTTCTTGGGCTCCATGATCACTGCGGATGGTGACAGCGGTCATGAAATTAAAAGACGCCTGCTTCTTGGGAGAAAGGCAATGACAAACCTAGACAGCATCTTAAAAAGCAGAGACATCACCTTCCCAACAAAGGTCCGTATAGTTAAAGCTATGGTTTTCCCGGTAGTGATGTATGGAAGTGAGAGCTGGACCATAAAGAAGGCTGATCGCAGAAGAATTGATGCTTTTGAATTATGGTTCTGGAGGAGACTCTTGAGAGTCCCATGGACTGCAAGAAGATCAAACCGATCCACTCTTAAGGAAATCAGCCCTGAGTGCTCATTGGAAGGACAGATCGTGAAGCTGAGGCTCCATTACTTTGGCCACCTCATGAGAAGAGAAGACTCCCTGGAAAAGACCCTGATGTTGGGAAAGATGGAGGGCACAAGAAGAAGGGGACGACAGAGGACGAGATGGTTGGACAGTGTTCTCAAAGCTACCAGCATGAGTTTGACCAAACTGCGGGAGGCAGTGGAAGACAGGAGTGCCTGGCGTGCTCAGGTCCATGGGGTCACGAAGAGTTGGACACGACTAAATGACTAAACAACAACAACAAATTATTAATTAAATATTTTTTTTTTTTAAAAAAAAGAAAATAATGTAACTCTCGTGTAAATGGAGAGTTGCCTGTATTGACTCCTGGCAGAGTCAGACCAGGATGTTTTGCTGCCCGTGAGCGTGCTCATTTGTTTCTAAAGATGCTTTTATTCATCTTGGGCTTTCCTCAAGTCTGCTAAAACAGGTAGTGAACATTTTAGGCATGTGATTGCTGACGCATGGGTCCTTTTGGACCTGGAAGAGGACAGATCAGGGGTGGGACAGGCTTACGCATGCTCTACCAACATGCACAGGGACTGGCAATGGAACCCTCACACAAAATGGTCACCACCTGTTCCACCTCTTGTTCTTGGATGGTGATGCTATAGCTACATAAAGATCAGCATATGGAGAACTGTGATTGCTAATAGTATACAGTGGTACCTCAGGTTAAGTACTTAATTCGTTCCGGAGGTCCGTTCTTAACCTGAAACTGTTCTTAATCTGAAGCACCACTTTAGCTAACGGGGCCTCCCGCTGCTGCCATGCCACCGCCGTGTGATTTCTGTTCTCATCCTGAAGCAAAGTTCTTAACCCAAGGTAATATTTCTGGGTTAGCGGAGTCTGTAACCTGAAGCGTATGTAACCCGAGGTACCACTGTACATGTTATAGTCACCACCTTTCTAACCAATTGTCTTTGTAAAACTCCAAAACTACCGAAGGGATGCGTAAACAAACAAAGATTTAAACATAACCGTTACTGTTTATGTTAATGAAGATAGCTATTCAAAAATGTGTATATTGAAGGGGACATTTTTATCTTGGCAACAAGGCTCTATGCAAATGCATGACCTTTACACATCCCAGGGAAAATAACTTTTCAGTATTGGAACAACATGCAAGTCTTTGACCTAGCTAATTTTGCATTTCTGCATAGGAAGTTACCTTTCGAGTGCTGTTTGAAATACCCTTCATTTACAGAGAGTTTGAAAAAGAGTTTCAGACTCCCTCATTGCACCATGCCAAATCTCACATACATCTAAGAAATAGTGAGATCAAACATAACCAGAATGCTGGGTTTTTACGACTGAATAAAGTAAGCAAACCGATGCCTGTTCATAGCAGAACTGCATTCCTTCTGTGCATGGGCTGAAGCAAACCAGCAAACATAATAAATGAAGGGCTTGCATCTTCTCCTATGTGCTGCTGTTTTTTATGACTACAGAAAAAAGTTAATGATTCACTTAAACATGTATGGATAAAACACTATGGCCTACTTGTTGGATCACAAGCTAACGGACACTATTAACGAGGTTCACAGTTTTCTCTCAGGGAACAAAACCAAAGGGCTACATATGCCTCAGGGTCTTTCACTCACAGTTCCTACTATTTGCAAAGTATTTCCTACAGTGGTTGGACCTGTGGAATCATTTTTAGTTTGGCACTCCGATTTTCTTTGGCTTTTTAGAGTGGTCAGATGCAACAGGGCTCCTTCGCCTCTAATAGTTGTGTAGAGAGAATTTTAGCAGACATTTGCCTGACATGGAACACCTGAAATTTCCCCCTCCTCTGTGCAACTATTCCAGCTGACCTTCCTACTTTTTATAGATATTTATGGGTTTTTTTTTTAAAAAAAAATTATTAAAGATTTTCTTGTTTTACAGAAGTATGTGTAATGTCTCTCGTATTTTTTCCATGTAACATTTTTACAAATCCATTTCATTTGTTGAGACATTAGGGGGAGAGAAAAAAAAGGGGTGGAAGATGGGTGGGGGTGGGGTCGGGTGGCGATGTTTCTATTATGCTTAATGTATGTAGGGTTTGGTGTCAGCGTTGCTTGTGCTGTTCACTTGTGTTCCTTTGGTGGTGAGAGAGGTTGGGGTTGGCCTAGGGTGTGGTTGTTTGTTTGTGATTGGCTGTGGTGATCTTTGTTTTCGTGTGTGAGTGGGGTGGGTGGGTGTTTTGGATCAGGTTAGCAATATTGATTTGTATGCTGTTGGTGGATTATTGTCATTGTCTTGTTGGGCTGTGTATGTGATAAAGGGGAGCCATACCAGGGTAAAGGCGTCTTCTTCTGTTTGTCCCCGTGTTAGTTTCAGTTTATTGGTTAATTTTTCTAGTAGGGCTGTTTCCCATACTATTTGGTACCATTGGTCCATGCTTACTCCTGACAGGTCTCTCCAGTGTCTGGTTATGGTGTTTCTGGCTGCTGAAAGTAGGTGGGTTATGAGTTCTTTGTGGTGTAAATGGGCATTGTTGTCTTGGAAGATGTTTAGTAGGGCCAGACATCACAGCCCTCTCATCACGCTACAAACAAACAGGATCTAAAAAAACTCCTCAAACTTATAGAACAAAAAAGGAGAGAACTAGACTCCCTAGAAATCAACAAAACAATGATCAACATTCTATACTCTAAACAACGTTTCTATGAATATGGAGGGGAAAACTCCAGATTACTAGCAAATAGATGTAGGAAAAAAGCACTCAAAACAAGAATACACTGCATAACCAAAAAAGATGGCAATATAGATATTTATGTTATAGACGTCTCCCCTCCTGAGAGCTGAATGAGCATTTTCTTGACATTTAACTGTGCAGGAAGAGTGCTTCAGATTGGCCCCCTTTGCAGAATATGTATGTTCATGAAGATAGCTATTCAAAAACGTGCGTATTGAAAGGGTTGTATTTATTTTAACACCAAGGCTCTATCTATGACCTTTAGGCATTCTAGAGAATATAATTTCCCCTTGACTACTAATTTTAGTAGTCACTACCTCTCTCTAGGGAGCTTTGAGAAGTGCAGTTCTGTGAGGAGGCTAGGGATCTTGAAATGAGCATTGTCAGCACGCTCTTCAAATTACAATACCCAGAATACAGCAGCCAAGTCATTTAAAATGGTACAAAGCCAATATTAGTTTCTTGTACAGGTATCTCTAAAGAGTAAACTTCCAACTTGCATTTTACTAAATTGTAAATGTAGGGATGAAGATACCCTCCAATATTTCTCAGATGAAAATAGAGATGTCTCCTCCAACATTTCTCCAATGAAAATAGGGACGTCCTAAGGACAAGTGAGAGGGACACGGGTGGCACTGTGGGTTAAACCACAGAGCCTAGGACTTGCCGATCGGAAGGTCGGCAGTTCGAATCCCCGCGACGGAGTGAGCTCCCGTTGCTCGGTCCCTGCTCCTGCCAACCTAGCAGTTCAAAAGCACATCAAACTGCAAGTAGATAAATAGGTACCTCTCCGGAGGGAAGGTAAACGGTGTTTCCGTGCGCTGCTCTGGTTCGCCAGAAGCGGCTTAGTCATGCTGGCCACATGACCTGGAAGCTGTATGCCAGCTCCCTCGGCCAAATAAAGCGAGATGAGCGCCGCAACCCCAAAGTCTGCCACGACTGGACCTAATGGTCAGGGGTCCCTTTACCTTTAAGGAAAAGCAGGACATTCCAAGATCAAATCAGAAACTGGAATGGCTTCTGTAAATCTGGGAAATAGGGACACTTGGAAGGTCTGCATTCCTAATTGAAAAAGGGACAAGAACTGGATCAGGAATTTAAGGAAGGATTGGGAATAAGCTCATAGTTCTCCTCATCAACTGCTTATGTGTCCAAAAGACACTTGCTCGCAATGAGACCATGTTCTATTTATTGAATTATCACCTAAATAAAATATTTAAAGCTGCCTCAGAACAACAAAGCGCATTTCATATGGTGTCTATTCAGTGGCGGTGGAATAAAAGGTGCTGCGGTTGAGACATGCTGTTTGAAACACAAATGCATTTGTTTGGTGTCTAGTACCATTTCCTGGAAAATATCCTGCCTGGGGACAATAGGGGATTCTTCCTCTATTACCGTTCCAGCCAATTTCTATGGTGGCAGGCAGCATGACCCTGGATGCAAAGAGGCAGAAAAAGATTAGAGTCACGCTCTGGATTATGTGGTTAATTGGACCTATTAGACCCTATTATCATCTCAGGGGATGGTAAACTGTTAACAAGAGATTTGAATTGTTTCTCCTTTTGAAAAAAGGATCCATTCTTAAAGGCATTTGATGCGTTCATAATGCAGGACAGTATATCTGCTGTTCGTACCTCCCCACAGCTCTTTGTTTGGATTGCTCCCACTACTTTTCACTCATCGCAACAAAGCTGTGAGAGGTTAAGTTAAGCTAAGGAAGGTAATTCGCTTACAGTCAACTAGTGATTTTCATTGGTGAGTGGGGAAGCAAAGTTCCTAAGCTCCAAAGCCAGCTTTTCCCACCGCATCACAGTGACGATATCTTCCCTCAATATTTTAAAATTCACCCTGAAACACAATTATATCCCTGGGCATGATGAAACTAAATAAACTAATTTATTTCAAATATACTTGAAATATACCTTTTATATTGTAAACCGCTCTGTGATCCTCCGACGGAGGGTGATATAAAAATTTAATAATTAATAAAATAATAAAAATGTATATAACCACTGTGATAGCTCCCTTTTAAGCCAATCTGACATGTGGATGATTCTGTTGGTAACACTGAGATTTATATCCACCTAGCAGTTGCTTTTAAAGGTTGCAATGTAAGGTTGCTCATCCGTTTTCTTACCAGCAATACAGAACTTAATTACATGATTTTCAGAACAGATAATGATAGTTTTTGAGTACAAATAATCCTTCTCTTTCCTCTTCCATTTCCGTTGATCTATACTTTGTGGTTTCTAATAATATAAACAATGTTAGCTATTGGTACTGTTCCAGACTGGTTGGTATGCAGCATGAGGCTATCAGAAAAATTGTCCCTTACAACTCTGTTTCACCTTCCCCACTGGTCAGTACTGTGTGCTACCAAGAGTTGCTAGACCTTTGGGACTGACCTGAAGTCTCCAGGTTTCCCTGGCTGTCCCCAAGAGGCAGGAGGAGGTCCAGGGGAAGTGGGCAAGACCACCTTGTTTAAAATATAAACAAATATGCGCATGCAACTGGCAAACTCCAGCCTGGCAGGAGCCAACTGCAAATTATTGCATAGACTCAGTGAGGACTCTGCTGTCCTCTCCTCTCCCAATTAACCTTCCCCTCCAAGGTGCTACGGTGGGAGGGAGTGCAGAGGAAGAAAAAGAACTGGGATGGCCTCAAGAGAAGGAGGGAGTTATAAGTGCACATGTAGACTGTTAAGTCGTGGGTTGACATAGCAGCCGGCACAGCGATTTCTTCAAGTAGCTCTTTATTATGGTAAGCTGGAATAGAACTGACTGCGAGCAGCTCAGCCGGCCTGTATTTATAGGCAGCCGGCTGTCAACATTGTAACCACAACAGCCCAGAGTTCCCGCCTAAAATAACTGCCGCGGACCTGAGTGAAAACTATCTACAGACCTGAGTGAAAACTATATACAGTATCCCCCTGTTGGCCCAGGGTGAAACTACACTACATAACACCCCTCCCCACCGAGATAAGGCGTTAGTTACAATCGTAATGGTTTCCTTATATACAGCACTACGCGTAATGGTTCAATTAAGCACAAAAGCATATCGGTTACATTTCCCATACTTAGACCAACAGTGATACCTGTCCAACAACATAGTCCTTTAAATAAGTTGGGCGCTTGGAAACTCTGCCAGACCGCCGGGGACTGGTAGCCAAGTCCGGAGGGCCACACAGTTCTCGCTGAGGCTGTGGTGCGACCCTAGGTGGCGTTGGAACCAACTCCCCTGGATCCGCTGCTGTGGGTGGAGCCTCCGCAAGTGGAGTGGTCTGAGCCTGTTCTGAAACGGCTTGGTTCGGCTCCACGCTGGCAGTTCGCGAGGGAGGTGTAGGTGGGGCCTCGCCATCTGTACGTGTCTCTTCTGGAGCCGCAAGCGCAGTTGGGGGCACCTCGGTAGTGTCCAAGTCCCCAACCCTGCGCCTAAGCTGGTCTATGTGCCGTCGCCACAAGCGTCCGTCTTCGAGTGCCACCTGGTACGAGCGAGGTCCAGTGACTCCCACTACTGTGGCTGGCACCCAAGGGATGTCCCCCACATAGTTCCGGGCAAAGACCTGGTCTCCTGGGACAAATGACCGTGGTGCGTTGGCACAGCCTGGGGGTTCAGCCACGGCAAAGTCTGGGTGTAGCCGGTCGAGCGGTGACCTGAGGCGGCGGCCCATAAGCAGTTCAGCAGGACTCCTCCCTGTGGCCGCATGAGGGGTGATGTGTTGCACGAACAAGTATTCGGCGACCCGCTCATGCCAGTCTCCCCGGTCCAGGCGCGCCAGTGCCTCTTTTGTCGAGCGCACCATTCTTTCCGCTTGCCCGTTGCTGGATGGATGAAAGGGTGCCGTTAGGGCATGGCGGATGCCCAGTCCCAAAAGATACCGCTCAAACGTGCCTGACGTGAACTGCGGTCCGTTGTCAGAGACAAGAACATCAGGACACCCATGCGTTGCAAACAGGCCTCGCAGCACCCGGATGACAGCTTCGGTAGTGGTGGAGGGCATCAGGGCGACCTCCAGCCATTTGGAATAGGCGTCCACCACTACCATAAAGGTCCGGCCGTGAAAGGGGCCAGCCAGATCGATGTGCACCCTCGACCAGGGTGTCTTTGGCGTCTCCCAGGTGTGTCCCTTAGCTGCCGGTGGTGCAGGCCTCGACTCCTGGCACGCTTGACAGGCGGACACCCAGGCAGTGATGGCATCGTCCATATTAGGCCACCAGACGTAACACCGAGCCAACGCCTTCATTTTGACAATTCCCGGGTGGCCAACGTGCAGAGCCTCCAGGACGCGCTGACGGAGTCCCTGGGGAATCACGACGCGGTCTCCCCACAGCAGGCAGCCGCGATGAGCTGAGAGTTCATGTTGTCTGGTTGCGAAGGGCTGGAACTCCGATGCAAAAGGCCCTTGTGGCCACCCCCTCCACACCCAGTTGAGCACCCGGCTGATGGTGCGATCCTGGGCAGATGCGGAGGCCACAGTGGCAGCCGATACAGGCGCTGCCGGAAGATCCTCAATCAGAAGGAGCGATGAAGCTGGAGCCGGGTCTTCCACAAATGCTGGAAGAGGGCAACGGCTGAGGGCGTCGGCATGGCCCATCGATTTCCCCGGGCGATGGATGAGCCGGTAGTGGTAGGCAGCCAGGAAAACAGTCCATCGCAGCATGCGTGGTGAGAGGACCGGTGGAGTTGGACGATCACCGGCGAGGAGGCCCAGGAGTGGCTTGTGGTCAGTGATGAGGTCAAAAGTCCTGCCATAGAGGTATTCATGGAACCTCTTCACTCCAGCCACAAGTGCCAATGCCTCCTTGTCGAGCTGGCTGTAATTCCGTTCCGTCGGAGATAGTGTCCTGGACTGCTTCAGGCGCAACCAACGCTCGGGCCGTCTCAAACACCTCAGGCCCACAGAGGCTGAGGAATAGGCCCCGCTTCCGATCCTTTGATACTGCTGTCAGCTCGTTGGCTTGGAGGTAGCAGTCGAACCGAGCGAGGTAGGAGTCCCATGATTCAGAGGCTGGCGCAAACGGCGGTAGAGGCACAAGTGAAGCCATGATTCCGATGCCGGCGTGAAGGGCGATGGATGGAACACAGTGCTCTAGCCAGAACAGTCAGCTCTGAATTGGTTCTGCCCAGTGATTTCGCTCAGTGATTTCGCTCTGTGATTCAGCTCAGTGATTCAGCTCAGTTCAGAGGCTGGCCGCATCTGGCTGTGCTCTGATGTCCATCTATCCCATCCTCGTCGCCAGTGTTAAGTCGTGGGTTGACATAGCACAGCGATTTCTTCAAGTAGCTCTTTATTATGGTAAGCTGGAATAGAACTGACTGCGAGCAGCTCAGCCGGCCTGTATTTATAGGCAGCCGGCTGTCAACATTGTAACCACAACAGCCCAGAGTTCCCGCCTAAAATAACTGCCGCGGACCTGAGTGAAAACTATCTACAGACCTGAGTGAAAACTATATACAGTATCCCCCTGTTGGCCCAGGGTGAAACTACACTACATAACACCCTGAAACAGGGCTGCAAAAGCGAGCAGAACACATGAGCGGGAACAGCAGAAGAGAGCCTTTTTTGCTAAATAATCCCTTTGGATTAATGATTTGACAGGTATATAATCCACATGTCTGAAATAGTACAGGAGAGCAATCCTGAAGCCAATTTGACTTTCCCAAACCATGTTGACTCTCCCAAATTAACTGACCTCAAATATTTCTCTACAGGGAGAAAGGGAATGGGAAAGCCTCCCCGTTGTCTTTTGCTTACAAATCCTGTCTTAAGGGCGTATTTGTGTATGAATCCTGGTTTCAGGAACTAACCTATTAACCACCACGAAAGAATGGCCAGGCTGCCCAGGCAAAGCAATCAGTGACCATTGTCAGATATCCTGGCAAAACAGGATTTCTGCTATAGACCGCCTCCTCTGCTGTAGACTGCCTCCTTCTGTGATGCATGTATGATTTTTTTTTGGGGGGGGGGGGCTTGGACTACAGGGTGGGCAATTTCAAAAGTCTATATAAGGGCTTGCACACCCTCGTTTGGGGCTCTCCTCCCTCCCTGCGTGGGGTGAGTGAGGACCCTATTGCAACAGTTTAATAAAGATCAAGCTTACGAGTTGCTTTGCTTCTCAATATTCTCTGGTTTGCTATTTTCTCCTACCAATAGGGAACCCACTTAAGGACTCTATACGGGCTCTTGGATACCTCATAAGGGGAAAGGAGCAGTTTTTTTTTTCTTATAATGGTTAGGAGAAAGAACAGACAGTTTACTACCCTTTCCCAAGTTGCTCAGGGCTTTGTAAACAAATACAATATATATGCAGAGCTGGCCTGCCCACAAGGCAGGGTGAAGCACACACTAGATTTGCAAGAGGCAGTGCCCCAGCTATCCCACCATTTCCACCACCGGCGAGAGGGAGGCATTCTGGTGTGCGGTATTGTCACTCGGCTTCTCCACCTCTGGGGGGAAAGCCAAGCAGTTTTGAGAAGCGCCCAGCTCCTGCCAAGTTCAGCGAGAGCTTGGGTGCTCCTGCATGCCATGTTGATGATCAGCTCCCACCCACTCCCTGTCCTGAAGAGAAGCTGAGTGCCAACACTTTGAGGAGCACCCCAACTCCTGCTGAGTTTGGTGAGCGTGGGGGCATGATGGTGGGCAGTGGCAGGGGGAATATAAGGCAGCGATTCCCATTTCTACTCTGGTGGCAAAATGGGATGGGCCACCCATGTATATAGGTAAAGGTAAAGGGACCCCTGACCATTAGGTCCAGTCGTGGCCAACTCTGGGGTTGCGACGCTCATCTCGCTTTATTGGCCGAGGGAGCCGGTGTACAGCTTCCGGGTCATGTGGCCAGCATGACTAAGCCGCTTCTGGCGAACCAGAGCAGCGCACGGAAACGCCGTTTACCTTCCCGCCAGAGCGGTACCTATTTATCTACTTGCACTTTTGATGTGCTTTCGAACTGCCAGGTTGGCAGGAGCAGGGACCGAGCAACGGGAGCTCATCCCGTTGCGGGGATTCGAACCGCCGACCTTCTGATCGGCAAGTCCTTGGGTCTGTGGTTTAACCCACAGCGCCACCCGTGTCCCTACCCATGTATATACAGTAATGTAAATTTCACTAACCTGCAACCAATTAGCAGGGGTGGGGATCCTGAGGTCAAGGGGCTGAACGTGGCTCCAGCTCGATTACTGAGATTATCTGCAGGAGTACTACTGGTTGTTCCCTGACTTGGTGAGGCTCATTTGACAAAAAACAAGAAATGGAGCCTTTGGCGACATTGGCCCAGTCCTGTGGAATACTGTGCCAATAGAGATTCAGCGGGTCTCTTCTACGCCAACTTTTAAATGCCTGCCAAAAGCCTTTTCTATTCTGCCAGGCCTATGGAGGCAATCCTTCTACAACAGTTAACTGATGCCTGTTTATAGCCTTTAATGGTTTTTATTGTACCGTTTTATATTTCATTGCTGTTAACCACTTTGCTATATTTCATATGACATAGCGGCTTACGAATATGTTTATAAACAAATAAATAATATTATATGGCTGGACTCTGCAGGCTTTTCATGTGGCTCCAGTCTCCCCCAATGGAGTAATTTTATTTGTTTGTTGAGAGAAGGGGGAAGCACTAGAACAGAAACAGTTATCTAAATTGATGTTTCCTAGGTGAATATTATGCCTGCCTCTCCGGAAAAGTCTTGAGCTTCAAAAGAGGCTGTATGATATGAAATCTCCACCTGTGATTTCAATGGCTTCATCCCTGTCTAGTTAGGCATTACACTGGGCTGTCAAATGTGAGAGATGAACATGCCTACAGTGGCATGCATTTGTCTTGAGTGAGATACGTCTTCTGCTCACCACTGCTACTTAGATCCCCAAGAGGACAAAACCTTGATTGTAGACATGCTCTTTTGCCAGCAACATATTTTCTTCTCCACCTCAACCCCTTCTTCTTCCTCTTCTTCTTCCTCTTCTTCCTCACCAACCACATCAAAGCTACCTTAGCAGCTTTTCTAAAGCAAAGCCCTTTGAGGTCAATAGACGTAGGGACGCTGTGTAGGGACGCCATGGAATTAGTGTCCTGGTGGAATTTCAAAAATTGACTGGATCTTTGAAATTTCCCCCCAAAAAAGCGCAACAAACTGAAGAACTTTCATCAATGACTTGAGAGTTTCTTAACGTTTCAGTGTGGAGTTTGAGGCGCAAGTGCAGCGTGTCCTGTTTCACTGCTTGAGGTGAAATGGGATTTGCTGCCCTGCCACCCAAAAATGTGACTTAGCTCTTAGTGATGTGAGTGGACGTTATGATCTTGGAAGATGTTTAGTAGGGCCAGTTTTGGGGTGACTTCTAATACTTGCTTAGTTATTTTGCATATTTCCCATACGGCTGTTGTCCAGAATAGTTGGAGCATAACAAATGAAACCCATCTGTAGAAAAATGTAACTTGAAAAAAGAGCCATTGTCCATACTTTTGTAAACCAAGAAATCTTTAATAAAAAATACATTTTTAAAAATGTGTGAATTAGACACTAGTTTCCATTTGCAGAGCATGTGGAAGGCAGCAATGGGTTGCTTGACTCTTTAAATTAATTCTCTTTTCCTTCCTATAAAAAACTACACAAGGCACACTCTCTTTTGAAGTATGAAGTAACATATTGTGTAATTTTTTTCTCAGTGTACTTGCAGTTGCAGATTAAATACATACAATGCAGGTAGAAGATACTGAAGTTTGTGAAACGTCGTCACAGACTTGTTACAACCACCCCAAATCCCAAATATTTTATTCAAGTTGACACCCCTGCTCCCCAGAAAGTGCTTTAGTGTTACAGTTGCTGCACTCCTAACTCGAGCAAAGTAACTGACTGTGACTTTGCTCGCTCGGCGCTGCTGCCTCGTGGCGCGAGAGCGCCTGACTGGACAGCGCCCGACTGAGGCAAAAGCAGGCTGCTCGCCTCCAGCTGCCTTTTCCACAGTGAAACTCCGCCTTCCCCTCAGCCTTGCCGAAGCGCGGCGCCGCCACCGCGCATGCTCAGTCGCTCTCCCCCCCCCCAGGAGGAATGGAGAAGAGGTGGGCGGAGCCTCGACGCCAGAGCCGCGCCCGGGCGGACTGGGGGAGATTTCCTGCGCGCGCCGCAGACGCCCCAGCAGCCCAGGCGCCCCAGTGTCCCGGGACGCGGGTGGTCTCTTCGCCCAGGGATGGCTCCTCAAGGACCGGCCGCGACGCCCGCCTACCCGGCTGCTTTCTTCCAAGCCGCGTCCGCCCAGGCGGGCAACCGCTCGGCTCCCGGTGGGTGCGGAAAAGGCTTCCTCCTTCTGGGCACATACTTTATATTTTGCATTTTGGGATGGGGAGGGGAAACACTGGGGTGCAGTTGTCTTTTGCCCTCCATCGTGGGGGCTTAGCTCTCTCTCTTCCCCATGAATTTCCGTTATTCATCTGCTTTTTTCCAGCACTTCCCAACTTGCTGTTGATTAATTTTTTATTTTCACTCCCGCCTGACTTTTGAAGCCCTCCCTCCCTCCAGCCCCGCTCCCTTGCTTCTCTCTCACACTCCTTGCTTAAGGTTGGCGCCACCTTTTTTGTTTTTAATTTTCCCAACTGGGCCATCCTGTTATGCAGAAACTAAGCTTTTCCTGGCAGATTAGCAAGCAGAAGCTTATCCCTTAGGTGGATCTCAGCTGCTGTATGTCAGGCTGCTGTCAAACCCACAGCAATGGGGCAGTTGTGTGTGTGTGTTTTAAATTGCACGTCCGATTCTAGTTCAGTCTTTTTCTTTATAGGGTTTTTTTCTTCCTTTCCCCATAATCGTTCTTCCTCAGCCAGAAAGTAAATACATGATCTCCAAGGGTTGGGCTTGTTACAACCTCCGTTGTGCAAAAGGACAACATCTGGCTTCGGCCGCTGAGTTCAAGTTCATTTCCAGAGGCTATTATGACTCCCAGCCAGCTCAGCTGTGAAACTGTGCTTCAGGGCATGTGCAAAGAGCCGCTAGGCTTTTTCCAGATAACAACAGCTGTTCTTGCACTCTCTAGGATTCAGACTTTGAGACTGGTCGACTCTGCCTCACTTCATAAAAGGAGTCAAGGCGATATATACAGAACAATCGGCAAAATTGATAGTAGACTGTGCTTCACAGGTCGTTGCATTTTTCATTCTTTTTGCAACCAATCACTGGCTTCACCTAAAGATTTGTTCCAAAGAAATTATCCATCCAGAAATAGCACTTTGGTGTCTTCTTTCCCCAGCCCCCTATTGCAATCCTTCTGCTGTTTCTCTGCTGTTTCTTGCTGTGTAATTACTTCTGAATAATTTCAGTTATCCTCATCTTATTACCAGATTTACAGTGAAATAGTGCCAGATGCCACTGTGAGCCCACGTTACAAGATTCCTCCACAGGAGACACTTATTTGTAGGAATACTAGAGTGTAAATTATGTGTAAATCAATTCTCTGCAACAGTACCACATGGATGCATTTTTCTGTATGCAAGGAAGTTCCAACTGAGTGCAGTGAAACAGATTGCTGCATTTGGGAAGACTGTCACTCAGATTGCATGCTGATTCCTTAACATACAGGATTTTTTTTTTGCAATGCCTCCGTTGACTTTTCCTCAGTCAAAAGTTCAGTCCACTTAATTGTGCCCCACTAGTGCATGTTCAAGATAACTAAAAAGAAATTACATAGCTGCTTTATTTTATGTGTTAACCACCTTTGTGAACGTACTTTGAAGGATAGTTAATAGTTGTAAATTGTATTATGTTTATCAATATATTTGTATGTGGAGCTGTGATGGAAAGATAGTTCAGTGAAGCAGCTGCAGAATTGGGTTGGTAAATGGTGGCAGATAATCTGTGTTAATATAAAGTAAAAAGTAGCCATTAGTGTGTCCCTCCTTTAGTATTTTTAATTCATTTCTGCCCTCTATCACCTTTTCAAGTTCTCTATTTTACAGGATACTAAGTCACGATGGTTGGAGTCTGTCTGCTTTCATAACTGTCATTCCTTCCTATAACAGCAATAGATCATAGAACTGTGACTCATTGGTGTTGTGTTATGGAGGATTAAAACGGTTATATTCTTTGTTTAATTAGTATTTTGGGGATGGGTTAATTTAGCGAATACTTTTTGTGATTTGCTGATAGTGTACTATGTTGCTGAAAATCAAGGGTAGTATCTCTCTCTGTCTCTCTCTCTCTTGCAATCTGCTAATTCCCTGTTCTGGATCTTAGACACAACACTGGTTGTTGGAATAAGGAAATCTGGCCTTGGAATACTTGCATTAAAACCCAAACACTATTAAATTGTCTCATGTACAGCTGTTCTTTCTCTACCATCTCCCTTACTTTCCCCCACCCCCAGTATTTTGAGCTTTCCTGAGCTATCTACTTGTAGTGCGCAGACCGTGCAATGAGAGCCTATTTATGGGCTGAAACTGTTGGGTATTGGAAGGTGAAAATGAAACTGTTCACTGGCCGAGTTACATTGGAAGTTGTTGTTGGAAATCTGCAAAACTTTTTCTGTGGACTGATGTGGTCAGGGATAGCACAAATTGTTAAAAAGTGATTAAACTGGAGCTCATGCTTTTCTTGTGGGTATCTTGTATGATTGTATTGACATGAAGACATTTCCTGTACTTTAAAAGGAGCTTATGTTTTATGTATGCATGTACCTGGTACATACATTTTTAGACTAAAGTTTCTTTTTAAAAGTCTGCTACGGTTGTTTCACATGTATATCACTGAAAAGGCAGCTTCATCAAATAGCTCAGTCGGGTTGTGGGTTCGAGCCCCAAATTGGGCAGAAGATTCCTGCATTGCAGGGAGTTTTGAGTAGATGACCTTCGTGGTCCCTTCCAATTCTACAATTCATTGATTAGATGATTCTGTATGAGGGATCTGATCTGCCACAAAATGTTGCAGTTTGAAGTTTGCCTGCCAGCCTGGCCTTTTTTCAGGGCATTGCATTATATTTCTCCCCCAAACCCAGTTTTTCTATTTTTAGTCCTCACAACAGACACTTGACATTCTGAGCATGCTCAGTCGTTGTTTGGTTTTCTCCCAATTTAGGGTTTTTTTTTTCTGAAACGATTTCTATTTCTGCAATGACTTGGGCTCTCTGTCATGCTGAAAGCTCCTTGCCTTATTTCGGCTATATAATCATATTATTATTATTTTCTATACCACTTTATATTTTAAAGGAAAAAAAATCTCAAAGCAGTTTGCAACACATCGAAACATCAAACAAAACAATCCAGAATAAAACAAATTTACAATGAAAATTATTTCAATGAAAATATTTTAGATCTTTCTCTGAGTGACATTTGGCTTTCCCCATATTTATTTACCTTATTAGAGCACTCTGGGAAGCCAATGTGGTGTAGTGGTGAGAGGGCTGGACTCAGACCTGGGAGATCACGGTTCAAATCCCCATTCAGTCAAGAACATGGGTAGGCAAACTAAGGCCCGGGAGCCAGATCCGGCCCAATCGCCTTCTCAATTTGGCCGCGGACGGTCTGGGAATTGGCTTGTTTTTACATGACTAGAAAGTGTCCTTTTATTTAAAATGCACCTCTGGGTTATTTGTGGGGCCTGCCTGGCGCTTTTACTTGAGTAGAATGTGTTCTTTTATTTAAAATGCAATTCTATGTTATTTGTGGGGCATAGGAATTCATTCATTTTTTCCCTTCAAAATATAGTCCGGGCCCCCACAAGGTCTGAGGGACCGTGGACTGGCCCCCTGCTGAAAAAGTTTGCTGACTCCTGGTCAAGAAGCTCACTGGATGACCTTGGGTCTGTCACAGTCTCCTAGTCTGACCTTGGGTCTGTCACAGTACTGGCATCTCACAGGGTTGTTGTAGTAGGGTGTGAACCATGCAGTGCTTTCCCCCCCTAGTAAAATAGGTGCTAGTACTCACCATGAAGTTGTTACAGTGCCACACTTTTTGACAACAAAAAAGGAGATGTGCCGGTACTGCATACCCTTAGAGTACTCCCTGGGGGGAAAAGGACTGTATATATGGGATATAAATCAATAAATAAGCTTTTGCTTATCTGCTTAAGAAAGCTGGAGGGGCCAGCCAGCCAGCCAGAGATGTCAGTCGCCATCCTGGCATCCAGAAATGGTTGCAATTGGACCCATGCCAGTCACAAAACATGCCTGCGCCTGGCTAATTTTGAACACCGCTGTTGCCGTTTGTTCTGATTTGGTGGCAAACAGCAGGTTTTCCTGGGAAAGTGGAAAGTGACTGGACAAGCCTTTGGACTGAATCTGTATATTCCAGGAATATACATGTTCCTTTACCTTTTTTTATTCCAGGAAGGTGTTTAGGGTTCTTGGAACGACGATCAGGAAAATGATTCTGTTTCCATTCTCCATCCTAATGAAAGTTGATTGGAATAAAAAGTGTGGCACTTAATAGTTATAGCAAGAAGGATAGCGTTTCTAATTGGGCCTACCCTCTCTGGTTCTCCTAACCATGAATTAGAAATATTTCTGGGACAGGTGAGGTTGAATGAGAAGCAGTAACTGTTGGTGGGGAGAAACCAGGCCTTGTTTTCCTTAGATAAACATGGAAAATACATACTGACTGCTTTGCTTGTTGTCAAAATAGAGTTTTGCCCTTTGAAAGCGAACACCAGTAATTTCTAACAAGCCAATGTGTGATTCTCAGGTTCATTTCAATTTTCTACTCCTTTATATTCAAGAATGAGGTGCTGAAAAATGTCGCTGTCTTTTGCAGCCTCCACCTTTGCTCTTAAGTTTTCTTGGCATAGTTTGATGTAATGATATTCTTCAGGGTTGATATATTTCATAACATGCTCTTTTCGTTGTTGTAACCAGAATTTTGTTACGTTTGAAAGAAGAGCAGGATTTAAATAAAGCAATAAATGATTGGCCCACACTTAGTATGTTATGCATATGGCTTCTGAAACTGACACATGTTTAAATTGGAACTTGTTGTTCTTCTATGTACACATTTTGCATCAATCTACAGTATGCTCGTTAATTTATTTTTTCATTAGGTACTTTGTCGCAAAGGAGTGCATCTCAGCAGCAGTGGGGGAAGGGAATGTGTGGCGCATTCTCTTTGCATTTGTTAAAAGCTCCGCCATTGCTCTGAAACTTTTGTAAAGAATCCTCGTCATGGAGAATTTATTTTTTGGTCCCATAAAATTATTGCATGTGCATGACTGATTTATGTACTGTGCTGGAACAGGATGTTTTAAGATGGGAAACTATCCATTATGTGATTATTATTTTTTAAAAAAAAATCTATTGGCAAACAATAGATATATTTTTTTAAATTGGAGGCTTTCTTTCAGTAATAAGAGGACATGGAAAATTAGGAACAGCTTGATTTGCAAAGTTATTAATGGGGCACATGCCAGAAAATATGTGTCAGTTTATGATTAAGCGCTCTACATTGTAATTCTACAAAAGGCTGATTTGAGGGTTTTTTAGTGGACAAGTCTAGTCATATATTATGCTCACTGGCTTGCTTTGTTCACCTGAAATTTCATGCATGTTTCTAAGTTGATGGTTCTAATATATTGCCATCAGTGGGTTTATTAGGACAGTTTTGATAAGGTATTGTCCCCTTTTATAAGCAAAATGGATTGTGTGGATCCTCACCTCTCTGTACCACATCATGGGAGAATGTGGGTGGGTGTGAATGCGAATTTACCTGTCGATTGTGTTGCGTGGTGATCCTCGTAACAGGAAAATATCTTACACATTTATATGTACATCACCTTTCAAATCACATTGTAAATGTGTTGGGTTTGAATTGTGTTATTGTTTAAAAACCTTTAAATAATTACAGGATTTTTTTTGGGAGGGGGAGAGCAATGAGTGGGATCCAAAAGTTCTCTCCTTCCAGTGGAAGTCTTCTTATGTCAGAGGAAGGGATCCTTTTGATCACCCGTTGGGCATGGTGCTTTACAAACTACAGTGGTACCTCGGATCAAGTACTTCATTCGTTCCGGAGGTCCGTTCTTAACCTGAAACTGTTCTTAACCTGAAGCACCACTTTAGCTAATGGGGCCTCCTGCTGCCGCTGCGCCGCCGGTGCGCGATTTCTGTTCTCATCCTGAAGCAAAGTTCTTAACCTGAGGTAATATTTCTGGGTTAGCGGAGTCTGTAACCTGAAGCGTATGTAACCTGAAGCGTATGTAACCCAAGGTACCACTGTATATGATGACAGGTCCCTGCCCTGAGGAGCTTACAGTTTAAAATTTTACCGCGGGAAAAGAACCAAGGAAGGTGATGGAAATGGTAGGCAGGATAAACAGGGTGAGTGCACATTTAATTCAGTTGCTGGGAGACTTTCTGGACAGGGATGTATCTGGATATAAAAGCAAAGAGATAATCAGGTCAGTGGGAAACGATGAAGAACCGTGAAACTATAAATGAGGTGCTTGTGCTGGATCTGGGAGTGAACAGGATATTAGTGCAGGTGCTTATGTAGAACAATTGTGGTTGGAGTGGTGGCTGAGGCGAGTGATTATGGTAGCTGAATTTTGAATAGACCTGGCGGCTGGAACGAGGGGAGGGAAAAAAAACAGGCTTGGCCTTTTCACTTGTGGCAGCGTTAATAGAATTGATTGCACAGAAATAAAATTAATGAAGGATAGTATCATGAAGACCTAGGGAACAAAGGGAGTTAGGCAAGTGATAACTTTGATCGATTATCAAAGGCAGCAGAGAGGTCAGGAAGCAGGAGGAGGCGGCCATAGGCTGCAGAGGCCCTTGGATTTACCAGTGAGGAAATGGTTAGTGGTTTCTGTGAATGGTACAAGCTACATTGCAGGGAGAGAACAGCTAACAGGGAGAGAAAAAGTTGAGACAGCAGGAGCAAGCAGCACATTTCTGTGGAGGCAAAGGACAGAAGAGAATTTGAATGAATAGCTACATAAGGGAGGTTGGGTCCATTTTAACAGTGAAGTCAAGTATGGATAACTTGATTACAATTACCTTTTGAGACTCGCGTTACAGCTTTTCTTTTCTTGGCAATCACTTCCTGATCTTTAACTAATACAGCTGCATTACTTAATCCCTATTGGGCTAGCTAAAGGATGCAAGATGAACTTCAAAGAGAGTTGTGATTTTATGGTTGGCTTATGTTTGTGTGAGAAGGGAAATCTAAATAAGTTCAAAGGTTTGCTTTCTCTAAACATCAGACTGATTTCTGCAAATCTTGGCACTAGGGGAGATGAATGTATCATTTACTGGAATTTAGCTTTACCTGGTGCTGAGATGGTTTTTTTTTAGAGTTTGGACTTGATATCCTGCCTTTCACTCCCCTTAAGGAGTCTCAAAGCGGCTAACAATCTCCTTTCCCTTCCTTCTCCACAACAAACACTCTGTGAGGTGAGTGGGGCTGAGAGACTTCAAAGAAGTGTGACTAGCCCAAGGTCACCCAGCAGCTGCATGTGGAGGAGTGGGGAAGCAAACCCAGTTCCCCAGATTAACCCCCAGGCCTCTTCTCCCATCATGTATTACTAGTGTTACATCAGATGTAGTCATAGTTTTCTTGGCATGTACAGATTGGGTTACAGATGCTTCAGGTTACAGACTCCGCTAACCCAGAAATAGTACCTCGGGTTAAGAACTTTGCTTCAGGATGAGAACAGAAATTGTGCTCCAGCGGCAGCAGGAGGCCCCATTAGCTAAAGTGGTGCTTCAGGTTAAGAAGAGTTTCAGGTTAAGAACAGACGTCCAGAACGAATTAAGTTTTTAACCCGAGGTACCACTGTACTTAATACCTTATGTTAATTTGGTAATACTTATTAGCACCCCGTAAAATAGGCCACTACTTACACTTTTTATACTCACATAACTCCCACTCCAAGGTGCTCAGCTATATTTTTTAAAAAGGAGCCACGATGCAGCTTCTGTTTCTGTCTGGTGTTTAGTGAATTTTTTTATTTTTTGGGGGGGAAGAGAAAGATCAGCTTTGCTGAGCGTTGAATAGCTAATTCAGCAGGAACAGAAGCAGTGCGATACGCCTTACATTTTGCTGTTCTGTTAGTAAAGACAAGATCAGTTTCATCAACTATCTTTGTAAAGTCCAAAAGCTGTATTTATCAGGGTCGACTTGAAAATTCACAAAGAAGTGAGAGTTCTTCCACGTCCCAATATTTTTCATCTATCCTGATGAGCTTTGGTGAATTCAAAACTCGCTAAACGTTCTTTGTTTTTTTTAAATAAAAAAATTTGGTCCTTCTAAAGATATTAACCACACACTATTGGACCAACATGGCTACTTTCATTTTATTGTTTTTTATCCCTCTCAGATTTCTCAACACTGCTTATGCATGATTTCAGCCGATTTGGTTAAATTTGGAGCACAAAAGAAAGTATATAAATAAAAATGCCAGTAAACATCAAAGTTAAAATTTGTAAATTGATAGGAGCATAGAAGCCACTCAGCAAACTGCTTCGGTTTTTGTAAGCACCAGCTGCTGTAGAGCGCATGCAAGGTTGGGCATTTGATCAGTCAAAAATAAAATGAAGTCAGCTGTGAATTACAGAAGGACAATTGTTCCAGGAAACTGGGAGATTATCTAGTATTCAGATCTAGTCCATTAGGCAGGAGTAATGAACTCCTATCGTCCAGTGGGTCAGATTATTATCTCCACCCACCCCTGTGGGCCAACTGCTTCAGGTAGTTAAGACCACTCTCCTGTCCGTCATCTGATGGTGGTGGTAAGAGGAGGCATGGCTTGTTCCCCACAGGGAAGTACAGAAGGAGCAGGGCTAGCAGGATTGAGCCCTCTGCTCAAAAGCTGATGAGCAGAGGGTTCAATCCTGCTAGCTGGAGGGTTCTTATTTGCCACTGCATGCCACTGGGTGACATGCTGGAGAAACAGTACCCACCAGGATCAATCTACGAAGGTAGTGGCGCCCACCCTGTGGAACGCCCTCCCATCAGATGTCAAAGAGATAAAGAGCTACCTGACATTTAGAAGACATCTGAAGGCAGGGAAGTTTTTAATGTGTGACATTTTGATGTATTTTTAATTTTTGTTGGAAGCCGCCCAGAGTGGCTGGGGAAACCCAGCCAGATGGGCGGGGTACAAATAAATTATTATTATTATTATTATTATTATTATTATTATTAGCTAAAAACTGTTTAATCCACTGACCGCCTTAAAGTAAAACACAAACATGTATCTAGCGGCTATTCACTCGTGTTGCTTTTGTGACAGAACTTTATGAACTTATCAGGATCATTTTTCTCACCCTGCGGAAAACATTTCTTGCCGTTTTTCTGCCAGCTTTTTGTTTTCTGCTTGCAAGCTTCCTAAAGGGCTAGATTAGGAAGATGAAATGACATCATTACTGCTATTAAAGAGCGGAAAGCCTTGTGCCTTTACTTTGAGTAGAACTTCCTCCTGGTAGAAGGCGCTAGCTTTAGCCAGCTTGCACAGACAGACTTGTGGGTTAGCAGCACGAAAATCTGGCTGACTTTAATCACTTGTCTAATTTAGTTTGCTCCTCGTCAACTTAGGTCTCTGAGAGCAGTTTCTTCATATTTTAGTGGAAAAATAAAGATACTTGGTGTTGCAGAAAGTCTCATTTTTGCAATTATAGTCAGTCAAGAGAACTGTCTCCTCTTGGCTATACAGTGGTACCTCGGGTTAAGTACTTAATTTGTTCCGGAGGTCCGTTCTTAACCTGAAACTGTTCTTAACCTGAAGCACCACTTTAGCTAATGGGGCCTCCAGCTGCCTCCGTGCCGTCGGAGCACGATTTCTGTTCTCATCCTGAAGCAAAGTTCTTAACCCATAGGTACTATTTCTGGGTTAGCGGAGTCTGTAACCTGAAGTGTATGTAACCAGAAGCGTATGTAACCCGAGGTACCACTGTACTTCAATATAAACATCTGTTTTGTTACACCTCTGCTCCACCCTAGGCATATATCTGATGGGTTATATGAACCTCCAGGATGTATGGGGTGTTAGGGAAGAGGAAGTGGTATTAGAGGGACGCGGGTTGCGCTGTAGTCTAAACCACTGAGCCTCTTGGATTTGCTGATCAGAAGGTTGGCACTTTGAATCCCCGCAACAGGGTGAGCTCTTGTTGCTCTGTCCTAGCACCTGCCAACCTAACAGTTCGAAAGCACGCCAGTGCAAGTAGATAAATAGGTACCGCTGCAGCAGAAAGGTAAACAGCATTTCTGTGAGCTCTGGTTTCCATCATGGTGTTCCACTGTGCCAGAAGCAGTTTAGTCATGCTGGCCAACATGACCTGGAAATTGGTCTGTGGACAAACGCCGGCTCCCTCGGCCTCAAAGCGAGATGAGCGCCCCAACCCCATAGTTGCCTTTGGCTGGACTTAACCGTCCAAGGGTCTTTTACCTTTACCTTACCTAGTACCTCTGTTGGACACGTCATTCTCCTTCTGTTTGTCCACCTTTCTCCTCACTTCTGGCCCACCTTTGTACCCCACTCAGCTCTCACCTGTAGCTCCTAAAAGCTGTCAGCATGTGACAGCAGCCACACCCTGGGAAATGACTTTGACTAAACCGGATGAAGGTAGGCAATGGGTCTCAAACGCTTGGTGAGTTAGGGAATTCCTATGTATTCAAAGTCAACCTCTAGCAGATTGAGTGGATGGGACCAATAGCCAATTCAATGGTTCATAAGGCAGTTTCTGCATGTGTTGCAGAGGGCAATGAGGGGCGGATGGGGCTCATCAACCTGGGAAGGTAGCCCATATTTGAGGAGGAAAATTCTGCTTCTAAACCTCCACTGCCTTGCGGGACATCTTAAGGAGAGGAAAAGGCCAAGGAATAAATCCTGCACAAATCCAGATTGGAATCCCTAAGACGGCTGGGTGGCGCTTTGTATTCCTCCTTTTGGCAACTCCTGCAGCCAAGCTGGTGCCAATTGTATTGCTTTGTTTTCCTTTGGACCACATAAGAGAGGCCGAGAGGGGGGTTTTGTTGCCTGGGCAGCCCAGGACCTCCGTGCACACTGCCCAGGTTTGTGCTCTCTCGAGGCAGAAGGATGCTAACAATAGTCAAGTACTGCTGAACTATGTATGGAAGTGAGAGCTGGACCATAAAGAAGGCTGATCGCTGGAAGAATTGATGCTTTTGAATTATGGTGCTGGAGGAGACGCTTGAGAGTCCCATGGCCTGCAAGAAGATCAAACCTATCCATTCTGAAGGAAATCAGCCCTGAGTGCTCACTGGAAGGACAGATCGTGAAGCTGAGGCTCCAATACTTTGGCCACCTCATGAGAAGAGAAGACTCCCTGGAAAAGACCCTGATGTTGGGAAAGATAGAGGGCACAAGGAGAAGGGGACGACAGAGGATGAGATGGTTGGACAGTGTTCTCGAAGCTACCAGCATGAGTTTGACCAAACTGCGGGAGGCACTGGAAGACAGGAGTGCCTGGCGTGCTCTGGTCCATGGGGTCACGAAGAGTTGGACACGACTAAACAACAACAACAACAACTGCTGAACTGTCTCTGATGTGATTGACTACGGTGTTGAATTCCTTATGTGATTCTGTTTGTCAAAAAGAGAGAGGAACCCAAGGAGGGGGGAAAATGGAAGCTACACATCAAAACCAGTTTTGTCTAGGAATTGGTGTGAACTCTGGCAGCTCTCATAATTAGCACATTGCAGATGAAGGGAAACCATAGCTATGAATTACTGTCCACCTGCGAACAGACCGTTTGATCTATCCCAAACATTGGAAGCAATGCTGGATAGTCAGCAGGAAGTCACATTTTTTTCAGAAATTCGGAATTTATAAATATTGCTTGGGCTTTACCATTAGAAGCTCTGTGTAAATAAGTGTCTCTGCTGGTACTGTAGTTTTGTGAGGAAGGCATGATTAAATATTAGGGTGTTAGAAATTAAGTGGAGGTGTAAAGTAGAAAGGGCTACAGCTTGGCTTCCTTCTCAAATAAGTGAAGAATTCAAAGAAGGTGTGAGCTATTCCAGTTTTGCTTAAAATGTCACATTTTCTCTTTGTGTACAAAGATAGTCTGGTATAACTCGAAATATTGCATACTACATTGTGGGCATTTCTGAAGCACTCAGAGGCTTTGTACAGGCTCAATTTTATTTCTTTTTTAGCATTTGGAATAAGGAAACTGATTTATAGCTGCTTGTCTGCTTTCATTTCAACTCTTCTCAACACTTGGCTTTTTAATTTCATTCCTGTTTCCATGGTGCCTTTGGAGATGGAGACATGACTGTGACAATGGTTTTTCAAGGTTTTCTGGTGCTGGTTGTCATACAGAGTTGCAAACCATTGCTGGCCACTTTTGAACAAAGTAGTACAGTGGTGCCTCGCAAGACGAAATTAATTCGTTCCGCAAGTCTCTTCGTCTTGCGAGTTTTTCGTCTTGCGATGCACGGTTTCCCATAGGAATGCATTGAAAATCAATCAATGCGTTCCTAGGGAAACCGCCTTCAGACCAGGTCCGGGGACAGTCTGTCCCCGGACCTCTTCTGAAGGCTGGGGGGGGGGGGACAAGGGCTTTTCTTCCCACCCCCAGCATTTTAAAAAACCCCAGGACAGCGGAGGACTTCTCCGCTGTCCGGGCGATCTTAAAATGCTGGCGGGCGGCATTTTAAAATCGCCCCGGACAGCGGAGGACTTCTCCGCTGTCCGGGGCGATTTAAAAGCCCCTGGGAAGGCAGGCAGGGGGGACAAAGACTTTCGCCCCCCGCCCGCCTTCAGAAGGTGTTCCCGCCCCCCCCCCCGCTTCGGAACAGCGTTTTAAAATGCTGGGGGTCGGCAGTGAACGCTTCGCTCCCGACCCCCAGCATTTTAAAATCTCCCCGGGACAGGGGGAGATTTTTAAATGCTGGGGGTCGGCAGCGAACGCTTCGCTCCCGACCCCCAGCATTTTAAAATCTCCCCGGGACAGCAGAGACTTCTCTGCTGTCCCGGGGAGATTTTTAAATGCTGGGGGTCGGCAGTGAACGCTTCGCTCCCGACCCCCAGCATTTTAAAATCTCCCCGGGACAGGGGGAGATTTTAAAATGCTGGGGGTCGGCAGCGAACGCTCCCGACCCCCAGCATTTTAAAATCTCCCCGGGACAGGGGGAGATTTTAAAATGCTGGGGGTCGGCAGCGAACGCTTCGCTCCCGACCCCCAGCATTTTAAAATCTCCCCGGGACAGCAGAGACTTCTCTGCTGTCCCGGGGAGATTTTAAAATGCTGGGGGTCGGCAGTGAACGCTTCGCTCCCGCCCGCCAGCATTTTAAGATCGCCCGGGGCAGGCGGGGGGGGAAGGCAGGCGGGGGGGAGCAAAGACTTTTGCCCCCCGCCGGCCTTCAGAAGAGGTCCTCTTCTGAAGGCCGGCTGTGGGCGAAAGTCTTTGCTCCCGACCGCCAGCATTTCCCTATGGGCTTTCGTCTTGCGATGCAAGCCCATAGGGAAATTCGTCTTGCGAAGCGCCTCCAAAACAGAAAACCCTTTCGTCTTGCGGGTTTTCCGTCTTGCGAGGCATTCGTCTTGCGGGGCACCACTGTATGGTGTGATTGTATGAATTGAGTCAATAAGTTTGATTATATATTTCAGAGAGCCAGTGTGGTGTAGTGGTTAAGAGCGGTGGACTCGTAATCTGGGGAACCGGGTTTGATTCCCCGCTCCTCCACATGCAGCTGCTGGGTGACCTTGGGCTACTCACACTTCTTTGAAGTCTCTCAGCCTCACTCACCTCACAGAGTGTTTGTTGTGGGGGAGGAAGGGAAAGGAGAATGTTAGCCGCTTTGAGACTCCTTAGGGTAGTGATAAAGCGGGATATCAAATCCAAACTCTTCTTCTATATATTTCCACGAGCAAGGCCCACTTCTTGTTGATGAATTCGTTCTTTTAATGCATAAAAATAACGAAAAATTGTAACACATAGTAATGCAATGCAGTGGATAAATCAAATGTATAATATGTTGTTAACTCTATAATTATACTTAAGCAGAACAGCTAAATTAAAGTAATTAAATTAATTAAATTAATTAAAGTAAATTAAACAATTGCATAATAGAATTTTACTTGCCATCAAAATGAAATACATACTTGGCTACAGTATCCTGGATTTGTTCATCTGGTGCCTTGCTTTTGGGGAACATTTAGTTTCTGGACTGAGAAGCGCATAAAATATCAGCATTGCTGTACAAATCTCACTAATTCTGTAGTCTTTCTCCCCCCTTGTTTTCATAGGGGGCCCTCGTACCTTGGCAAGCCATAGCGCAGATGACATTGCAAATAAGCCTGAAAGTGGATCGTCAGGAAACGGGCAGCACCCAGAATATATTGCATATTTCCTGATTCCAGTCTTTTTCCTCATGGGACTCCTGGGGGTTTTCATCTGCCATATGCTAAAGAAAAAAGGATATCGCTGTACAACAGAATCTGAGCAAGAGGAGGAGCAGCTTGGGGAAAAGATAGGTAGGCGAGAATGATTTAAAAGACTGGTGCCTGTGCTAATGTGGAAATAAGGAACAACAAGCATTAACCCCATTTTTATAGTGCTTGGATCAGAGGCTCTCAAACTATGGTCTGTATACCACTGGTGGTCTGCAAGCTCTGTTCAGGTGGACCTTGGAAACTTGCAAATCTGTACTTAACCTTGCAGTTGATTTACCGTATTTTGTGCTCTATAAGACTCACTTTTTCCCTCCAAAAAAGTAAGGGGAAATGTGTGTGCGTCTTATGGAGCGAATGCAGGCTGCACAGCTGTCCCAGAAGCCAGAACAGCAAGAGGGATTGCTGCTTTCACTGCGCAGCGATCCCTCTTGCTGTTCTGGCTTCTGAGATTCAGAATTTTTTTTTTCTTGTTTTCCTCCTCCAAAAACTAGGTGCGTCTTGTGGTCTGGTGCGTCTTATAGAGCAAAAAAATACGGTATTTATTTCCCTGATGACCAGAGCCAGATCATTCAGCAGGTTAGCAAGGTTTTGGCCCAGGGCCTGTGATTTTCATAATATGATACCTGTGTAGTTTACTAATTTCCCGTAACTATTTCCCAGCTAAAGGTATTACAGTCGTACCTCTGCTCCTGAACGCCTTGGGAGTCGAACGTTCTGGCTCCTGAAAGATCGAAAACTGGAAGTGAGTGTTCTGGTTTTCGAACTTGTTTCAGAAACCGAACGTCCGGCGTGGCTTCTACTATTGTTTCTGGCACGCCTGCATAATTGGAAGCCAATCGGAAGCTGTGCCTTGGTTTCCAAACGTTTCGGAAGTTGAACGGACTTCCGGAACGGATTCCGTTCGACTTCTGAGGTATTGCTGTATTGCTGAATATAATCCAAGGCCAGAACTGATAAGCATTACACCTGGACTTCACAGAATTGTCCACAAAAACAGGCCATATCCATCACACTGGAAAAGCAAGACTTCAGTTATTAAAATAAGTTATGTGCATACATTTTATTTTTATGGCAATAAAAGTAGTCTTTCTTTTCACTCTGAGTAAATTTCATCAATATGTCGAATGGTAAAAAACAGTGCATCTTATGATAAAGCAGCAAAATAAGCTTTGATAAGGAGGAAAACATGGCATTGTTGCAATTTTTCAATTCTTCCCCGCTCCAGAAACCCTCAGGGAGACATTGCTCCCCACCCCAGCCACCATAGCTTTAACTTTACCAGATTCTTTACATCTCCAGTCCTGGTTGGTTATTTATCCAGCCCACAAACCAAATCTTTCTTTCTCTTTCCAGAGCTGAACGAAAGTACGAATGATAATGGTGACACCGTGGGGAAAATAGTTGACTACATTATGAAAAATGAAGGTATGCGGTACGGCTATTTAAAAAATATGAATGTGCAGGTCATGAGGAAGCTCTGGCCCACAGCCTCTTCTCCTCACTATGCCTCCCATCTGCAGAATTTAGGCTCGTTTTTATTAAGTTTCCTTTGGCTCCAATTGGAGGTATCAGTTAGGCATGTATCAGCAGCCAGAAGGAAGGGGGAGGAATATTTATGAACCATATGCTGCTAGATCCACAAAGATCACCCCCTGGCAATCATTTTTTTCTCTCCAATGCTTTTCTCAATCAAAATGGCTTCAAGATATATGTGTAAATGAGAGAGAGGAGGAATGATGGGGGCAAGGGGGGGGAGAGACCCCCCTCCCACTTTTTGAATTGCCTCTTCTCACCGCCAATATGCAACCTTTGGAAGTAATGAAGACATTTAATTTAGGACTTTTAATTCACAGCACGCATCGTATACACTTTCTCATTCATACATTCCAAAGAGATATTTTCCCAAGGATTCAAACTGCTTTGGGGTCAGGAGTAGAACGAAAGTTATTTGTGGCATGTTATCTTATTGATATAAGTGTGCGTAATGTCCAAGTTAGGCCAGCCATGTTCAAAGAGATCAACTCCAAAATGTTAAGTGTTTCTTATTTATGTCATTCTTGCAGCTAACGCTGATGTTCTGAAGGCCATGGTGGCAGATAACTCTGTATATGATCCTGAAAGGTAAAACCTTTTTTTCATTTTATGCTCCACATTCAGGGGAGACAAGATGTTAATGGTTTTTGAGGTTGTTGCAGAAGGCGGTTTGTTTGAAGTTTGCAAATGCAGGCTTTTTCAGACAGATTGTACTGTAATAGTGAAGTTCTTAAAAGTTTCATATATGTGTCTTTAAAAGTTGGGTGCATGTTACATTAAGCTAGAGACAGCTGCATGTTTTTACAAAAATCCTGTCTGCGTGAGATAATAAATATGCTCGCATATACCTATAATTGCATCATCAATGCATATGGTGCCTCACAGAGTTAAGCTAAGTTTTCTGGCGAACTTTTAACAATTTAAACATCCAACAGAGCAGGAGAGAGCATGAAGAGGCAAGGAAACATAGGTCAGGTGAAAGAATATGTCTGGTTACACATACTTGAACTTAGGCTGTGTACAGGCGCAAACATTTGATGGGGGAGAGTTGTTCTGGAAGCAGACTCACTGTTCAAACCATTTTCCCTCCAGGGTCTCACTCAGGAGAAACTGGCATTGCAAGTTTGTTGAGAAGCCAGCTGTGGATTGACTTGTGCTTGTGACAGCACCTGCCCTCCACGGCTGGCATTTCCCCCCCTCCTCTTTAAATAGAGATTTTTTTATTGTTGTTATATTTTTCTAAAAGGTGATGAAAGTGTACAAGCGGCACTGTAGATTGTTGTTGTTTAGTCTTTTAGTCGTGTCCGACTCTTCGTGACCCCATGGACCAGAGCACGCCAGTCACTCCTGTCTTCCACTGCCTCCCGCAGTTTGGTCAAACTCATGCTGGTAGCTTCGAGAACACCGTCCAACCACCTCATCTTCTGTCCACCACAACATGTCCACCACCATACCACACTACGTTTCTGTCCTGTAACGTTTGTGTTTTTTGCTCTTTAAATATAGCCCTACTAGTCCGACTACGCCAGGCAGTCCAACAAGTCCAGTGTCTCCCTCATCGTCCGGAGGCCCTCAGCTGAAACACACTTGCCGAGGCCGCCATTTGCATACGGTTGGTGGAGTAGCCGGAACAGGTGACTGTAGCCGCTGCAATCAGAAGAGGTGGCACCTGTTCAGTCCAGCTAAAAAATCCAAAGAACCAAGAAGAGCCCGGCATGGGGAGGTTACAGTGTTGTCTGTTGGAAGGTGTGCCCATTTATAATTTCATTTTAGGTGAAACCGTGACTTGATTCTCAGTACTGTGGTGGATTCGCAGTTTTGGTGGCGTGCGTGATAGTTTAGGGTTGCCATATGTCCAGGAAATATCGGATATGTCCTCTTTTTTTGCGGGGGGCAACATGCCCATCCGGGGCGGGGGGGAGGTGAGGCGTTCCCAAACAAAGGAAGGGTTGAACTCTGATTAATAAGAATATACACAGAAGCTTGAACCAGCAAGACTCTGGGAGGGTGCGTATAATAATCTCTGCCTCCACCCCCTGGCCCAGGTCGTTTTATTCACAAAAGAACTTTTTACAGAGTGTTCGTAAGAACCAATCAGATTTCTTCTAAGCATTTCAACAAACCCCACATGGGGACAAAGTTAAACTACCAAAACTAATTAAGCACACATATTTCTGGGGTAAACAAAACAGAACTACAAAGGAGTGCATTTGGCAACCCCTGAGGTCATAAACAAGCAATACACATGATAAGAAGGATGGCCAGGAAGACAGCGATCATTATCACCTTCAGGTGAGATCTGTTTCCTGGCCCTAAGATTAACATCCTAAGATTAACATATCAGAAAAGCTACATCAAAGAAGCTGCCCACTGTCGTTGATGACCCAGGATGCCTGCCTGGCGAAGCAACTGGCAGTGTGCGCGACTGGTCAAGAAAGAGAAATGGAACAGGGATGCAGAGGTGTGGATTGATCAAGAATTATATCAAAATAGTTTAAACCCAGTCAACGCAATGCTTTCATTGCTGACACAGATGGCTTACTCTATATTTGTTATAATTCCTCATAGCAATCCCACCTGATCACTACAGGGAGGGGGGGTTGTTACATTTTAAAGGAAATGCCTGGGATTTTGGTATTAAAGGTCCATCACACTTCCTCCTTCTAACTTGAACATTTGGGGTGTTGTTTGTTGGGTGTTCGCTCAGGTATGGCTTCTGCCAGCCCAAGCTGGGGGAAAGAGGCCTTGAGTGGTCCTCTTTTTTGCTCTTCAAGATAAGGCAACCCTACGTCTAGTTTAGTTCAACTACAATGTGAAACAGGCCAGTCTATCTCTTCAGCAGAAATTGGCCAGCTTCTTTCCTGTGCAGGCCTGGTCCCTCGTAATCCCAGCTGCACAGCAGCTGGAATATCGCTCCCTTTGTTTGTGGTACTGTCGAGGATGAACTGATGCAGAGTTTGGAAGCTCCATGCGAACGGAGACGTTTCTCCGTAGGTTTTTGCGTTGGTGCAGGGAACTCTAGGGCATCCTGACTCTGTCGGGCTGGGCTTGCCCGCTTCAAAACCGAAAGAGGACTCGAGACCCCTTGCTGCAACTGCTTTACAGGAAAAAGCCAAAGACAAATTTCTAGGTGTGTTATAACACATTTGTTTCTGCATGGTTTGTAAGCTCCAGCTTACAATCTACATTCTGATGAAGTCCCATGTTTGTAGCGCTGGTAAGAACAGTGACTAAAGTGCAAAAGAGAGGTGGGGGAATAATATTTAGGGAATGATAACAGTTGAATTGTATTCAGAATTATCGTAGCAGTAGAATGTTTGAGACTCTCCTCTGGAGGGACAAATTCTTAAAAGAGCATCCATTAGTTTGTCAACATAGTTACTCTTCTAGAATTTGTAATTGCAGCGCAGCCATAATTTCTAACCGCCTACTTCTCCACATATCGTTTAGATAGTTAATAATAATAATAATAATAATTTATTATTTATATCCCACCCATCTGGCTGGGTTTCCCCAGCCACTCTGGGCAACTTCCAACAAAAATATAAAAACACAATAAAATATCAAACATCAAAAACTTCCTTAAACAGGGCTGCCTTCAGGTGTCTTCTAAGTGTCTGATAGTTGTTTATTTCCTTGACATCTGATGGGAGGGCGTTCCACAGGGCGGGTGCCACTACGGAGAAGGCCCTCTGTCTGATTCCCTTAACCTTCGCTTCTCGCAGTGAGGGAACCACTAGAACGCCCTCGGTGCTGGACGTCAGTGTCTGGGCTGAATGATGGGGGTGGAGATGCTCCTTCAGGTATACTGGGCCGAGACTGTTTAGGGCTTTAAAGGTCAGCACCAACACTTTGAATTGTGCTCGGAAACGTACTGGGAGCCAATGTAGGTCTTTCAAGACCAGTGTTATGTGGTCTCAGCGGCCGCTTCCAGTCACCAGTCAAGCTGCCGCATTCTGGATTAGTTGTAGTTTCTGGGTCACCTTCAAAGGTAGCCCCACGTAGAGTGCATTGCATTAGTCTAAGCGGCACAGTTGCCCCATTCAGGACCAGGGAGTCCCCCACACCCGCCCGCCCCCTGTCCCCCCAAAACAGTCTCCCAGCAAGATCATCTGTCTTACGTCTTTCAAAGTGATAAGTCCCTCAGTCATTTCAAAACTAATACAATTGTAAATTTAGAGAAACCTTTCTGAATTTTGCAGAGGCGGTAGTAAAATGCTGGATTGCTTTAATAGCTCAGCTTTGGCCCAACAGGTTTAGAGTCACAAAGGTGGAACACAAATCTGCTTCCAAGGAACGTAAGAACTTGATGTCTGTCAGTGGCGTCGAAAGTGTCAATGGTGAAATGCCAGCTACCCCTGTCAAAGAAGCCTTGAAAGAGGCGCCAGTCACACCTGCTGCCAAACAGGTACCAGATGATCAGCAGCGCACTCCTGCCAAGCAAGAGGATAGATCGAGATCTGGCTCAGCATGACAGCTGGACCCAGAAAGTGATGGGAGTCCAAGCAGAGGTCAGTATGTTGTCAGTTCTGAACGTAGGACTTTAAATAATTTATAGGTAGGTTTATAAAACGCAAGATTGCCATGTTTCTGACAAAATTCAGGTCTGTGAGGGATAATATCATTACCTAAACTCCAAAAGTGTCTTTTGTTTCTAGGTATTAACGTTCTGGGACGCGGGTGGCGCTGTGGGTTAAACCTAGGGTTAAGCCTAGGACTTGCCGATCAGAAGGTCGGCGGTTCGAATCCCTGCGATGGGGTGAGCTCCTGTTGCTTGGTCCCTGCTCCTGCCAACCTAGCAGTTCGAAAGCACGTCAAAGTGCAAGTAGATAAATAGGTACCGTTCTGGCGGGAAGGTAAACGGTGTTTCCGTGCGTTGCTCTGGTTTGCCAGAAGCGGCTTAGTCATGCTGGCCACATGACCCGGAAGCTGTACGCTGGCTTCCTCGGCCAATAAAATGAGCTGAGCGCCGCAACCCCAGAGTTGGCTACGACTGGACCTAATGGTCAGGGGTCCCTTTACCTTTATTAGCGTTCTGTCTGTGGATATGCATGGAGATAATGGGTGGCATTATCACTTTGATTCAGAGCAGACCTGTTGGAATTAATGGACCTAGTGTAGTCATGTTCATTAATTTCAGTGGGTCTACTCTGAGTAACAGTGTCCTTTGAAAGTGTGAGCACTGAACTGCAGAATATTGATGCTTTGTACGATGATCACAGTTATTGGGCCAAGTTTAACATTAAAGGAGGAACAACAACAACAACAACTTCTTTATTCCTCACCCATCTGGCTGGGTTTCTGCCCACTCTGGGCAGCTCCCAATAAAATATTAAAAGCATGATAAAACATCAAACATTAAAAACTTCCCTAAACAGGACTGCCTTCAGATGTCTTCTAAAAGTCAGATGTTTATTTTCTTGACATCAGATGGGAGGGCGTTTAACAGAGCGGGCACCACCACCGAGAAGGCCCTCTGCCAACGAGATGCACATTGGAAAATGGCCGTTTGTCCCTTAAAGTGAGGCACGTTTCTGTTTCTCTTCTCTTGCAGATGGAGGCTTTTGAGGAAAAGCACACACAATAGCTTTGGGGGAAAATCAAAACTGGGACACTGGCGTCTCTGAAGAGAAGTATATAAATGCACTAGCGCTGCGCATAATTTTTGTGACTGAATCCATGCAGGTTTTGGTCCCAGGTATTTTAAGTGCTCTAGTAACTAAAATTTTAAGGACAGTTTAGTTATTTGACAAGTTACTGGAGCACACAGTCAGCAATTTTTATATTTATAAAACATTATGTTTTTCCACTTTGAATAAAGTTGAACTGAATGAAATCCTTCTTAGAAATGACAAACAATAATCAGTTTGCCAAGATGCCTCTGCTGCCATAGTGCAATGTTAAAATGTGTTGTCATGTGTTTGATGTACCAAGGAGCAAAGTCTTATATATTAGCTGTTTCTGTAAGGGAGGTGACCAAAGTCGAGCTATATTTTGCATTTATTGCTAAATGCCAATGATTGCTAAATTAAGCATTGCTTAATTGTATTTTCTCAGTATACTTACACAATTACCATTTTTGTGCTCAAAGCAACCTCTGTGACAGGCTTCCTCAACCTTGGCCCTCCAGATGTTTTTGGCCTACAACTCCCATGATCCCTAGCTAGCAGGACCAGTGGTCAGGGATGATGGGCGTTGTAGTCCCAAAACAGCTGGAGGGCCGAGGTGGAGGAAGCCTGCTCTACGATCTCTAACAAACCTGTTTTGGTCATGAACCTTGATAGATGTTGTATTAAATCCCGAAAGAACTTCAAAACACCATATTCTGCTCCTGCAGATTTGTGATTGAATTACTGCGGAGGTAGTTGATGACTTTCTGCATGCATTGGCCTTAAATTATTGTCAATATTTTTATTGATAATTTTATTTTTTTTTTGTAAACTGCTATGAGGTTTTCGTATAATCAAGCGGCGTATGAATTTTATGAAACAAATAAACAAATATATATAGAGAGAAATATTTTTACTTTTGGTTGATGGTGCTTTTCAAGGCAAACTCTGAAGGCAATGAACCTTCTGAAATTCTCCACTAGTGGCATGTTTCAGAGAAGCTGCTACTGTTCATTGCCAAATGGCCTCTAAACTGTGAGGAATATTTTTCATGATAGTGGTAGGGCATTATCTGGGAAGATAACTGATTAGACTATCAGAGTTAAAAAAAAACCCTCACTCTTTTCTTTGCAACAGATTCGCTGTATATACATAACTAATTTTATAAAGATGCCCAGATTAGGAAACTGTCCACTCTAACAGTAAATAAAATCTTGTCAGCTTGAACCAAGCAAAAGTAGGAGGTTGCAATTCAGAGATTTCTGGTTTTTTGGGAGCACTTTCCCTACCTCTATGTAGTTTAAATTAGGATCTACTAGTAGAAATTGATTATTCATGCACATCAAAAAATATATTTGTAGCACAATGGAAATGGGCTCATATAAAAGGCGTGAGAAGTAATACTTCAACTTTAACCAGGGCTAAACCCTATAAATGTGTTTCAGGGAGGGGGTTATTGTTTCATTTTCATTCTTGTTTTTATTACGCATTTTGTGTTTTTTATCTTGTATTTTTATGTTGTGAGCCACCACCAGCTCTATGGGTGAAGGGTGGTATATAAATTTAATAAATAAGGTAAAATAAAATAAACCAAAGCCTGTTTTGAAAATGCTGCATGTAGTTTTAGTCCCTCCATTTAAGGTTTAAAATAAAATAGCAAAAACAAACAAACAAACAAACAAACAAACCCAGAAGCCTTATTCACATAAGCATAATACAAGTTCTGTGGGCTTCATAAACCTGAAATTTTATCATAATAACAACAACATTTAACAGTAATGGCTTCGAAGTAGACGAAAATGTAGGTTGCACTGTATTGTGATAGCTCCCTTAAAATTAGGTATGACTTGGTTAAATAAACAGACCCCTTGCCAGATACCCAGTACATTTGTCTAGGACTGAGCTGAAGGGAAGCACTTTTTGCAGAAAATGTTTGCCCGTGGATGAGGGAATGAAGAACACCCCTTACCCCAAAATGGCTTTTTGATGTTGTCGCATACCTAAGATTGACAGTGTGGCATAGTGACTTTGCAGTGTCATAATAATTATGGTGCAAGTCCAAAGAAAGCGATTGTTTATCATAATTTTGTGAAGCTTGCTCCATAGTTCCTTCTCGTGCGTAGACGGTGTCCTTTGGGCTACACGAGGAACCAAACCCATCTCTTTAAAAATGGAGGATATGATGAATTAGTCACACCTACCCATAGGAGTTGATGCGGGTGGCGCTGTGGTCTAAACCACTGAGCCTAGGGCTTGCCAATCGTAAGGTCGGCAGTTCGAATCCACACGACGGGGTGAGCTCCCGTTGCTCGGTCCCAGCTCCTGCCAACCTAGCAGTTGGAAAGCACGTCAAGTGCAAGTAGATAAATAGGTACCACTCTGGCGGGAAGGTAAATGGCGTTTCCATGCGCTGCTCTGGTTCGCCAGAAGCGGGTTAGTCATGCTGGCCACATGACCTGGAAGCTGTCTGCGGACAAACACCGGCTCCCTTGGCCAGTAAAGCGAGATGAGCGCCGCAACCCCAGAGTCGTCCGCGACTGGACTTAATGGTCAGGGGTCCCTTTACCTTTTACCCATAGGAGTTAAGGATCAGGGTGTAGTGTGGGGGTGCCAGGGGGGCCCCAGGCTCACAGTTTTTGAGCAGGCATGACTAGGTGACTCCACCTGCGGCCTGGTCAGGCTCCTCCTTGCACAGGTGGGCAGGCGGCTCAGCGTGGCCCTACTTTGTTCCGCTGGGGGTGGGATTGCTCCAGCAGTGTTGGTGGCGGGGGCTGGCGCCACCCTGGGTGTTAGCAACTGATGCTACCCCATTGTAAGGGTGGCCTAGGATTTTGGCTTATGCGATTCCTGGTTGGGTAGGATCACTTTGTCTCAGTACAGTGGAACCTCGGTTTTCAGCATCTCAGAAGCCAAACAATTCAGAACCCGAACACCGAGAACCCGGAAGTAATTCCTTCCGTTTTTGAACGGCTTCCGAGGCGTGTTTCCCAATTTTCCCCATTGAACTTGCTAATAGCCCATTGTGCCTCAGTTGTCGAACGGTCTCCCGAACGGATTACGTTCGACAGCCGAGGTACCACTGTATCATAAATTGCTAATTTTTTTTTAAAAAAATGGCCAGTAGAGGTGAATAAAGGTTGCTGAGAAAATATTTCACCTTCTGAAAGCACTACACCCATAACAGTCCTGCATTTTTAATGGGAGGTATTTTAAAACGCGATTATGCTTAACAAATGTGTTCGGTATGCTAAAAATGTGAACCCCAATTCTGGAGCCTAATCTACATGTGGAAACAGGATGCAATCCTACCTCTGAAGGGGAACCTTTGCATCTAACACCTGATTTATCCAATACCTCTTCAGAAGAGTCTGATTCCAGATAAGGGATTGGTGAATCTGCTTCACTTTCTCATTTTACCAGTCTTAAATTCAGTTCTCTACATCAGTTTGCAATATATTTCTGAAAATTCACCAGCATTTTAGTATGAATTTCTCCTACATCTGTGTATGCGATTTTGCCTAATATACATATTTTTGTGAGCCACATTTTCCTTATATTTACATATTCCCTGACATAACACATTTTTGCTCATTTTCACAATTGTATCCCCGCAACATGCATTTTTGTACACACTACTTGGCTGGAGAACTGCTTTGCCAATTCTGGAAATGTGTGAATTTTGAAAGATGGCAGTTCACATAGCGTTTCAGGAAATGTGAATTATCTTTATTTGCCTTTAAGTGCGAACTGAATCAAATAGTTTTGCCATGTCTAATTCAGATTTGTGATTGGTTGGGCCTAGAGCAGACTGCATTGAGGATCTGTTTAGTGGGGAAATGTTTGTTCATACTCTTGTGTGTGTATGTATATTTGCTGAAGTTGACAAAAATATTTGGATTGCGGCTGTGGTGTCTGCTACGCTTGAACAAGAGTGTTGCAGAACTGTCTTATAACCCATGAAACTCTATCATTATGATTGTATGATATATGGACTGACATAGTAAGGCTGAAGCTCGCTTTTCACATTGTGTTAAATGTATTTTAACAATACAGTTAGTATATAGATTTTGTACTACTTGAACAATAAAAATACAAAACTCTTTAAAAAAATGTTCTCCTGTTGCTTTTTTTCAAGTCAGACGTCATTTGCTTTCCAATAAGATGTTGACTTTTTAAATTCCTGGAAAAGCAAGGCTGGCCTAAGTGTTTTTTAACTGAGCCAAAGGAAACCCCTAATACAACTTTTCATTTAAACAGAGAAGACAGGGGTTGGGAATTGATCGGAGCAGCAGGACATAAAAACGCACATTTCAGAGAATATTGTTCATTTCCTTTCTAAATAAATGAACGTATGGCGGGATTAAGCATGATGGATCTTGTTAATGTGACAAGTGAATAGAAACTGCACACTGAACAAATGAGCCTGAAATATGAGATCAGATGGGAGTTGAGTTCCTCCTAAGGTCTGAGGCAGAAATTGCGGTTTGATGAGACTTCTGAGGCCTTGCAATCCAGTCTGTTTCGGCTTTTAGCTTAGTCGGTGGTGGCTTCCATTCCCTGCTAGTCTGTTGCTTCAAAGTTGTCCTTTTTACTGTGGTTTTGTTTTTTGTGGCGGTTTGAAAATGTCTCCAAGACACCCAAAGGCCGAGAGAGGATACTTTTTCTCCTTTAGTCCCTGGCTCATTCCCACCATTTTGTTTTCTTATCAGCTTTTGCCTTCCCACTTGTTTGCTTTATGTAAAATACAAAAAAAAGCACAAAGATTCCTCAGATTTTCCTCTCTTCTTTCCAACCCAGGCTGGAAGAAATTTGGCTTCACTTCTTTGTCTTCCCACTGCCTCCCGCCCCACATCCTGCAAAGCTGAAAAGCAAGCCTCATTTTTGTGCTCTCATTTGCTCCCAAAGCTTAGCAGCATTGGGTAAATGCTAGCAAAAATGGAATGTGCCTGGAAAATTAAGCCGGTGTCTTCATGTCTCTCATGAACTGCTAAGTATCTAAGCACACCGTTCCAGTAGCAGAAGCGGTCAATTTTCTCACAGCACTGTGGCCTCTAGGAAATATTTACGCTCTTCCTTCTTTCCCTCTTCTCCCCACATCCTGAAGAAGGTGAGGGAGAAAAGAGAAGCAGACCTACTAGTAGCATCTTTTGGTCTCAGAGGCTTTGGTTTTTCCCCTCCTGACCTGTCTGGCAGCGACTCCTCTGTGGCCTCTACCTCTTCAACACAACCTGTTGTCGCACGATCAGCTTCTCCATCCAGATCCAATGTAGTTGGACCTTCGCGTTTGGAATTTGAATGAAAATGTTTCGTTGAGGCTGGTCTCTCTTCTTTGGTGGTACAAACTTCGTTGTCTTTCAGACGGCCTTCCACACTTTGTAGTTATGAAAGCACATGGAAACTCTTTTCTCAGAGGTGCTCATCACTTTTCCTTATTTTTACTCTTCTTCTGTGACTTCTGTTTCCTATTTGGAATTTTTATCAAGGAGTTCAAAATCTTTCTTAAACTCCATTTCCTTATCACAGTTCTCCTTTACATATCTGATGGTTTTTTAGGGTACAAATAATAAAGTTATTATTATACCGTTGTACCTCGGAAGTCAAACAGAATCCGTTCTGGAAGTCCATTTGACTTCCAAAACGTTTGGGAACCAAGGCGTGGCTTCCAATTGGTTTCCGATTGCACAGGCATGCCGAAAACAATAGCAGAAGCTTCCAAAAAAAGTTTGAAAACTGGAACACTCACTTCTGGGTTTTCAGTCATTCGGGAGCCAAGGTACTTCAAAGGGGTATTTCATTACCCCTCTGTCCTCCAGTTTTCAGTTTCCTCGCCCTTACTGTTATTCAGCATTATGTACCCAATGCCCATAATCAGTATTCACTGATCCATTGCTGGTTTTTTTCTCCTGAGCTTTTTTACTCCCCTAAATATTTTCTTGTACTTTGCAAACCTCGAAGTTCTCCCAGGCCTGCTAATACATCTCTCTTTTGTGTGCATGATGCTACACTGACTACATATTTGACACTCAGATAGTATAATCAGAATTAGAATCTGTAGGGTAGCAAGGACAGCTAAATGGCACCTCCATGGTCAGAAATTATATATCCCCATACCAACATCTGTTGGGGATCAGAAAGAAGTGACAACCATCAAGTACTTTCCCCGAAAAAAACAGGGTCCTTTCTGTTGGGGATAATTCAGACTGAAATTCCCAGGTGTCAAAAAAGGTTATTTATGTATGCTGCTACTATGGCCCCTGTTTCGTTAGCCCCCAAATGGAAAACGAGTGAAGTCCCAACCAAAGAAGAATGGCAGCTTAAGTTAATATGCACAACTCGCAGCCTTAACAGATAGAATAAGAGAACAAGAAGAACATATGTTTAGAGAAGACTGGAAAACGTTTATTGAATATGTGGGAAATAACTGTGTATCGCTGAAAATGCTGGCAGCATTAAGATAAATTCAACAGTGTAAATAAGTTTTGATGGATGCAATAATGGCATACGGGATGGTATAGTTTTTGTAAAATATGCAGGGGTTTATGATATGTAAAATGAACCACGGAAAGAGAAGAAGGGAAGTCATTGATATCTTGAGGATGTAAAATGAGTATTTTAAATTCTAAAACAGAAAATTTAATAAAAATTATATATATAAAAGAAGAAGTGACAACTGTCGCTGCCATGGCATGCTTGAGAGCGAAGGAGAACAAATGTTACGTCCACACCAGATTGGAGTCACCTTTCAAATGGGTTGCATTCGCAGGAAACCATGCAAGTTCAATTAAAACTGCTGATGAACTCCAACCATACCACTTCGTATCCTAGGGTGCGCATGAAGAAGGCTAATTCTGGGAAATGATGATTACCACCAGCTTCTCTTCCCGAATGCAGTCTTTTGGCTGAAGCAGGCTGCATATTTTGTCGTGACGCAATTTGGAAGACAAAATGTTGCATGGGCCAAGCTAGAGTCCCTATGCTGTGTAATAGATAGATTTAGACCAGGCATTAAAAAGAAGAGAAATAGCAAAGGAACACTTCAGTCCTGTGGGACTGATTCTCTCTCTCTCTCTCTCTCTCTCTCTCTCTCTCCTCTCTCTCTCACCTTAAGGTCACTTTCTATTTTAAATACGGTGATCTTAATGTTGGAGTGAGTCTCGCAGGATTGAAATGTTCTTCTGCTACTTTCTTTGTGATCCATTTTTAACGTTTCTTCTGTCTCCATCTATTACATAGAGAGACCCTACGCTGACCTGCTTAACCTTTCCTTTTCGAAATTGGCCCATGCCACAGATACAGTCTGCTTCAGCAAAAAGATCAGTAAAAATAAAAAAAACCCCTGAAATCAACATTCAAAGAAATAATACCACAACTGACACATACCTGGTCCTGAATAAACACTATTCCTTATTATTTGCAAAGTTTTTTTACATTTGGTTCCTGGATCTCATATTAAATTGGAAGAACTTTCAAACCACATTCTTCTCCCACCCCAAGAATTCTGGGCAATGTAGTTTTTAAAGGGTGGCTGGGAATGGTAACTCTGTGAGTGGAAATTTCAGTGCCCAGGATTCTATTGAAGGGAAGAAAGTGCTTCAAATGTGCTTTAAATGTACAGTCGTACTTTGGTTGTCGAACACTTTGGTACTCAAGCGTTTCGGCTCATGAACGCTCGAAACCCGGAAGTGAGTGTTCTGGTTTTTGAACTCTTTTTGGAAGCCAAATGTCTGACAGGGCTTCTACGGTTTCCGATTGGCTGCAGGACGTTCCTGCAGCCTATCAGAAGCTGCGCTTTGGTTTCTGAATGTTTTGGAATTTGAACGGACTTCCGGAACGGATTCCGTTCGACTTCCAAGGTACGACTGTAGTTATATTTAATAGCAATCAATAAACTTTGGTAATCATTAAAAAAAAACCTGTTCCAGTTGCTGCTTCCACCTTCAGGTTAAAAGTCCCATTTTCACAATAATACCTCATTAATTCTATTTCCAGTGTTCAACGTGGATCTTTATATAGCCATGCACGACAGCTATGGATGCACTTTTGTGACATTTTGGTTGGATTTTGGAGGGGTTTTTTGCCCCTCTGTGAACCAGCACAGCTACCGTTTGCTTTTTAATGAACCTTTTAAAAGTAATTAATCCCAGCTGGTAGCCCTGGCTCTTGCTTTAATAAATGATTCACTGCTACCACAATAGAATTATTCCAGATGTGATAATAGCTGCAGTAATTATTCAGTCCTGCAGATGGCTCTGCTGTACACCTGCCGGGAGAAAAATGATCTGGAGTTTGGGCAATTCTGTTAACTTGTGTGGAGCATGCAAAAATACCAGGTGTTTTTTTCCATTTCCCTTTTTCGTAGCATTGAACCGCAAAAACATTTTCCTACATTGCTTTTTCCTAGCATGTAGGAGAGCGCTTTGAAGGAATGCTGGATGACTGGGCTATTTTAGGAAACAGTAGTAATCTTGACCTTCCCCCTGTCCTTTCTTACACCACCCCCTGCATTTATTGTCTACTCCCCCTTTTCACATATGGGGAAGATGGGGTGCAAGGAGAAATGAAAGCAGAGAAAAGGCAGTCGTTTGTGAAATCGTTGCTGCTGGTAAAACAACTACAGTGGTGCCCCGCAAGACGAATGCCTCGCAAGACGAAAAACTCACTAGACGAAAGGGTTTTGCGGTTTTTGAGTTGCTTCGCAAGACGAATTTCCCTATGGGCTTGCTTCGCAAGACGAAAACGTCTTGCAAGTTTGTTTCCTTTTTCGTAAAACCGTTAAAACCCAAGGTGCATTGCTTGAAGAGGTGCAGTTGCGACTTGACTTCGAGGAGCAACTCATAGCAATCGGTGTGGTAGCCTTTTTTGAGGTTTTTGAAGACTTTGGCGATTTTTGAAGCTTTTCCAAAACTTCTTTTGCAGCCATTTGGTAAGTTAAACTTTTAAAACTTTTTTGGGGGTTTTTGTATTTTGGGTTGGGGTGTTTGGAATTCAAGGACTTGGTGTTGGGGAGGGGTTTGCAAGAATCTGGAAGCTTGTGTGTTTTTTTTCCTGCATTTTTATGATTTTTTGTGACCATTGGGCCACTCTGCTGTGTTTTTTAAAAAAAATTCTGGGTTTGAATTTCTGTGTGGTGGGTGGCTGGGGGAACAGTTGAGGAGGGGTTTGCAAGAATCTGGGAGCTTGTGTGGTTTTTTTTTTTTAATTTTTATTATTTTCTGTGACCATTGGACCATGTTGTTGTTTTTTAAAAAACATTTCTGGGTTCGAATTTCTGTGTGGTGGCTGGCTGGGGGAACAGTTGAGGAGGGGTTTGCAAGAATCTGGAAGCTTGTGTGGTTTTTTTCTGAATTTTTCTGATTTTTATTGTTCCTTCAGTTTTTGAATTTATTGTTCCTTCAATTTTTGAAATGCTCTTTACAGTATGTGTGACTTTAAAGAGCACTTAATAAACTCTTGTTGTACCAAATTTGGCTTTGTTTGGACTTTTTTTGACCATAGGAACGCATTAATTGAATTTCAATGCATTCCTATGGGATTTCGTGCTTCGCAAGATGAAAAATTCGCTAGACGAAAAAACTCACGGAACGAATTAATTTCGTCTTGCGAGGCACCACTGTACATTGTATGATACAGCACCATCAAAGTAGGTGAGAGATCTGTATTCAAATCCTTGTTCAGTCATGAAAGTGACTGGGCTGCTGCTCATTCTCAATCAATAAAATAGATTGGGGGAGGATGGGGGTGAAACACACACACACAAGGACATTTTAGGGAAAAAAGAGAGGCTTTAAGATAAAAGTCAACTGATATATCTTATTTATATTTAAAACAATTTATTAACAGTTTACAGTAGATTTTCTTGACAAATACAAAATCAGAGCTAACGAAATGAGGTTAAATACAGTAGTTTGAAATTCCAGGGAATATCTGGCCAATAGTTAAAGAAGAAATATTTTCCGGTATGCCAGGTGTTTCTCAAATATCAGTAAATTAAATTTGGGACCAGGTTTCTATGGCTCTACTCTAACTGTCATAGGAAAACTGGTTCATGTCCTCATGAATCCTCATTGTACTGTTTTGGAGGCTGCTTTCATTGCGACACCCCTCTTGTCCTTGCCTACTCGCTTAATTTGCTGGTCAGCAACCCCCATTTTGATGCAGAAACCATGGAGGGAGGAGGGAGAGAAACCGGGCAAATCTGGGAGCAGGAGAGTTCAGAGAAATCGGCTTTATCTTTGTCTCTCAGCTTCTTACCATATTGCTTACCATTCTTCCTTAAGCCCAGACTCAAGCTGGTGCCACAATAAATTGGTTTATCTTTAAAATGGCCCCCAGACCTTTTCTTTAGGATTGTTGCTACACAGAGACTAACATGCCTAAACTTCTGGCAGTTTTAAAAACTGGGTGGTGGTCAACAGGTTGAGATTGAACCCTGACAAAACAGAAGCAATGTTTCCTGGGGATAGGGATATTTCCTGGTTCTGAACAGGAAAAATGTGCATCTAAAGGATGCGTAGCTGCATGCTCTAGTTATCTTCTGCTTGGACTACTGCAATGCGCTCTATGTGGGGCTACCTTTGAAGGTGACTTGGAAACTACAACTAATCCAGAATGCAGCTGCCAAATTGGTGACTGGGAGCAGCTGCCAGGACCATATAACACTGGTCCTAAAAGATCTACATTGGCTCCCAGTACGTTTCCGAGAACAATTGGTTGGCGTTGACTTTTAGAGCTCTAAATGGCCTCGGCCACCCCCATCGTTGAGCCCAGACACTGAAGGCCTTCTGGTGGTTCCCTCACTGCGAGAAGTGAGGTTGCAGGGAACCAGGCAGAGGGCCTTCTCAGTAGTGGCGCCCTCCCTGTGGAACACCCTCCCGTCAGATGTCAAGGAAATAAACAACCATCTGACCTTTAGAAGACATCGGAAGGCAGCCCTGTTTAGGGAAGCTTTTAATGTTTGATCTTTTATCGTGCTTTTAATATTCTGTTGGAAGCCGCCCAGAGTGGCTGGGGAAACCTGGCCAGATGGGCGGGGTATAAATAATAAATTCTTATTGTTGTTGTTAAAAATAATGTATTTTAGTTGGCCCTAAACAGGACTATTTCAGATTGGGGAGGCACAGGAAAGCATTCTAAGGATTGCCCAGCAGAAAATATCCTGAGATGTGTCAATTACAATAAAATGTGTACAAGTGCCAAATTCTTGTCCTCCATTGATTCTTGCTTTACTGAAATGTTTGTTTCTGTTTGCCGTGTTATATTTAAATTTCAATAAAAGCAAGTGTCTTAAAATGCTTTTCTGGGAATGTTTCTGCAGTTGACAACAGGGGCTCTGATAGGGGGTGGCCCAGGGTGGTCTGAGGAACGGGTCTTTTGTGGTGGGCCCCAGATCATCTATCCCTGGACCCCCCCCCCTTAAAACTCAATTTAAAACATTTGCTTATAAGGTGGCTAGGTGATATTCCAGTCACCTGCCATTTAATCCCCCAGTCATCTATACATATAAATTAGCATATACAAATTCTTTGAGGAGCTGTGTCATACAGCTACATCCCAAGACTTTTAATTACTGTATTTTTCGCTCTATAGGGCGCACCGGACCATAGGGCGCACCTAGTTTTTTTTGGGGGGAAATAAAGGGGAAAAAATATTCCCCCCCAGCCCCCAGAGGCTGTGCATGGCTTTGGCAGAAGCCAAGACAGCGAGCGGCCCGAGCTTCCCCAGCCCCCAGAATGGGTCCGGGAGCGACGACAAGGTTGCGTTCAACCTCACCATCGCTCCCAGAGCTTGCCGGGCTGGGGGTGGGGGAAGCCTGAGCTTCCCCCAACCCCAGCCCCCAGAATGGGTCCAGGAGCGACAGCGAGGTTGCGTTCAACCTCGCCATTGCTCCCGGAGCTTGCCGGGCTGGTGCGCACCAACCCCTCTTGCTCTCCAGGCTTCAGCGAAAGCCTGCATTTGCTCCATAGGACGCACACACATTTCCCATTCATTTTTGGAGGGGAAAAAGTGCGTCCTATAGGGCGAAAAATACGGTACTTAGCAGCACCTGTGGTCGACAGGCACTGTGATTCTGTAGCTTGCTGGTATCAGTACAGTTTCGTGTGCGAATGATCAAACACACACCAGAGGCAGAGCTTTCAAATTGTCCCAAATGATGCTCTCGGACGGAGTCCTTTGAGGCATTCCACCGTGAGCGCACTGAGTGATAAGGACACCGGAAATCAAAATGCATGCACAAACCTGCCCTGTGCTCGCAACCATCTGACATTTTGAGTTTCGTGTTAATTTGCACTTAATTGCACTTCAGACCGCCACATGAAAATACCTCGGTCTCGTGCTGTTTCATTCCACAGGGCGGATCTTGTGAGCTTGCTGGAATGCTCGTTTCTGGCACTGCCGAGAATTAACTTGTCATCATTAGCCCTAAGGAACCTCAGTGGCTCAATGGCACTTGCTGCCGCACGAAGACACATTCCCAACAGCATGTGAAGCGCCATTAGAAATCAGCAGAAAGGAGGATGCAATTGGGTGGAACTTCTGTAGTGCATAATTAGCCTGGATTGATACTTTGATACCAACTGGGAATGTGTAGGCAGTGGTTCAAGATAAATGTTTAATCAAGATTTTCTTTAAAAAAAATACTTTTATAGGGGGAAAATACATGGCACTAGAGCATGTGTTAAATGTCTCTAGCCCTGATTTTTGTGCGGCAAACAGCCACGCATCTACTATTTCACTGTGGCAGAAGTTTCCCCAAAGCATGCTTTGCTTGCATTCAGATGTGGGGAATATTGTATTAGTTTTCCTGATTATACTACTAGCACTTGTGTCCTATTTTCGAATGTTCCTTTCACACTGCAGTACCTGTTATGCTATGGAACTGGGACTCTTCGACTGTCACGCTAAATTTCATTCACACCAGTGAACATACTGTGGTACAACAATGAATATTTTTGGACACTGTCACCATTCCCCTCAGCCTTTCCATATGTGTGCTTTTGTTCCCCCACGATGCCTCTTTGACAACAGCTGGAAAAAACTGTATGCCATCATACCAGCCCAGGTTTTGTCACTTTACTCTTGCAATTTTCCAGGTTAAGGGGCCTCAAACATATTTTTTTCTGGAATCAAGTAACACAGAAATGGGCACTAAACTTGTACCATATTCTGTTGGTTCTCCAGAAGTGGCTTTTACATCACGCGAAAGCTCAAATATAATGTGTAAATTAACAGTTAGGGAAAGGTCAGGGCGGTGGAATAAACTATCATGGGAAGACAGCCTTAGACCGTGCAAATATCCATTTATATACCTGATGCTTTTGAGCACCCTGGTGGCGGCTGCTTCCAGCTTTCGTGAGTTAATCATTAGTGACTGAGCAGTGAGTCTTATGACACCATAAACCGGCGCATTCAATTAGGTTTGTCTGTCTGGTGATGTCACTCAGGTCCTGGTAAACAAGCAAACAAACATTTTCACCTGGAGCGCGAGAAGAATGTCAGAAAGGAGAGGCACGTTTGGCACTGCTGAAAAATCTCACAAAGAGCAGCAGTTTTGAGTGAGCTCTGTTTAAAAGTGCCACTTTCCAGGTTTGCTTTGAGACATTTTGCACAGCCTAGCGTGTAAGCCCTGGTAGATCAAGAAAAGGACAAACCTTCAACATACTGGCTTCTTTGAGAGATCAATATTACTCCTTGGTGACTGGACTACAGGGAAGCTTGGGGCTTTCCTTAACCAAATATTTCCTCCTTTTTCCCCAGTTGGAAGCAAACTTGACCCAGAGGGCAGTATTCTCCCTAGAGTGGGACATATTTGGTAACTATTCTTGGCAGCATTCATAGCAGCCAGAGTGGTCATGTTGGCAAACAAGAGAGACTGCTTTGGCTGGCAGTAGCAGGTACCTCATGGTGCAGGTGGGCTGGTACGTAAGCATTAGACCGGCTGATGTTAATTGTGACATATCAGCTTAGGTGCAATGCACCGGGCACAACACTGGCTGCTCTTGTTAGCTCACCTGGCCTAGTGATTTATCCCCCTCTGCTATTTGTGGGAGTCCTGGGCAAAGGCTTACACCCGCGGTTGAAGGCCTCAGAAACGCATTTCACACAGCCCCAGAAGTGAGGCTTATTACTGGCATCTTGGTTGTCACCTAATAGTCCTCTTCCTCCTCAAAATCTTCTCCTGCCGTAGCAGCCTCCAGGGCTGCGAGAGCCTCTGCTACTTCGGCATCAACCTCCTCCTCCAGTTCTCCATTAATGTCATTATGGCAATCAAATCTAGCTTCTCGCACCGCATCCGCCTTGGTCCTAGGAGACGGGATGCCGTCGGATACATTGTCCTTGAAACACACATTTGGCAGGCCTGTCTTACAGGCTTTGTCTGTTGAATCCCAGCTTTTAGACTCACCTAATGGCAGGTCCTGCTGGCTGCTTAATGTGATGTGTTCTGTGCTTTGGCCTGTATGTGTGTGGTTATTTGATGGACTTTCCTTTCCCGCAGCTCTCTGTTTTCCAGCATAGCCGCCTTTGGGGGGATCAGTGGGTCCAGGCAGGTGCGTGTCACTGCCTGGAGCGCTCTGAGATTCCTCATATAGGGCACTTCTTTTTTCTGAAGATGCCTTTGCGAGAACTTCCGTTTCCAGAATCTCATGGTTATTGCATGTGCTTTCCTGAGGCAACCCTTGGACTGAAAAACCGGCTCGCTGAGCAGAGCAGGTGTGCGTGCTGATCTCTCTGTTTCGGTTTGTGCTGGGATTGGGATGAAGGTTCCCACCAGACTGGGAATGGATCCCATTTACATTGAAACAGCACTTTTCGGCAAGATTCCCAAGTCCTTCCTCACGAAGAGCGCTGCTTCGGTGGTTCAGAACGGCATCTTTATTGTTGTTTAATTTGTGCCTGTTTGCTGCTGTTTGTAATTCCCCGGACTGCAGCTCGTTTTTGTGTACTTGGATGTCGTTGTTCTGCTTGCATTTGAATTTGCCTCCGTCTTGCTCGTCGGACTTGAAGTTGTTTATTTCATTGATGTACCCGGATGTTGGCACGTCTTGGGGTTCAAAGATGTAACTAGAAAAAGGTTAAGAGCAACAGTTAGCATTTTCTTTTCGTGATAGAGAAAAAAGGGTCAGTTTCGTGCTTCAAACATGCAGTCTTTGTTGCAAGTTTCAGAAATGCCACCAATTTTTAGCCTATTCACGTCTCACCATTGGTCATGCTGGCTGGGGCTGATGGGATCTAGAGTGCAGCAACATTGGGGGGGGCATTGGCTTCAGAGATATCCTTACAGATATATAACTATTATCATAGTTATATATGATAATATTATCATAGTTATATATATAAATGACAATCAGAACTCAGCTACACAGGTCAATTTATAACATTAAAAATGCATTATAAAAATGTGACACTAGATGGCACTGTAGAGGGGAATCCAAAGTCAATGGCATACAGCAGGCATCCCCAAACTCAGCCCTCCAGATATTTTGGGACTGCAATTCCCATCATCCCTGACCACTGGTCCTGTTAGCTAGGGATGATGGGAGTTGCAGTCTCAAAACAGCTGGAGGGTGAGTTTGGGGATGCCTGGCATACAGTATTGCCTTGGGAGCTCCCCCCATAATGTCCCCCCCCAGCATTTTTTATATCTGTATAGATCCAGCCTCAGTCTGCCTGTACCTTTGTATCATTTTACAGCACCTGCACCCCATCTGGATTCTTCTTTGTTAATTATCTGAAAAGACAGAAAACAGGCAGAGTGGACATGATAAATCAGGTATTGCATGCAAGATGTGAAATGTTGCAAAAAGAAGCAGCAATAGCTGACTCCTGATTTTTGAATGGGATTGTTGGATTATAGATTATAAAACAGTAATAATAATTTATTATTATTTATTAAGTCTGCATACTGCCCTCTATCCATAGATCTCAGGGCGGCTCACAACATAAAAATACAAGTTAAAAACAAAACAAAATACAGGCTAAAAACAAGAATGAAAAGAAGCCAATATCCCCCTCTCCCCACCTACTCCCACAGCACATTTAAAAGGGTAAAGGTAGCGGGACCATAAAGAAGGCTGATCGCCGAAGAATTGATGATTTTGAATTATCTTGCTGGAGGAGACTCTTGAGAGTCCCATGGACTGCAAGAAGATCAAACCGATCCATTCTGAAGGAAATCAGCCCTGAGTGCTCACTGGAAGGACAGATCCTGAAGCTGAGGCTCCAATACTTTGGCCACCTCATGAGAAGAGAAGACTCCCTGGAAAAGACCCTGATGTTGGGAAAGATGGAGGGCACAAGGAGAAGGGGATGACAGAGGACGATGGTTGGTTCTCGAAGCTACCAGCATGAGTTTGACCAAACTGTGGGAGGCAGTGGAAGACAGGAGTGCCTGGCGTGCTCTGGTCCATGGGGTCACAAAGAGTCGGACACAACTAAACGACTAAACAACAACAAAGGTAAAGGGACCCCTGACTGTTAGGTCCAGTCGCAGACGACTCTGGGGTTGCGGTGCTCATCTCGCTTTATTGGCCGAGGGAGCTGGCATACAGCTTCTGGGTCATGTGGCCATCATGACTAAGCCACTTCTGGCGAACCAGAGCAGTGCATGGAAACGCTGTTTACCTTCCCGCCGGAGTGGTACCTATTTATTCACTTGCACTTTGACGTGCTTTCAGACTGCTAGGTTGGCAGGAGCTGGGACCAAGCAACAGGAGCTCACCCCGTCGTGGGGATTTGAACCACCAACCTTCTGATCGGCAAGCCCTAGGCTTTGTGGTTTAGACCACAGCGCCACCCGCGTACCAGATGTTAATCAACCAAAGGCTTGGTTGAAGAGGAACATTTTTGCCTGGGGCCTAAAAGTGCACAATAAACGTGCCAGGCAAACCTCCTTGGGGAGAGCATTCCACAAACAGGGAGCTACTGCTTTTTTTACCTAACATATCTGCCCCACTCCTTGCAATGGCAGCTGAATATGGACATATTTGGGGAATGATTTCCATGCTGGCAGTCGCACTGGATCAGTGAGGTGAATTTAAGTCCAGCTGAAATCAATAGGACAGTCCCAGTTCAATCAACAGCACTCAAGCGAAGTCCCATTTATTTCAACTTGTCCCATAGACAAGGCACTATGGTTAAATTGGCTAGGTTATGGGAAATGCATCCGGAAGAGAAAATGTATTGAGGAGCTAGTGATCTGACACGGAGCCCTTCCTGCCTCTGTTCCTTCCTTCCCCCTCCTTCCCTCTTGTTAAGTTTTTTGATGGTGTGAAAACAGTCTTTAATGTCCTGAGAACAGTTGAGAGGAAGGGAAGTCCCACACACAGCTGCCTTAATCAGTTGGGAGGATAATGCTGGTTACCTTCTTTGATGTTGGACGTTGTTTTGAGAAAGTGAGGCATATCTATAAAACCAGAAGGTTTGGGCAGAATTTCTTGGAAGCTCGTGCACAGACTGATCGGCCGCAGGACCGTGCAAACTGAGGCTACCTGGGGGAGTCACTTCGCCGCTTCTTGAGGACTGTATGTATACATCGCTTGCTGTTTTAGAATAAAATCTTTAATCTTCTCACTCGCTTGTGTATTTTAAAAGAAACACCTTGCCTTTGGCAAGACAGCTAGGGCCACAGCTTTTACAAAGGCTCGAAACTGTTGAAAATGTAATTTGCATGTGCACGTTGCGCTTATAGTTGGTCAGAGGGCACGAGGCCACCACATTGCTGAAGCTAAGCAGTGTGAGGGTCTGCTCAGTGTTTGGATGGGAGAGCTTCTGGAAACTATAATAATTAATAATAATAATTGATTATTTATACCCCACCCATCTGGCTGGGTTTCCCCAGCCACTCCGGGCGGCTTCCAACAGAACATTAAAATACAGTAACCTATTAAACATTAAAAGCTTCCCTAAACAGGGCTGCCTTCAGATGTCTTCTAAAAGTCTTCTAAAACTACATGGATGCCCCTTTGGCTTCCATGATGGAAGAAAGGCGGAATAGAAATGCAAGAAAATTATATATATATATATATATATATATATATATATATATATATAAAAGAAGGGTGTTGATGAGGGTGGGAAATAGGATAACATAGCCCCACAGTGGGTTTCAAAGATTTCTGAGATAAAAATCTAGAGAAGCAACAATATGTGAGCACAATCAAGGAATTCCTTGACCGGCTGGTCCAGGGGTCAGCAAATGTTTTCAGCAGGGGGCCAGTCCACTGTCCCTCAGACCTTGTAGGGGGCCGGACTATATTTTTGGGGAAAAAAGAACGAATTCCTATGCCCCACAAATAACCCAGAGATGCATTTTAAATAAAAGGACACATTCTACTCATGTAAAAACACGCTGATTCCCGGAATATTACGAGGGTCAAGTAGGAGATGAAAAGCAAAGGTGTTTCCTTGTTGTGCAGTGGGAGAAAACTGAAAATGGAGAGTATTTCCTTGGTTAAATATTAACCAGCGCCACCTTGCAAACAAGCCCTGAAGCCGGAGTTCAAATTAAATAGAAGTCCTTCCTGAAAAGTGAGGTGGGAGTAGGGAGATGCACATTCAGACTTCTGTAATTACATGCATGCTAATTACATCACTGCAGCAACCATTAGGAGCGTTCGCCCACTCTCATTAAAAAGCTGCTCTTTGTTTATGTGGCGAAGGCCTGTTTATCCGCACAACACAACCTGTGGTTTTAAGATAGAAATCAGAGAGGGAGCGTGGCAAACGCAGGTATGGGGACTGGTTCAAATTTTAACCCAGGTTGGTACAAAAGAGCAGAATTCAAATCTGAAATACTGGCACGAACCACTTCTTAGCACTTCGTGTCTTTTTGTCGGAAATGAAATAACCCTCCAAACTTGGAAAGCTCTTCAAGTCTCCCAGAGAACATTTTGAAAACATGTAATTCTGTCAGGTGTTCAAAACTAAGGGTTTATTTTATTTTTTAAAGGAGCTGGATTTTTCTTTTTTATATTTTTGTAAGCCTTTTCCTTGAATACTCAGACTTCTGAGTAACCAACACCATGTTTGCATATAAGTTAATCTTTCACAGAGCTGCTGGTTGACCCACTTTTATTCCCACCATAAAGCTAACAAAGGCCAGATTGGCTTTGCATCAAAGATGTGTCTAGGTGACATGTCCGTCCCTGGACCACCTTTGGCTCACTGCTTCGACCCTTTGGCTGACCAAAAAAATCCCAGATAAGCTCTGTGTTGTTCACAAACATACATTTGATTTATTCCTCATTCCACTCATCTGGAGAGGTGACTTGTCTCTAGCCAGTGGGGCTACAGTGTCTACCATGGAGCCTGAGAATCTATGGACATATTTACACCACAGACTTAATAGCTATTTCCTCTGCTCAGGGAAGAAGCCATCGCTATTATTTTACACTTCAGCTATATACACACTATGCCTCGGAGGCACATTCTTGCCCTCAAATAATTCTGGGCACTGTTACTGCGAATTTTAACTTTTGAGTTTTTTTGAGTGAAAGAATGTGAAAGGTAGAGAGTTTTCACAGCCCTGGAGTCTGCTTTCTGCTTTCTGGGGAAATCTTCATACATTTTCTCTTTAGTTAGCTAGCTTTGGTCTTTGAAGATGTGCATGGTTTTGACCTTCCCTGTTACTTCTCAAATTTTTCTCCCTGAAATTGGCGGCTGCCCTAAAAAACTTTCAACAACAACTGCTCTAATCTGAGGGTCTTAGAGGCCAGTTCCTTTACTGTTTTCTTATAAGGGATCTCCTTCAACCAGACATAGTTCACTTTTAAGACAACCCCTTTATTGAGCATTCATCCCAATTTGTTTGCACAAAACGTTGCAGGAAGGTTAGACGACGTCAATTCTTTTTTGAGCATTCATCTGATGAGTTTGCATAGAGGTTAGACACCGTTACATCGGACAATTGCTATTCATCACTTTTCTCTGCATTTTCCTGTCACATTGCCCTGATTTTTAGGGGAAGTAGGTTTGCTGCACAACAGCACCCGAAACAGCTGTAGCTGCACCACTTCAATTTCCTGGTATGTGATTTAATTCTCTCCCCCAGTCTCCAAAATAGCAGGAATTTGGGAAGAGCTCAAGACTAGTGCCTCAGCGGAAGGGACAAATATTATTTCAGCAAGGCATCAAACAAGAGGGACAGCTGGAATTGTACACAAAACACACACTCTGTGCAGGGCCATTGGCAGATGTAATTTAATATCCTACTTACCAATAAATCAGCGAGAGTTGAAGGACCATCATTTTAACTTCTGGCTGAGCAGAGGCATCTGAAATGACAGTGATGTGATTTGATTAGTAGATACCCATCTGCTGTAGGCATACAGTCACCCTCATGCAAGATCCCAAACTACGTGCCAGGGCACAGTAGCAAGTCACAAAAACGAAGTTATTCTATGCCTACTGAAGTCTGCCCGCATATTCCGAGATTTTTAGATTCCCCTGTGCTACACCTGGCAAGTGCAGGTCAGATTTTCAGCATTGCCCAGTTCCTGAGCCGTGCTGCGCTAGACCAGAAGTTGCGCATGAAAACCCCCAAATCCCCTCCAAAATAAATCACACAGGAAGCAGAATATTTGTTTAAGATTTTTGGCATTAATTTGGCCACAACTTTATTGTTTACAGCATGTGAGTGGTTGCTTAGCCATTGGTTCAGACTACCTGATCCTGCACCGGCAGGAACAGGACCGACAGCTGGAACCTCCAGAGGTCAGTAAGGGAAAACATACTGGGGGAGCACAGAGGCAGATTTCCGCCTCTTAGTTCACCCCCGACGGTCCCAGGAACTCTGGCCTGGCCCTACCCCTGAGAGGGGATCGGACAGAGCAAATCGAGCCCCTGGATTCCTTTAACGGAATTCCCTAGCAGCAGCAACAAAAATGAGGGGCAGGCACAGCCAATCCATAATCCCTTCCACCAAAGAATGAATCAATGCCTAACCGCCAACCTCACAAAGTTGTGACGATTTGCTACATGGTAGGCAAAAACCAGTTCATCATGGGAAATGCAGAATTCATCATGCGAAAGGCTGGGCTGGATGAATCCCAAACCAGAATTAAGATTGCCGGAAGAAATATCAACAACCTCAGATATGCAGATGACACAACCTTGATGGCAGGAAGTGGGGAGAAATTAAAGAACCTTTTAATGAGAGTGAAAGAGGAGAGCACAAAATATGGTCTGAAGCTCAACATCAAAAAAACGAAGATCATGGCCACTGGGCCCATCACCTCCTGGCAAATAGAAGGAGAAGAAATGGAGGCAGTGAGAGATTTTACTTTCTTGGGCTCCATGATCACTACAGATGGTGACAGCAGTCACGAAATTAAAAGACGCCTGCTTCTAGGGAGAAAAGCAATGACAAACCTAGACAGCATCTTAAAAAGCAGAGACATCACCTTGCCAACAAAGGTCTGTATAGTTAAAGCTATGGTTTTCCCAGTAGTGATGTATGGAAGTGAAAGCTGGACCATAAAGAAGGCTGATTGCCGAAGAATTGATGCTTTTGAATTATGGTGCTGGAGGAGACTCTTGAGAGTCCCATGGACTGCAAGAAGATCAAACCTCTCCATTCTTAAGGAAATCAGCCCTGAGTGCTCACTGGAAGGACAGATCCTGAAGCTGAGGCTCCAATACTTTGGCCACCTCATGAGAAGGGAAGACTCCCTGGAAAAGACCCTGATGTTGGGAAAGCTGGAGGGCACAAGGAGAAGGGGACGACAAAGGACAAGATGGTTGGACAGTGTTTTCGAAGCTACCAGCATGAGTTTGACCAAACTGCGGGAGGCAGTGGAAGACAGGAGTGCCTGGCGTGCTCTGGTCCATGGGGTCACGCAGATTTATAATCCTGGGTCAACAAAAAGGTTTGTAAATTCAGTATTAGAAATTGTACCTTTGAGTCCTCAATCCTTCATTGCTGCGCTTTGCTTCACCTAGGTCGACCCAGGATTATAAATACTTCAGAATTTTTGGGAGTTCTACCCCCTTCTTGTGAATTTTGGTCATTTAAGGTTTATGATTTTTCTATTTCCTTCTGGGGAAACTGAATAGTTCAGTGAAACGAGGTTTGTAGCCGGTATCCCGTTAAGGCTTTGTTCTATCTTATTTTTTCCTTAAACTCTTTTTATTATTTAGTTTATTTTCATAAGATAATATTTCTAGTCGATTACTTCTCGTTTCAGTAATTTTCACGGTATTTCATTTGTTTTGTGCAATTTCTTGGTTCCGTGACTGTCTTTTTTCTACTGGTCTTTGGAGAGGAAGCTTTTTCTTCCATGACCAATCTTCTCAGCTATGAGCTCCTACGGGCCTCAGAGTCGCCTCAAAGGCAGTTTGAAAAAACAACAGCAGTCTACTCAAAAGTCACTGTGATTGCTGGAAGCTCAGGCATGTGGTCTATGTAGACCAAGGGTTGTCATCAACATTGCATCAAAGCTCCAAAAATACATGACCGGACCGTGCAACACAGAGCCAGTTTGGAGGTGAACCATAGCTGTGCCATCAGGACAGCCGGTTTGACTAGCATTCCTAGGGGCTGACAGCACCAATATACTGCTGTCGTATCGTTTCACCTCAGAACTGCAAGTGCTAATGGACTCATGCGCTGATTTTTTGTTCGGCTAACCTGTTTTTCATCGCTGTATTGTTCATCAGAGAGCCTCGTCTCAGGAACTGCAAAATAAAAATGGGAGCACTTGCAGGCCTTATGAGCATTTATCAGCATAAGAGTGGTGTTTTTCTAAATAAATACCTCGGCTCCTGAACACCTTGAGAGTCAAATGTTCCGGCTCCAGAATGATCGAAAACCGGAAGTGAGTGTTTTGGTTTTTGTATGTTCTTTTGGAAGCCAAACATCTGATGGGGCTTCCATGGCTTCCGATTGGCTGCAGGAGCTTCCTGCAGCCAGTCAGAAACTGCACTTTGGTTTTCAAATGTTTCAGAAGTTGAACAGACTTCCGGAACGGATTCTGTTTGACTTCTGAGGTATGACTGTAAAAGGGACCTCTGACCATTAGGTCCAGTCGTGACCGACTCTGGGGTTGCGGCGCTCATCTCGCTTTACTGGCCAAGGGAGCCGGCGTACAGCTTCCGGGTCATGTGGCCAGCATGACTAAGCCGCTTCTGGCGAACCAGAGCAGCGCACGGAAACTCCATTTACCTTCCCGCTGGAGTGGTACCTATTTATCTACTTGCACTTTGTCGTGCTTTCGAACTGCTAGGTTGGCAGGAGCAGGGACCAAGCAATGGGAGCTTACCCTGTTGCGGGGATTCGAACCACCAACCTTCTGATCGGCAAGCCCTAGGCTCTGTGGTTTAACCCACAGCGCCACCCGCGTCCCATGGTATGGTATGACTGTACATATATCTTTAAAAAGGTGAATGCTGCATTCCATTAAAGGGCCATTGGATAAGGCAAGTTAATAAATCTAATAATAAGTCGAATGCAGCATTCAGCTTCCAATGATACCAAGAACAAATCATTCACTCCCTACTTTGGGGTTGCTACAGGCAACAACCGTCCCTATTTCCTTGATTCCGCTTGCCACCCCCCAGGTGTGGTATGCTGCTATTGAACATATATTAAAATATAATCTCATTCCACATGGGTTTGTCTAATTTAGTGGTAGGGAATCTCTCTCAGGCTGAGGGCCACATCCCCTTGTGGGTAACTTACCAGCTTTATTATTACAGTATTATTATTATTATTATTATTATTATTATTATTATGTTGTGGGTAGACATAGCAGATGACGCAGTGATTTCTCCAAAGCAGCTCTTTATCTGTAAGCTGTAACAGAACTGAACTGAAGGGTTCAGTCAGCCTGCTTATATAGAGCTCCAGTACAATGTAACTGTAACAATTTTCTAAAACTATCCAATCACTGAACGTCACTTTTGATCCCTTATTTGCATAACTATCCACAGTATCCCCCTGCTGGCCCAGGGTGAGAACTTCAGTACATAACAATTATTATTATTATTATTATTATTAGATGGAGCAAGGAAAATAATTTTTAGTTTTGTACAGTAGGCTAGTTTCTATATATCTCACACAACCCTCTTTATCTTCCATCCAAGCAAAAAGCATTACAGTGGTACCTCCACTTGCAGACTTAATAATAATAATATTTTATTTTTATCCCGCCCTCCCCAGCCGAAGCCGGGCTCAGAGCGGCTAACAACAGTAAAATATTACAGCATTCTAAAATCAATTCATTATAAAATCAGTTCAAATCAAAGTGATGGCAACTATTGGGCTAGAGTTCTGTGAGGATTGCCAAAGGAGGGGGTCAGGCTGTGCCTTGGCCAAAGGCCTGGTGGAACAGCTCTGTCTTGCTGGCCCTGCAGAAAGATGTCAAGTCCCGCAGGGCCCTAGTCTCTTGTGACAGAATGTTCCACCAGATCGGGGCCACAGCTGAAAAAGCCCTGGATCTGGTTGAGGCCAGCCTAACCTCTCTGTGGCCTGGGACGTCCAAGGTGTTTTTGTTTGAAGACCATAAGGTCCTCCGTGGGACATACCAGGAGAGGCGGTCCCATAGGTCCACAACTAGAGCACCTCTTCTGAGCATGTGCATGGCACATCAAGCGCTTTTGCGCGTGTGCGAAGCGCGCAGATCACTTCTGTGCATGCGTGGGCGGCGAACCTGGAAGTAAACACTTCTGGGTTTGCCACGTTCGTAAGCTGAAAGTCCGTAACAAGAACGGAACGCAACACGAGGTACGGCTGTATTCAAGTTTGAGGAAAGAAATCCAGTCAGGCAATAGCATTCAGGTAGGGATGTTGTTTGGGTGAGAGTCATGGGACTCAGCTATACCACTGCAAATAAAATGTTTTAAATGTGTTGTAAAGTGCAATATACAAATGGGACACTAGATGGCGACGGTGAGCTACGGCAATTTCAATATATTTATCAAAACTTTTTTTTTTTTTTTAAACCTTTTCACAGTGTTTTTAATATGTGTGTAATATGTGTGTTTTAAACTATGGTGTTTGGGGCAATGGTGTGGCTTGGGTAAAAGTGCAAAAATATCCACATTGCAGTATATATGTCCAAAGGGCGGCTGGGAGAACCAGCAACTCCACTCATGCGCTATTATCAACACTGCATTTTCCATTACAACGTGGACAGCCCACTTACAGGTGCCCCCCCCCAGCAAAGCACATAGGGACAACACATGTAGCGATGCTTCTCACAAACAGCCATCCTACACAAGAAGCCTGACGATGGCTTCAAGAACTACTTGGCCTCAAATCATCACAGATTCCGAAATAAAAAATGGTATTTTCTGCACGCACCTCATGTTGTTAATATGGTTAACACGGTCAATACTTCCCAGAATGCTTGTGGTACAATCTTGTGTAGTTCGACTAAGCAGTTCAGTGGGGCTTACTCCCAGGTAACTGGAGTACAGTCTTAAAGCCTTTTCTGCATTTCCTCTCCTCGTTCAAAAGCTTTTGCAATATTCAGGAGGTCCTAGAACAGGCTGTCAGATGACTTGGGTCCATGAGAATGACAGCTTGGTTAAGGGTTCAGGACAACCTGTCTATATGAATAACTTCTTCCTCTGCTAGCTCAGCTGGACGCCATCTGAAGCCAGTGGCTGGGCAACAGAGCATTGGGCTGCCATGTTGCAACCTGAGTGTTAGCAGCTGATTGGTGACTTTCGCCCCTCCGGGTAGTGAACGCTCCATCTATTGCAGAAGTATGCAGCAGAAGGAATCTCTCGAAGGCGCAGGAAAGAACATAGATTTCGTAATTTGCTTGGTTTGCACAGGATTCCCATACAGGGCAGTTCAACATTCAGCTTGAGGAAGTCTTATCATTTTAAAGCGGCAACCCCAGCTTTAAACACTTCAGACTGAAATTCCCAGGTGTCAGAAAAGGTTATTTATGTATGATACTACTGCAGCCCACGTTTTGTTAGCCCAAAAATGGAAAACGAGCGAGGTCCCAACCAAAGAAGAATGGCAACTTAAGTTGACCGAATATGCACAACTTGCAGACTTAACATATAGAATAAGAGAACAAGAAGAACATACATTTAAAGAAGATTGGAAAACATTTATTGAATATATGGGAAATAATTGTGTACAGCGGAAAATGCTGGCAGCATTAAGATAAATTCAACAGTGTAAACAAGTTTTGATGGATGCAATAATGGAATACTGAATGGTATCGTTTTTGTAAAATATGCAGGGATTTATGATATGTAAAATGAACCATAGAAAGAGAAGAAGGGAAGTCATTGATATCTTCAGGATGTAAAATAAGTATTTTAAATTGTAAAACAGAAAATGTAATAAAAATTATACACACACACACACTTGAGAAAGGATGACCAGGGTAACTTAAAAAATAAGAACATGGGAACATCAACACACACACACACACACACACACACACAACCCCACAACTTTAAGTGACAGAGGAAACCAAAATAAGCTACTTCTGCTACTCCTTATATGTTTATATCCCTATATCAGGCATAGGCAAACTTGGCCCTCCAGATGTTTTGGGACTACAACTCCCATCATCCCTAGCTAACAGGACTAGTGGTCAGGGATGATGGGAATTGTAGTCCCAAAACATCTGGAGGGCCGAGTTTGACTATGCCTGTCTCCACTTTGGGAGCTAGTGTTGCTTACTACTGTTGGTATTTTCCTTTAAGCGGCTAGAGCGACACTCCTAACCCCACTTAACCTGGGAGTAAGCCCCACTGAATTCAGTAGGATTTACATCTGAGTAGACATGGTTAGGATTTCACTGTAGGTTCTGAAATAATAATAATTATTCTTGCAAAGAATGTTTCCACTGGTAACATGACTTCAAAAAATAAAAAAATATGAATGTTATCACCAGCTCTTTGTATGACAGAGGCGACCATAGTATCTCAGATATTAGATGGTGTGTGGCTACGGCTATACTAGGCTCGACAGCATGTAACAGGACATGGTTCTCCTTATTTCAGCAATGATGGATGGTGTGGCCCATCCAATTTTCCATCCCACCATCTTAGATGAATAAAATATGCCTTGATTCTTCACCCTCCAGTTCTAGCAACTGTTTTATTTATTACATATACATCCCATTTCTCCTCCATCCTCCTCAGGCCATTGTAAATGGGGATAAACCCCTATGTATCCCACGACAATCCTGAGAGATGATCTCAGTGAACTTCATAATGTTTGAACACAGGTTTCATAGCTCAGACTTCCATGGCTACACTACACAGCCTTCCTGCTAAAGGCTCCGGTCTGAGGTACCCCTGCTCTTTCCAGCTTTCTAATCCTGCTGTAAATAGGCAAATGAGATGGATTCCATTTGGACTCTGCTGTTTGTATTATCAACAGAATACTGTCTTTATTTGCATTTTTGAAGCACCATGGAACTGTAGCAGAGAAATACAGATTGTCCTAGAGGTTACTGAGCAGAAGCAAATGCGGCTTGAAGTTCAGCATGCAACAGGGTCAGTTTTTAGCTCATGGATAAAGAATTAATATAAACAAGATCAATTTCTAATCTAATTTTGTTTAGAAATAGAAGGGTGTCAGGAATGGATTTTTTTTCCCAGCAGAAGGAGAGAATTGACCTTCAGGTGCTATTGTTCTCTCCCACTCAGACAAATAATTAGTCTGAGGTTCCAGTGGTGGGAAATATATATAAGCACGTATTCTATACCCTGGACTCATAAGCACAGAACAACCATCTTCATCAAGCTTAATGAGAGGAATTTGTACCACTGAGTACTTAGGGTGTTTCTTCCAGCAGCTACAGAGTTACAGGAAATGACAGGCATATTCAGATCTAGTCTGAGACATCTTAACAGTTGCAAGCAGTTGCCCTGGGAATTAGGGTTCAGCAACGTCTGCTTAACACCAAGGGTTCCTGGGGCACAGCTCTTGGACCATGTGAGATTAATTGATGCTTCCCCACAATATTGGTCCCCTGGCCTGGGCAGCTTACTGGATGGAAAGCCCGTTCCTGGCTTTCCGCTTATCCAGGTGTTCACCCTAGGCTGACCTATGCTGGTGCCCTGGGTCAGCGCTACCTACATGGCAGGGAGCTAGTCAAACCAGAGCCTATGCAACCATTCACTTGCTATAATCAATAAAGTTGTGGCCTAAATTCTGCCAAAAACCCAAACCAAAATTTGAGTCTTGTGTGAATTTATTTAGGGGGGAGGTTTCTGGGTCTGAACACGCAAAAAAACAAAAACAAAAACAAAAACCAGCGAACCAAAATATTTACAATGTCGGCAAACTGGTATTAGCTTCCAAGGTGTAGCGTGGGTTGTTTTTGTTTTTAAATCAAAACCACCACCAGATGACAGAGCCTTTAAAGCCCTCCTGGTGTCCTCCAGTTGATTATACTACAACTCCCATAAGACCAAGCCAACATGTGACGGCAGGAGGCAGTTCAGAACATCTTCATTTCCGCCATGACTTACACCACACTCCTGTGCTGGGACACTTGTTCTTTGATGGATTTTCGGCCACATTTCCAGTACTGGAGCTCCCATTTGGCTGCCATCTGAAAGCACCACAGCTTTGTACCAGAGGCTAATCAAGCAACAACTCTCACCACACACAAACACACAGGAAGCATTGTTCTGAACCTGTTGGGTCAGCCTCACTACTTCTGACTTCATATCGTCCTTTAAAAAAAATAATTCAGGATAAAGGTAGCAAAATAATCAGATGATTATTACGCTTGTCGCCTTCTGACAATATAATTTCAGACGTAAGGAATCTCAGTGATGCCTACACAAGAAGATCCTTGTGTGACAAAGGATTGGTTGTTGTTATTGTTGGCATGAGTCTGTCTCCAGAGAAAATGGAGTGTGCCTCTGGGGGTGAAGTCAAACCTTTGGAAAATCACAGCACCTGCTGTAGCTGCAGAGACCTTTTGCGTGTTGAGACCTTTAAACCTAGCATCATTCTGGGGCATTATGGGAAATTAAGAGATCAGCTAGACCTGAGTACTAAACATTGCTTGGTACACTGTCACTGCAAGCTAATTTAGCCTGCCAGGGCCCACTGACAGCAGGGGCTGGTCAGTGGGTCCTTCGTATCTGCCATTTCCTCCATTGAAACATTTTCACAGAGGGCTTAATTGTGTGTTCAGACCCAGAAATCTCCCCCCTAAATAAATTCAGACAAGACTCAAATTTTGGTTTGGTTTTTGGCAGAATTTAGGCCACAACTTTAGTCAGTCAGTCAGTTTTATTGCACATAGCCAAAGGCTGCCACAATCATTCGCAATCATAGAATCATTCGACAATTAAAAGAAAATATACTGGATTGATACAAAAGTGAATAGTTGCATAGGCTCTGGTTCAACTAGCTCCCTGCACCGTTGCAGGTAGCGCTGACCCAGGGCACCAGCATAGGTCAGCCTAGGGTGAACACCTGGATAAGCGGAAAGCCAGGAACAGGCTATCTCCGCCACCCAAATGTCCCCCTGGACTCAGGCACAACCCCCTCTCAGGGGTTGACCAAACCATCGAGTCCCTGGATTCCTTTAACGGAATACCCTTCACATAGGGATGGCAAGAGCGTTCTCCCATCCCTATCACCTGAACCAGAGCCTATCTGCAACCTTACAAGTTGTGATGATTTGCTACGCGGCAGGCAAAACCCAAATGGCACCAGCCAATCAACCAAGTGGGGAAAATTCCTGCCGTGCCCCTGTCCCAACGACAGACGACACACGACGGCACAGCAAGGTCGAGCGCACAGCCCTAAATATAGGGAGAGGTGGGCGGGTGTTCCGATGCACAAACCGAAAGAGGAAGCTCTGGGTCATGTGCATAGGTATATATAGGTCCCTTGATCCGTTTAGCTGGCGTCCCATTGGCCTGATTGAACCCTGCATCAAGGGACCTACCAATCGGGTGTTGTGGCTATCCAAATGTACCCACCCACCCACAACACAGGGTGTCGGTTGTCCAGGTCTCACCGCAACACATGCCCTCTTTAAGGGAGGACCCGATTAACTCATAACTGCCGCCTCACGCACAAGCCTGGGCAGTGTGGATCGAAGCAAGCTCCTAGGTGCTGAGGTCCCTTCAGCCCCCAAATATTTGAGGGTGCCAGGTCCCCCCAAAGTTGATGGGCATTGCCATTCAAATGGTTTGTGTGCACCACATCTTGTGATCAATTATGTGTGATGGGACCTGGTAGGATCATATGGAGGAGATGGTTCTAAGAGCTTTAAAAGATTATAACTAAGCTAGGTCCGTAATATGCAACTGCACAACCAGTTTTGATTAAAAGGCTACAATATCTACAATATCTCCCAAAGTCCTAATCTTGCCAGTACTCCTTGATGTTCTTCCAGGAAGCTGATAAGAATAGCCTTGGGCCATTTTGACAAGTTCAGAGTTATCTAGAAAAGCTATTGTTGTCTTAAGGCATACCCATTATGTTGAATATTGCTTCCTGCAAGTTATAGACACAAACTTCCCCTGCTGATAAAATAAAAGATAAAATATGAAATATGTTCTTTCAGTTTCATTACAGCCCAGTGCTCTTCCTTCCTTCAAGCAAATATTCCACAGACAAGTGACTGACCGGGAACTCAATCGTTCATGTCAGAGAACTGATGCATCCTCTCCAACTTTTCTCCGATGAAAAAGGACATATTATTATTACTTCTATTATTATTATTTACACCACACCCATCTGACTCGGTTGCCCTCGCCACTCTGGGCAGCTTCCAACATCTATAAAAACATAATAAAACACTAAACATTAAAAAACCTTTCCTATACATGGCTGCCTTCAGGTGGCTTGGGGGTCAGATTAACTTCATATCTTCCAACATTTCTCCGATGAAAATAAGGACGTCCTAATTAACAGCAGGATATTCCTGGATCAAATCAGAAACTGTGATGGCTTCTGTAAATCTGGGACTGTCCCTGGAAAATAGGGAGACTTGGAGAGTCTGCTGAAGGCCTAACACAAGAGTTCTCTGCCCCCTACAGATACAGTGGTGCCCCGCAAGACGAATGCCTCGCAAGACGGAAAACCCGCTAGATGAAAGGGTTTTCCGTTTTGGAGGTGCTTCGCAAAATGAATTTCCTATGGGCTTGCTTCGCAAGACGAAAATGTCTTGCGAGTTCCTGCGGGGTTTTTTTCCTCCCCCCCCTTTTTCCCAAGCCGCTAAGCCGCTTATCAGCTGATCCGCTAAGCCGCTTAACAGCTGATCCGTTAAGCCACTAAGCGGCTTATCAGCTGATCCGCTAAACCGCTAAGCCGCTTATCAGCTGATCCGCTAAGTCCGCTAAGCCGCTAATAGCGCTAATCCGCTAAACCGCTAATGGGCTTGCTTCGCAAGAAGAAAAAACCGCAAGACGAAGAGACTTGCGGAACGGATTCTTTTCGTCTTGCGAGGCACCACTGTATAAGAACATTTAGTATTACTCAGGGTGTAATCTCCTGGGCATGGTTGGCCAATTGGTGTTAAAGAAGGATAGAACTTTCTTTATGTATGCCACAACAGCAACAAGAATACTTATCGCAAAATATTGGAAGACACAAGATTTACCCACTCTGGAAGAATGGCAGATGAAGGTGATGGACTATATGGAACTGGCGGAAATGACTGGCAGAATCCGAGACCAGGGAGAAGAGTCGGTGGAAGAAGATTGGAAGAAATTTAAAAGCTATTTACAGAAACACTGCAAAATTAATGAATGTTAGAATGATGTTGGATTGAAGTTAAGTGGTTTTTAGTAGCAATGTTATAAAGGAATATGTAAAAATGGATTGTTAATAGGTGATAATTTAAAGTTATAATATATTAAGATGGAAGATTAAGATAAAACCAAAGAGGGAAAGGAATTGCTGAATTAACTAATTGAACTGGAATACAAAAAAGGGAGGTGTGAGGAGGTCAGGGAAACAAGCAAATGAAAGATAAGATATGGAAAGACTGATTTGTTTTTAACTGTTTTTACTTTGTATTTTCATTTTTTTTTATTACTTTTTTCTCTCATTTTTGTAATATGTTGAAACTTTAATAAATATCTTTAAAAAAAAAGAGTAAAGAATAATCTTCAGGTAACAGGGGAAACAGTGTTGCTCAATCTCTCCGTTAAACAGGTGTCCTGAGAATGTGTAGGTGTGTTGCCTTGTTGTGATACTGTGTTGGATATTTGTTTCCACCTTCTGATCCTCATTATTTTATTCTGACATGCTTATGAGCCCTGGAAGCCCCGTATGAGCCAGAAAGGTGAGGCACAACACATTATAATACATAAAACTCACCCCACATTGTCAATGAAAGAGAAAAATATTTATAAGTCTGAATGCCTCTGAAATATACTCGGAGTTGAGAGTGGAATTCATGCTCTTTATTCAGCTCATAGTGGTGAGGAGGAAAGGAAGTTCCCCCAGAATGTCTGCTTTATATACATTATTGACACAATGGGCCCCACGTGATTGGCTAATTCCGGGATTCTCCTGTAGGCCAACCAGGTCGCGGATTCACTTCCACCTGGAGCTGGATTGGGTGGCTCCTGTGGACCAGTCAGACTTCTGCATATTGTTCTAGGACCAATCAGACTGCTGCATTCTGGAGCATATTATTCTAGGACCAATCAGGCTGCTGCATTCTGAATCCTATTGTTCTAGGACCAATCAGACTGCTTCATTCTGAATCCTATTGTTCTAGGACCAATCAGACTGCTTCATTCTGAATCCTATTGTTCTAGGACCAATCAGACTGCTGCATTTTGGATCCTATTCAACTCAGTACATAACAGCCTCCTAGAAGACTCTTCTTTATAGAAAGAATGGGAAAGTGTAGGTGTTGTTCAACTCCAACTCCCATTACTCTTAGTCAGTATGGCCTATAGACTCCCTATAGACTGGGAGTTGGATGATGGGATTTGGAGTTCTGCAACATGTGGAAGGTAACAGGTTTGCCTTAAGGTGAATCATTTTCATTGGTAGAAATGTTCTTTCGTAGCTGGTGCTACAAAACCCACAACAGAAGATCTTCCATTCATCACTTGTTGGCAAATTATGTCACAGCAAATACTATACGCCAGCCACCGAAAATTGTTGAGTCACAATCTCTTGTCCTAAATATTGCACTATGTGGAAGTTACATGTCTGAAAAACAGGAAGCTCACCAGATCATTTGCTGACTGGCAAAAGCACTGGTGCTAGACAACAGAGCAGAGTTGGGACAACAAACATTTGAGTAGAATAAACATGCTCAGAAATTATGCATCCTTTTTTTGGGGGGGGGGCACATTGGCCTCAAGATCACACTTGAGGAAATTTCTGCCCCTTCTCGCTCACTGCATGTTCTTTAGATTATATGTTGACAGGTTTCACTGCAGCTTAATTTGAACCATAGCTTACTCCTGCCATGAATGTAAAGATCTATATCTGCAATATATAAAGTAATAGTTGAACATTTTTTATCTGAGTAATGCAGGCGAGCCTTTTAAGCATCATCGTTTAATAGTCACTAGACCCCCCCCCACATGCTTAGGTTTAAAATGGAATGACTTTCAGAATAGAGGCCGGCTGACTTTATGCAGAACAGACCCTTTCCAGCTTCACTTTTTATGACTCTGAAGAGTCTGAAGACTCTGGAGCAGCCGACATCAGCTCCTCCAGTTGTTTGTGGACTACATCTCCCATCAGCCCCAGTCTGCATAGCCAACGGCCAGGAATTATGGGCGTTCAACAAGCCCTAGACGAGCACCATGTTGGCTGCTGCTGCAGCGGTGCATGTGTTAAGATCACATGGACCATGGATCTGCCTATGTTACCATGTCGAAAGCCTTTTCCATCATTTGATCACTGCATGGGTGGGATTCTTTTTCCTACAACCACTGCGAATGACAAAAGTCCCAGAGACACTCACAATGCATTTTGAGCAGTCTTCGCTGGTTGTGAGTAATTGCCTACTGGTGGGGCAGCAGAAACCACTGAAGAATTCTGGCACGGCGTCTTGACCAAGGCGTGACATGAGCGGCCGACATCCAGAGGCCCAAGACCTTTGACAGATGTTTGATGTCCATTGTCTTGGCCGAAATCAGTAGTGCTGCTGCTGACTTGATGTTAAGAGCACGTGACCAGGGAAATTTAAAGTTCAGATCAGCGTTGGATTTCAGGCAATGTGGGCCGTTCCCCTGCACAGTGTGCCAAGCCCAGGAGACGCAAAATTGAGAAGATCAATAATTGAGAAGATCCAGGTTTTTCCTCCAGCTGGAACACAGTGGAACTCACCTCTCAGGTGGGCACCATTTCCATTATAAGAGAACAAGGGAGGCATTCATGGGGAGTTCCAGCACCTCTTTTTCTAGAAAAATAGCACTGAGAAGATCCATTTGGGGATGCCAGATTTTGGCCTCACACAGGGCACCATATGACAAAATATTACCCAAATACACCCCTGTTCAGATCTCAATTCAGCCATATTGGACCAGGTAGCCTTGCACCAGCCACTATTATCTCAGCCTCATATCTGCATTGAAGCAATGATGATCCTGATCTACCTTGCTAGAATGCTGCAAGGCAGGCCTGTGCAATGTGTTGACCCAGCAAACAGCATGCCAGACACATGCTCTGGAAGTGACAGGCAGAAAACCTAAGGTTTACAGAGTTCCTGGGAGAAAAAAAATTGTGCATGCAAAGCCGTGTGGAGAAGGGCCTAGGGAGCATGTGGTGTGTGATGGGCAGGTAGATTACTGTATTTTTCGCTCTATAGGACGCACCAGATGATAAGACGCACCTAGTTTTGGGGGGAGGAAAACAAGGAAAAAAATATTTTGAATCCCAGAAGCCAGAACAGCAAGAGGGATCTGGCTTCTGGGATACCGTGTGGCTGTTCTGGCTTCTGGGATAACTGCGCCAAGCCTCTTCAGGGCAGCGGGGTGAAGGCTCCCCCTGCCCGGAAGAGGCTGCACGGGGCTAAGACAGAAGCCAGGATAGCAAGTGGGATAGCTGTGTAGCGATTCCTCTTGCTGTCCTGGCTTATAGGATAGCCGTACGCAGCCTCTCTCAGGCAGCGGGATGAAGGCTCACCCTGCCTTCATGGAGAGGTGCTGCGCAGATAGGGAGAGCTGTGCAGCGCCCCTTCAGCGAAGCGGGAGGAGGAACCTCCTCCCGCTTTGCTGAAGGGGCACTGCGCAGCTCTACCTCTCTGCACAGCGCCATTCACTCCGTAAGACGCACTCACATTTCCCCTTACTTTATAGGAGGAAAAAAGTGCGTCTTTTGGAGCAAAAAATACGGTATACTATGTATTATGAGCACATGCTCTAGATCAGGGTTTCTTAAACTTGGGACTCCAGCTGTTTTCGGACTACAACTCCCATTATCCCCAGCTAGCAGGACCAGTGGTCAGGGATGATGAGAAGTGTAGTCCAAAAACAGCTGAAGAAACCCTGCTCTAGATCTTTGGTGGGAACTGTCAATGGTTTGAGAAGATGTATGGCGTGTGTGTTGTAAACTGCCGAGATTTTTCTGCACCTTTCTATGAGGATTATATATATAAAAAAACGGCATTCTAGTTGATGGCAGTTCCTAGCACTTGCTATAATCTTCCATTTTGTTCCTGAATAATATGTTCTCTCTATGTCACATGGTTAAAATCTCAATGAAAAATGCTAAGCCAGCTTTGGCACTTTCCTGAGCTGCACTGCACTAAAGCTCATGTCCCAGCCTCCCCTCAAAGCATAGGAATGAACTAAAATTGTTGTCATCAAAGCCGCAGTTGACTTGGCGTTTGACCTTTTGCAGTCTCTGGGGCAGGGAAGACTTGGATGTACACTGATGTGTTCAATTTTCACCTGGGATCAAATCCCAGTGTTTTGGATTGCTCAAGTTGGTCTCTCTTCTCTTGCAGGCTATAGAACGATTTCCCTGCTTTCCTAAAGGAATGCTTTTCTTAAGGAAGTCTGACCCCAGACTGGGGCTCCTTTGTTATGCACAGTTACATGAAACCAGCTTTTGCTTTTCCGCAACCAAGTAGCATACCAGAATCCCTTTGAGGTAAGGATCAAGGAGGAATAATACAGAGCTTAACCTTTTCATCCCTGATGTTATGTGTGTTTGCGCGCGCGCTTCAAAAATTTATACCCCACTTTTAAAATAAAACTCAAAGCAGCTTACAAAAAGAAATAAAATATAGCAAGTACCATTCAAATTACTAAAATCAGCATCATAAGGTAAAAAGGTAAAGGAAAGGTAAAGGTCAAGGACCCCTGGACGGTTAAGTCCAGTCAAAGGCGACTATGGGGTTGTGGCACTCATCTCGCTTTCAGGCCAAGGGAGCCGGCGTTTGTCCGCAGACAGCTTTCCGGGTCATGTGACCAGCATGACTAAACCGTTTCTGGCGCAATGGGGCACCGTGACGGAAACCAGAGTGCACGGAAACACCGTTTACCTTCCCGCTGTAGTGGTACCTATTTATCTACTTGTACTGGTGTGCTTTCGAACTGCTAGGTTGGCAGAAGCTGGGACAGAGCAAAGGGAGCTCACTCTGTTACGGGGATTCGAACCGCCAACCTTCTGATCAGCAAGCCCAAGAGGCTCAGTGGTTTAGGCCACAGCGCCACCCGCATCCCTATCTAATATCAGCATCATACATTGAAACCAAAAGCATGAATAAAACAATTCTGCATAAAAGCAGAGGGGCTGTACTTTAACCAATTGTGGCAACGATCCATTTTCTATTTACACTTTGCTTGCAGTATTGCATTTTAATTGCTCACATTGTGGGAGGGTTAGTTATACATCAGCTTTTATAGCTCAGTCCTGAGAGCAAGGAACTCAATGTCAGGGTCATGGGTTCAAAGGGTAAAAGATTACTGCGTTGCTGGGGGTTGCAATAAATGCCCTCATGGGTCTACAATTCTCTGATTCCTCCAAACACGTTTCACACATAATGTGGTAGGAACCCCAGGCACAGGTAAAAGGTAAAGGTAAAGGACCCCTGGATGGTTAAGTCCAGTCAAAGGCGATTATGGGGTTGTGGCGCTCATCTCACTTTCAGGCAAAGGGAGCCGGTGTTTATCTGCAGACAGCTTTCTGGGTCATGTGGCCAGCATGACTAAACCACTTATGGCGCAACGGAACACGTGATGGAAGCCAGAGCGCTCGGAAATGCCATTTACCTTCCTGCCAGAGTGGTACCTATTTATCTACTTGCACTGGTGTGCTTTTGAACTGCTAGGTTGGCAGGAGCTGGGACAGAGCAATGGGTGCTCACCCCAAATCGGAGATTCGAACCGCCAACCTTCTGATTGGCAAGCCCAAGAGGCTCAGTGGTTTAGACCACAGCGCCACCTGCATCCCAGGTATGCCACTAGGTAAACACCTGACAGCCAGCCAGAACCAAACTAGCCCTCTGATCAGCATATCTGCATATAATACGTATTTGTAACACTGTCATTATTGCATATTATCTTAAAATATCATGTTAAATGGCTACAACAAGCATTTGTTGCCTAATTTCATCAGGGAAAGGAAGGTTTGTGGTTTCTGGAGAAGACCTCTGGAGACGCATGTGAACCATGCTGCTGGTGTCTCCTGAGGTAGATAAATAAGAAACTGTTATGTACTGAGTTGAATAGGATCCAAAATGCAGCAGTCTGATTGGTCCTGGAACAATAGGACCCAGAATGCAGCAGTCTGATTGGTCCTAGAACAATAGGACCCAGAATGCAGCAGTCTGATTGGTCCACAGGAGCCACCCAATCCAGCTCCAGATGGAAGTGAATCCGCAACCTGATTGGCCTACAGGAGAATCCTGGAATTAGCCAATCACGTGGGGCCCATTGTGTAAATAATGTATATAAAGCAGACATTCTGGGGGAACTTCCATTCCTCCTCACCACTATGAGCTGAATAAAGAGCATGAAATCCACTCTCGACTCCGAGTATATTTCAGAAACAGAGTCCTCTCTTTAGTTTGTTAACATTTTTAAAAAGCTCTCCCAGATAGCTCTCATCAAACCAGAAAAGCTAGAGCTGAAGAACTGGAGATGAGGGGGGCAGCAGGACAGGAATTGCTTTGTCATAAAACACACAGAGTATTTCCTGAAGATTAACGACAAGACTGTGAGAAGAATATGCCAGACCAATTTACAGCCAAGGGCTATTAACCCAAGCCTGCTGTACAGTGGTACCTCGGGTTATAGACGCTTCAGGTTACAGACTCCGCTAACCCAGAAATAGTACCTCGGGTTAAGAACTTTGCTTCAAGATGAGAACAGAAATTGCGCGGTGGCAGCGGGAGGTCCCATTAGCTAAAGTGGTACCTCAGGTTAAGAACAGTTTCAGGTTAAGAACGGACCTCCAGAACAAATTAAGTTCTTAACCCGAGGTACCACTGTATTCTGATCCTTTTGGGTACTATTTTATGAATCGAAGCATCTTGTCCCCACATGTGACATTCAGATAGAGGCAGGAACAGGCGCAGTTGGAACTTATCCCCCGGAGCTAAAAGCAAAAAAAAGCACGCCAAGCTGGTCAGACTGCTTTCACCATTTGGCTCCTCTTGCCTGACAGGGATAGTTGCTGCCTGGCCCAGTTCCATCCCCTTTCAGAACTGGATGAATACTTGTCTATAGCAAAGCAGCTATAATAGCTGTGTACACAGACAGGGAGCCTCCTGATAGTTGCTGAAGATGCAGGCAGTGAGCAGGTCACAGAGACTAGCCTGTAGTCCTGTGGATTGCAGGGAACAGGATGTTACACTTGGTCTTTGCTCCACTTTTCTCCTCAGCGATCAGTTTCTACTGCTGTTGGTGAGGAAAAGAACCCCACAGCTAGTTGTGGAAACAGTCTGTGTAATAGTGGCACAGAAATAAGAGCAGCATTTAGAGAATCGAGGAAAGAATATTTGTCTTCGAGGGGCTTAGTGTGACCAGAGGACAATCTTGGGTATCTAAATCACATTGCAGCATTGATAATTTATGTTTCAATGTTGGAAAGAACAGGAGACTAATGCCTCATTAGGTAAAGGTAAAGGGACCCCTGACCATTAGGTCCAGTCGTGGCCGACTCTGGGGTTGCGGCGCTCATCTCACTTTATTGGCTGAGGAAGCTGGCATACAGCTTCTGGGTCATGTGGCCAGCATGCCTAAGCCACTACTGGCGAACCAGAGCAGCGCATGGAAACGCCGTTTACCTTCCCGCCGGAGTGGTACCTATTTATTTACTTGCACTTTGACGTGCTTTCGAACTGCTAGGTTGGCAGGGGCAGGGACCAAACAACGGGAGCTCACCCCGTTGTGGGGATTCGAACCACTGACCTTCTAATCTGCAAGTCCTAGGCTCTGTGGTTTAACCCACAGCGCCACCCGTGTCCCTCAATGCCTCATTACAGCAGAGGAAATTCCCTTTTCCGGCAAAGCAGCCAGAGGCAACTTCACACATATTCATAGGAATGGAATTATACTCCTCCTCCTCCTCCTCCTCCTCCTAGTTTATTATTTATACCCCACCCATCTGGCTGGGTTTCTCCAGCCACTCTGGGCGGCTCCCAACAGAGGACTGAAAACAGAATAAAACTTCAAACATTAAAAACTTCCCTAAACAGGGCTGCCTTCAGATGTCTTCTAAAAGCCAGGTGGTTGTTTATTTCCTTGACATCTGATGGGCTAGCATTCCACAGGGCGGGCGCCACTACTGAGAAGGCCCTGTGCCTGGCTCCCTGTAACCTCATTTCTCACAGTGAGGGAACCACCAGAAGGCCCTCAATGCTGGACCTCAGTGTCTGGGCTGAAGGATGGGGGTGGAGACGCTCCTTCAAGTATACTGGGCTGAGGACATTTAGGGCTTTAAAGGTCAGCACCAACACTTTGAATTGTTCAGATATATCTGTTCTTATTCTTGCTCTGTATGTGTGTTCAGCATAAGTTGTGAAAGGGCATATGACTTTGGCAAAGGCATTATCTAAAGATGTGGACAGGTTGCATGCATGTAGGCTTACATGAGTAAAGAACAGGAAGGAGGACCACTCCACTGATGATAACATGTGAAGAGGACCTCCAACTGAGTGACTTGTGGCTGATAGCAGTGTAGAATTCTTTCTGTTGAATTAGTTCCATTAATTCCAGCTTGGAACTAGAAAGTGGTGGATCTCCTATCTATAATTACCATTTCTGAATTTCCTAAGCACTGAAACAATGAGAAATCACTTGAGGTGACAAGTGCCACAAGTTGTGGCTAAGCTATATATTAGTGCCCTTGGTTCAAATGTCTACTTTGTCATGAACCAGGTACAGTCAAACCTTGGTTCCCAAACGCCTCCATTTTGGAATGTTTTGGCTCCTGAACGCCAAAAACCCGGAAGTAAGTGTTCCTTTTTTTTGACATTTTTTGGAAGCCGAATGTCCAATGTGGCTTCCGCTTGAGTGCAGGAAGTTCCTGCAGCCAATCAGAAGCCATGCCTCGGTTGTTGAACATTTCAGAAACCGAATGGGCTTCTGGAATGGATTACGTTCGACAACCAAGGTTTGAAAATAGAATGCAATAATTTCCACATCCTCTGGATTAGCTCCTCCATGTACAGGATCACAGAATTGTAGAGTTGGAAGGGACCACATGAGTCATCTAGTCCAACCCCCTGAAACGCAGGAATCTTTCACCCAAAGTGAGGCTCAAAGTCTTTACCATGATAGTACCATCTGTCTACCTTTTATGTGTCTCCTTTTTGAGATAAGGTCATATTCGTTTCTGACAACAGCAGGGCGAGTTGTAAATGAGGTTCTGCTGATATTTATGTAATTCCCAAGAAATTACAAGAAAGCATAATCAAATTGGTTTGCTTCTGTGGGTGAGGAAACTGTATTTATGAAGGACCCTAAGATGTACCGTATTTTTTGCTCTATGAGACTCACTTTTTCCCTCCTAAAAAGTAAGGGGAAATGTGTGTGCGTCTTATGGAGTGAATGCAGGATGCGCAGCGATCCCAGAAGCCAGAACAGCAAGAGGGATTGCTGCTTTTACTGCATAGCGATCCCTCTTGCTGTTCTGGCTTCTGAGATTCAGAATATTTTTTTCTTGTTTTCCTCCTCCAAAAACTAGGCTCGTCTTATGGTCTGGTGTGTCTTACAGAGTGAAAAATACGGTACTCTATTTTGGTTCAGCATGTGAACAGTTCACCTTTCAGAATGTAAGGTCAGAATTTTGCAATGAATTTTTGGGGGAGGGTGCACTATGCTGAGTAGTAGAAAGGCACAAGGTCTCATTTGCTAGTTTCTATTGCAGCTGCATTTCAAAAGGAAAAACAAAACAAAACACCAGCATACATAAAAGTTGAAAGTTTGCTTGCTATGGTAAGGAAATTTATTTTGGGCACCAAGATGTTGCAAGATCGGAGCTTGCACATGTGTTCCATGGAGATTTTATTAAACAATCCACAATACATCTCGCAGCTGTGGGGATAGTTATTTTTTTTGGAATGCGGAAAAAATATAATAGTTTTGAATTCCTCTGCTGAAGAAGCCGCTATCTCCCACTCCCATAACAGACTCTAACTGAAAAAGACAAATGACTGTTAATACACTGTGTTGTCCCATGGTCTTGAACACTTGCTAGGTATGTTTTAACACTGATCATAAAATGCTCAGGTTTTATGTAGCAGTCTTCAAATCCTGAAGTGCTTTACATCAATTGATTTAGTAATTCTTACAGCAGCCCTCTAAATATATAATCGTCCCCCCTATAGTGAAGTTTTTTCCTGTGTGTGAAAAAATGAATTGGCCCAGTTATAAAAGAAGGAAGCACCATGGGTTTGTATAGAGCAACATAAGGGAAGGAAAAAAAGTCTAATTTCTGTTCTCTTAAAAAATATCATTGCCAGGGTGACTGAGTGGAGACTTGGAGCTTTAGCATTTCTTTGCAAAGATATCACACTGGCTTTTTATGATAATAAATAACAAGTTCCTTGTTTCTGCATGGGAATTCCATGCTTTTTCTGCATTGTTTGCGGAACCTTTAAATTTATTATTATTATTATTATTATTATTATTATTATTATTATTACTACTACTACTACTATTACTGATTTTGTTAAACAAACAAATAAACCACCACCGTAGTGGGGACAAATGTTGCTCTTTGTTTTACTATTTGAACTGCTTTCAAAAAACAATGTTTCCATTTCAGTACTAGTCAGCATACATTTAAAATAACCTCCCCCTACCCCTTGTGGATGAATAAATTAATATATGCATGTAGGTAGTATTCTCTGCACTGTGGCTAAAGCAACAGCTATTGAACCATTTCTTTCCTGCCCTGCTGGTGTAAAAGGACCACTCGGGGCAGCTTGCAACATCAAACATTAACATTTCTTTTAAAAAATATATGAAACAATTGCACAGAAAAGATAAAGGTCAACAGTTAAAATAAAGCTCATAAAATACTATCTGCCTCATAAAGTAAAAGCCTCCTGGAATAGAAAGGTCTTCAGTGACGTGTAAAACACTGTGAGGTGGGGGGCAACCACATTTCATGTGACAAGTTGTTCTATAACATGGGTAAAGTCACCGAGAAAAGTCTCAGACTCTTGCGCACCCAGTCATTTTCACTCTAGGAAGAACATGGAGGCAGATTTCTCCTTCTGATCTTAGGAAACAGGATAGTATTGGGGGGGGGAGAATCCCTAAGGTAAAGGTAAAGGGACCCCTGACCATTAGGTCCAGTCGTGGCCGACTCTGGGGTTGTGGTGCTCATCTCGCTTTACTGGCCAAGGGAGCCAGCGTACAGCTTCCGGGTCATGTGGCCAGCATGACTAAGCCGCTTCTGGCGAACCAGAGCAGCACATGGAAATGCCATTTACCTTCCCGCTGGAGTGGTACCTATTTATCTACTTGCACTTTGACGTGCTTTTGAACTGCTAGGTTGGCAGGAGCAGGGACTGAGCAACGGGAGCTCACCCTGTTGTGGGGATTCGAACCGCCAACCTTCTGATCGGCAAGTCCTAGGCTCTGTGGTTTAACCCACAGCGCCACCTGCATCCCTTAATCCCTAAGGCATCCTAGACCAAAGCCATTGAAGTTTAAATGTTTGTTTTCACTCTGAATCAAGTATGGTTGTGTGTAAATTTCAGGGGTATTTTTTTTTTTAAGCCCACCGCACAAAATATTGCCATTAAATAAGCTTCTCTATATTGCTTCGTTTAAGAGTGTTTGTTCAAAGTTCTCCTCATTAGGGTTGCTAAGCATCCGTAAAACTTCTAGCTTAGAGGGCTTATAAGGGCATCAAGGCAGTGTGGTTTTTCCCACGCTGGCTTATCATGTAGCATTTTAAAATAAACATTTTCACATTTTTATTTTAAAAAAAATCTGCATAGTTGCTTTGCATTAAGTGCTGGGCTATGGATCTACAAGTTGTTGTTGTTGTTGTTGTTGTGGCTGCTGTTTTAATTTATTACCCAGCCTTCACCCTAAAGTCATAGGGCAGGTTACAACAATCAAAACACAACATTTCCTGCATTCCAGAGGGTTGGACTAGTCTGATCTACAATTCTATGATTCTAACTTACAATCACAAAAACACAGTGGATCTTAAAACTATACACTATTCAGGGGAAAGAGGTGTGTCGTGCTGGAGACGTAACTAGGTTGAGGGTACATTTTATCATATGTGGTGGACTTGTAAAAGGGCAAAAGAATATTGGGAAATGATATATAATGAATTGAAAAAAATGTTTAAAAGTACCTTTCGGGAAAAAACCAGAGTCCTTTTCGTTGGGGATAATTTAGAGGGAAATTCCCAGGTGTCAAAAAAGACCATTTATGTACGCTACTACTGCAGCCCGTGTTTTGTTAGCCCAAAAATGGAAAACGTGTGAGGTCCCAACCAAAGAAGAGTGGCAACTTAGACTGATGGAATACGCACAGCTCGCGGACCTAGCATATAGAATAAGAGAGCAAGAAGAATGCACGTTTAAAGAAGACTGGAAAATGTTTACTGAACATATGGGTGAATATTGCGTTCATTTAAAAATGCTGGTAGCATTAAGATAAATTCAACAGTGTAAATAAGTTTTGATGGATGTACCGTAACAACATTGGATTAATGAACAGTTTAGTTCATGTAAAATATGCAGGGATGTATGGTATGCAAAACAAACCACGGAAAGAGAAGAAGGGAAGTCATTGATTTAAGGTTGTTTAAGTGAATATTTTGAAATGTAATTTAGAAAATTTAATAAAATATATATATAAAAGGAAAGGAAAGGAAGAAAGGAAGAAAGGAAGAAAGGAAGGAAGAAAGAAAGAAAGAAAGAAAGAAAGAAAGAAAGAAAGAAAGGTGTGTAATCAACGTTCACTGAAAATCATATCGTGAAGTTTCCAGTTGCCCTTCTGTGGAGAGTCCCACAACTTAAGAGTCTGCACAGCAAATGCCCTCTTACAGGGCACCCCACCCCCAGGTTCTGATGGAAGAACTACCAAAAGGGTTCTTTCCATTGATAGTAACTCTCAATTATACATGCTAAGTCGGGGCAGGGTCAAATCAGGAATCAGGGTCAGAGCATCCTGTTTTGCCACCAGTTGAAATGGGAAGTGTCCATTGTCCTGTCCTGGCTCACCTGCTGCTGTTTGTCCCCACTTCCCTGCCTGCCACCTCTGCCACTAGCGGAGAAGCGTGCTAATTTTGGCTGAGATCTTGCTCAGCCAAACCGTATATACACCATATAATCATATAACACCAGTCGTGAAAGACCTACATTGGCTCCCTGTACGTTTCCAAGCACAATTCAAAGTGCTGATGCTGACCTTTAAAGCCCTAAACGGCCTCGGCTCAGTATACCTGAAGGAGCATCTCTACCTCCATCATTCAGCTCCGAGGGCCTTCTGGCGGTTCCCTCATTGCGAGAAGTGAGGCTACAGAGAACCAGGCAGAGGGCCTTCTCGGTAGTGGCGCCCGCCCTGTGGAACGCCCTCCCACCAGATGTCAAAGAAATAAACAACCACCTGACTTTTAGAAGAAATCTGAAGGCAGCCCTGTTTAGCGAAGTTTTTAATGTTTGATGTTTTATTGTATTTTTAATATTCTGTGAGGAGCTGCCCAGAGTTGCTGGGGAGACCAACCAGATGGGTGGGGTATAAATAAATATATTATTATTATTACATCTCGCAAGGTCTTGCCCACTTTGAAAGATCTAACGTGATTTTGGCCAATATTGGCACCACTTCTACATTGGCGATGGGACCTGGACAGCCTCCTCAGTCTCCCTAATGGCTGAGCTGGCTCTGTCAGGGAAATAAATACTGTATTTTTCACTCTATAAGACGCACCACCACAAGATGCACCTAGTTTTTGGAGGAGGAAAACAAGAAAAAAAATATTTTGAATCTCAGAAGCCAGAACAGCAAGAGGGATCACTGCGCAGTGAAAGCAGCAATCCCTCTTGCTGTTCTGGCTTCTGGGATAGCTGCACAGCCTGCATTCGCTCCATAAGACGCACACACATTTCCCCTTATTTTTTAGGAGGGAAAAAGTGAGTCTTATAGAACAAAAAATATGGTAAATAATGTCAGGGCTTCTCTTAGCCCAAGTTACTGACCTACAGAGACACTTGTCAGCTACACCTTTACACAAATGAATTCTCTGTCTTTGCTTCCTTGGAAAATAGGAAGCAGCCTTATACTGCTTATTGGACCATGTACTGGTGGAGATGGCATACACTGAACTCTGCTGCTGATCTACATCCCTTCCTCTCCTTCCAATCTGGCTCTGAAACCCTGCTGCATCTCTGAACATGACAGTGAATCATTCGATCGCTTCCAGTGTAGAGATGACCCGACGTCAAAGCAGAATGCCTGCCCATCTTTACCTGAAAGTTTTAGGCTTCACCTAGTCAGCAGGCACACCCAGAACAGGGATTCCTGCAGAAACATGGGGGCAGCTCTTCTGAGTGTGTTTATACTCCCCAAAACAAGTCTTTCAAAACAAGTGTGCTTCAAAGTTTTAACTCCGAAAAGTATGAAAGACCCTCCAAGTGTCCCTATTTTCCAGGGACAGTCCCGGATTTACAGAAGCCGTCTTGGTTTCTGATTTGATCCCAGAATGTCCTGCTTTTCCTTACGACATCCCTATTTTCATTGGAGGAATATTGCAGGACATGGAGTTATGCAACCCCTGAGCCAAGGAGATAAGTAACTATGCAGCCTTTAGAAGACATCTGAAGGCAGCCCTGTACAGTGGTACCTCAGGTTAAGTACTTAATTCGTACCGGAGGTCCGTTCTTAACCTGAAAATGTTCTTAACCTGAGACACCACTTTAGCTAATGGGGCCTCCCGCTGCCGCCGCGCTGCCGGGGCACAATTTCTGATCTCATCCTGAAGCAAAGTTCTTAACCTGAGGTACTATTTCTGGGTTAGCGGAGTCTGTAACCTGAAGCGTATGTAATCTGAAGTGTATGTAACCCGAGGTACCATTGTATAGGGAAGGGTGTTTTGTTTTCTTAAAGTTTAGTGTTTTATTATGTTTTTATATATGTTGGAAGCCACCCAGAGTGGCTGAGGTAACCCATTCAGATGGATGGGGTACAAATAATGAAATTGTAAGGATTAGGATTATGAAATAGGCTGTCCCTCTTTTCACTGGAGAAATGTTGGCGGGCATGGTATGCTAGCTCATAGGGGCTTGGGAAAAGCTGTGTACATTAGTCTGAAGTTTCGTGGTTACTGGAGTCAGAGCTGCTGTTCATGACAGGCAAGTGTTTTCCCTCTCTAATTGTCTCAATTGCTTAGCAAGCCCGGCTGCATTCCAAGGGTGAAGTCTCTCTCTCTCTCTCTCTCTCTCTCTCTCTCTCTCTCTCTGTCTCCACTCTCCTGGAGATGCAATCTGAAGGAAACAGCTGCAGGCCCAACTGACGAAGGTGGTGTCCTCATTGTGTAAACAGCAGAGAATAAATTATCGTTCCTTTAACCTCCTTCCATGTGATTCTCACCTGTTTGTCTCAAGTCGCTCTTTGTACCTTGTCATTATCCTAAAGTGGAGAGTTATTTGGGGCGTGGGCAACTTGTGCTTGGATCGGATTCTTGTTTTGTCGCTGCTCCTGTATTATTAAGAGCTCACAATTAAATAAAGTAATATCAATCATAATTAATACTTCAGCAGGGGCGAGGTATTTGGTATTTGGTTTCGTATTGTCTCTTTGAAGTTCCTCTGCTGAAAGAACTTCCTGTCTCCACCTTCCATGAATATTCTGGAGATTAAGGGTGCATTCAAAGTAGCTCTAAGGAGATTGTGCTTTCAGCAGAAGCATTTCTGCTTGCTCGATTGGAACAAATTCCCCTCTCTTGCCCCTGCAGGCTGCTTTGGGGCTTCTCCTGACCCCACCAGAGCACATCTGGAGGAGTCAAAGGGTGTGTGTGATGGAAGCTCTATTGCACTAGTGCTGGGAACAACTTAGTTGAAAGACTCTCTCAAGGCAAATCTTAAAAAATGTAGTACTGACAATTGGGTAACACTAGCCTGCGAGTGCTCCAATTGGAGAACAGCCTTTACCAAAGGTGTCATGGGCTTTGAAGACGCTCAAACTCAGGAGGAAAGGAAGAAACATGCTAAGAGGAAGACACACTTGGCAAACCCTCACCATGATCAACTCCCACCCGGAAACCTATATCCCCACTGTGGAAGGACGTGTGGATCCAGAATTGGCCTCCACAGTCACTTACGGACTCACTGTTAAAACCGTGTTTATGGAAGGCAATCTTACTCGGCTACGAGTGATCGGCAAAGAAGAAATAAGAAGTTGAATCAAGCCATATAGGTTCACACATCTAGGTACACCACTCGGTTTCTCTACATAGAGTGTAAATTGAAAGCTGTAGACTCAGTTTTTTTTAAAAAAATGTATGCGTGGAATGTTCCTGCTCAAAAGTTTTGGATTTCAGGTGATGTGAAGCAACACAGACACACCATCTTGTGAGCTGCACCTGATGTATCCCATTCAGAAGTGCAAGCCATCATTTGATGTTGCAAGTGATAAATAGGTTTGTGAAACTACACCAGGAGGAAATGTCAGTGCTGTGACATGTGGCAGCCACCTACACTAGAAACTTTTCTCGCCCTCTGTAATTATCACACATTGTTGGGACAATCGATTTCAGTTTTAGCAAGCTACTGTTTGCTTCAGCAGAGGACATTACAGTAACCAAAAGGATATTACTATACGGATTTGTTAATGCCACAACCCGCCTTTTTACAAGGACAGGTAGTGTGGTGAACATACATTGAAGGGAAGAGTCTCAAACAAAGATTTGAGACTTTGCACTGCATTTGCATTAATATGGTCTGAAGCTCAACATCACCTCCTGGCAAATAGAAGGGGAAGAAATGGAGGCAGTGAGAGATTTTACTTTCTAGGGCTCCATGATCACTGCAGATGGTGACAACAGCCCCAAAATTAAAAGACGCCTTCTTCTTGGGAGAAAAGCAATGACAAACCTAGACAGCATCTTAAAAGTAGAGATATCACCTTGCCAACAAAGGTCCGTATAGTAAAAGCTATGGTTTTCCCAGTAGTGATGTATGGAAGTGAGAGCTGGACCATAAAGAAGGCTGATCGCCGAAGAATTGATGCTTTTGAATTATGGTGCTGGAGGAGACTCTTGAGAGTCCCATGGACCGCAAGAAGATCAAACCTATCCATTCTGAAGGAAATCAGCCCTGAGTGCTCACTGGAAGGACAGATCCTGAAGCTGAGGCTCCAATACTTTGGCCACCTCATGAGAAGAGAAGACTCCCTGGAAAAGACCCTGATGTTGGGAAAGATGGAGGGCACAAGGAGAAGGGGACGACAGAGGACGAGATGGTTGGACAGTGTTCTTGAAGCTACCAGCATGAGTTTGCCCAAACTGCAGGAGGCAGTGGAAGACAGAAGTGCCTGACGTGCTCTGGTCCAGGAGGTCACAAAGAGTCAGACACGACTAAACGTCTAAACATCCACTGCATTTGCAGCAGCTTCGCACTCCTGTGTCAGAGATGTCTATGCTAGCTTGGTCCTGTCTGCAGAATGGGAGATGGCAGGATGCTTAAGGACATGCTCTATGGGCACTAGTCCCCCTGGCAGACCAACTCTGTGTTATAAAGATGTCTGCAAACATTACACGAAGGCTGGCAACATCAACCGTGTAGCCCTTGCACATGATCACAACACCTGGAGACAGACAGTCAGGTTGTGCATCCGCAGCAATGATCAGAGGAGGAATGGAAGGAAGGAAGAACTGGAAGGAGCACAGAGAGAAGAAACGTCTTCATCTGCCCCAGCTGCAACAAAACATGTCTCTCCTGTTATCAGTCTCTACAGCCACAGCAGGCACTGCAACCCCACAATGGTTTGACTTTACCTCTGAAGACACGTTCTGAGACAGACTGATGCTAACAGCAAGTGGTCTTTTGAATATAGAGCAAGTCAATCCATTGCAAGTGGAAGAGAATGTTGGGCTTTGGGAATGCAGCTGCCTCTTCAGACTTGGCTTTGGGAGAACAGACCCTTCTAGAGACTGCAAGAAATATATCTATGTCTGCAGAACGCAAGCTTCATTTACCACTACAGAGGAACCTTGGTTCCAGAACTTTATCCGTTTCGGGAGTCTGTTTGATTCCCAAAATGGTTCAAGAACCAAGGCACGGAAGCCATGGAAGATGTGCCGGATGTTTGGCTTCCGAAAAACGTTCACAAACCGGAACAATTACATTCGGGAGCCGATTTGTTCGGCATCTAAGCTGTGTGGGAACCAAGGTTTCACTGTAGTAGGAAAAATAAAAAAATTCTTCCAGTAGCACCTTTAAGACCAACTAAGTTAGTTCTTGGTATGAGCTTTCGTGTGCAAGCACACTTCTTCAGATACACTTCTTCAGATACACTTCAGATACTTCTTCAGATACACTTCTTCAGATACACTTCTTCAGATAAGTGTGCTTGCACACGAAAGCTCATACCAAGAACTAACTTAGTTGGTCTTAAAGGTGCTATTGGAAGAATTTTTTTATTTTGATTATGGCAGACCAACACGGCTACCTATCTGTAACTGTAGTAGGAAAAGTATAGCACACATAGTGCATTGTGGGAGAGATGGTGGTGTGTAGCTTAATTCTCTGCATAGATTCCCATGTAACCTTGTGTGTGCTGCTTCCCTAGAAGTCGCCTCAGTTTCCGACTCATGAATATAATAGCAATAATTAGGAATGAAAGCATTTGTGATAGTAATCATGCATTTCACTGAATAATTATTACTGCTTTGGCTGTGGCTCTTGAGTAAAACACTGATTAACACGCACTGTGCCTAAGGGAGCCGGGCCTATCAAAGGGTGCATTTAGTTAACAGATATTGTATGTTTCCTGATTCTTCTGATATTACAAAACTGCACATGATCCGCAATGAGTCAGCCAACCAAAAGACCTCTTCATAAGACCAAGGTCTTGTTCACATGTGCGTACACATTATTTGATCACTGCGACGTAATGCGATGGATTGCATGTGCGAATGGTGAAAGGTCACAGAACAGAGCCTGCATCTCACATCATCTCCAAAGTAATGCTTTTCAGTGGAGCTGGTTCCACACATTCAGCTGTACATCATCAAATCCAGCTCAATCTAGCCTATCTCAATAGGTTGTTAGAATAAAAATGGGCCAGTGTTCAACAGAGTTCCTTGGTCAGCAGGACAGTGAACTGGGCCTTTTTTATACCCTCAGCAGCAGAGCAAATAAGGCTGGTTTTGTTGGTTATTTATGAAGTGTTCCCACAAGGCAAGGCACAGTGATAATAGCAAGAATCTTTATTGAACAAACAGAACTGGAAAACAGGGGCAAAGCAACTGCTTATATAGATTTCTGAAGGCCTGGGCCACTCGCAACGTGATTGGCTGTCCAAACTTCCAAGCTGCGAATCATAAGTCAGAATTTAAGGGCCAATGGCAGAGGCCCAAATCCTGAAATGTTCTGTGATTGGATATCATGAATCAGAACACATGCTCAGATTCCTTAGTCCAGGGGCTCCAGACTCAAGCTCAGGCAAACACAGACCACTGAAGACATAACAATTCAATTCAATTCAAGTTGCAACTTGTTAAATTGACATTTAATTTTATTTATTCCCTCTTTGCTCTTATAGCAAAACGGTATGCCATGAAAGCTTAACTTAACAGAAAGAGAGACTAAATAAAACTGCTTTAGTCAAAGAAATATCTGTGATGAACTTCATTGTATTTTGAGAGCAAAGAGTCATGCATCTAGGGTCTTTATAGAACAGAATGCAACCATACTAGCTCTTTACAGTGGTACCTTGGGTTACAAACACTTCGGGTTACAGACTCCGCTAACCTGGAAGTAATACCTCAGGTTAAGAACTTTACCTCAGGATGAGAACAGAAATCACGCGGTGGCGGCACGGCGGCAGTAGGAGGCCCCATTAGCTAAAGTGGTACCTCAGGTTAAGAATGGTTTCAGGTTAAGAATGGACCTCCGGAATGACTTAAGTTCATAACCAGAGGTACCACTGTCCTTGGTTTAGCTCTCAACTGCTAGGAGATTATCTGCACCTATTGCAAATTGAAGGTTTAGAATAATTCAGTTTTAACTTGTGTTAGGAACATGAAATGAGTATTTTCAATTTTTCAGCATCTTCTCCACATCAGACTGGAACAAAATTGGGGGGAAGGGATTTGCCATGAAGTTTGCAGAACTAATGATTTGCAGACCCAAACATCATGAGACATGCTTTAAGAGACTTTGAAAGGGATTTTGAAAGGGGACTTTTAAGGATTTTGAAAGGGGAGAAATAATCCTAACTCCCTAAAAACTAAATAGGATATATAGATGGAGGCAGTGAGTGTTAGAGAAGAAAACAGTACTTTTTGTTATTTTCTAAGGAGACAGAGATAACAGCTGAGATTGCATTTTCAGTGTGACAGATTGTAAAACTTGAGAGAGTACTGTCATTTACTATCAACTCTCAAAGCTGGAAGGTAAACAGAAATGAAAATATTTCTGGGGTTCACTGGAACGCACTGCAAACACTTTGTTCCACCTGCTCTAAACTTATCGCTTCTTATGCTAAGGAAAAAATGGGCAGGATAGTTTAAAACAATGGCAACAACAGCAGGATAACTTCAGCTGTATCTTTCCACTAAAGGGCACAAGGCATGGAACCAATAATGGCCCCGAGGACACAACATTCACCCTCAACTTGGGTTCAGATCCGTGACTTAGCTATTTTCCTGTTGGATGGCCTCAGGCAAATTGCTGCTTTAGGCCATTCCTCTGAAGAGCAGGAAAACAGTGACAGAGTTATTGGCTATCAGTTAAGATAAAGACAAGCACAAGCACTGAAGACATGTCCAAGTGCTGCGTTGTTAACAAAGCCTGGTTCTTGCTCACACTCTGCAATTAAATTCTTTTTACACAGTGTACAAGCGCTTTGCAATGTGAATATCCAAGATGAGTCCATGATCCATTGAGCCTACCATCTAGGGATGTGGGTGGTGCTGTGGTCTAAACCACTAAGCCTCTTGGGCTTGCCAATTGGAAGGTTGGTGGTTCGAATCCCTGCAACGAAGTGAGCTCCCATTGCTCTGACCCAGCTCCTGCCAACCTAGCAGTTCAAAAGCACACCAGTACGAGTAGATAAATACGTACCGCTGCGGTGGGAAGGTAAACAGCATTTCTGTGTGCTCTGGTTTCCGTTACGGTGCCCCATTGCACAAGAAGCGGTTTAGTCCTGCTGGCTACATGACCTGGAAAGCTGTCTGTGGACAAATGCCGGCTCCCTCGGCCTGAAAGCCAGATTAGCACCGCAACCCCATAGTCGCCTTTGACTGGACTAAACCGTCCAGGGTCCTTTACCTTTTTACCTTACCATCTAACACAAAGGCCAAGAAGAGCTCACAATGGATCACTCTGGCCTAGGGGACGTTACAGACTGGTGCTTTGGGATACACACAAGACTTTCCAGTTCCTTCTCCATTTGGCACAATCCCTACGCATCCAGTCCGTCTACACACCAGCAACTGTTCAGCATGAAAAGAAAGACTGCATACCCTCCAGATGTCCCTATTTTCCAGGGACAGTCCCGAAAATACAGAAGCCACCCCAGTTTCTGATTTGATCCCAGAACGTCCCGGCTTCTCTTTTTCCACCCCTCTATGACTTGGAGAACAATTAAAAGTGGTTGTGTGTGTGTGTAGGTGCAAGAAACTGAGTTCTGTTTATACTGAAAATAAAATTCCTGAAAGCGTACGAAGCCCTTCCTATAATTTTGAAGGAAAATGTCACTGCAATGCTTTAGCTGCCAGCCATTTTTAAGGAAACATGTGGAGTGTTTATTCCTTTATTGTAAATGGAGGCTTACACTGTCTACTGAGAAGTACCGTATTTTTCGCCCTATAGGACGCACCTAGTCTTTTTTGGGGGGGAGGGGGAATAAAGAAAAAAAAATATTTCCCCCCCAGGCACGGGGCTGGTGCGGGGGAAGCCCGAGCTTCCCCCGACCCCATCCCCCAGAACAGCTTGCTATCCGCAAGCTTAGGGAGCTGCGCCGGTGTCCCCAGGCTTGCGGAGAGCTGCACGAAGCCCGGGCGCGCTCTTCAGCGTGCCCGAGGCTTCGGAATGCAGGCAGCTCTGCGCAACCTTTGGGGGCCCGTCGCGGCTTCCCGCCGGGCTCCCGAGGGTTGCGCAGAACTGCACGGAGCCCGGGAGCACAGGCAGCTCTGTGCAACCTTCTGGAACCCGGCGCGGCTTCGCGCCGGGCTCCCGAGGGTTGCACAGAGCTTCCTGAAGCCTGGAGAGCGAGAGGGGTCAGTGCGCACCGACCCCTCTCGCTCTCCAGGCTTCAGCGAAAGCCTGTATTCGCCCCATAGGACGCACACACATTTCCCCTTCATTTTTGGAGGGGAAAAAGTGTGTCCTATAGGGCGAAAAATACGGTAAGTCCCACTGTATTCAATGGAGCTTACTCCCAGGTAACTGGGTAAAGACTGTGCAGTCTTACATTGCAATCCTAAACATTTTTTCCCTTAGAACTAAGTCCCACTGAGTTCAATAGGATTTACTTTCTGGTATGTTCCTGATCATTCTCACAGTTGTTTCTTCTTCTTCTTCTTCTTCTTCTTCTTCTTCTTCTTCTTCTTCTTCTTCTTCTTCTTCTTCTTCTTCTTCCCTGCCATTTTCCATGACAGGGACTCAAGTTAGCTTACAGCTAAAAACTTTATTTCATTCCCTTCCCTTGTACATTGTGAGGTAATTTTCATTGGATAAATGTTGGAAGGTATGAGATTGTGGTCTCTCAATACTTTTCTCACGAAAATTGTTTCAAATCGGTCTATTCCCAGTCCAACATCACGTTCAATTTTGTCTCTTTTTTATATAAAAAAGACAGGGTTCAACAACTGTGTAGAACATATAATTTAATCTGTATCTCAGACCTAAGATACTTTCCCCCAATTGATTTATCTCTCTCAAAAAGAATTTCCTTGACACATTTATAAGAGATGTGACAGGAGGACTTGCATTCTTATAAAGCCACAACCATTTGGAGTAAAATGTTCAAATCCAAGCAATTGTGTCTTAGTGAATTGCAAAGCCAATTAATTGACCCAAGGGGCCGGTTGCAATCCATATATACAGGGGAAAGACTATAACGGTGAGGCCTCTGTGAAGCACAGTTTCTATTTCCATCCTGCTATTGAATGGAAAGTTGTTTGATTTCTTTATCTTAATGTTATTTACAGTCTTTTGCAGTCCTGCAGTGGAACAATGCTTAAAAGCTGAAGAAAACATTTGTTCCTTTAAGAGATTTAGCATTGTCTGGAGTCCGGCCAACTAGCCATTTAATCCATTTTTCCCTCTCAAGAAGAATAGGCTCTCTGTTCACCTAAAGTTACCAACAAAAAGTGAGGCTCCAGCCCCTAGTGAGGGCAGCTTGTGATGCCACATGCTCAGAAGTAGTATGTAAACTTTTCCAATGAGATCTTGTTTTTTAACTTCACGGTGCCAATGAACAGGAGTGGCTTGTATACACAGGGAAATACTCTCCCTTATTCTTTATTCCACTCCTCTTGTTTTTCTCCCAGCTGAGCCTTTAACAGCAGGTTGCCTCAAAACAATGAGGAGGGTTGGCTCAAGACATTTTGCTGCCTGAGGCAAAGGACAAAATGGTGCCAAGTCAAGGCGCATATTACCCAAGGTCAACAGGGTTATTTTGGCTTCTGAGGCAGAAAAATAACTCAAATACTTCTCCCCACTACCTGCTGTTAAGAAGGCAACCACAGTTAGTAAGCAACTAAGAATTTGCTACCCTTTCAATACATTCAACTATACAGCCGTACCTTGGTTTGCGAACAGTTTGGTTCTCAAACGTTTTGGCTTCCAAACACTGCAAACCCGGAAGTGACTTTTCCGGTTTGTGAACTATTTTTGGAAGTCTGATGGGGCTCCCGCAGCTTCTGATTTGCTGCAGGAGGAGAAGCCATACTTTGGTTTTCAAACGTTTCGGAAGTCGAATGGACTTCTGGAACGGATTCCGTTCGACTTCCAAGGTATGGAAGCTCCTCTCCACTTCCATCACTGCCTGTAACAGCTTCACTTACTTATACAGAGGGACACGGGTGGCGCTGTGGGTTAAACCACAGAGCCTAGGACTTGCTGATCAGAAGGTCGGCAGTTTGAATCCCCATGACGGGGTGAGCTCCCGTTGCTTGGTCCCTGCTCCTGCCAACCTAGCAGTTCGAAAGCACGTCAAAGTGCAAGTAGATAAATAGGTACCACTCCAGCGGGAAGGTAAGCGGTGTTTCCGTGCGCTGCTCTGGTTCGCCAGAAGCGGCTTAGTCATGCTGGCCACATGACCCGGAAGCTGTACGCCGGCTCCCTCGGCCAATAAAGCGAGATGAGCGCCGCAACCCCAGAGTTGGTCACGACTGGACCTAATGGTCAGGGGTCCCTTTAACTTTACCTTTACTTACCGTATATAGATACCACAGTATTTCACCTTAGGGTGCATAAGATAATTATGTGCCTTAATGACACTTTCCAGGACATGCAAACAAATGATCTATGATATGCTGTGCTAGGCCAAAGGTTGGGAAGAAGTTTCATTTTTGAAGTGAAGCGACTGTAACTTTAGTCTCAGGATTATATTGTTTTAAATTTCTTTGCTGGAAGCTTGTTTTATAGGATATTGGGAGCGAATAAACCCAGTCTTCACTGTGATGTTTCTTCCTTGTCACACTATGATGCATTACAGGTTTCCAAGCCTGCCATTTCTTGCTCCGAAATGTGTGACACAAGGGCAAAGAGGAGATAGATTCTGTTTTTAAAAACGATTATTTTGTTGAACCCTCATTCACTCAGATAATTCCTGTGTTGAAACAGGGTTGCAACCCAGAGAGAGAAAAAGAAAAAGAGCACATATATTTAAATTTGCCACTGTGGATGGGGATGAACACCCATGTGGAGAATGTTCCACTTTAACAAGGCACCTGGAGTTTCAAACCCACACCAAACACTTGTGTGGATAAGCCTGAAAAAAATAAGTCATAGAATCATAGAATCATAGAGTTGGAAGAGACCACAAGGGCCATCGAGTCCACCCCCCTGCCAAGCAGGAAAACCCCCTGCCAAGCAGGAAAGTGGCACAGGGTACCCAATTCTGCGTTACCAAAAAAGAGAGGACATGCAACATAAAAGGGTGGGGGAGGGAACCCAGTTTTGCATAAAATTTTCATATGCTGATTTATTTGGATAGACGTGAATTTATTAATAATTACAAAACTTTACAATGCATATATATCTATAAAAACAGTTCCATGTACAGTGGTACCTCAGGTTAAGTACTTAATTCGTTCCAGAGGTCTGTTCTTAACCTAAAACTGTTCTTAACCTGAAGCACAATTTTAGCTAATGGGGCCTTGTGCTGCCGCTGCACGATTTCTGTTCTCATCCTGAAGCAAAGTTCTTAACCCGAGGTACTATTTCTGGGTTAGCGGAGTCTGTAACCTGAAGCGTATGTAACCCGAAGTACCACTGTATTCTGACAACTGAAACAAAAGCCTGACATAAATCCATCTGGTAAATTTGGGGGTGTGGGGCAAGAGAATACAACATACAAGCGTCAAAAGAATAGAACCACAAGGCAGGTAAATATTGTCTTTTCCATGCCCCACCCAGAGGAGGCAAACCAAAAATACACGCTGATAACAAGGACCTTTTTTAAGTTTTAAAGAGACAATAACCTCTTTCAGACAGTAGAAGTGAAGTTTATTTATCCAGCAAAACTCTGAAATCCAGGGCACCTTATTTGGCTTCTCCTTTATAGATGTATTGTAGCACTGAATTCTATAATCAGTGCTATAATCATGAAGGATGATTAGGCCCTAATCCAGTTTTCCAGAAAAGAACTCTGGAAATGGAAACAGCATTGACTTCACACCTTCTTTGGTTTTCTTAGGAACCTAAAAAGTACAGCAGACCAAGGGGCAAAAAGATGGCACGATGACCTATGTCTCATGGAGGAAAGGGCTTCCCCAGCTTGCAACAGCTTTGCCTGTTCAGTTTCAGCTTGTTATGCACTTGCTTTAAAGGCAGAGCGCCCTTGTAGAAAAACGTGACTGTCTGCCCAAACCCAGAGAAGGATGAAGGATGCTCTCACTGAGGTTCTCCCACCACCTGACATTAGGCAGGTGGTAACTGGAAATGTAGTGATGTATGGAAGTGAGAGCTGGACCATAAAGAAGGCTGATCGCTGAAGAATTGATGCTTTTGAATTATGGTCCTGGAAGAGACTCTTGAGAGTCCCATGGACTGTAAGAAGATCAAACCTATCCATTCTGAAGGAAATTAGCCCTGAGTGCTCACTGGAAGAACAGATCTTGAAGCTGAGGCTCCAGTACTTTGGCCACCTCATGAGAAGAGAAGACTCCCTGGAAAAGACCCTGATGTTGGGAAAGATTGAGGGCACAAGGAGAAGGGGACGACAGAGGACGAGATGGTTGGATAGTGTTCTCGAAGCCACCAGCATGAGTTTGACCAAACTGCGGGAGGCAGTGGAAGACAGGAGTGCCTGGTGTGCTCTGGTCCATGGGGTCACGAAGAGTCGGACACGACTAAACAACTAAACAACAACAACAACAACAACTGGAAATGGCTTTCTTGGCGATTAAATATGGTCGCCTTCTCGAATTAAGTTCGTAACTAGAGGTACCACTGTACTCTTTTGTAGAATTACGTAAGAGGAGCCTGCTGGAAGGCCCAATTTAGTTCAGCATCCTGTCAATGAAGTGGCCAAACAGTTTGAATACGGAACTAAAACTGAACTGTAATTCGCAGGAACGTGATTCACAGTCATATAACAGTGCTAAACTAGTAGTATGGAAATACTTCCTAAATTAATTTAATATTAAAATAGGAGATGTAATGCCGAAAGCAGGTGAGGAAAAAAGGAAGTAAAACCACTCTAAATATACTAGCCCTCAGTGTTAGAAACTGAGATATGAAAGCTAGGAGCTAAATGGCACCTTAAACCTAGGTTATGGGCGCAACAACAGAATGTCTCGGCGCGCTTTTTAGTAACAAGAATACAAAGCTGAAAATGAATGAACTGCAGCTAAAGGCTTATATTCATTTTTCACATGGTCTAGTCCTCATCTGAAGACAGCAAAAAACAAAGCCATACGTCCCCTGCCTGCCCCCCTAATATTCTTATGAGGGTCCCTTCTCCAGCCCTCAGAGAGTGGCTGGAAGTGGAGAGGCAGAAAAAGGTCCTCCTTTTGTTCCAGCAGTGGCAGTTTTAATCTGAAATCTTAGGTGCGCCGTACTGCTCCCAGAGCTCAGAAACTGCTCGCATTCATCAAATTCCCTGTCACAAAACCTGTGTTGAACAATGGGAGTTTCGAACGCTGTTAGCTCTGAATGGTCGCCAGCTTTTTCTCCTGTGCCTTTAATAGCTGAATGGCAAGCAAAACACAAAAGACACACACTACAGGTGCAGTCTTACCTGGCGTGGGAATACAATGACAGGTAAAGAATCGCCTTACTGAATTTCTACCTGTCAGGAAACTGTTAAAGGAACTCTGCCAGGACGAAAACAAAGTGCTTGCTTTGCTCTTAATCATCAACTTGCAACCAGGAAAAAGTACGGCTGGGTAATCTGCCCAGCTTTTGTTTTCTGCTTTGGTATTCCGGCAGTAAGAAGCTATTCTTTGTTAATTATCACATTGTCTGCGACCATGCAGTTCACTTGCAGGGCTGTACGGTGTTACATTTGTTGTTTGGCTTTTAAAATGTGACAGGTGTGTGGTGTTACGGCAGAAAACCATTGCTAGGTGGGCATTAAGCTGATGTCACTGAGCAGGGAGGAAATAAGAACCGCTAAGGGCATATAGCAGGTCAAGAAAAGAACACAAAATCCTTCTTACCAGCCACAGGTACCACAAACATCTCTTTAAGCAAAGGGATTTTGGGCTTTGGCAGACATTCCTAATCCATTTAATTGCTTACGACTGCAGTCACTCAGTGTGTAGAGTCTGCCTCATTTTAATTAATTCCTTTTACAGTGGTACCTCTGGATGTGAATGGGATCCGTTCCGGAGCCCCGTTCGCATCCTGAAGCGAACGCAACCCACGTCTACGGGTTGCGATTCACCACTTCCGCACATGTGTGTGACATCATTTTTAGTGTCTGCGCATGCGCAAGTGGCGAAACCCGGAAGTAACATGTTCCATTACTTCCAGGTCGCCGCGGAGCGCAACCCGAAAACGCTCAACCCGAAGCTATTTCAACCCGAGGTATGACTGTATTAACTTGCTTCAACCATTTAAAACCAGTTACACCATTAGCCAGCCTGTTATGCAGACTCTCCTAGTGTCCCTATTTTCCCAGGACGGCCCCGGACTTACAGAAGCCATCCCAGTTTCTGATTTGATTCAAGAATGTCCCACTTTTGCTTAGGGCGTTCCTATTTTCATCGAAAAAATGTTGGAGGGAATGGAGTTATGTGACCACCTGAGCCAAGGAGATAAGTAAGTATACCACCTTTAGAAGACATCTGAAGGCAGCTCTGTATAGGGAAGGTTTTTAATTTTAAAAAAGTTTAATGTTTCGTTATGTTTTTATTATGTTGGAAGCTGCCCAGAGTGGCTGAGATAACCCAGTCAGATGGATGGGGTATAAATAATAAAGTTGTTGTTGTTGTTGTTGTTGTAGGAGAGCGCAAAATATGGTCTGAAGCTCAACATCAAAAAACGAAGATCATGGCCACTGGTCCCATCACCTCCTGGCAAATAGAAGGGGAAGAAATGGAGGCAGTGAGAGATTTTACTTTCTTGGGCTCCATGATCACTGCAGATGGTGACAGCAGCCACGAAATTAAAAGACGCCTGCTTCTTGGGAGAAAAGCAATGACAAACCTAGACAGCATCTTAAAAAGCAGAGACATCACCTTGCCAACAAAGGTCTGTATAGTTAAAGCTATGGTTTTCCCAGTAGTGATGTATGGAAGTGAGAGCTGGACCATAAAGAAGGCTGATCGCCGAAGAACTGATGCTTTTGAATTATGGTGCTGGAGAAGGCTCCTGAGAGTCCCATGGACTGCAAGAAGATCAAACCTCTCCATTCTTAAGGAAATCAGCCCTGAGTACTCACTGGAAGGACAGATCCTGAAGCTGAGGCTCCAATACTTTGGCCACCTCATGAGAAGAGAAGACTCCCTGGAAAAGACCCTGATGTTGGGAAAGATGGAGGGCACAAGGAGAAGGGGACGACAGAGGACGAGATGGTTGGACAGTGTTCTCGAAGCTACCAGCATGAGTTTGACCAAACTGCGGGAGGCAGTGGAAGATAGGAGTGCCTGGTGTGTTCTGGTCCATGGGGTCATGAAGAGTCGGACATGACTAAACGACAACAAAATTTTCATCAGAGAAATGCTGGAGGGCAAGGCCATGCAATTCTTCCTCCAAGCCTCGTGCCTTTAACTACTGCACAATAACTTCCGCCATCAGTGGGTGTAGGGTTCCCTCAGCACACAGCAATAGGAAAATGCTGCCCCTGTTGTACATCTGCCAGGAGTGCTAAATGTACGGAGCCTTCGCCCAGAAAAAAAACAGTGGCAGACGAAAGGCACCCTCGGATGATTCAAACTTAGAAACATTAAGATTGCAATGTTTAAAGGGCTCGGCTAATCGATTAAAACTTGTTTAAAAGTCAACCAGAGTCCGGTGAATTTGGGCAGTAGATTTATATTTATAGAAATAATTAACTGAAGATAGCATGCGAGAAGTTCCTCCTTTCCTCATACAGGTGACATCATTGTGCCCTACCTTTTGTATATAAAGTAGAAAGCCTGAAAAAGAAGATTGCTTGTGTACACGTACCTGTGTGACCTCTGGGTAGCAGGTTCCTATCACACAATTTTTTATTTTGTGTACCATATGGGCATGTCTTTAAGTTAACATCTTACATTAAAAACCTGACAGTACCAAACTATCGAAGGCTTTCCACCAAAGCCAGACTAAATGTCTTTCCTTCTGCAGTGTCGGATGGCAGGTTGAGAGGAGTTCCCTACCAGGACAGACTTTGCTTGTGTGCTCAAGACATCGATTCCATAAAATATATTTTGTTGCATTGTGCAAAATATGAGCAAGCCAGGGCTGAACTGATACTACCCTTGCTGGTACCTTTCCCAGGGAAATCAGAGGCTCACTATGTCAGGTTCCTATTGGAAGACCGGACCAATGCTAGAACATTAGCAGTGGCCAAGTTTTTATCGGTGGTTGCAAGAACAAATGATCCCTATATTCTGAACAATATGCTTGTTTAACCTGGAGGTAGGCTGTACGAATTGTGTATCGCTTTGTAATGATTTGTTGGGTCTCTGCATCGTAATAAAGATTGATGATTTTTTATTGCAAACAGCATTTTTCTCTGCATGTTGAACCTGAACTGACCCTCCTGTAACTTAAGCCCATTAGATCCAGTCCCGTGCTCTAGGACAACAGAGAATTGCCCCTTGACTGTATTTAAGATCGAACGCTAATTTTTCCATAGCACCTAGTTGGCCTATATAGAACTTTTTTAACCCTTCTTTGATTTTGCACACAGATGAATGTTTCTGGAATTTATGACCGTGTGAAATGGAACGGGTGATGCGTGAGTCACAATGGAAACAATTGTCAGCGACGACAGCAACAGATCATTTAGATTTCCCTCCTGCCATAAATTATGGTAGTGGGAAAATTAACTTGTTAAAAGAGAGAGCTCAGTTGGTAGAGCATGAGCCTTTTAATCTCAGGGTTGTGGGTTCGAATCCCACATTGGGCAAAAGATACCTGCATTGCAGGGGGTTGGACTAGATGACCCTCGTGGTCCCTTCCAACTCTATGATTCTGTGAAAAGGCGGATTTTTGGCTCACCACAGTCTGTAGGAGAATAACAATCAAAGGTAGTCAGACTAATGTGAGAATCACAGTTGCGATGAAAGTGGAGAATTAGACCCTGGGTAGGCAAACTAAGGCCTGGGGGCCGGATCCGGCCCAATCGCCTTTTCAATCCGGCCCTTGGATGGTCTGGGAATCAGCATGTTTTTACATGAGTAAAATGTGTCCTTTTATTTAAAATACATCTCTGGGCGATTTGTAGGGCCTGTGTGGTGTTTTTACATGAGGAGAATGTGTCCTTTTATTTAAAATGCATCCCTGGGTTATTTGTGGGGCATAGGAATTTGTTCTTTTTTCTCCCCCCCCCCCCCAAATATAGTCCGGCCTCCCACAAGGTCTGAGGGACAGTGGACTGGCCCCCTGTTGAAAAAGTTTGCTGATGATATGGCTCCCCAAATCAACACAGACTGTGGAAACTTCACATTGGACTTCAAGCATCTGGCATTGTGTGCCTCCCCATTCTTCCTCCAGATTCTGGGTCCTTCGTTTCCTAGTGAGATGCAAAAGCTGCTCTCATCAGAAAAGAGATTTGGGGAGCCATGTCATCAGCTGGTGTTGGTCCACTGTGCTTCATTAAGTCCAGGGTCAACATAGCCGTCTACCAGGAGATTTTGGAGCACTTCATGCTTCCTTCCGCAGATGAGCTTTATGGGGATGCTGATTTCATTTTCCAATAGGACTTTGTCACCTGCCTACACTGCCAAAAGTATCAAAACCTGGTTCAATGCCCATGGGATTACTGTGCTTGATTGGCCAGCAAACCCGCCTGACCTGAACCCCATAGAGAATCTATGGGGCACTGCCAAGAGAAAGATGAGAGACATGAGACCGAGCAATGTAGAAGAGCTGAAGGCTGCTATTGAAGCTTCCTGGTCTTCCATAAAACCTCAGCAGTGCCACAAGCTGATAGCATCCATGCCACGCCGCATTGAGGCAGTAATTGATGCAAAAGGGGCCCAAACCAAGTACTGAGTACATGTGCATGCTTCTACTTCTCAGAGGTCCAATATTGCTCTATTTGCAGTCCTTGTTTTGCAGTCATTTAATATTCTAATTTTCTGAGATGGTTAATTTGGGGTTTTCATCAGCTGTACGCCATAAACATCACAATTATAACAAATAAAGGCTTGACATATCTCGTTTTGCATGTCATGAGTCTATCTCATATATTACTTTCACCTTTTAAGTTGCATTACTGAAATAAATGAACTTTTCCACAGTATTCTAATTTTCTGAGTTTCACCTGGAAAACAACACAGCGAGTGGACCAGGAGGCTCAGGTTGAGAGATCAAGGGAATTCCTGTGTAAATAGGCAGCGTGAAGCGGCTGCCTCAGGGAAGAGATTTTGGACCAGCATTTGTTGGCGCCAAAGTGCCAAATTTATCACTGTAATTCACTTCCAGTTCTAAACATTCCTTTGCTCATAGAAGTGTAACCAAGTCACCAGTACCACCTTTGTCTAGGAGGAAGGTATTACCAGACTCAGGGGTCACTCTGAGGTTTGGAGGGGTACACACCTTTTATTTCTAAGGATAAAATCCTAAGGGCAGGTGAACCACAATAAATAATGCAATGAACAACATTCAATGGCGACAGAATAACAGCACACTGGCTACTTTCCACAACAGACAGTAAAACATGTTGGAATTGCAACTGTGCTATAACAGGCATGTCCAACAGGTAGATCGTGATCACTGGATGTCTGTGGTAGATCACAGGTAGATCACTGGCTCTTAACTCTGTGAGTAGATCATAGTCTCTTGGAAGTTGGCCACCCCTGTGCTATAATAAGCACAAGCAATTTCATTGTGGGATTATGCATTTTATTAAATGTTGGTAAGTTAAAAGCACCACTCACACACCATTATGGTCAGTTTACCAACACACTTTGCTCCGAAAGCCAGAGCAGGAGATGCTATTTATTTATTTATTTCACAAAATGTATGTACCGCTTGCTTTTGGAAAAACCTCAGAGCAGTTTACAAAATAAAAATAACCGCTAAAAAATTGACAACCATAATTGATAACATACAGAAGGTTAAAACCGCAATAAAATAGACTAAAACAAATTAAAACTCCTACAAACTTTCTAAACATCTGGGTAGGCATGTTTAAATGCCTTCAGCAGGGACTCAAAAAAGTTTCGCTGGCGCAGAGAAAATAACTGTAAATGCATAGGAAGTGGAAAAGCGATTTCTGCAATGTGTAAGGAAGCCCTCAGGCAGGGAGAAAAGGAGAGTTACAACTACAGGAAAAGCACTTCTGGATAATATGCATTTAATATTTTCATAACGTTTTAGAGATATAGTGTCCAAAAGGACTACAGTGGTACCTCGGGTTAAGAACTTAATTCGTTCTGGAGGTCCGTTCTTAACCTGAAACTGTTCTTAACCTGAGGTACCACTTTAGCTGCCGGAGCACGATTTCTGTTCTCATCTTGAAGCAAAGTTCTTAACCCGAGGTACTATTTCTGGGTTAGCAGAGTCTGTAACCTGAAGCGTATTTAACCTGAAGCGTCTATAACCCGAGGTACCACTGTATTCCAATATACATTGGAGACAGTTTATAAAAAGCAAGTTTATACTAAGCCCTGTTTGCCACTTCTGAATAATGTGGGTATGAAATCCAGACTAAGACAAGATTCACTTAGGAATGGTTTATCGGTGTTTTGCCAAAGACATTGAACAGTTGTATTTACCTCCCTGATCAAATATTTGCTATTCTCTTTTAAAGTGTTCCAGGAACATATGACGTCACTAAACATCTCTCTCACATTTACCTTTGAGTATCTTACAATGCTGGATATCCAGGACCCACCCAGCCACTATGTACAGTCGTGATTTAAAATAAAAGTGAAGGCACAATAAAAGAGCTTGGTGGCCACTCCCTCCCCATACTGGCGACGTAGCAAGCAAACAGTAGCAGCAATCGTCTGTATTTCCTTAAATAGATATATATACGTATAGGGGCCATTCAGCTAAGCACTTCTTGCCCCTTACTTTTCAGTGGGAAACATCTATAAGTTCCAAGAACGTAAGAACTGACTGAGAGTTCATTTCGCCTGGCATTCAGTGGCTAGTCACATGGTTCCAAATACCTTACAAATAGGCCATAGAAAAAGACAAGAACCCACTTTTGATATTTATTCCCTGTATCTGGTGTTCAGAGACTATGAAAACAGAGATACCACTTCAGTATCATGCAAAACAGACTCTGATAGATCTGTTCTTCTGTCACAACCCGCACCACTACCTTCCCTCAAAGTGTGTACAGTGGACACTCGGGTTGCGAACGTGATCCGTGCGGGAGGCACATTCACGACCCACAGCGCTGCGTCTGCGCACATGCGGGTTGCGATTCGGTGCTTCTTCGCATGCGCAAAGCGCGATTTAGCGCTTCTGCGCATGCGCAATTTCCAAAACCCGGAAGTAACCCATTCCAGTACTTCCGGGTTTCGGAGCGTCCGTAACCCGAAAAAACGCAACCTGAAGCGTCTGTAACCCGAGGTATGACTGTATTTGATACCGGTTAATAGTTCCAGTCTAAGCTGAAAATGATTCCACAAATACACCATCAGTTCTGGCAACAACTGCAGAGTCAAGATCACTCCAAAGTCAAGGCTTCATCCACAGCATGCCCTAGATTTGAGTAGATTGCCAGCTTCCTCTCCTGTTTTCTTTCCTTAGTACCAAAAAGTGGTGCCACCATCAAGAAGGCTCTACCCTACATCAGGGGCTTCCCCTGTAGACCTCAAAAGGTTGGAGTAGACATCTCACAAGATATGCAGAGCCCAAGCAATATAGGGCTTTGACGGACAAGACCAGCACTTTGAAACTCAGTTCCTTCAGCATTGGTGAAATATGCTCACTAATATTGGCATTAATTAATGACTCTGAAACAGCTGCAAGTTCCAAGCAAATTTCTAATGTAGTTAGGTAAAGGTAAAGGGACTCCTGACCATTAGGTCCAGTCGTGAACAACTCTGGAGTTGCGGTGCTCATCTTGTTTTATTGGCTGAGGGAGCCGGCGTACAGCTTCCGGGTCCTGTGGCCAGCATGACTAAGCCGCTTCTGGCGAACCAGAGCAGCGCACGGAAACGCCGTTTACCTTCCCGCCAGAGCGGTACCTCTTTATCTACTTGCACTTTGACGTGCTTTCGAACTGCTAGGTTGGCAGGAGCAGGGACCAAGCAATGGGAGCTCACCCCGTCACGGGGATTCGAACCGCTGACCTTCTGATCGGCAAGTCCTAGGCTCTGTGGTTTAACCCACAGCGCCACCCGCATCCCTTCTAATGTAGTTAACAAGATATAAAACACTCCTTTCACTTGGCCGCCACAAGGGGACCCATGAATACCAAGATGGATCCTGAAACTCATTTCAGGCTGCAGTTACCTCACCTTTGGAAGAAGGAATGACTTCATCTAGAATGGTCAAGATCTCTACTCCTGAATCAGAAGCCACCAATCACCATAATCTTGGGCATAACTAGAAAAAATGGCAGGAAGTTCATGACTGGATACCCCTCCCTTTAAAAATAAAAATAAAAATAATCAGTAATACTAGGGTACACTGTAGCTAATTTTTTGAGGGGACACCTCAGATGTTTTATGCAAACATCTACAAGGCTGTACGAGGGATGCGGGTGGCGCTGTGGGTAAAACCTCAGCGCCTAGGACTTGCCGATCGCATGGTCGGCGGTTCGAATCCCTGCGGCGGGGTGAGCTCCTGTCGTTCGGTCCCAGCTCCTGCCCACCTAGCAGTTTGAAAGCACCCTTAAGTGCAAGTAGATAAATAGGTACCGCTTTATAGCGGGAAGGTAAACGGCGTTTCCGTGTGCTGCTCTGGTGCTGGTTCGCCGGAGCAGCTTCGTCACGCTGGCCACGTGACCCGGAAGTGTCTGCGGACAGCGCTGGCTCCCGGCCTCTAGAGTGAGATGAGCGCACAACCCTAGAGTCTGTCAAGACTGGCCCGTACGGGCAGGGGTACCTTTACCTTTACAAGGCTGTACAGTATGTGCACAAAGTGTTTTTAAATCCCCAATGGAAATAACTGATAGAAAAATAGATACCAGGATTCTCAGACACAGTAACTAACAAGATCAGTGAGTGGAGCACAGAAAAACACCATTGTGTTCTAGAACAATCATAGCATTAGATTTATAGGCCGCTCATTCCCAAAGTAGAACTGTCCCGAAGTGGAGAGGTGACTGTTGTTTTTCCTGCAACAGAACTAAGAGTCTGGCAACATCTTAAATACTAATACTTTTATTATATACCACATGCTTTCATTGGCTTATGTCTAAAGGACAATGCTAGTTCGTGAAAGCTTATGCCATAATAAGTGTGTTTCAGAGCAATCCTAAGTACAGTGGTACCTTGGGTTAAGAACTTAATTCGTTCTGGAGGTCCGTTCTTAACCTGAAACTGTTCTAAACCTGAGGTACCACTTTAGCTAATGGGGCCGCCGCACGATTTCTGTTCTCATCCTAAAGCAAAGTTCTTAACCTGAGGTACTATTTCTGGGTTAGCGGAGTCTGTAACCTGAAGCGTCTGTAATCCAAGGTACCACTGTATAGGAAGCCAGAGAAATTTATGCTAACATAAATTCATCCTATTCCAAACTCTGTTCAGGATTGAGACAACTGACGGCTGAGGTGGCCCAAGTCTAGCAGAAAGAAAACAAGCACTCTGTTTGCCAGTGTAAGTTTGGCTAATTTACCAGTCGTGTCTGATTTAGGGCAGGTGCTGTGGGTGATTTGCCCCTAAATTGCACAGAGCCAAGAGGGTGCCAAATTGAGAAGATCCATAATTGAGAAGATCCATTTGGAGGTGTCAAATTTTGGCCTCACACGGGGCGCCATATCACGAAAGATTACTGAAGTCTACTCTTGGTTGCCGTGTCACATGACTGAGCTAAAAGGGGTTTGGAATACAGTCGTACCTTGGAAGTCGAACGGAATCTGTTCCAGAAAACTGTTTTACTTCCAAAACGTTTGGAAACAGAAGCGTGGCTTCTGATTGGCTGCAGCAAGCTCCCACAGCCAATTGGAAGCCACGGAAGCCCCATCGGACGTTCGGCTTCCAAAAATGGTTCGCAAACCGGAACACTTACTTCCGGATTTGCGGCGTTTGGGAGCCAAAACGTTTGAGAACTAAGTTGTTTGAAAACCAAGGTATGACTGTAGTTGTAAGTCTCTCCTTGCCCATCCTGCCCCTGCTATACCCCAAACCACACTTTTGGGGGACTTACTCCAGCGTAAGTTTCACTGGCTTAAGCTGGCTGAGCCAGTATAGATCTGGCTCAGCTGGGCTGAGCGAGTTCTGCCAATGTGGCCCCAGCTGAGCTCAGCCCACAATCTCTGTCTGTTCCAGGCTTGATCATCCCAGCAGATCTTGGCTATGGGTTGTGTGCTGTTAGGTGTCATTTTTTTCATTCCCAAAGTGGTCTTAACAAAAACTATCTCCTAAAAGACATCAAGTTACATCAAATGGAAAGCGCCGGTGGAGGAGGTGGGAGAATCTCCCTTTCTCCTGCCATTGTCCTTCTTTCACAGGACATGTAGAACTTGACAGCAGCAACTCAAGACAATCGTTGCCTAAGTTCACATTTGTACATCCACCTGATTTAGAATCAGAAGCATGCTATTTTTTTCAGACTCTTCACTTGCTTTCCTTAAAATCCCATTTACACCCCCAACCAGTAGCTTCTTATGCGAGATGTTTCCACCCACGTTCCCTGCCAAACATTCACTCATTAGAGAGCCATAACTGTGTATCTGTTATCACACACAAGTTTGCAAAGGTGCATTTAATGCATTCACTTTTTTTCAATGGTAAGAAGAATTCTCTTGAATTTCATGGAATTTGAAATCAATAGGTGAAGCCACTTTTCACACAAAACATATCACAAACTTTCGAGAGACATGTGCCAAATATATATTATCCCCCCCCCCCAAGCAATTCCCACCAGTTGCTGCCCATCCCCATGCATGTTACAATTTAAAGTCAGGAGTCTATTAACCTGATATTCAGCTCCAGATTTCGGGCTTAATTTGCAAACCGGTAGTATCACAAAGAGGTCTCTGACAACAGACGGTCTCCCCACTTTATGAGATCCCACCCCAAGGGTAAATCTGGATTAAATTGCCAGGGAATTGGGGAGAGGAAATATAGGCTGGTACCTGATGCTTTCAACATTGTGTGGGTGCTTCAAAAAGCCTTTCATGCACGAGTAGCCCTGTTCCCACGATAAACACCTGTCCTCAGCACCATTCAACCTCAACCCATCTGTTGAAGAAATGCGCAAATGAGAAGTTTTCGGAAGTCTGGAGCCACTGATGGCTAGAGGAACGTACTTGCTCGTTTTAAAGGAGAACCCAACAGTGCTTCTTGCAGCAACAAGTGAAACTCTTAACAGGTTTCTATCCGAAGGTAGCATCACAGTCCTTCTGCTACGACACAGAACATTATGCCAGGTGTCTCAGTTTCAAAAGCCTCGCAGGGAAAGTGGCAAAAAGTTTTGAAAGAGAGAAGAGCTTCTCTTACCTGCAGCTTCTGCGCTGATGGGGAAACGAAGCTGGCTCCTGATTAGGATCTCCCATAGCTTAAGCCCGGCTTCTGCATTTGAATGCTAAATATGTAACAAATGCCTCCTTTAGCAGGCGGGAGTTTGCATGACCTCCTCATGAGAGACACTGTCGCGAGTGTCATTGGGCACCCAGGAGTCATGTGACGGAAGATGAAAATAAAAGCCTTTAAAGTTTGCATTTAATACTTCCTAGACTCTGTAACCCTTTACCTGCAAGCTAGGAAACCTGCCAAACTTCATTGCTCCTGCAGGATGGAGGGGGGGGGGGAGGGCAAACAAACCTCCAGCAGCCCACGTGATGGCTTTACTACACAATGGCTATTTCTGTAGCAATCCGAGCAAGGTTCTTGTGACCGTGCTTTTGTGTGTTTTCGGTACTTTCCCCCCTCTGGAAGTCACAAAATCGACAGCTCTCTTCCTGCTGGGCGAATTGAGCTCAGGAACTGGAAACACCACTATTCTTGGCAGTGCTTTATGGAAATAAAAGCTCCCCATGATCTCCTTTCCACCCAAGGGGACACCTGAGCAGACAAGTGTAGCATTGGAGAGCACTGTCAGAAGTCTCTGTTGGATATTTCCCTTCCAAAGAATACCACCGACATTGTTTACATGAGGAGACCCTGGGACAAGAAGTGCCTTTGGAGTGTGTTATTTCTACCAGCATTAAGTAGGGTCGTCAGGTGACCAAAACAAAACACCAGCCTGGACTTGTGACTGTTATCAGCAACTGGAGGGGCAGAAAATCATAGTACAGTGGTACCTCGGGTTAAGTACTTAATTCGTTCCGGAGGTCCGTTCTTAACCTGCAACTGTTCTTAACCTGAGGTACCAGTTTAGCTAATGGGGCCTCCTGCTGCCACTGCGCCGCCAGAGCACGATTTCTGTTCTCATCCTGAAGCAAAGTTCCTAACCCGAGGTACTATTTCTGGGTTAGCGGAGTCTGTAACCTGAAGCGTATGTAACCTGAAGTGTATGCAACCTGAAGCGTCTGTAACCTGAAGTGTCTGTAACCCGAGGTACCACTGTACAGTGGTACCTTGGGTTAAGTACTTAATTCGTTCCGGAGGTCCGTTCTTAACCTGAAACTGTTCTTAACCTGAAGCACCACTTTAGCTAATGGGGCCTCCTGCTGCCGCCGCGCTGCCGGAGCACCATTTCTATTCTCATCCTGAAGCAAAGTTCTTAACCCGAGGTACTATTTCTGGGTTAGCGGAGTCTGTAAGCTGAAGTGTATGTAACCTGAAGTGTATGTAACCTGAAGCGTCTGTAACCCGAGGTACCACTGTATACACGTAACCACATGTGAATAACTCAAGGGCTGTCACATGGAAGACAGAGCCAGTTTGTTTTCTCCTGCTCTGCAGGGTAGGACTCGAACCAATGGCTTCAAGTTACCAGAAAGGAGATTCTGACTCAACATCAGGAAAAACTTTCTGACAATAAGGGTTGTTCGATGGTGGAAGGGTCTCCCTCGGGAGGTGGTGGACTCTCCTTCCTTGGAAGTTTTTAAGCAGAGGTTGGATGGCCATCTGTCATGGATGCTTCAGTTGGGATTCCTCCATTGCAGAGGGTTGGACTGGATAGTCCTTGGGGTCCCTTCCAACTCTATGATCTGCACATCAAATTGCTATTAAAGACATAGCTACAGAGGTGCTTGAAGAGCTGGCAAGCCTATGAGAAGCAAAGGCTGGCTTTCACAGCCTTGAGCCTAGCAATGTTTAGCCTGGAGAAGAGGAGGTTAAGGGGTGATATGATAGCCATGTTCAAATATATAAAAGGATGTCACATAGAGGAGGGAGAAAAGTTGTTTTCTGCTGCTCCAGAGAAGCGGACACGGAGCAATGGATCCAAACTACAAGAAAGAAGATTCCACCTAAACATTAGGAAGAACTTCCTGACAGTAAGAGCTGTTCGACAGTGGAATTTGCTGCCAAGGAGTGTGGTGGAGTCTCCTTCTTTGGAGGTCTTTAAGCAGAGGCTTGACAACCATATGTCAGGAATGCTCTGATGGTGTTTCCTGCTTGGCAGGGGGTTGGACTCGATGGCCCTTGTGGTCTCTTCCAACTCTATGATTCTATGATTCTATGATTCTAATGATTAATCTGCTAATTATGTGCCATTGGTTTCAGTCACATACCTCCTTCCAGGTAAGGACTGTAGCTTCAAAGAGATAGACTTGAAGGAAGCAACGTGCACACGTCACACAAGGAACTAGGCTGCCTGAGGTGTTCCTGTGCCCCCTTTTGGCACGCAAGAGTTCTGCACGACTAGTTGCCAAAATTTGGGTGCCGGTTTTGGCGGAAAGGCATGAGAGTTCCTTCACTGTACGGAGGGAAGAAAATGAAGACTAAAAATGATGTATAGGTGGTACTTACTACCAGTCAAGTTATCGCAAATGTATAAATCAGAAGATAAGAAATGTTGGAAATGTAAAGAAGTAGAAGGTACATTTTATCATATGTGGTGGCAGTGCTAAGGTATAATTTTTTGGGGGGAAATTATACATAATGAACTGAAGAAAATGTTTAAAATAACCTTCGTTAAAAAACCAGAAGCCCTCCTATTAGGAATTATAGGAAGAGAAATACAAATAAATAAAAATATTTTCATCTATTTGACTACAAATATTGATAGTCCAATGCTGGAAAGAGGGGGAAATTCCCACATTTTTTGGGGCAAATTAAGTTAATGGAATATGCAGAGATGGCCAAACTAACTGGTAGACTTAGAAATCAGGATTGCTAACAAATTTAAAAATGAATGGGGAACTTTTATTGCATATATGACAAAGGATGGTATACAAGTAAATACATCAGCAGGATTCTAAAAAACACTTGCAATACTATCATAATAGATAAAAATAGATATGAATGGATGGAAATATGATTTGGACATGCGCAATTTAACCATGAAATAATGGAGGGGGTAGAGGGAAGTCGGGGGATTGGAGAAATCCCATATTTCGGTACTGTATTGAATGTACAAACATTATGCAAAATGATACAGTTGTTTAATTTGTTTATTTCTTAATGTTTATTGTTATGTTTGTTATAATGAAAACCAATAAAAATATTATTTATATATAGAGAGAGAGAGAGAGAAAAGAAAATGAAGACTGCGAGTGTGGCGTAAGAAAGGGCTTCTGGGATACAGAATTGCAAATCACAGAGCCATTCTTTATTTCCATTGCTGTAGGCTAAGGAACTTCTACCCTCATGGGTTTAAAAAAAGCAGCTGTTGTTTTAATTTAGGTAATAATGCAAATGTTAAGCCTAAATTGAGCAGAATGCTCCTTTGCATAAGCCATGGGTAGGCAAACTAAGGCCTGGGGGGGGGGGCAGATCTGGCCCAATTGCCTTCTAAATCCGGCCCACGGACGGTCCAGGAATCAGCTTGTTTTTACATGAGTAGAATGTGTGCTTTTATTTAAAATGCATCATTTCCCCCCCTCCAAAATATAGTCCAGCCCCCCACTAGGTCTGAGGGACGGTGGACCGGCCCACGGCTGAAAAAGGTTGCTGACCCCTGCCCTAGAACATGAGTAGGCAAACTAAGGTCCGGGGGCCGGATCTGGCCCAATTGCCTTCTAAATCCAACCTGCGGACGGTCCGGGAATCAGCATGTTTTTACATGAGTAGAATGTGTCCTTTTATTTAAAACACATCTCTGGGTTATTTGTGGGGCCTGCCTGGTGTTTTTACATGAGTAGAATGTGTGCTTTTATTTAAATGCATCCCTGGGTTATTTGTGGGGCATAGGAATTCGTTCATTTCCCCTCCCCTCAAAAAGAATATAGTCCGTCCCCCCCCCCCACAAGGTCTGAGGTACAGTGGACCCCCTGCTGAAAAAGTTTGCTGACCCCTGCCCTAGAATATACTCCAGAATCCTCCATAAATGTTCCTTTGCAGGAAAAAATGGAAATAATATTCATAGAAAGGAAGTTTGGAAATCTCTGGCATAACAAGGTATGGTTTTGGTAAATGGCACCAGAAGTTGCTTTCAGAAAGCTGGCTCATTCACTCAGCTTCTTGTTGTAAAGTAGGAATAGCAGCAACCAATGTCAATGTTTCCCCCCCATGAGGATGAATAAAGGAGTGTTATCTGCATACAGCCTTTAGGATAATAGGGAATATAGTGCAAGTAATTTAGCTATGAGCAGGGCTGACCCAAGACATTTTGGCGCTTGAGGAGTACCACAAAATGGTGCCCCTCTCTCTGCCAAAGAAGGAGTGAGTGAAGATTGACATCAGAAACAAGGGGATCTACATTGGGATCTGCTGCCTCTGTGGATCCTGCCACCTGAGGCAGTTATTTCATGGGTTGGCTGGCCCTGGCTATGAGAATTAATGCTTCTAGTTGTCCAAACTCCACTGACTACATCCTTGATGAATTAAGGGAATGGCTATCATGCCAAACTGTGGAAAATAAAAAAGCTATTAAAATTTACTCTTGCACGTGGCTGTTTTTATTGGCAGTGATAAAGGTTGAGTAGGATTTGACATCTGGTTCTCCCCATCTCCATATGGATATACAGTCATACCTTGGAATCTGTTCCGTAAGTCCGTTTGACTTCCAAAACGTTCAGAAACCAAAGCGCAGTTCTGATTGGCTGCAGGAAGCTCCTGCAACCAATCGGAAGCTGCATCAGATGTTTGGCTTCCAAAAACCGTTCAAAAACAGGAACAATCACTTCTGGGTTTGTGGCGTTCGGGTGCCAAAACTTTCGAGAACTAATCTGTTTGAAAACCAAAGGACGACTGTATAGAATATTTCAAGGGCAGACCCAACTTGCTACAGTGATTGTGAGTTTGGACACTGACTTCAATGGCAGGTAAGCAGTGCCCTTTTACTCGTGTCTTCAGTGAATATGCCCTGACAGGTGTTCAGAGAGGGGAAAACAAGTCAACTGCGCCATCTAGCTGCAATATACAGCTGTTTACCTTTCCTCCAAAATTATTAATCCCAAACCCTCCATGCGAATTAGAGAACGAAACTGTAATTGAGGCCACAATAGCAAATGTGTTCCAATGGTGGAGGGCAAGCTTCTTGCCTCTGCTTGGTGTGACCCACATCTTCACTATATCTCATGGCAGTAGAATTCTTGACATGTGACTTCCCCACAATTTCTTCTGCTTTCCCTCCTGCTAAGCATTGCTATCAGCCTGGGCTTAAGTCTACCAAGACCCATTTCTCTACTGCAACCCACCGTTTTGCAATCTGTAGTCCAGGAACGTTTGCAGTGGTTCCATTTGTGAGTTGAGAATTGGGAAGTTCACATCAATTCTCTGGTGGTCTTAGCCAAGCTACCACATGTTGTTGGCATCCATCTGTCTCGAAAGACAATGGAGTGCGCCTCCGGGGGTGAAGTCAAACCTCTGCATTAGCAGCACTGAAGTGATCTCTCCAGGGTGCAAGCCTGGGCAGTGTATATGGAGGTCCTGGGCTGCCCAGATGACAAAGACCTCTAGGCCTACAAGGAGGCATACAAAGAAGACACTATCCAACCGTCTTAGGGACTCCACTCTGGATCTGTGTAGTCTTTCCTTCAGCAATGACAAAGCTACACAGCATCTTAAAAAGCAGAGACATCAGCTTGCCAACAAAGGTCCATATAGTTAAAGCTATGGTTTTCCCAGTAGTGATGTATGGAAGTGAGAGCTGGACCATGAAGAAGGCTGATCGCCGAAGAATTGATGCTTTTGAATTATGGTGCTGGAGGAGACTCTTGAGTCCCATGGACTGCAAGAAGATCAAACCTATCCATTCTTAAGGAAATCAGCCCTGAGTGCTCACTGAAAGGACAGATCCTGAAGCTGAGGCTCCAATACTTTGGCCACCTCATGAGTAGAGAAGACTCCCTGGAAAAGACCCTGATGTTGGGAAAGATGGAGGGCACAAGGAGAAGGGGACGACAGAGGATGAGATGGTTGGACAGTGTTCTCGAAGCTACCAGCATGAGTTTGACCAAATTACGGGAGGCAATGGAAGACAGGCATGCTTGGCGTGCTCTGGTCCATGGGGTCATGAAGGGTTGGACACGACTAAACAACAACAAGTCTTTCCTTCTCCTGAAGATATGCCACAAGGTAGCAGAAGTTTAGGACCAGCGTTTTCCAAGAAGGGCTACCTTCCCAAGTTGATGAGCCCCATCTGCCCCTCATTTCCCTCTACACCTTGTGCAGAAACCACCTTCTTGACTGTTGGATCCACTATTGGCCATGTCTGTTCAATATGTCAGAGCCTGTCTTTGCATGCAGAGGAAGTCTGTACATATTGAGGGCTTGAGACCCATTGGCTACCCTCGTCTGGTTTAGCCAACCAGTTGAAACTGTTCCTGTGGTGTGGCCACTGTTGTACACCAACAGCTTCTAAAAGCCACAGGTGAGATCTGACTGCAAGGTGCAGACCCAAGGTGGACTAACTACCGCAGAAGAAGCACGATGTGTCCCCCACCAGAGGTACTAACTCTCCCCTAACACCCCCAAGTCACAACTACAGGTTTTATTAATTTAAGTAGGTAAGCAGTATGGTGAAAATGATAGCTATGTTGCAGCTTCTAATTGGACGGTATTACAGTAGGTGACTTTTATCGTATACTAGTCCAGCCAGTGTTCAAATACAGCTTACTAGTGCACCCCAGAAAACCCATATTCTTAAAACATTAATCCCCATTAATCTCATGTAACTTACTTTCAAGTGTGAGCTCTGGACTCTGAGGTGCTTTGTGAACATGGTAAGTAGTCGTATACCGGCAGCTGCTCCCTACCCCTTAATGTGTTGTAGCTGGCCTATTAAGGATAGCTACATGGCTTTACTTGGAGACGGGCAAAGTTGAGGAAGAGCAGGGCATCCACAGCTTCCTTGCATGACAGCCTATGTCCTTTTACAATAGCAAGGAATGGACAGTGCATTCCTCAATGAGGATTGGGATAGAGGTCAACTGGCAATTAGGGCAGAGCCCAATGGCTTCATTCACCAGGCATTGGATCCTACTTTAAGCACAACAGCACAGGACACAATTTGCATCACTATGGCTAAAGAAGACAGAAAGGCCAAAGCAATTGTGTGGATTTTCTTCAGTGGAACTGCAGAGTTTTTAAGTGTGTATGATGTACATTTATGGATTGTAGCAGTGGCACCTTTAAAAGTCAAAGGACAACCAGCTTACTTAATTACTGGAATCCATTGAGCTCAGGGTTTCAGGCTAAGGCTGTATATCTGGGAGGTAACTTCTCAGCTGGATATTATAATTTCACAAAGCCAGTAAATTTAGGATGCACTTGTTGGGAATATTAAAACAAACTGAAATGTAATATTAACATCATGACATTTGGCATTTTGAAGGGTTCATTAACAAACCAGACCTTGTGTTAAAATGAATTGTTAAAAAACAGCAACCCCAGACTTCATCACACCAAGTCACAACTAGCTCTTGCTAATATGGGCACAACAGAACAAGGCTTTCTTACAGGGTATTTTCGTGACTGCATATGTGAAATGCTTTGAAAAGTTAAGGAAAAGGCTCACTGTATAAAAACCATGTATTGCTATTATATCTGCAACAAGTCCAGCCAGGTATATATGATTTCCAGAGGGATCTTTATCAGGGAACAGCTGATCATTTTACAGTCATACCTCGGGTTGAAGTAGCTTCGGGATAAGTATTTTCGGGTTGTGCGCTGCGGCGACCCGGAAGTAACGGAGCGCATTACTTCCGGGTTTCGCCGCTCGCGCATGCGCAGACGGTAGAAATGACGTCATGCGCATGCGCGGCGAATTGTGACCTGTGCACGCGCAGACGCAGGTTGCGTTCGCTTCTGGATGCGAATGGGGCTCTGGAACAGATCCCGTTCGCATTCAGAGGTACCACTGTAGTGTAATACACAGTGGGCAGATTCATCCTTCCACTGCAATCCTTAAGTGAAGTACTTTCTTTCCATAGGAGGAACTGGCGGCCATTAATTTATCTTGGAAAAGTAATGTAGCTAGATCAGGAAGAATAGAAGTTGTATAGTCCATTGAGGCAGGGGCTTAGCTTCACCTTAACCTTGAACCAGTGTTCCAGGTTTTTAAGGGGAGCAAGTGTCCCCCCTCCATCTACAATCTAACCAGCTGTAGCTCTCTGTCTTATAGCTCTCTGTCTTACAGAACTCAGTGAGTATCATTGGGAACTGTGCTCCTCAGCTGTCTGAAAATCCTTCCATTTGATTTCACGCCTTACCATTATTTTAGCAAGTTACAAAGCCTTGGGAATGGGATTTTATTCAGACTAAGTGATGATTACTGCTCATTGCCACTGGTCAGCAAAGCTGTGGGGCACCGGCAGAGAACTTTGAAATTCCATTTGCACTGTGCTACTCATCTGGACCGACACCAGGAGGAAATTTGCTTTTGCGAAATAAACAAGTTAGAAATCGCGCCCTAGTTTCATTATGTAGTTTATATTTATTCATACAAACAATGCATACACAAGACTGTATATTGTTTGAAGACAGCAATAGATTTCTAATTTAAACAACTCTGTAACAAAATTTAACTAAATTTAACATTTATGAAAATATAAATCTCTGATTGGGTAGTTCTTCCCCAACGATACAAAGTTTACATAAAAACATTCAATATGATCTATTGGTTGCAAACAAGTTAGGAAAATCATTCAAGTCACTTGATATATATATATATATATATACTAGATTGGCTTTTACATAGAATAGTCACACACTGTAGTTATTCCCTAGTTTAGGTATTTGTTTCCTGGAAATTTGGTCACTAAGACTCAAAACAGAAGTGATAGTGGCAGACCCATTTGTTCCAACTTGGGTCTGTCCCAAACATGCATAAAGCGTGGCTTGCGCGTGTCCAAATTTTAAAGCCAACAGGTATATTATTGGGGATGCACCTATAGTTAACCTCTTTTGCCAAAGGTGTTTTTTTCTTGACTGGTATTAAGAGCCCATTTAAGGGAAAGAAGTGACACTGGAGAAATAGCTGTTGGGAGCAAAGGTTTAGCACCTCCACTCCTGAAACCTTTTTCCTTTTTTAATAAATAAAAATCAAGCCACTTTCCGCCACTTAATATGAAATTAGGGCAGACTCCAGCCTAAACAAATAGGTACCCTACTCTTGAGTAGTGCCAGAGTTCAATTTTCAACATCTAAGAATACAAGCAAATCGGTTTCAATCACATCCTTTGAAACATGTGCCACATTTAAGATTAAGCAGTAAGGAAAACAAACCTCTGGCCATTCCACAGCTCCATTAAACTCCCTACAACAGACACCCTGATCCTAAATTCTTGGCCCCCTTGATCTGCTGCTTACACCAACTCAATGCCCCTGTAACGCTAACTCTGTGTTTCAGTTTGCTGAACATTGTGCTGGTGTTCTTGCTTATCATATAAGCACTTGCAGCAAAATCGTTGGGCTGGTTCTCACTTGCATGTACATCTTCTGACCCTGTGTCACTTGACAATTCAGCACTTGATGAATCTCGGTGGAATGTGTGAAGCATCTGAATTAAAAAATACTGAGTTTGAGTTGTCGTTGAGTGGGAGACACGAATGGTCTGCCTGTGATGGATCTGTGGTTGTGGTCAATTAGTGACACAAATCCTGGTGGGACTCAGCAACTAGGGCTGCTTCCCACTGGGTTATTTGATATTAGAGATGGATATTCTACTGCAAAATGCTGCCTGGCATGAATAGCTCATGCGTGCGTTACTTAGCTCTCTCACTTTAAAATACATATGAGCTGTGATTAGGCCTGGATGAGGCCCCCACTCTCACACACAAGCACACACAGAAGCCATTCAGGCTTAGGCAGCTCATGTAGTTTGCATCTCCCATAAGAAGTGTGAAAAATTGGCCACTACGTTCCAAGTAAAGGTAAAGGACCCCCTAACCATTAGGTCCAGTCGTGACCGACTCTGGGGTTGCTGTGCTCATCTCACTTTATTGGCCGAGGGAGCCAGCGTACAGCTTCCGGGTCATGTGGCCAGTATGACTAAGCCACTTCTGGCAAACCAGAGCAGCGCACGGAAACGCTGTTTACCTTCCTGCCGGAGCGGTATCTATTTATCTACTTGCACTCTGACGTGCTTTCGAACTGCTAGGTTGGCAGGAGCAGGGACCAAACAACAGGAGCTCACCCCGTCACGGGGCTTCGAACCCCCAACCTTCTGATCGGCAAGTCCTAGGCTCTCTGGTTTAACCCACAGCGCCACCTTTCCCCTTAATAGAGCTGTGGATTGGGGCATCAGAATGTACGTAGCTCGTTTCTGGGTTCAAATGAGTGAGCCAAGCAATCAGAAATAAAGAAGGGTACCCCACAACTTCTGCCTTGAAATTGATAAAGTTCAATAAAAAGGCCATGAACAGTCCTACAGCAGGAAGTGAAGAGCCATAAATACTGTATATAGAAGTAAGAAATTCATTAGAAAGTCGAACAGGAAAGACCCCTTTGGGGCAGCCAGAATCTCGCCCCCCCCCCCCAGCACATACAGAAGCGTAATGTTAGTCCCAGAGTATTTGGTCATCTGATCTGTGTTTCACACAGGGAAGAACAGGAATGATAGTAAGGCAAACACTACGAGAATCAAGACACACAGCATTTCTGAATGCTTCCTGTTCAGATTTCTGCAAGGAGTGGAATATTTGGGACAACAGAACTAATGATACCGTTTTTTTTGACAACAAAAGATATAATGGAACAGGGTAGGTGGGTTTGACTCTTTATCCTTAATGCCCTTTTTCATTGAAAATGTTATTTTATACACAGTACTAAAATACAGTGTGAAAGAGACAGAAAACAACACAATTTCAGGAGTTAAGTTCCTTTCTAGCAGTTCCTATGATTTGTAATAGAAAAACTTGAATAGAAGTCCAAACGTAGAAATTTTGTAACTTTTAGTTTGTTATTATGACTGATTTGTTGTGTCGCGTGTGCCTATTTTTGATTTGTAGGTTATCAGGGTTGTAGCTAACCAAAGTTGTACTCAGAGCAGACCCACTGAAATTAATGGACCTATGTCCATTAGTTTTAATGGGTTTACTGTGTGTATTACTAGTACTGGACACAATGCTCAGCTTCTCTATTCTTTCTGTACAATGGGTGAAATCCAAGCAAAGTGAAGTCTCACTGATTTTAGTGGCAGCGATTCCTATGAAGCATTTGACCCGAATGAAATCAGCAAGACCCTGGAGTTCTGTTTACTGACCGAATTGTGCTTGCCCCCATTTCCCCCCACAATACAAATAGCTACTACTTCAAAAGCTTACAGAATGCATCCGGACTGACATGTGACATTGTCATTTGCACCACCAGAAGGATAATTTTTTTTTTTTTTGCACATGATAGTAATTTGAAGTAGCCAGAGATTTAGGCTTATGCCCACCTGGATTTTAAAACTTTTGAACCACCTCATTCCAATATGAAATGTAGTTTCATTTCTTGTTAGAAAGCTTTACAACATTTTCTTCCTCCAACATTTTAGGTTGGCATAATAAATGATATTGCTAGAAATTTTCACTCAAGGCATTGCAGGAAGCCTTATATTTGAATATTTCTTTCTAAACTCTGCAGCCACTAATTAAACTTGCTTTAAATTTGCTCTTTCCCAATTTGTTGGTAGTAAAATATAAATGGGATAAGCAGAGATTTGTTGAACTAGTTACTTATTAATTTATGATCAATTGTCAGGGGTGAACCCGTGGCTCCTGCAATCTATGGCAGAGCACACTTTGTCATAGCAATAGTTGTGTTTTTTGGTTGGAGTTGCCTCACCTGCCTCGGGGTCTGTCACCGTGATGGGACTATCTCTTGCAAACACCTCTGTAGACTCCCTCCATATGCAGTCTGCTGTCACCTTGAAATTATAATTGTGACACTTCGGTCTAATCACTTGTGTTGCATTGCTGAAAATCTGTCGGCTATTTGAAGTAGCAATTTTAATTTTCAGCGCTGCATCCACTCGATCCACTACAGTATAAGTGCCTATGCTTCCATCATCAAAACCTACAATGATGTTCAAATGCCTCTGGGAAAGAGCGAGGAAAGTCGGTGTTTTATAAAGGGAGCAAGCACCAATGTTTTTGCCATCTGCTAGTCTCATTACAATCAAGATAGAGATTGCACCATTATCATCATCCTCTTCACCAGTGCGAAAACAAATGTATACAAGGTAGCGGCCGTCCCGAGACAGCTTCTGCCTCCAGATGATACCGGAAGCATGGACAACGCGAAGTTTGCCACTGTGAAGATCAAGTACGTTGATATTCTCATCGCCGCGGGATATGATGCCCAGTTTTCCATTGGGTGATATTTCAAAATCTTCCAAAGTCTTCAAGAAAGTGTTGGGCAGTTGCACACGTCTACAAATTACTTCTTCAGTAAGACTCCAGATGTTTACAGTTTCAGTAGATGTTATGAAGACTACAATATCAGGGCAATCTGGGATCAGTTTAATATCGACAATGGCAATGCCATCATCGCAACAGAACTTCTTGGTTATACTCCCTGTCCACAAACTCACGGCCAAGACTTTATTTTTTGTCATTCCAACTACAAATGTGTTAGCGGTAGTTATAAATGCATTCTGTAAGGCTACAAGAATATTGCAAACTCTGTGGCCTGTTGCCAGTCTCCAAACCCTTGATGCATTTTGCTCACAGAGGGAGACGACAAACTGATCGTTGTGTGTTATCAAGAGCTGACATATCTTTTGTCCGTTGATACGGAACAGATTTTCACCCGAACCAGTGTGCCATACATACTGACTGCATTTATCATCAGACGTAATCATCAAATCACCAGTGGAAGTCAGCACGCAGTTTTCAACAATGCTTTCATGCTTAAACACAGCTTCAATGAACCCCGTGCCAAAATTCCACTTATGTATAGTTTCAGACCCATCGAGTGTATAAATCACTTCACCCCGAGCAGACAAGACCAATCTTTGGATTGGCTTGCCTGTTTTGTCAATGTTGGACATAGCAGTTATGATATCTATATCCCATACAGAAAGGACACCACTGGTAGATAAGGATAGCAGCATGTTATGATGGTTGGATTTAATTAATCTGACTATGTTTCCTGAGATTTCTTGTAAGCTGGCCATGCACTGCCCCGTGTCTCTCCTCCAAACAAAAATGGCAGAGGTATTTTCAATGGAAGCAACAATACAGTCACCATTTTTGGACAGTACAGCTGATACAAATCGCTCGTTATGTTTCGCTCTAAACTTTTCAACTATTTTCCACATAGCTGTGTCAAGAAGTTCTATATTGAGGGCCTTACATATTAAAATTGCACTTTGATCTTCAGCCAGTTCAAAACTGACAAATTCACTGTCCCCTCTCTTGCAATCAAAGTCATCTGTTAGCTGGGGGTTGGCGACATCCTCCGTGTTCCAAATCGAAAGACCACCTTCGCTGTCCACCATCACCATTTCTTGAGCTGTATCTAGGACAAGAAGGAACTTGACAAAGCCACCGGAAAACTCAGAGGTCACCGTGGCCAGCTTGTCCCCGCTACCTAAATGGAATATAGATGCAGTATTCAAGTACTGTCCGCAGAAAGCATACATTCCATCTGGGGAACACTGGACACAAGTCACTTCATACCAGCAGTGGAACTGATAAAGTGGCCACCCATAAAGTAGATCGATCACGGTAACATCTTTGCTAGCTTCTAGCCAAGAAAGTGCATGGTTTACTGACAATGTAAATCCATTTATAAAACTAGAACCTACACCAATCCCACCATGTTTTGATCCCTTAATCTCTACCTCAGACAGAAGGCAGGAATTCAGGTTGTCGTAAATCAAGAGTGTGTTCTTTGTTGTGGCCACCACAAGGTATTTTTCATCACTTGTAAGCTTCATGCCCAAAATGACTGACTGAGCTGTTGTAATTTGCCTCAGTAGCTGGCGGGTCTCCACATCCCAGGTACTGATGGAGCCGTTTTCTAGAGCCACGATGACTGTATTTGGATTAAAAGTTGGCAGGATTTCTGTCACTTGAGTGCAACTGGAGGACAAAGGCAATCTCTCGGGGCTGTAAGTCACATCCATAGAGGAATGCAATGGAACAATGGAGCAATATTTAGGGCCATCTTTGTCACATTCCAGAAGAAGCTGCCTCAGTTTTGGCAAGGAGCTCGCAACTGGGAGAAGCCTCTGTTGCAATTCAGCTGAGAGAGTGCCTGGGTATTTCATCACTTTGTATTTTATAGCACGGAGCGTGGTTGCAAGGAACTTCAGCTCTTTTTCTTGCGAGTAGTTATAGGCCAACTCCACATCAGAGAGGGCTTTGTCAAACTGCCCAATTTTGATCATGGTGTACAACCAGCTGAAGTTCATAATGACACCGTACAACATGTCGTCTGTTTTCCCACATCGTGTGAGGTGGTGCAGAAGCTCTGTCATTTTCCTGTGGTTGACAAAAAAGATGTCAGGCTCCAAAGGGTTGCACTGGAATACCCAAGGCTGATCAGGTGACTGCCTATCAAAATTTGTCTGGTCCATGATGTGCCTCTCGTCATCATTCATGCTCCGACTGTCGCTGTCAAGGCAACCATTCAGATACTGATCTTCACTGTAAAGAGATTTCCTTCTGCCTCCTGACCAAACACCCAGAAAATACTCTGCCATCACGGTATGCATTTCATGAACGTCTTCTTCGTTGTGAAGATACATCTTTTGGGCTATAAGTTGCAGGTGCCTGTTTGCCCAAACTAGTAGCGTAACGTTTTTTACTTGCCTTTCTATCAGGTATCCTGTTAGTCCTTCTTTCAGCTTTGCAATGTAGATGTAAGGTACCCTCAGAGGGTTGTGTTGCCTGATGCTTTCGTTTAATTCAAACATAACTGTGTTGTCAAGTGCTAAAATGTCTTCCAGTTCCATTTCACTCAGACCGGATTTTGCCATGGTGATGTAGCCAAGGGCTCGGGACAAAAGCCTTGGCCCACAGCTGGTCTCTAGAGACCAGAACATCTGCTCTATGCTATCGTGAACAGTAACACAGAGAGAAGACTCATCAACATCCTTGTGAGATCTCCAGTTTCGGACTTCTCGGAAGGTTAGATTTACAAACATGGGCAGTGTGCATTTGGAAAAAGCTTCGTTGACATAAATTTGTTGGCCTGATGTTACTTTTCTCTTGACTTGGAGCAGCTGCTGCTTGAGAACTTGACTACACATCTTCCTGTCCCTAGGAGTCAACTCAATATAGTTATCATCGTCGTGTATAAGGCACCTCAGTTTTTGCAGTATTCCATGTTTGTTCGGCAGTGTTGACAAAATAATTCGGACCGAACGGGGCAGATGAACAGGGAGCCACCATAACTTTCTAGCATCATCATTATCCGAAAGCTGCTCTAGAGCATCAAATATCAGAACCAGAGGTCTATGAAATGAAGACTCATTCAAAAGGTTTATAAACAAGTCCCGAAGGTCGTGGATTTTTTTTGGGTAGCTTTGTACGAGGCATCGGTAGTTAATTGCTAACTGCTCGCAAATACTTTGAAGGAGATTCCTAAGATCTGTACTCATCTCTGTGGATCCCAAAAACCTTATAACTACCACAGGGTCAGATTCTGGTCCCATTTCTTCCTTTAGCCAAGCATAAGCCTACAAATGAAGAAGTATAAATAGATTAATATGTGGACTAGCAGAGCTAATGAAAATCAAACAATAAAGAAAGAACAATATAAATGTGACAGACAGAAAGCAGTTCCACTCTGCTTTATAAACAAATATTAAGTAGTACAGATTTAAGGGTAATATTCAACTAAATCATATTCATCCAGTGAAGTCAATGACTAACTTAAACCCATTGATTCAAATGGATCTGTTTTGAGTATGACTTAGTTGGATACTACTACTACTACTAATAATAAATTTATTATTTATACCCTGCCCATCTGACTGGGTTTCCCCAGCCACTCTGGGCAGCTCCCAACAGAGCACTAAAAATACGATAAAACTTCAAACATTAAAAACTTCCCTAAACAGGGCTGCCTTCAGGTGTCTTCTAAAAGTCAGCTAGTTGTTTATTTCCTTGACATCTGGTGGGTGTTCCACAGGGCAGGCGCCACTACTGAGAAGGCCTGGTTCCCTGTAACCTCACTTCTCACAGTGAGGGAACCGCCAGAAGGCCCTCGGTGCTGGACCTCAGTGTCTGTGGTGAACGATGGCTGTGGAGACGCTCCACCCTTAGGATGCAATCCTAACCCCATTTGCCTGGGAGTGAGCCTCAGTGAATTTAGCAGGACTTACTTTTGATTCAAGGTGTGCTGTAAGTCTGTGTGGGGGTTTTCTACTCTACTATGGAAGTAGATGCTACACAACTGACTACCAAGTAGGTTGTGGCTCTGTCCCTAGTACTTCAACCTTGTCAGCACCTTCTTACTTTCCCTACCGATAACTTTGGAAGCCATAACCCACCATTTGGCTGACCCACTGAGCAGGTGAACAAAGTTGGGTGCTGGAGACTGCAAACATGATTATTATTCTATTCTGTGATACTCAAATGAGCGACAGCAATATTGCAAGGATTATTGTATAAGTCTGCAGGTCGCTATGGCTAATTAATTACATCATGTGGCTTTCTCTTTTATTCGCTTTTTAATAAATGGAAAAGTCAGAGGTGTACTAATTTTTTTTCTGGACATTCTATACAAGCCCTTTGTATGAATTCATGTTTGGCCAGTGTAAATTGTGGCAACTAAGCAGGACCTTAGGGCTTCACTGAATGGCAGGTTCTACATGGATCCTACTGAAGTAGTCACGTTGAAAATAGTGGGTTGGATCCATTTACTCATGCAGATAGATATAATTTTTAGGAAAGATAACCAAGTGGTGGTAGAACATTAGAGTTAAGGTACGTGGTTATTTATGAGGTGGAAGACCCACCTTCCTCAAATTTCACATTATAAAAAATGGGGGAAATATCCTTATGTGCTACAAAATGATTTCCATAAAGCCTTGACTTTACTATATTGTGCAAGGTTATTTTAGGTCAGGAAAGCTGAGAAGGAAAATCACTTTGTGGTGCTACTTCCACCACACAATTGACTAGCATCTACCGTATTTTTCGCTCTATAAGACGCACCAGACCACAAGACGCACCTAGTTTTTAGAGGAGGAAAACAAGAAAAAAAATATTCTGAATCTCAGAAGCCAGAACAGCAAGAGGGACCGCTACGCAGTGAAAGCAGCAATCCCTCTTGCTGTTCTGGCTTCTGGGATAGCTGCGCAGCCTGCATTCGCTCCATAAGATGCACACACATTTCCCCTTACTTTTAGGAGGGAAAAAGTGAGTCTTATAGAGCAAAAAATACGGTACTTCTTAACAGTATTTATAGGTTGCCCTGTGGCAAAAAACCCCCCAAACTCTTAGGGTGGTGGCTCATAAGAAGAAATAAAACCATTTAGAATTAAGCAAAAATAAATCTAAAGATATAATACAGATAAAAACATTATGTTTTTACCTATATATTTTCCCTGAAACACTCCCCGCCCCCAATGCTAACCATTCCACCAGAATGATTTCAGGAGTCTGTCCACAGTGACAAATGTTGCATGGGAACCAGTCTTCTATCACTGTTGCATATGGCAAGTCATTAAAAGTGCTGCTAACAATTCAAGAACACTATTGTTTGCAATGGAAGTGTAATTCTTGCACATTTAATGAAGTGAGTGTATGGCTGCCTAGCTGGATTTTATTTTTTCTTATCTGCTGTGGCTTGAGCAGGTACTCAGTTCAACAGCGGAGGAAGTCTATACATGCATCTCCCTCACAGGAAATTGATGGATCACAGCATGTCAGCAATTTTAATGCCTGTGATAGAAAATCAGGGGGGTTTCTCAGTGATGAGAAAAATAATGGCAAACAGGTTTTCCTGAAAAACAATTTCAATGAAAGCCATGGTGGACAGTTGGATATATTCCCAGGTAAACGTTCAGTTCACAAATGGCAACGTTAAGGCATAAGAAGCCAGCATATTACTTTATGTGAACTGACTGAGCAGCCTAGAACATGCTCAAGAATTTTCTGTGCCAGATGAGCACATACTCAGGGGTTTCTTGGTGCAGAAAGAATAGTATTAAAAGAAGGACAATTTGCCAAACTGCTGGATATTATATATGGGATGAAATGTACCCCTTCTTCAACAAGATGTAAAGAAAGCAAATATGTCTTTACAAAACATACTTTTATTTTTTAGCAAAATGAAGACTGTGGTCACTAAAATAATCCACCCACCCTCAGAACTTCAGAGCATAGGAAAAAGAGGGTGTGTTGACAAATTTATGCAAATCTATTGCAATTCATGCAAATTTATTGCAATTTTTGTACCAATCTGCTCTAAGAATAGGACAACACAGTGGGAGTCTTTAGGAGCACCTATAATGATAGCTTGCCATAAAAATATGGGTTTATAGATGTACTCAAATTAAAACATAGTATTTTTTCAGTTAAATTTACAGCAGCAAAATAAATACACATAGGTGTTTGCGTGTGTTTTACCTTCTTTGCCACTTCCGCTAATAAAAATGTTTTTCCAGTGCATGGTCCTCCATATATGACAAGAGGGTTAATGTGTCCCATTTTCCTAGGTAGAATGTATTTGTGCATAATATTCCTAGCATCACATCTGTACTCATAGAATGACGAGTAGGTTCTACATAGGGAGGAATGTTGAAGGACTTCATCATACAGCCAGTCTGTCTCTATGTCAAAATTCTGTTGCACGGTTGCCTGGATTATATCCACCATGTCTTCATAGAACTGTTTGCCAAGCCCTTCGATGTAGTGGTTCTCCACTTCTTGGGTGTAACCATGTTTGATGTCGCAATGAGTGACAGAGGTGTAGACTCTCAAATTCGACGAAGCAACAATGGTAGGAACAAATTCATCCCTGAGTTTGATGAGTTTCTCCAGCGCTTCTGGGTCCCGCAGAAACTTTCCACCCGTATGAAACACGTCCATGTATTTCTCCATCTCGGGAACTTTAACAAAACGTTCTATGTTTGCAATCTTCCGAATGTAGCAAACACACTTCTTCAGGAAAGCTGGGGTTTGTTTCCCTAAGGCGAAATCAAATTCATCTTCGATAGCTGGGAGGGGAACAAAAGAGCAAAGAGGAAATCTAAAGTCCCCGCAAAACAAAATGAAAAGTGCTCTGTCACATTCAAAACTGAAGCAGACCACCTAAGCTTCCTCCAACCCTTCCCTTATACAGTGGTACCTCGGGTTACATACACTTCAGGTTACATACGCTTCAGGTTACACATTCCGCTAACCCAGAAATAGTGCTTCAGGTTAAGAACTTTGCTTCAGGATAAGAACAGAAATTGGGCTCCGGCGGTGCGGCGGCAGCAGGAGGCCCCATTAGCTAAAGTGGTGCTTCAGGTTAAGAACAGTTTCAGGTTAAGAACAGACCTCCGGAATGAATTAAGTACTTAACCCGAGGTACCACTGTATTCTGTTGCTAGTGACAAGGTTCCACAAGGGAGGAATAGATGCACTTTGTAGTCTCTGCGTTGCCTTCTCTGTCTCTTGGTTGCTCAGCGCCATGACCAAGAGACAGAAGTTATGCATGGTCATAGTCAATTAACACACAATTATTACAATCAAAATAAAAGGAAAATGTTTCCTTTTTTGCATGTACTTGGCTGATCACAGAAATATATGTATGTACACTGCATGCCCAAATTCGATGTTTACCAGAGGAAAGATATCTCTTTGCTTGACTGTGTTTCATTTTCCCCTTTTCATAAAGCATCTTCACAGCTGTCTTAATCATCATCTTAATCTCTTCTGATATCTCCTGCCATTTGCTGTCACTGACAGGGTTCGAAGATGCTTCCATCTTTAAAACAACAACAAAAACAAATAGTTAATTAAAGCTGAAGATGCCAGCATCGATTTCTTCACCAACCACCAAGGTTGCATATAAGAGATCGGGCAACAGTAGCTAAAATAACATAGCAAAGACGAAGTTTCCCCATAGTTAGAAATTTCTCATTTTTCCTTATTTCCAGGAATGCCTGGAATAGATGGGGCTTGCACCATGAAGGATAGGAAATAAGGGGTATAACACCTACTGAAAATAAGGAAAGTCTCATTACAGAGCTGGCCTGCACATCCATATCCCTAACAAGATTACTGCAACATCAAGTGACAAATTGAATGTTATAATTGGATATCAGATACTCTAGAGAGAACTGTGATATAATATTTCAGGCAGAACTTTCATGCTGCTTCATGTCACCTGATATGCAGTGCCTTTCAATGGAGTCAGTTCATACATTTAGCTGCTGTTTATCAAAGCTGAGTCTACACACACTTCCAGTTCAGAATTCTAGTTCAGCATGAGGTGAAAGGGGTGACAGTACCACTTCTGTCTACACACATTGAAGACTCTCTCACATTAAAAAATTACAGAAAATAAAGGCTAACAAAGCAGGGGGAAATGTTCTAGGTTAGCCCATTCCCTGCTGTGGGAGTTTTCTGTTTTCAGAAAAGCAATGCAAATTTCTCCCTCAGCTGCCTTGAGTTTGAAGTGGCCGTCTATTCTGCTGCACACGTAGATCAATCAATGTACAGAAACCGAGTTATGTACATGCAAATTTGAGCAAGACTTATGATTAGAGAGTGATAGGTGTGTGAGGCTTAACAGCACACAATAAATTACTACCACGTATTATCATAAAATTGCACAATAACACTGTTTTAATGGAAGGAGTGAAAACCCATTCTTCTGTCTCGCACATTAAAATCAACATTGCATAAAAACCCTTATATCTGGCTAGATTATGTCTCTAATGTCATATAGTGTTATTCAAAATACATCTACATTCAAGCACAGACTTCAAGGGGGATTGCAAGGTAACGCACAATTTCAGCAAACTTAAGAAATGTGAAAAAGAATAAAACATCTGGATAAAAAACCAGTAACAAACATAGCTGTAACATTCTTCTCCTTTTTTTAAAAGCAACAAAATTTATAAGTCCAAAATAACAGATGTGGGGTCAGGAGGTCAAATGTGACCCCCCCCCAATAAAAGATATAAAAATCGTAATCCTACTTGTTATATCAAGGAGTCCAATTCATAAACTGTGCAGCATCCCTGTACACTCGACGCCTGAAAAAGAATCTGAGGCCTCAGTGTACTGGGCTTCTGTTTCAGACCTTAAATATCGTGTAGAAGCTCCAGGGGCGCCAACTTGCCCCCCACATTGAGGGGGTGCAGTCAGGTGACGTGTCACATGACATGTCACATGACGCATCATGTGATGCCACCCAGATGATCGTGGCAGAGGGCGACCTCTGTGCTTGTTTGTCCCAGCCGCCACCTGGCTCCTAGGCTGCCAGGTGGAGGTTGGGGCATGTGGTGGGCAGTGCTCCCCTAAATATTGGGGTTCTGCTGCTCTCTGCCCCAAAATATTGGGGGAGCTGAAGCCCCCTCCACCCCCTATACTTGGCGCCACTGAGCAGCTCAAAAGCCTGACACCTCCATATTAATCAAACCTAACCAGGTTAACTCTTGTTTCAATACAGTCATTCATGCATAAAACGAAAAATATAGAAAAGAAAGCTGCTTTTGTGTTTGTCTAACAGCTGAACAAGTTTGAAATCAGTTTGAAGTTCAAGGGGATTTAGTTTGGCACAGCATTATCGCCCTTTGAACCTCTTAGTTTACAGATTTCAACTCTGCTAGGAGCTGCGGACAACTTTAGGGAGGCATCCCGTTCTGCTTTACAAATGTATCTTGACTCTGTAGCTGAATAAGAGGCTAATTCATTCTCATGAAACGTTGGCTGTTCTGCTGAGTGCCAGGAAGAATGCCAACCGGGATGGTGTGCATGTTTCTGTGTGTGCTGTGGACTCTTGCCAGCTGAGAGCTGGATTGCAATCAACAATTTATTTTGCTCAACAGCCGCTAGATATGAATGTCTCCCTATCTCTTCAAACCAGCACAGTGTTTGAACTTTTTATTCAAGGGTGGTCTGACTTGGGATCTTGAACTGCACTCACAGCTCCGGGCCAGCGAACCGATGCAGAAACAGATGGAGGAATAAGATGGAGATGTAACAGTAACAGAAGCTAGATCGTGATAACAGAAGGGCCTTTGAGATGTCTGTGTAAGCGTAAGTCTACACAGTAAGTTTACCAAGTTACCGTATTTTTCCCGCCATAGGGCGCACCTGACCATAGGGCGCACCTAGTTTTCAGAGGGGGAAATCAGGGAGAAAAATATGACCCCCCCCCCAGCTCTGGGAGCAGCGGAAAGGCTGCGCGCAGCCTGTGCGTTTCTCCCAGACCTTCTCCCTGCTTTTGCGGGAGGTGGGGGAATTCCCCCACCTCCCGCAAAAGCCCACAGGAGGGAGAAGGGACTGACTCGGCCAGTCAGTCCCTTCTCCCTCCTTGGGGAAAAGCCCCCAAGAGCGGTGCGCTCTTTAAAGGCTGCACGGCTCCTGCGGGCTTTTCTACGAGGTGGGGGAATTCGCTCCGAAGGCTTGCAAATAGCTGCCTGAAGCCCCCAGAGCACAGCAGCAGTTCTGTGATCCGGGGGCTTCGGCGAAAGCAACGTGAAGCCTCCGGAGCGCGGGGGGAGCTCTCCCTCTGCGCTTCAGAGGCTTCGCGTTGCTATCGCTGAAGCCAAGGAGCCTGCATTCGCTCCATAGGACGCACACACATTTCCCCTTCATTTCTGGAGAGGGAAAAGTGCGTCCTATAGAGCGAAAAATACGGTAACTGCCACGACTTTCTCAATGAAAACCTGAGAACAGTAGGATGCTGTGAGTTCTGTTAGAGACCTCTAGCTTACTTGCAGTCCTACAATTCCGACAGATTCTTGGACAGAACTGCAGAGTTCGCATACGGCAGCAAACCTCCTGGTCCCTTCCAAGTCCACAATTCTATGATTCAATGAAAAAAACTATGACTGCTAAGTCATAGCCCAAACCTTGCTTTACACATTGTGATTTGTTTGGTAGCAAAATAGATGATGACCCCCAGTTTGGAAGCAATACTAAGCCATGCAGTTTGTTCCTTCTGGGGAAGAAGTGAAGCAGAGGCCATCTCCATTAAACGTGGTAAATTGTTAACTATAGTCAACTATGACATCCAATGACTATGAAACAATCGGAAACCTATACATTTCAGGAAGGCGATTTACCATGTTGGGATTGTTCTTCGGCATTTCAAATTTTGGTTTGAGGTAATACATCGGTGGCACGGAGTTCTCGTCTCTGCAATACCACTCTTCCAAAATCTTTGTTTCCAGCTTTGCCTCGATAGCAGCGTCCAGAATCATTTCAAATTCAGATGCTTCCACTTCTCCTGGTATTCGGATGCTGCCATATTTTTCTCCCAGAAGGCCCTGTGTATGTGCAAGACAAAGTAAAGTTTAGTAACAAAGCTAAAGACATATTAAATGATGTCTGAGTTACCTAGTTTGTGCAAGTCTTGCTCGCTATGAAGATACTGTTGCCCACTGGGGAGGGAAAAACTCTTTGTTTCTGTTGTGGTGTTCTGTTCTGTATGCTATAGTGTCAAGGTTTAGTCTTCTTATAAGTACAGTTATACCTCGGGTTACAGACGCTTCAGGTTGTGTTTTTTCAAGTTATGGACCCGCCGAAACCTGGAAGTACCAGAACAGGTTACTTCCGGGTTTCGGGGGTCATGCATGCGCAGAAGTGCTAAATTTCACTTTGCGCATGCACAAAGCACCGAATCGCAACCTGTGCGTGCGCAGACGCACTGCTGCGGGTTGCGAATGTGCATCTCGCATGGATCACATTCGCAACCCAAGCGTCAACTGTACAGTGGTACCTCGGGTTACATACGCTTCAGGTTACATACTCCGCTAACCCAGAAACAGTGCTTCAGGTTAAGAACTTTGCTTCAGGATGAGAACAGAAATTGTGCTCCAGTGGCGCGGCAGCAGCAGGAGGCCCCATTAGCTAAAGTGGTGCTTCAGGTTAAGAACAGTTTCAGGTTAAGTACGGACCTCCAGAACGAATTAAGTACTTAACCTGAGGTACCACTGTATTCTAAGTTTCATTGTAAGTGCTGCACTGGATTTTTATGGATTGTGCCAATCCTGAATGTATTGGATGTGTGATCATTATGCTCATTTACCTTCAGTAGCAAGTAAAGCTCTGCTGGATGAAGTACAATTGCCTCTGGTCTATTTTGGGGGAACTCTGCGTCATGTTCATGCAAACCAACAGATACAGGCCTGGTTTGCACATTACGCTAAACCAAACCATGGCTCAACATGAACAAACCATGGCTCAACGTGAGTGTGCTTCTTCTTTGCTTCTCCTTGGTTGTTGGTCCTCCTCCCTCCCTGCAGTAAAGATGTATCAATAAAATTTAATAACAGACTGTTGCTATCGTTTAATGCAGTCTTGCAAATAGCAATTGGGCTGCTTGTGTGTGGTAAGAAGAGACCAAGAAGGGAAGCTTTACAAGATTATTTTTCTACATAACGAAGGTAGGTAACTGATGATTCTATCGAGCACCTTCAATACTAGGTCACATCACACTAGATCATAATTTAAAACAAACCATGCTTTAATACGAACAAGCTGTGTGGTGATACATTCTGCTCTGAAGTTCCCACACTTCTCTGAAGCTCCCACAGTGCTCCTCTTCCTGTTCTGCTACATCACAGATGAAACAAGATAGAAGTTGATTGTCATGCTGTCCAAACCTGGGATCATGCTTTGTTTTCTCCAAACCACAGGTGGTAAGCTACGAACAAACCTTGCTTACCATTTGTGGTATTGTCAGGGAACTGCCATCGGCTCAGAGGCGAGAGACAGAGGGGGAGTTGTGTTACAGGGAGCCTCTGGAAATCTTGTGAACCAGTTCCTCTTCCAGCGAGGAGGAAAGCCCCACCTCCAGTGGAGAAGAGGGGCAGGAACCAGAGGATGCTAGAAAGAGCCTTAACACAGCGACTGAGCAAGCCAGAGAGGCGGGAAGCACACCCCTGCCATTGCCCGTCATGCGCAGTAGTTTGAGGCGCAAGGAGGGGTGGCAAAGGCTGGGGGTGATGAAACTTTTATGTTGGGGGAGGTTCAAGAACAGACCACTCCCGGATTCTGCTAGCGATTGAGCCAGACATGAACTTTTGACGCTCTTCACTGTAAATAGTTTGTACCAAAATAAAGCAAGTAAAAGACAGGTCAGAGTCCTGCCTGGTTACTCTCGAGCAACCACACGAGCAATGGATGTTGGGATACTGCCAGGGAGACAAAGTCCATCATGGCCCCCAAGCCGGCTGCCGGACGATCCATGGATCTCCCGTAGATACAGTATCAGCAATTAGCGACACGAGTTTCCAGAAATAGCTTGCCACATTCCAGAGCTCATGCACACTCTATCAGCAGATAATGCACAGCAAAAGTCGCACTCAGGAGAGCATTATTTACAAGTTTTATTCAGCGCTGATCAGAACAAAAAAAAACATGACTGCCTGCTTCAGTGTCTCCAGACACAGAGAGCGAAAACAAAAGACACAACAGAAACATCCTGTGAAACAGGAAATACGCAGACTCTGACTCACAAAGCCTGCTCCCTTTTAAGGTGGAACGGAAATATCCTAACAATGGACAGGTATGTTTGGAGGAAGCAAGCCATGCGCCTGAGTTCAAATGGCATGGAAGCCAGCCACTGGTTTGTTTTGGTAGCAGAGGATGTGGGTGCTGTGGGAACTTTTAAGCACCTTGAGTTAGCACATTGCATGTTCATATAAACCTCATAGCTTGCTTTAAACCAGGCCAGTGTATTTTTATCTACCCCCTGCAACCTGGCGTCATTTGAATTTCTGTCTGCCGCTTAAAATTACAGACTTTTGGTTAGTTGGGAAAATGGCAAGTAATGGGAAACAGGTACTTCTGACTTAAACAGCCAAAGCTAATAACTACTAAATCTACTTACCTACCTACTTACATTTTAAAAGGCACTATTAAACAACACAGTGAATACATAAAAGTTGAATTCCTAAGGATTTCTGAAAAGTGCCTCTTTGTCTTCTGGAAAAGTCAAACTGAAATAATTTAAAGTGCTAAGATTTTAAGCTGAAGACCATTGTTCAAAGCAATTAAAGCTAAATTACTGGGGAGCTTGAAATGACAATAGAAGTGGAATCTGAAGGCGCTTCCAGATTGTCAGTATTTTGGGGAAGGGATTCAAGGGTATAACCAGGATATTTGTGAATTAAGATGGATTAAGGTGCTCTGTTGCCACAGAACAACAAATACACTTAAAAAATAATAATAATCAACTTTTTGTGGTTACGAAAGTGACAGGGAAACACACAGATACTCCACAAGTACCGTATTTTTCGCTCTATAAGACGCACCAGACCACAAGACGCACCTAGTTTTTGGAGGAGCAAAACAAGAAAAAAAATACTCTGAATCTCAGAAGCCAGGACAGCAAGAGGGATCGCTGCACAGTGAAAGCAGCAATCCCTCTTGCTGTTCTGGCTTCTGGGATAGCTGCGCAGCCTGCATTCGCTCCATAAGACGCACACACATTTCCCCATACTTTTTAGGAGGGAAAAAGTGAGTCTTATAGAGCAAAAAATACAGTAAATCAGGATGAATGCTCTTTGCAATGTAACTTCCCCACAAACAATTCCAAAGGAATGCTCAATAAATAGATAATCTGGATGAGCCCCAAGAAGGCTTTTCATCCTGAGGTGCTTTAATATCCTGGGTGAGTCATGATGTTGATGAAAAGCACCACACATACTCTACAGACTTTGAGGTAGATTATCTTCCTAATTTATACGCAGATAATAGTAGCCCCTCTTGACTTGATTCCTGTACAGTTGATTATTAACGAGCGTAATCAAAGGGGAAAGTGGGACTACAAACAACTTAGCTCCCAAAATAAAACCTGCCACAAATGTTCCTGACAGCGAAGTGAAACCAGAGCAGAATAAGGTTCAAATCTTCCAGTCATGCACGGAAAAGTAATTTATAAAAATAATGGAAACAATCCCACGTAGAATTTCTTGCTGTTGAGTAACTGCCACCAAGTCAGTGGCACTTACTTCTGCGTAAACATTCAGGATTGAGTGGTAAGAATAGCGGGGTAAGGAGAGCCAGATATTTCAAATCTGACAACCCTTTGGTTTCAGATAGTACATAGGTAGAGTCTAAAGAGCCTGGGGCACAAATTTTCATGGCCCCCTAGCAGCTATGGTGGCTCATTTACCAGAAGTAATGCATTCAGTGTTAACTCTGGAAGTGTATAGAGCAAAATACACATCAGGAGGCTTAGTTGGGTCAGAATCGAGTATACATTTCCAATATTTAATATAATGAGGGGATTAGCCCTCAAACAAATTAAAAATTGTTCAACAGTCACACATGGAAATAGCATATCATATTGAGCCACTAGATGGCATTCTATTAGAACTAGTTGATGTTTAGAAATTAAAAAAAATCATATTCAAAGACAGCAGGAATGTCTAAAAGCTGTTATGCAAATAATTACAAATTCTTATTTATCTCAGCAACTGAGTTATTGAGGTGAAAAGGAAATGAGTTTCTTTCTTTTTAAACCAATTTATTATATTTTTATCTCACCATTCCTTCAAGAAATTCCAACACAACTTATGAGGTGGGTTATTGTGAGAGAACGCCACCAGTCCAAATTCAGCTACTAAGTTTCATGGTGGAGGAGGGATTTGAACATTCCATCCACCACCACACTAACTTTAAAAACGTAAAGATTATGTAAAAATGTTCCCACTGAACTACTGAAGTGGTTTTTCTTATAGAAGGTTTATAATATAAGCTTTATATGCCACCTTTGTGCAGCTTCCAGAGTGATTTACAAAAGCAGGATGGAATATGCAAATAACACATAGAATCAACATGTTAAAAAGAAAAGTACATTCTCTAGCCATTGAAAAACTCGAGGAAATAAAACGTATTTTCTTAGCTAGTTTGAAACCACCTGTAGCAAAAGCAGATGTTTCAAATACTGTCAAAGATTTGTTAAGAAGAAGAAGATGATGATTTTAACAAACTGAACTTGGAGAACATTACGCACAGTGACCAAATTTTACAAGTATCTAGAGTCCGTTGAAAACACAATGCAGATTCCCGACTCTTCCCTTTTCTATTCCTTTTGTTTCTTGTCTGTTCCACTGCAACCAGTTAGCAGGGATTTACCGTATTTTTGGCTCTATAAGGCTCCGTATTTTTTGTTCTATAAGACTCACTTTTTCCCTCCTAAAAAGTAAGGGAAAATGTGTGTGTGTCTTATGGAGCGAATGCAGGCTGCGCAGCTATCCCAGAAGCCAGAACAGCAAGAGGGATCGCTGCTTTCACTGTGCAGCAATCCCTCTTGCTGTTCTGGCTTCTGAGATTCAGAATATTTTTTTTCTTGTTTTCCTTCTCCAAAAAGTAGGTGCGTCTTGTGGTCTGGTGCGTCTTATAGAGCGAAACATACGGTATTTTCATTTTCATTGTTTAGCATTCAGAGCATCATTTAGCAGTTTATAAATAATAGTAATGGTTTTACAGAAATTCAATTTTTGACTTTTAATTTTTCACTTCCCCTCCCTAAAAAACAAAACACACCAGTGTATATTTCTGCTTTGTCATAGTCCGGAGCAAACAATGGACATGATTCGGAAAACAGCTGCACTGACTCTGCCTCCTGCCCAAACCAGCACAAGCAATCCTGGCAATAGAGGGGTTGAAGGGATCAACAGCTCTCAGTTCCGTTCCCTTTTATTTAGGGCTCACTGTTAGTATCCAAGCCAATGCTAAAGAGAGGCTTTGAATAACAGGACATCCTGACCCTTAAGCAATACTTTTTTGCCTCTTGGCTGTCAGACCAAAAGATGAGAAAATAGTGCTCTGTGTTTCTCTGTTTAATCATGTTTTGTTTCTCTGAAAATTCAGGCACATGTGGCCTGAAAATAATAATATTTTGCCTTCAACTTTGGAAATGACATTTGATCAAAGTGAGGGATGGCTAGGCATCGACCTTTCTGCTACAAAGAAGAATGGAAGCATCAGTGTGTCCTTGTGACATAATGGTGTCTCTGTGTGGGAGAGAACGACAACTTCTGCACAAACTGAAATTGCAATGCTGGAAGAGCACGTGCCGCTGTACAAAAACCTGGCTCATAAAGAGATTGGCCTCTCAACAGCAGTGTGACCGAAAGCTTGTAGGAAATGACTACTCCATTGGAGCAGAGCTATGGTAGCCTTTGGGATGCGGGTGGCGCTGTGGTCTAAACCACAGACCCTAGGGCTTGCCGATCAGAAGGTCGGTGGTTCGAATCCCCGCGACGGGGTGAGCTCCCGTTGCTCAGTCCCTGCTCCTGCCAACCTAGGAGTACAAAAACACGAAATGCAAGTAGATAAATAGGTATCACTCCAGCAGGAAGGTAAACGGTGTTTCCGTGCGCTGCTCTGGTTCGCCAGAAGCGCCTTAGTCATGCTGGCCACATGACCCGGAAGCTGTACGCCGGCTCCCTCGGCCAGTAAAGCGAGATGAGCGCCGCAACCCCAGAGTTGTCCGCAACAGGACCTAACGGTCAGGGGTCCTTTACCTTTACGGCAGCCTCACTGAGGAAAGAAATGCCTACCAGCAAAGTTAAAATTATAGGCAGTAAAGAAACAAATGGATCAAACAGAAACGGCACCGCAATTTTCTCGCCAACGTTGCCGGTCCAAAGCGCCAAGGTGGCTGCTTAACTGCAGAAGATGGTATGGGCATCTAACAATCAATCATCGGCCATGCCAATCACAATACGTTTCAAAGATGGAGGTGAGCTATACAAGCAGCTCACGATTGTTGAATGTGTTGTGAAAGAAAAAGTCATTCCACTGAATTGGTGTTGCACTCATTGGGATGGCATGAGGTCAGGGAATCTCTGGGTTAGTTGCACACATATCTGCAGGAAAGTTGCTGTTTACCCACCCCCTGCCACCCAATTGCTTTGCTGAATTTGCTGCTATGAATAGAGAAGACACAACAAACATGAATAGAGAAATATCTTCTATTACTTTCCTATTATTCCCTGCTATTCTTTGGCACAGAGCCTTAAAGAAAAGAAAACTCACACAAAGCTATGTTAAGTGGTTATCAGTGTCCCGTCCTACAATTCTTCCTCCAATTTCTCCACTTTTTTTTAATGAAACGAATCTGTTGCTTATAACTTTGTAATCCAGAATGTCCATTAACAGATCCAACAAGGAAAAAATATGAAAGTAGCTCCACAAAACTGAGCCTGTTACAAATACATCTTGAGATGGGATAATCTATGAATGGAATTGTTCTTTTAACAACCACTCTGCTAATCTCTGTACTCTGAGCATTAAAATTCTAAGTTGTGATTGGAAAATTGTTAGAAATGAGCTACAGCTCAACTTCTTTGAACGCATTAGCATAACCAGCAATTAAAAGCAAACATAAGTCTGCATAACACAAAAACCGCCAACAAGTGACAAAGGCAATTTCTACATTTCCCCTTCAGATCTGAAATTGTGGTGAAACTCTTTATGGCCACACAAAAATCTTAGTGAAGTTGTCTTGTTTAAGATAACTCACTGGCTAAGAAGCCTATGCTATATTTGGCAGTTTTAATATACTCCTATTGATGGTCATCTTCAAACAATAAAAAGCAAAGATGGTTCCTGAGCCCCCCACAAAAAACAGGTGTCTATTTGTCCCTCTAATATTAAAAGCATATATCTCTAAAAGCCACAGGCCTACAGCATATGAAACAGCAAATTTTCAGCTATTGCATGCATGTGAGCAAACCATGGGTGACAATTACTAGAATATTTAGTTTATCCATTTTGATTTATTGCTTATTTGTATATTTCTCTCTCTCCCTCCACCAACTTCTTGCCTGCCTCTCTCTCTCTCTCTTCCCCCTTCTCTCTTTGCTTATCTGATCATTTCTTTCTCTCTCTCCTCGCCTCATTTCTCACAGCACCTATTTTCCCAACCCCCTTTCCCCCTGATCTCCTTCTTGATACATACAGTGTTTCTGGTAAAAATTCGCTGCCACGAGCACAATCACTATGGTAATTTTTTCACACCTTCTGCTTATTTCCTGACACTCCCATTAGGTTCACCTGTAGTATGTTCACCTGCCAGATTTCCTCCCTCATCAAGCTGCCATAGGGAGAAAACAGGCCAAGGCAAAGAAGATGGCCCCAGCTCCTGCTGTGGTCAAGAAGCAGGAGACTATGAGGGCCGTCAACACACTCTTTGAAAAAAGGCCCAAGATCTTTGGCATCAACTCCCATCTCTTGCGGGTGCGCAATTAGTGCCAGCACCGTCTGTTAAGAGTTTGGGTGTAATCTTCAACACCTCCCTTTCCATGGAGGCGCAGACTGCAGCTATAACAAAGGCGGCATTTTTTCACCTCCGCCAAGCTAAGCAGTTGGCTCCTTACTTCTCTCGCCCTAACCTAGCCACTGTGATCTACATGACGGTCACCCCCAGACTTAATTACTGTAACTCACTCTACGTGGGGCTGCCCTTGAGACTGACCCAGAAACTCCAGCGGGTGCAGAATGCCGCGGCGAGACTCCTTACGGGGTCCTCGCCGCGGGATCACATTCACCCGGTGCTATACCAGCTGCACTGGCTCCCGGTGGAGTACAGGATCAGGTTTAAGGTGCTGGTTTTAACCTTTAAAGCCCTATATAGCCTAGGACCCTTGTACCTACGGGACCGCCTCTCCTGGTATGTCCCACGGAGGATCTTACAGTCTTCAAACGTTAACATCTTGGAGGTCCCAGGCCACAGGAAAGTTAGGCTGGCCTCAACCACAGCCAGGGCTTTTTCGGCTGTGGCTCCGATCTGGTGGAACGCTCTGCCACAAGAGACTAGGGCCCTGCGGGACTTGACATCTTTCTGCAGGGCCTGCAAAACAGAGCTGTTCCACCAGGCCTTTGGCCAAGGCACAGCCTGACCCCCTCCTTTGGTAATCCTCACAGAACTCTAGCCCAATGGTTGCCAGTCATTTGATTTGAACTGATTTTATAATGAATTGATTTTAGAATCATGTATTATTTTACTGTTGTTAGCTGCTCTGAGCCCAACTTCGGCTGGGGAGGGAGGGATATAAGTAAATTATTATTATTATTATTATTATTATTATTATTATTAGGCAAGATAACCAGCCCAAATGGGATCTGACCCACTTTGGGAAACGATCTTGTTAGGTCTGACCAGGGAGCCATCCTCTGCAAAAGTCTGAAGGTGCCCCTGGCAGTTAAATAGCTCCCACAAGCTACTTGGCTTCTGAAACTGGCCCACAAATACAGGCCTGAGACAAAGCAAGAGATGATGATTCTAGCTCGAGTGGAGCAAAATGCTGCAAAGAAAGGTCATGCTTCTACCCAGAGGGTTCCTGGGCTCAGAGCAGGCATCAGTGCAATGGCAACCCTGGAGGAGAACAAGAAGATACAGCTGGTGGCGATTACAGATGATACAGAGCAGGGATGAGAAACATGTGGGAGTTGGAATCCAACTACAGTGGTGCCCCGCAAGACGAATGCCTCGCAAGACGAAACACTCGCTAGACGAAAGAGTTTTCCGTTTTTTGAGTCGTTCCGCAAGACGAATTTCCCTATGGGCTTGCTTCGCAAGACGAAACGTCTTGCGAGTTTGTTTCCTTTTTCTTAAAGCCGCTAAGCCGTTAATAGCCGCTAACCCGCTAATAGCCGTGCTTCGCAAGACGAAAAAAACCCCAAGACGAAGAGACTCGCGGAACGGATTAATTTCGTCTTGCGAGGCACCACTGTACTGTCAGCTCCAGCCAGCAAGGCCAAGTATCAAATTTGTTACAGCAAGACTTCTGCTGCTGAAAATTTGCTATTCTGCTGCATCTGTTTGTGGGTTACCGCAATAGTTTTATTGTGGTGGCGGCTGGTGTGGTGTCTTCCAGAGGCTGCTAGACTGCAACTCCCATCATTCCTCACCACTGGCCATCTTGGCTGGGGCTGATGGAAGCTGAAGTCCAGCCAAGATCTGTAGGACTGGCTACCCCTGTTTCAGCCCCATCCAAAACATCCAAAACCTGAAACAGTTGCTCTAAAAACAAATCTGCAAGCGTTACGTAAAATATATACTCCCTCCGATGAAGCAGCAAAGACTGAGGTCAGCTCCTGTGCACCATAATTTACATAACTAATTTTCACAGGGGTGTCAGTAACATCATGAGGTTATTGGAAGAGTTGCTGATATATAGGCACTCTGTAGTGCCTGCGGAGTGAGGTTAAAATAAAGTGAACTATTAGGTTGTTTGTTAAAGGTATGTCCTTAGGAAAGCATCTATAACCACACTACGGCTTGTAGGTTAATTAGATAAAGCATTATTTTTATACCCACAACAAAACATGGACCTGCAGATGTTTTCAAGCAATCTTCTAGGAGCCTCATACGAGTTTTCTGCAACTCTGGTCTGTCCCATTCTTCTGGTTCCACTCCCCAGTATAGGTCTATGACCTGGAAATCCAACAAACAATGTGGTTGTTAATACGCTTCACAATTTAACATTCCAACATGTAACAATGAAGCAATCAGAGATTTGGTGTTGTCTTTGTTTACTTGTTTGAGCTTGATCCCTCTTTTAATCTTGGGTGGTAGGGGACTCCCAGCCATAGCTGTCAACTTTTCCCTTTTCTTGCGAGGAATCCTATTCGGAATAAGGGAATTTCACTTAAAAAAAGGGAAACGTTGACAGCTATGCCCCCAGCGGCACAGAACAAGAACACTTTGGGGGGCCCCTCCCAGAATCCTAGAGACTGAAACTATTTACCTGTACAGTGGTACCTCAGGTTACATACGCTTCAGGTTACATACGCTTCAGGTTACAGACTCTGCTAACCCAGAAATAGTACCTCGGGTTAAGAACTTTGCTTCAGGATGAGAACAGAAATTGTGCTCTGGCGGCGCGGCAGCCGTGGGAGGCCCCATTAGCTAAAGCGGTGCTTCAGGTTAAGAACAGTTTCAGGTTAAGTACGGACCTCCAGAACGAATTAAGTACTTAACCTGAGGTACCACTGTACAGAGCCTTGATTGCCACCAGCAACCATTTATAACAATGAGGGCTAGAATCTTTTTAATTAAAAAAAAAGAAGAAAAGAAAAAGTTTCTCAGTATCCCAAGTGCCCATGAGAGAAAAAGTTCTTTGGTATGGCATTTTGCATATGCCATTCAGGTCTTGAAATATATATTTTTTAAATGTTTGGTGTTTTCTGGCGCCTGATTTTGGTGTGGGTTCATTGGGTGGAACCACAGAGCTAGTGTTGGTTAGGTCTGAAGTCGAAGTCCAGAATTTGGGGGCAGGTTTGAGTGTGGACCCCATCACTCTGGGGAAAGATCAGCCTCACATCTGTCTCTACATTTAAGGCCAGCAGTTTGAGAAGAGAGAAACAGCCTTTCTCACTTTTGGCAGGTGGCTCAAAAGTTAAAAAGGAAGAATGAAGCAAAGGAAAATAAAAAGAAGTCAGGTTTGAAACCTCCACTATACTTTCCACAAAAGACAAACCACTACAACTCAGACCCCCATAATGCCCTTCCCCGCCCCCCCCCCCCATTTAATATTTTGTTGTTTTGGAAGCAATAGTCCCAGTGAATATAGAATGACAGATGGCTTGCTGTTTAGACTTTCAATTCTGCCTAAAGATCTAATTTGAATAATGTTAATAAGATGCAAGTTAGTGTACGTGTGTGTTTGTGCGGGGGGGGGGAGCTGTTATATTTATTTAAAGAGATTAAGTGAGACAGTGTGGCATCACTTCACTTCATAATTTAGCTCAGATGGAAAAGAGGGACACTGCCGTGTTTAAAGGAGCAAAGACTGGCAAAATAATTTCGGGTAGTATGTTTTGCCTATACAGTGGTACTTCAGGTTACATACGCTTCAGGTTACAGACTCTGCTAACCTTGGGTTAAGAACTTTGCTTCAGGATGAGAACAGAAATCACGCGGCGGTGCGGCAGCAACAGGAGGCCCCATTAGCTAAAGTGGTGCTTCAGGTTAAGAACAGTTTCAGGTTAAGAACGGACCTCCGGAATGAATTAAGTACGTAACCAGAGGTACCACTGTATTTGCTGCTGCTGAATTGCACCGTTTCCCCTGTGCCTGCAAATTCTGACATCCAATTTACACATTAGGGCCCCAATGTGGAGATCAGTTGAAAACCCCAAAACCTTTCCCCATGATGAAGTATGGGGGATATATGCAGGGTGTGGGGACTAGGAATGTGCAACAGGAGGAACAAGGGAAGGTGTGGGAACAGGAGAGAAGGAGACTGCATGCGGAGTGCTCTGAGAGGGGGTGTTGCAGCTGCTATTATCAGCTCATCGTTTGTCTGGTGCCAACAATGTGCTATGAAATGAGTCATAACAGGAGAAAAGCTGCAACTCTACAAACTTTTCGGTCTGCTATATGCTCCAGATGCCTGGAATGAAACTCCACTCTGTCATTTGTACAACTCTACAACAGTACAGTCCTATGCATGCTTACTCAGAAGTTAAGTCCCGAAGTTAAGTCCTTAAGTAAGAGAGTACAGTGGTACCTCAGGTTACATACGCTTCAGGTTACAGACTCCGCTAACCCAGAAATAGTGCTTCAGGTTAATAACTTTGCTTCAGGATGAGAACAGAAATTGGGCTCCGGCGGCGTGGCAGCAGCAGGAAGCCCCATTAGCTAAAGTGGTGCTTCAGGTTAAGAACAGTTTCAGGTTAAGAACGGACCTCCAGAACTAATTAAGTACTTAACCTGAGGTACCACTGTACAGGACTGCATCCTTCAAAGCCTTGAAAAACTACATTATGAGATGAATTCACAATCATCATCACCATTACCGTTTATTCAATTTCTATACTGCCCTTCATCTGAGGGCAGTGTTTACAATATAAAAATGCAAAATTACATAATAGAGTAATAAACAAAAACAATACCTCCTGCAGTTTCAAAGGGCCCAATTGTTTAATTAGACAAAGAGGCCTGGGAGATGAAGGATATTTTTGCCTGGCACCTAAATATATGTAATGAAGATGCTAGGCAAACTTCTCTGGGGAAAGCAAACAGGGAGGCACTTTAGATAAGGGTCCATTCTCATGTTGCCATCTTCCAGACCTCTCATGGAGGCGGCACACAAAGAAGGGCCTGAGATGATGATCGCAAGGTTTGGGTCATCTCATATGCAGAGAGATGGTCTTTGAGGCATTGCGGCCCTGTGCCACTGACAGCTTTATACCGTATTTTTCGCTCCATAAGACGCACTTTTCCCCTCCTAAAAAGTGAAGGGAAATGTGTGTGTGTCTTATGGAGTGAATGCAAGCGGAATGCGGGCTTTTCCCCAAGAGGGAGAAGGGAGTGACTGGCCGCCTCAGTCCCTTCTCCCTCCTCGTAGAAAAGCCCGCAGGAGCCACACGCTCTTTAAAGGGTGCGCGGCTCCTGTGGGCTTTTGCGGGAGGTGGGGGAAGGGACAGAGGGCAGCCCCTCAAGCCCTTCCCCCACCTCCCGGAAAGCCCCCAAGAGCCACACTCCCTTTCACAAGCCGCGTGGAGCCTGTGTGCGGCTCTTGGGGGCTTCCCCCCCCCCAGGAGGGAGAAGGGCTGCCCTTCTCCCTCCGGGGAAAAAGCCTGCAAGCGCCGTACACACACTCCACGTGGCTCATGAAAGGGAGTGCTGAGCAGAGCCTGGGATGCCTACAGGTTTTGCTCAGCGCTCCCTTTATAAATATTTTTTTCCTTGCATTCCCCTTCTAAAAACTAGGTGCGTCTAATGGTCAGGTGCGTCTTATGGAGCGAAAAATACGGGTAGGTCATAACCAGAACTTCTGAACTGAGCCCAGAAAGGAATTGCCAACAGTCGCCTCCCTGCTGGTTTTTATCAGCCAAGAGTGTCAAGGGTCCAGAGCACAAGTGGTCCCACCTTGTCCACATCCTCAAGCCTTACTAAATGAAACTCATCCAGCACAACAGGACTAGACACTGCTCTGCACACACACCTCTCAAAACTCATCTGCTGTAATAGTGCAGTCAAGGTCCCAGTGGATGCAAGCAAATTTATCCTCAAAATGCTTTGCCAAACAGCAAAACTACTGTTGGTTCTGCTAACTACGCTGGGCCAGACTGTAAAACGCCCCACACTACCCAGGAAAACTCTGTGGGGTGGCACAATGAAGGGAGCAAAGGCATCTTTGACAACGTGGAATTTACATGGGAAGCTCCTTTTAAATTTGGAATAATCTGCTGAAGAGCCTGTAGGCCACTATTTAGGGATAAGCCAATTGTGCCCCATGGCCTCAGCCCTGCCCCTAACAGATACCTTATCAGAAATAAGCTTCCTTTTCCCCCCATACACCTTAGCTTTCTCTGGTACCACACAGTGCGGCCAAAAGGTATTTCTCAGTGTGGAGAGAAAGTGGAGGTTCTCTCATAGCTTTCCCTGCAGTTGCTTAATTCATATATACAAACCAAGACAATGAGAGGCCGAACTGAGTAACTCAGGAGTATTAAGAGAAGGGGTTGTGATAGAGTCCCAGGGCATAATCCTATACTGGCTGAGGAGCTATAGCAGCCTTGTCAACTTTGGGTATCAATGCTGGGTGGTTGTATTCCAACAACATATTGGGATCCAAGGAAGGAACCTCAACTTTTGCCCAGGTGGGTCTCCAGAATGCCTGCTCTGGGACCTTTGTGGGTGCTGTGATGTCCCAAACAATGGATACATGGAGTATGGAAGGATGCCTTTGGACTGGCAGCAAGAGGGTTATTGCTAATAGAGCTGATGGGAGTGGGCACTGTGACATCATCTTGCAGCGGTATGTGCTGGCAATGGGGTATGTGTTTGTGATGTTGTTCGGGTGGCGCTGTGGGTTAAACCACAGAGCCTAGGACTTGCCGATCAGAAGGTCAGCGGTTCAAATCCCTGCGATGGGGTGAGCTCCCGTTGCTCGGTCCCTGCTCCTGCCAACCTAGCAGTTCGAAAGCACATCAAAGTGCTAGTAGATAAATAGGTACCGCTCCGGCGGGAAGGTAAACGGCGTTTCCATGCGCTGCTCTGGTTCGCCAGAAGCGGCTTAGTCATGCTGGCCACATGACCCGGAAGCTGTATGCTGGCTCCCTCGGCCAATAAAGCGAGATGAGCGCCGCAACCCCAGAGCCGGCCACGACTGGACCAAATGGTCAGGGGTCCCTTTACCTTTAACTGTAGTTAAATAAGTTTTAGTTACCAACAGGGGTAATCCTATGCAAGTTTATTTGGAAGACATGCCATGGAATGCAGTGGAGCTTGCATCCTACTAAGTGTGCACAGATTGCTCCTTGAATTAGTTGCAAAGATGTGCATACTATCACCAGAATGATAGTTCTGTATTGGGTATGTTTGTGTTCCGGCTGGATAACATAAGGACTGCAGAACAGTTTTGCTAAAGATCATGGTCTTCTTAACAGCACAGGCACTTGAACATCTTTCTTGTTTATATTTACATCCCCACTACTGCTATTTATTTTTTTCTGATGAATATGGCCTACTATTGTATTCTTCAACATCTATTGCGCACCACAAGCTTCTGCCAATGTGCTAACTCTGGGATTCAGAAAGGTTTGAATTAAACAGCTCTTTTAATTATCTCAAGGATGTGTAATTTAAAGAAGGAAAGCAGAGAATTGTGAGAGGTTGGGGGACTAACCTTTTTTTTCTAAATGGCATGTCTGATAAGGAACTCTATTACCAGTATCTTAATGTAGTGTAGGACCTATTGAAATAATTCTAGGATTTATTTAGGATTTCCTTTCTATTGAACATAGTTTGCAGGCTAATCCCCCAAATAAGGGATCTAGTCAAGGCTTGTGGAAATAAAACCTCATGGTATGGAAGCCACTGAAGGTACCAATATTAAAAACACAACAATTCTTTTCCTGGATCAGACTGAGGGGCCATGTATTCTGGTTTTCCATTAATAGCCAGCCAGATTCCTCTGGGAGTTCCCAAACAGGGCACAGTGATAAAAGCTAAGCTCTGTTGCTTGCCACCGGCATCTGGCACTGAAAACAGGTACTAAATGTGTAAGTCAAAAGTGCAGATTTTTCCCTTTTGCCCTTGAAGGCAGCAAACCTCTGGATTTTTACTGTCGATATATTGGGAACTTCTTCCGGTAATGGGTGATGGGATTTCCTCTTAATATTCAAATTTGCTAATGTTTCTGAATCCAATAATATAACCATGTCTAAAAGGAGACTCTTGAGAGTCCCATGGACTGCAAGAAGATCAAACCTATCTATTTTTAAGGAAATCAGCCCTGAGTGCTCACTGGAAGGACAGATCCTGAAGCTGAGGCTCCAATACTTTGGCCACCTCATGAGAAGAGAAGACTCCCTGGAAAAGACCCTGATGTTGGGAAAGATGGCGGGCACAAGGAGAAGGGGACGACAGAGGACGAGATGGTTGGACAGTGTTCTCGAAGCTACCAGCATGAGTCTGACCAAACTGCGAGAGGCAGTGGAAGACAGGAGTGCCTGGCGTGCTCTGGTCCATGGGGTCACGAAGAGTCGGACACGACTAAATGACTAAACAACAACAAGAAGCTGAAAAAATAGGTGGCATGTATAAATGCCACAAAATATAGCATTCAACACACGTAACTGCACTAATCCTTTACATATCTAGTTAGACGGGAGGGTGTAAAGTAACAACAACAGCAACAAAAATCATCCCCAAACCAACAACTACTTAACATCAGTATTCACACAACGTGCAACTGAAAGGCAATTCGTTGACCTTTAAAAAGAGAGGAACTTGCAAACGAAAAGCCTGCCCTTCAGCATAAGTTGGCATACTACTGTCCCAGTTCTGGTTTCCATGTGCCAAGCATAATCACATCATTGCAATTCAGTATTTTTGGCCACTGAACAGCAATACTTGGATGCCTGATTAGGTATGCACACATTCTGTTGTACAACATAAGAACCGAGTCCCATTTTGTGTGCGTGTTCCTCGTTCGTTAAAAATTTTGCAAAGCTGATGCTTCTGTGTCACAGCCCTGCGACGTTAATGTTGTAGGAAAAACCAACAGGAGATGAAAAGCATCTGAATCAAAATCATTTACCCCTTACGGCCAATCAGCTGAATGTTCTGGGTTTTCAAACTGATGACAAGATACCAAGTTTGTAGAGACAATGGACTACTGCAAATGAACTGCAATGAACTACTGCAAATTGTATGCACGAAAGGTCCATAAAGGGTAAGATATATTGTATATATTTTCAAGGCATTTGTATGATGCCTTTTGTTACCTTACTGGGTTATAATTTACACAGTTACAATATGTAACAAATTACCAAAATCAGCCTTTTTACCTGAGGATTAGAAGGTAACTGATTTTGTAAAAAATTCGTTTCAAAATAACTTTTTCTAGGTACTGGAATTACTCCCTCTAGTAATGTAACCTGCTGGTGAATGTTGACAGAATTGTAGCCAAAACAGGCTCACTAAGAAACAAGATTAAGATATCAGCATTGTTACGCTAAACCCCAGGTTTGGCAGGAGTACAAAGGCACACAGGAATGTTGCTTCCGATGTCAGTGAGTACTTTGAAAACAAAACAAAACATAGCACGCCTAATGGAGCAAAACAAATATGGCCCAGGGAAAACTGAGCATGTACAGAGGTCACAGATAATGGCCACAGATATTGCCCTTCCATTGAGTACATCATATATGTGTCTTATTACAAATGAGAACTCAGAAAATTGTGGGTTCCCCTGCCGATGGGAATATCCCAAAAACTAGCCCAACTAATCCACTGCCTATAAACCATGATTTCTACACATTTCATTTGGATTAGTGTTAGCCATGATTGGTGCAGTTATTTCAATTTTTTAAAATGCATTTATTTTTGTTCCTAGTTGCTTCTTGTTTAGAGATTATCTTTTGATATCTTGTAATCATGTTAAGCTCAACATCAAAAAAAAGAAGATCATGGCCTCTGGGCCCATCACCTCCTGGCAAATAGAAGGGGAAGAAATGGAGGCAGTGAGAGATTTTACTTTCTTGGGCTCCATGATCACTGCAGATGGTGACAGCACTCACGAAATTAAAAGACGACTGCTCCTTGGGAAAAAGGCGATGGCAAACCTAGACAGCATCTTAAAAAGCAGAGACATCACCTTGCCAGCAAAGGTCCGTATAGTTAAAGCTATGGTTTTCCCAGTAGTGATGTATGGAAGTGAGAGCTGGACCATAATGAAGGCTGATCGCCGAAGAATTGATGCTTTTGAATTATGGTGCTGGAGGAGACTCTTGAGAGTCCCATGGACTGCAAGAAGATCAAACCTATCCATTCTTAAGGAAATCAGCCCTGAGTGCTCACTGGAAGGACAAATCCTGAAGCTGAGACTCCAATATTTTGGCCACCTCATGAGAAGAGAAGACTCCCTGGAAAAGACCCTGATGTTGGGAAAGATTGAGGGCACAAGGAGAAGGGGACGACAGAGGACGAGATGGTTGGACAGTGTTCTCCAAGCTACCAGCATGAGTTTGACCAAATTGCGGGAGGCAGTGGAAGACAGGAGTGCCTGGCATGCTCTGGTCCATGGGGTCACGAAGAGTCGGACACGACTAAACAATCATGTTAAAATGTGAACCATTGTAGAAAACCTAAAAGTCAAATGCATTTGGTCAAAATTCAATATCCCTGTTGTGTCCAACTCATGAATCACTTCCCCAACCTGGTGGTTTTCCAGATGTTTGGGGCTACAAGTCTCATCAGACCCAGCAATCGTCCCAGCTGGCTTGGCTGATGGGAGCTCTGGTCTGAAGGGAAATCTCTGAAGGGTGCTAGGGGAGTTGGAAACGAGTTTGTGATCTCCGCTAAGTGAAGGAGAAGCTGGCAGAAAAACTATGGTGCCCACCTAGATTTGACGCAGGAACTCATCTTTCGAACAACACCTATGTATGCAGGAGCAGTTAAGTGTGCTTCCCTGCCAAAGCCACTTTGCTTGTTGAATAATAATAGGCACAGTCCAATCATTATAAACTCAGGTCCGACTGATACGTCCAAGTTGAAATTCATCCCCACGATTTAAAGAGCATTTGAATAAATATTGTAACATTAAAAATTAGGAATTACTTGAAAGAACTAAATAGGCCTAGGATGAAAGTAAGAGTTAGTAAAATAACTGAGATTTAGAACTTCAAAAAAAGTTAAGAAATTTGATTTTAATTGGAATATTGTGTTTTAATAATGATATTAGAAAACTGCTACATTTAAATACAAGGAAATTCAGATGGGAGAGCTCAGAGGAAGTCAAAACCATGTTAATGATGTAAGAAGTTTAGATAGCCAGTTAATTTGTATTGTTTGGGTGTTTGTCAATATATATTTTTATTTTCTTATTTTCTCTTTTGTTTATATTTGTGATTTTTTTGTTGTTGTAGTATGTGTTATATTTGTAAGAAACTTAATAAAAACTTTTTTAAAAAAATCATCCCCATGGGGTCAAAGCAAGTGATAGATTTGGGAGCCTTCATTGTTACGCAAACCTGTCTGGCTCTCAGACACTCACGCACCATAGCATGCTGGCCATTACTTGCAACAGGAATCCAGTGCATGCTATTGTATATGCTCATCCATTTGCCCCCTTCTCTTCTGCAAGGCCTCCTTAAATTACAGTGGCACCTCAGGTCAAGTACCGTATTTTTCGCTCTATAAGACGCACCAGACCGTAAGACGCACCTAGATTTTGGAGGAGGAAAACAACAACAAAAATATTCTGAATCTCAGAAGCCAGAACAGCAAGCGGGATCGCTGCGCAGCGAAAGCAGCAATCCCTCTTGCTGTTCTGGCTTCTGGGATAGCTGCGCAGCCTGCATTCGCTCCATAAGAAGCACACACATTTCCCCTCACTTTTTAGGAGGGAAAAAGTGAGTCTTATAGAGCAAAAAATATGGTACCTAATTCGTTCTGGAGGTCCGTACTTAACCTGAAACTGTTCTTAACCTGAAGCATCACTTTAGCCAATGGGGCCTCCTGCTGCCGCCGCGCCACCGCAGCATGATTTCTGTTCTCATCCTGAAGCAAAGTTCTTAACCCGAGGTACTATTTCTGGGTTAGCGGAGTCTGTAACCTGAAGCGTATGTAACCCGAGGTACCACTGTATATCTGTAGCAAACAGCCAGGGAGGAGAAGGAGAGAAGAGAGGGTTGCAATGAGCCCAAGCTGATCCTTCCCACAAGTGTAGCTATACCTGCGTGTGGAATGATCACACCCCCTTTTATTTTTGTAAACAAATTCTGCGTAGAATGATACCTTAAGGTCCACCGTACAGCATCAATCTAAAAGATTCCCTGCATGTGCATCACAACTTAAATATTTAATGAGGAAAATGCTACCTGAAATTCAAGTCCGTAGTTCTCCCTGCAGAATTCTCGTAGTTTAGGATACACATGTTCTCGTAATGCGCTTCTTTCTGCTACTGTATCTGCAGGCAACAAAGAAACGAGGCTTGTTAACAATAGTTGTGACAACTGTGGGCTTAAATAGTGCTGCAGGAAAGAACACTCATCTTAAAAGCTGTGAGTGCAAGCTTAATGCAGCAATCTGAATTCGATGCTCTAGGGAATATCTTGTTGAGCCAAAATGCTTGCGGTGACATTTAAAGGTAAAGGTAAAGGTACCCCTGCCCGTTCGGGCCAGTCTTGCCAGACTCTAGGGTTGTGCGCTCATCTCACTCTAGAGGCCGGGAGCCAGCGCTGTCCGCAGACACTTCCGGGTCACGTGGCCAGCGTGACAAGCTGCATCTGGCGAGCCAGCGCAGCACACAGAACGCCGTTTACCTTCCCGCTGGTAAGCGGTCCCTATTTATCTACTTGCACCCGGAGGTGCTTTTGAACTGCTAGGTTGGCAGGCGCTGGGACTGAACGATGGGAGCGCACCCCGCCGCGGGGATTTGAACCGCCGACCATACGATTGGCAAGTCCTAGGCGCTGAGGTTTTACCCACAGTGCCACCCGCGTCCCAAGCTGTTGTGACATTTACCAATATTTAATTTAACACTCACTCCAATAATCCACCCTAGTGCTGTTGTGTATAATACTACTACTTCTATTATTATTATTATTATTATTATTATTATTATTATTATTACAGTTAGCAAGGAAGAAGAGACATTCCAAAGGCTAGCAGCAGCCCAGCAGTTACGGTTAATAAACATTTTAAAAGATTTTCTATTATACTTTATCATTTATCAATGCTACATTTTTTATAAGTATACTCTTGCAAATGTAAGCTGGGGACAAACCTGAGTTTGCAAACTAAGGTATGATACACATATAACCATTAATGCATCGGAATTGGCTGTAACCCTGTTGAGGGCATTCCTAGCACCAGACTTGAGTTTGCTATGAGTAGTGTGTCAAACAGTCCACCACGGTAGATCACCATAGCACAATAAAAGTAGCTCCAGTCTTTCTCGGTAACTACTTCAAAATGTTGTAAGAATGAGAGATTTTTACATTTAACTAAAAGAGAAAGTGAAGGTTACCTAGGTTGACAAAATCCTTAGCAAATAACCCTTTGCTAGTCTTGGCCCTCCAGATGTTTGGGACTACAACTCCCATCACCCCTGACCACTGGTCTGTTAGCTAGGGATGATGGGAGTTGCAGTTCCAAAACAGCTGGAGGGCTGAGTTTGCCTGTGCCTGCTCTAGGATCACTCACAATGAGAGATCTAAAATAGAAAACTGGATATGCAAGTCAGCTCAAATGTGTATCAGAATGATACAGTGATTATAAATAAATAATGATAAAATGTTTTGAACAGTCCAATAATCCACAATCAGAGTTATTCCAGCAACAATCAATTATCTGGAGAAGGTTTTGGAGTGGATGAGGTTGAACAAGCTTAAGCTTAAGTGGTTCATCTGGATAGAAATGCAAGCGGTAAATCCTTTGTTTCTTCTTATGACCTTATAGTGGGCCAAGCTAAGCATGTACTCTTGAAATACCGTATTTTTCGCTCTATAAGATGCACCAGACCACAAGACGCACCTAGTTTTTGGAGGAGGAAAACAAGAAAAAAAATATTCTGAATCCCAGCGAAAGCAGCAATCCCTCTTGCTGTTCTGGCTTCTGGGATAGCTGCGCAGCCTGCATTCGCTCCGTAAGACGCACACACATTTCCCCTTACTTTTTAGGAGGGAAAAAGTGAGTCTTGTAGAGCAAAAAATACGGTAGATTGAAACAATAGTTGAGAAGTGAATCAAGCAGAAGGCAAGATCTTCACTCCTGTAGATGATTTTGATGGGTGGATGGGGCTACCCACCTGTCAATTACCTGCCACCACAGAATCTTAAAATTATAGAGTTGGAAGGGAACCGGATGGTCATCTAGTCCAACCCCCTGCAAGAAGAATGATCTCACCGCAAGAAAATCATTTGTGGACATGGCTCCAGCCACACCTGCAGAGGAAGAGCCACTCTGTTGCCAACTTCAATTAACGCCAATGCAAGGGAATATTGGTGCTTAAAGCAGGGATCAGCTATGGACTGGCACTTTTGCACATGTGTTTATTCTGCAAACCACTTAAAAGGCAGAATAACTCTCCCTGCTTAAATAGAGCGTGTTAACGATTCTTATATGTATGTATGTTAGAAATTCCTGCACACCCTCCTGTTTTTCCAGGGTCTGGTGCTTCTGAGCTTGGAAAGGAAATGACACATAATTAAGATGGAACGAACTAATTAGGTTGCATGACAGATAACCTGGTTTCATTACATACAAATCTAAACTGACTTTTCATGATAAGAAGTCTGTGGGATTAGCTCACTCTGAAATAAAACAAGAAAGAGCTGTGCCAGAAGGGAGGTTTTCAAACGCCAGCCTTCTGCAGAGGAAAATACATACTTAAATGTCCTTTTCCTGCTGCCAAAATAGAAATGGACCACAAGTTATTTTTGTACCACGTTAATTAGGCATTCTGAAATCTGCGTGTTAGTGGGCATGGGAGCCTGTTTGTAAAAAAAAAGAAAAAAGAATTATGTGCCAAGAATCTTTTAGTGTCTTTGAAGTCTCAAGTCACATAAGGTTTTTTCCAGAGTTTAAAATGGCCCTTCCTGTTGGAGCTTTAACAGCAGTGTGATGTGCACCAATTAACAAATGATAATGTTTCTCCACCTAATTCTGGGAGGTCATCTGCTGTTTAAAAAAAGGACAGCTACAGGGCTGGTTGAGCTGCTGAAAATCCTTAGTATGACATGTTTGCGCAGGGACTGTATCAGAGATGACAATATAGCAGATGCAAAAAATAGAGCAGATGCAGAAGGGAGAATTTCAGCAGATGCAGCTTGTAATGCCTCCTCTTCTGTGCACCTATTAAAAGTGAACAAGTCCTTGTCTACTTTTGCTTCTGGCCACCCAATCTCAACACTACTGCTTTTAAGATCCTGTGATGTTATCTTATGCTGCCTGTGTTCAACCTTCCCACCAACCTATATTCCGCACTGTTTGTCTCATTGCGCTTAAGAGGCAAGGATTAAAGTATAGCCTTTCTCACGATCAACAGGAGATGAAACACAAAAACAGAACTCACAAAAGGGCTACACAGCTAGTGGCAGCCTAGTGCAGTCCCGGCTCCATTTTGAATGACACACTGGCAAAATGAAGCACTCAGTTATCAGTCTTACCGAGTCCTCAATGCTGCAGGCAGGCTGCTCACAATCTATCATCTATCTATCTATCTATCTGGCACGCATGTGGCGCTGTGGGTTAAACCACAGAGCCTAGGACTTGCTGATCAGAAGGTCGGCGGTTCGAATCCCCAAGACGGGGTGAGCTCCTGTTGCTTAGTCCCTGCTCCTGTCCACCTAGCAGTTCGAAAGCACATCAAAGTGCAAGTAGATAAATAGGTACCACTCCGGCGGGAACGTAAACGGCGTTTCCGTGCACTGCTCTGGTTCGCCAGAAGCGGCTTAGACCCGGAAGCTGCACGCCGGCTCCCTCGGCCAATAAAGCGAGATGAGCGCCGCAACCCCAGAGTTGGTCATGACTGGACCTAATGGTCAGGGGTCCCTTTACCTTTTTATCTACCATCTATCTATCTATCTATCTATCTATCTATCATCATCATCTATGCCAAATTCACCCTTGCCCATTCATTCATTCATTAATATAACAAGTTTTTCCCCACCATAAACAAATCAGTAATTTCAGCAGGCATTTGAAGTCATTTATGATTTTATGGGTAGTTTTTAATTGATTTTATCCTTATTGTATTTGCTATGTTTCTTGTTAGAGCATAGAGATGATTACAATTGTAAGTGGCACATAAATAGCATGGAGGCTGTAAATGGCGCAGAATGAAGCAGCCAGAATGAAGTCCGCCATGCTTGTAAAAACTCCTATTACACCTGAAGCATCTGCATTGCTTCTGAGCCCAATTCAAGGTGTCTATGTTAATGCATGAAGTCATAAGCAACCTGGGGCTCAAATATCTGAAGGAGCACCTCCTCTCCTCTCGTGCCAGTTGGCATATTGAGATCAGCAAAGGCCCTGTTGACAGTGCTGCCATCCTTAGAAGTCTCAGGGGGCAGTAGCTCATGGCAGGGCCTTCTTTTTATATACAGTGGAACCTTGGTTCCCGAATGGCTGTTGCCAAACAAATCGGCTCCCAAACGCCGCAAACCCGGAATTGTGTGTTCCAGTTTGTGAACGCTTTTCAGAAGCTGAACATCCAACACGGCTTCTGCTTGAGTGCAGGAAGCTCCTGTAGCCAATCGGAAGGCGCACTTTGGTTTTTGAACGGTTTCGGGAGTTGAACGGATTAATCCTGGAACGGATTAACTTCAAGAACCAAGGTACCACTGCACCCTGGCCTTTAAAAGTGCAGTGTGAGTTTTTCACTGACCTCCCTGTAAACGGTGTTATCAGTTACAGTTTATGCTTCGTGCTTTTATTGCTGGTTTTATGGTTTGTTCATTATGCATTATTTCGTGGTTGAGTTTTACTTCATAGAACCCACCCCGGGACCTTAAGGTGAAGGGCAACGAAGAAAAACTAGGAATAAATAGGTCAGTAAAGAGATCACCAATTACATTCATTAGTATATCATATTGTGTATGCTCTATTCAGTCCACTGCTGTTTGCAACTGGGAAAGATCGGCTTGAATCTGTGGTTAAATATAGGGGGCAGGGAGTGACATTTCAATCACACACAACAATATCCAACAACAAATAATTCCCACTAAGCAGCATTTCTTTCAGAGAAATTGCTTTGAATCGCTGTGTGCTGCTCATGTTACAAAAAGCTTTTGAACACCACCGAGGAAAATAAAGCTGTCAGTCTTCTAGTGTTATGGCAATGTTGTCTCTGCATATAATGCCCCAATAATCACAGCTATCTGAATTTCTACACACTCTTTCATCTGAATCTTTCAACCCCCTTTCCCGACATTAGAGAAGCAGAAATTGTAGGAGCTGCCATTGTACAGAGAAAACTGCTTTTTTTAAGGTACAGCATCCTTCCTTCAGGAGATCCTTGAGCTCCAAGTCCAAACTCCATCTAAGGCTTTGGCAAAGCTTTCTTTCACCCTTTTGAGCCGATCTGTAAATGTAGAGCACTTGCAATTGGAAGTCACAGATATGGAAAAACTTCATGGGGGAGATGTACTTGGGTGGGTCTTTCTTCTCTTTCCACTGTTCTTCCAGGCTTTCTTTTCCTCCTCCCAGCTATCTTCAGATGTACACTACCTTCAAACAAGTAAAATAGTCTGAGCTGGAGGCCCACAGTTCACCATACTGTGATTGCTTGGCAATCACAGGGGTTGTTTCACATTGCTCAAGAGGTGCCTGGATGAAGACCTAGTATATATATAAATTGCTGTATTTTTCCATCTATAAGACGCCCCCATGTATAAGACGCCTCCTAATTTTGGGGACTCAGATTTAAGAAAATGGGGGAAGATGGCCCAGAGTATAAGATGCCCCCCTAATTTTTGACATTATTTTTTTGGGGGAAAACCAAGTCTTATACATGGAAAAATACAGTAGATTCAAAGGTGAGTTGGCTCTCATAGCTCCAACAGGACAGAACTTACGCTGGGCTCCCCAAGACAGCTATACTTTCCTCCCCCCATTTATCTTTACTTCTAGTCTATGGTCACGTATCTGTAGACCTTTTAGAAAAGTTAAGGCATCCTTTGCTCTTTAATTAAGGCGTGTATGTATTGTAATCTGCTAAGATCATGGCCACTGGTTCCATCACCTCCTGGCAAATTGAAGGGGAAGAAATGGAGGCAGTGAGAGATTTTACTTTCTTGGGCTCCATGATCACTACAGATGGTGACAGCAGTCACGAAATTAAAAGACGCCTGCTTCTAGGGAGAAAAGCAATGACAAAACTAGACAACATCTTAAAAAGCAGAGACATCACCTTGCCGACAAAGGTCCGTATAGTTAAAGCTATGGTTTTCCCAGTAGTGATGTATGGAAGTGAGAGCTGGACTAAGGCTGATTGCCAAATAATTGATGCTTTTGAATTATGGTGCTGGAGGAGACTCTTGAGAGTCCCATGGACTGCAAGAAGATCGAACCTATCCATTCTTAAGGAAATCAGCCCTGAGTGCTCACTGGAAGGACAGATCTTGAAGCTGAGGCTCCAATACTTTGGCCACCTCATGAGAAGAGAAGATCCCTGGAAAAGACCCTGATGTTGGGAAAGATGGAGGGCACAAGGAGAAGGGGATGACAGAGGACGAGATGGTTGGACAGTGTTCTTGAAGCTACCAGCATGAGTTTGACCAAACTGCGGGAGGCAGTGGAAGACAGGAGTGCCTGGCGCGCTCTGGTCCATAGGGTCACGAAGAGTCGGACACAACTAAACAACGAAACAACAACAACAACAACAATGAAACCTGCTTATATTGTAACTTTGCTGTCCAGCTGGGGGGTGGAGCAAAGACCAAGTACTGCTGGGATCCAGCCGACCATCTCTCCATTCAGTCTCTGGAGCATCACCCACCCATCCCTTCCTCTAATTTTAATGTGGTTTTCTTGCAGGCTAACTCTTTCCTTTTCAGGTCCATGGGCGTTGCTACGGTCGCACGATGGTTGCCGTTTCCCAGAGCCAGGAAAGAATATTCCCTGCTCTGCGGGTTTTGCCTTGCCCGTAGCAATTGTCACAACTTTGGTGGTTTTTAGGCCTTGGATAGAATCCTATAACACTGGTCAACAACAAATTTGTTGTCTGCGTTTTTTCAGTTGATTTAGGACGAATCTGATGCGCTGAATCCAAAAATCACATTGGTTTTGCTCAATCAGGTCAAGTTTTTGAGCTATGGCCACATGTGGGTTTTTTTACGTTTTTGTTCACATGTACGCTTGTGTGGAGCATTTTAGAAGAAGTTGGTGGGGGTAAAATGCCATGTCGAATAATTGTTTTGATTGGAAATGATTATTTTAATGACAAGAAGTATTCAGGTCCGATAGTTCTGGGTGATTATGTCGAAAAGGGATCAGTTTGAAGTCATAAAACCTCGAAATCTTCCATAAATTGGTGCGGCAAAGCATAAAGTTGGGGGATCAACAGAAAGAACCGGAGCAGCCTCAAGTATCCTGATCTTCAATCAGCACGTCGTCCTGTAGCTCATTGTGATGAAATTCCAGTGCCTATCTTCGGAGAACTTCCTGACATTAGTGACAAAGATGCCTTCAGTGTTGAAGGACATGAAGAAGAAGTGGTTCTTGAAGATGATGCTCCACATCCATTTTCCCAAAAGGAGTTGAATGATCTAGTTCACGACCTCAGCTTGTCAAAGGACTCTGCCGAACTGTTGGCATCCAGATTGAAGGAAAAAAAACTCCTCTCTGACAGTGCTCGCATCTGCTTCTTCCGCAATAGGCATCAAGAGTACGTCCATTTTTTCTCGGAAGAGAAGGACTTGGTGTACTGTGCAGATATTGCGCAGCTTCTGCTCAAGCTTGGAGTGCCACAGTACGAACCCAAAGATTGGAGACTGTTCATTGACAGCAGCAAGCGATCACTGAAATGTGTTCTGCTACACAACGGCAACCAGTTTGCCTCTATACCCCTGGCTCACTCGACTACACTGAAGGAGAACTATGAAGCGGTGAAGTATGTGCTGGAGAAAATTGGTTATGATCAACATAAGTGGTTTATTTGTGTTGACCTGAAGATGGTGAACTTTTTGTTGGGACAACAGTCTGGCTTCACCAAGTACCCATGTTTTCTGTGCATGTGGGATAGTAGGGACCGTGCTCAGCATTACACGAAGAAGGACTGGCCTGTGCGGGAGGAATTGGTGCCTTGCAAAGAAAGGAATGTCATCAACGACCCTCTGGTGGACAGAGACAGAATACTCTTCCCACCGCTGCACATCAAGCTCGGCTTAATCAAGAAGTTCACCAAGGCTCTGGACAAGGATGGTGACTGCTTCACTTACTTGTGCCAGGCTTTTCCAGGATTGACCATGGAGAAGTTGAAAGCTGGCATCTTTGACGGTCCTCAGATCCGTCAGCTCATCAGAGATCCAGAGTTTGGAAAGTCAATGAACGAAGTGGAACTGGAAGCGTGGAAGGCATTTGTTCTGGTAGTGAAGAACTTTCTTGGCAACAATAAGGCCAGAAACTATGCAGAATTTGTCAACAACATGCTGACTGCTTTCAGAAACCTGGGCTGCAACATGAGCGTCAAGATGCACTACCTATTTTCACATATGGACCGGTTTCCTGAGAACCTGGGTTCAATGAGTAATGAGCAGGGGGAGAGATTCCATCAGGACATGAAAGAGATGGAGACCAGGTATCAGGGTCGCTGGGACGCAGTCATGATGGCTGACTACTGTTGGACTCTGAAAAGAGACCTCCCTGCTGCTGAGCATTCCTGGAGTTCCAAGAAACGGAAGTTCAAGCCCTGAAGTTTGAAAAATGGTGAAGCAACATGCAATTTACGTGTACTTACCTTTATCAATGCCCACCATTCAGTTTACAGTAAACCTGACCTGATGGAGAGAAACGGATGCCATTTCCTGATTCAGCAGTGCAAAAATACCCTAAATCAGTTGTAGAAATCTAGACAACATTCAAAAAGTAAAAAAATTGTTGCCCAGTGTAATCTATCTTCAGAATGGGGGGAGGTAGCATTGTTAATGCACCCCCATGCAGCGGCGTATGCGGGGCCCGTTAAAGGGTTGATTGCGGGAGTCACTGGCCTAGAGCGGCGCTGTAAGGTCAAACTCCCTACATCAGGTGAAGTGGGGGCACACTGCGTAAATTCTCATTTTACAGTCCCCTTCCCAACACCTGTCTGCCCTGCGCATCCTCAGACCCAACTAGGACTGAGAGGGATGCCGCCCAAGGCCTAAGTATATCTGAAGGACTAGTATATCTGAAGGAGCGTCTCCACCCCCATCGTTCTACCCGGACACTGAGGTCCAGCACTGAGGGCCTTCTGGCGGTTCCCTCACTGCGAGAAGCCAATTTACAGGGAACCAGGCAGAGGGCCTTCTCGGTAGTGGCGCCCTCCCTGTGGAACGCCCTCCCACCAGATGTCAAAGAGAAGAACAACTACCAGACTTTTAGAAGACATCTGAAGGCAGCCCTGTTTAGGGAAGCTTTTAATGTTTGATGTATTACAGTATTTTAATATTTTTTTGGAAGCCGCCCAGAGTGGCTGGGGAAGCCCAGCCAGATGGGCGGGGTATAAATAATAAATTATTATTATTATTATTATTATTATTATTATTATTAAGCCAAGGTTTTCTACATCTGAAAGTTTTGGCCTAATTTGATCCCATACACTTGTTGTTGTGTCTCCTTATTTATGGGCTAGCTCCCGGGCCGGGTTAGCACATGGGTTTGCAATTGTGTTGGCCTCAATCTGATAATAATAAACAGAACTCAATGGAATCTGAAGGCTGTCTGTCTTTCTCCCTCCTCTTTATTCTAGAGACATTAGAGAATCAATTATAACATTTTAGATAATGAAGGGAAGTTTTTCTTTCTGCAGTTCTCTTACTGCACATAACTGTGGCATTGTGGGAAAGTCTTGCTTTTAGAACTATTGCTTCTTTTCTCTCTTACATTCTGGGAAGTTTTTGCCTCTGCACATAAGTCTGAGAATGTTCTGAACAGTTCCCATTGAGTTCATGAAACAGTGTATCCTGACCTGTTCTCAATGCTTTGCTGACCACAACTACAGAACGTGATTGTTGTATTCCTTCATGTTATGTTCTCTCAATATCAATCTTTAGTTATAATTTAATTAGGAGGATTCATGCCTGTCTAGTTCCAGCTCCGTTTCCCAGTCCTTGATCTATCAGTGATTGATGTTATATGTAATTCCCGCCTTGTACCTATGTTAACCAATCAGCAACAAGATGCTTTGTGTTTGTATCAACCAATCAGCCACAAGCATACCTGTGGCAATGTTTGTAATATTCAATAAAAGAGAGTTCCCGGGGCTTGCCCCGGCAGACGCCTCTCCTTTGACACTCACCACTCGTCTGTCGTGATTTCAACCCAACAAGATAACCTTACTCACCATGGAAGAGAATACATTGCTGTTTTAGCTAAGTATTTCCCCAAACCTCTAGTAACTAACAGATGTTTTCCCCCACTTGAAGGTGCACTTGACTCACCAAAAAGGTTGCTTTTAGAATATGAAAGCTGCTTATCCTCAGAGGAATTCACTTCCTGTGCAAACTTTCCTTTCCTGAGCAGCAACCCAGGCGCAGATTAATGTTTGGAGTGACAGATTACTAAATATACCCATAGTGATTTGGGATTTTAAAAGTCCTCACAATGGGATTTTCACCTACAGTATAATTCCAGCTTGCCTGGAACATATCATATGAGAATCTCAAACACTGGTTCACTCACCACTTTTGCCCTTCCCCTTGAAAATGATGTAAAAGGAGATGCATCCTGTTTGTGTGTTTGGCTCGCTTACATTCATTCTTTAACAAGAAATATTTTTTTAAGATTCTTGTGAACCAGATATTTGTGATGTCACAGGAACAAAACAAAGGACACCTTGCACAACACCCTTTTCAAGCTGAACCTTCCAAAATGCTTCAGAAAACATTGTTACATACATTAAGGCTGGGTGCAGTGAGAAGGCCACCAACTACCTCATAATCTACAAATTTTATATCAGTCACCTGCATTTTATTACATGCTCAGATTGTCTGGCTTACTGGTGCAAAGAAAGAGAGAGGGCTGGCAGAATATTAATGAATAATAACAAAAGCATTACACTTTTGCTATGCAGTCTTTCAGGTTTCAAAATAAAACCCCTTCTGTATTTTAAATACAAATACATCGTGCCTCGTTAATTCAATAGATTTGGTTCGTTGCATTCATCTACTTTTTAACTGCAATACTACTTCTGATTATCGTTATGTTGTTGTCACACATTTCTTTTCCTTTTAGAAATCACCCAGGAAACATATTCTGAGTACAAGGAGTACTTGTTTTTACAAATTAATTTTGATTGCGGTAATTCTGGTCCCTGTAGACTTTTCTTCAAAGAGCTCAAGGTTCACGCTAAGGTGTGCATATGAAGGTTAGGGAAAGGATTCCCCCAGGAATGAAGGCATGCTAATTAATTAATATTAATTTTATTAATATTAATTTTATTTTATTTAAAAATATTGATTTTATTTATATTATTTTTGTTAATGCAGATTGTTGAATGGCATTATATAAAGGGCCATAATAAATAAATGACAATAATTAAGTAGTTTGGGCTGCTGGAGCTAGCTGACAATATGCATCTTCGGGGAGGTTCAAAGTGTGCAGTCGCATATGGGATCCGACACTGCTTTAGGACTAACAATGCCTGTTTGTGTGTCCGCTTGCTTTCTACTTCATCTGTTGTTGTTGTTTAGTCGTTTAGTCGTGTCCGACTCTTCATGACCCCATGGACCAGAGCACGCCAGGCACTCCTGTCTTCCACTGCCTCCCGCAGTTTGGTCAAACTCATGCTGGTAGCTTCGAGAACACTGTCCAACCATCTCGTCCTCTGCCGTCCCCTTCTCCTTGTGCCCTCCATCTTTCCAAACATCAGGGTCTTTTCCAGGCAGTCTTCTCTTCTCATGAGGTGGCCAAAGTACTGGAGCCTCAGCTTCAGGATCTGTCCTTCCAGTGAGCAATCAGGGCTGATTTCCTTCAGAATGGAGAGGTTTGATCTTCTGGCAGTCCATGGGACTCTCAAGAGTCTCCTCCAGCACCATAATTCAAAAGCATCAATTCTTCTGCGATCAGCCTTCTTCATGGTCCAGCCCTCACTTCCATACATCACTACTGGGAAAACCATAGCTTTAACTATACGGACCTTTGTTGGCAAGGTGATGTCTCTGCTTTTTAAGATGCTGTCTAGGTCTACATCTACATATTTGTAAATATATAACATTTGCAAATATGACAAACACGTAATAGATCTCCAGTGTTCTCTCCTCACAAGGAAGCTAACTTTGCTGTCAAATGTATTCCCCCTCAAGGACCTGGATGGGGGTTAGGGTTGCTGAATAATATTGGCCTCCAGGCTGCAGTCATGGCCAAGACAATGACTACATACATGCAAGGCTGTTCCTGCAATACAATATCCTTTTCTGCATCAGGAAAGTTATATGCATCATTTTATGGGCTTGGCACCAAGTATAGGCTTTTTGGTTTCACCTGGTTTTTGACCATCTGTTGTTTCACCCAGGTTTTCCTCCATATGCAACAAGTTTCAGAAAAGTACATAATTTGGTAAAGTAATCTCTGTGGCAGCAGGAGTCCACTGCACACTTTTTAAAACGAGCAACATAAGAGAAAGCACACGAAATGCTAAATACAGTCAGTAAATGTAGTTGTGAAAAGTGCTCAGAGGGAAGATAATACCTTAAGAGTTTTGAGCCCCTGCTTCAGTTCAGGGATGACCTAATTACAGTGCCTTTTTTTAGTAGACTCCTAGTTTCACAATGTGCCACTGTCGGTAAAGTGTACCGGTTAAATTCCCTCAATTTTACGTCTGTCTATCTTTTCATTTTCATAATGCTGCATATCAGGCACATAAGAAACCAACTGTATATTCGCTGTTGTTGTTTAGTCGTTTAGTCGTGTCCGACTCTTCGTGACCCCATGGACCAGAGCACGCCAGGCACTTCTGTCCTCCACTGCCTCCCACAGTTTAGTCATGCTGGTAGCTTCGAGAACACTATCCAACCTTCTCATCCTCTGTCGTCCCCTTCTCCTTGTGCCCTCCATCTTTCCCAACATCAGGGTCTTTTCCAGGGAGTCTTCTCTTCTCATGAGGTGGCCAAAGTATTGGAGTCTCAGCTTCAGGATCTTCCAGTGAGCACTCAGGGCTGATTTCCTTCAGAATGAAGAGGTTTGATCTTCTTGCAGTCCATGGGACTCTCAAGAATCTCCTCCAGCACCACAATTCAATAGCATCAATTCTTCGGCGATCAGCCTTCTTTATGGTCCAGCTCTCACTTCCATATATCACTACTGGGAACCATAGCTTTTACTATATGGACCTTTGTTGGCAAGGTGATGTCTCTGCTTTTTAAGATGCTGTCTAGGTTTGTCATTGCTTTTCTCCCAAAAAGCAGGCATCTTTTAATTTCGTGACTGCCGTCACCATCTGCAGTGATCATGGAGCCCAAGAAAGTAAAATCTCTCACTGCCTTTGCTACGTACGACTAAAAATAAAGTTGGGTAAGTATCAAGTAGCTTGCTCCAAACATGAACTGGGGACCCTTGAGCAGGCTAACTGAACAAACCTACTGCCGTGCTGGTTGTGATGTTCAGTTAGGCCATTGGAGATGGCCAAATCCCTGCTTTGTTAATAAAAAGTAATTATGCCTACATTCTGGAAGACGCACTTGCAGCACAACTCTAACCAGGCTTAAGGATTGCAGCCTTAAATACCATGTACAGCTGTACCTTGGTTTTTGAACAGCCTAGTTCTCAAATGTTTTGGCTCCCGAACAATTGAAACCCGAAAGTGAGTGTTCCGGTTTTTGAACGTTCTTTTGTAAGCCGAATGTCTGATGGGGCTTCCAATTGGCTGCAGGAGCTTCCTGCAGCCAATCAGAAGCCGCACTTTGGTTTCCAAACACTTTGGAAGTCAAACAGACTTCCAGAACAGATTCCATTCAACTTCCAAGGTACGACTGTACTGAATTAGCTGATTATAAATGTATAAAAACATACCAAACTTGTTTGCAGTAACCATGACTTAAAAACACACGCACACCATAGTGGCCATAGTCAATCAAATCTTAGCTTGATACAGCAAGATATCATATCTTCCTGCTATGTTTGAACCAAGAGTGATAGCTAATAGCTTCCAAACAAATGAGGACCTGGAAGCCAGCTTTAAACCATCGCTTCATATTTTGGCTTGCTTGGAGGCTCTTAACTATAGTGTTTTTTAGTCCTTCCTGATTTTCATTTTGCACACTTAAAAGACACCAACTCCATATGCCATTCCCTTAAACCACATCTTTAAAAAATAATTCTACAAGTCCACAGATACTATGTAGCATTCATAAATTGTAGCGTTCTTCATTAACAATGCTAAAAGGTACCTTTCAATATATGGAAACAAAACACTAAACATAACAGGATGAAAAGTTATATGTTTTTATGCTTGCTTGCTACTTGCTCCAGGAGTTAATAACAAACTGGGTGCCAAACTAGCTGCTACACCAATGCAATCTCACACTCACAAGGCATCCCTAACCATGTCTACTCAGAAGCAAGTTTGTTTGACTTCAGTGAGACTTACTCCAAATCTTCTTCTTGTGCCAGGTGGCCTTTGACACATGAGAGATATTTTAGGACCCACCCCATTCTTCTGCTTGCTGGTATTTGTTTTTTTAAGGCTGATTTTAAAATTGCATTTTTATATTTATGGTGAAAGGTGAGGAAGAATTCCTATTAATATTATTATTAAATATCATTATTAATAACCCAATGAAGCCACTACAAGCCCTTGGAGGAAACTGCTATGAGTGCAGTTAGCAGTTTGATGTGTGATTTCCATAGGGAAGATGTCATAGACAAAGGGCTAAAAGCCCATTTCCATTCTCTGTAGCCCTAACCCAGATGTCCCCTGGAGTTGCTTTCAATATTGTAGATTGGTTGTTGTTGTTTAGTCGTTTAGTCGTGTCCAACTCTTCATGACCCCATGGACCAGAGCACGCCAGGCACTCCTGTCTTCCACTGCCTCCCGGAATTTGGTCAAACTCAAGCTGGTAGCTTCGAGAACACTATCCAACCATCTCGTCCTCTGTCGTCCCCTTCTCCTTGTGCCCTCAATCTTTCCCAACATCAGGGTGTTTTCCAGGGAGTCTTCGATTCTCATGAGGTGGCCAAAGTACTGGAGCCTCAGCTTCAGGATCTGTCCTTCCAGTGAGCACTCAGGGCTGATTTCCTTAAGAATGGAGAGGTTTGATCTACTTGCAGTCCATGGGACTCTCAAGAGTCTCCTCCAGCACCACAATTCAATAGCATCAATTCTTCGGTGATCAGCCTTCTTTATGGTCCAGCTCTCACTTCCATATATCACTACTGGGAACCATAGCTTTTACTATATGGACCTTTGTTGGCAAGGTGATGTCTCTGCTTTTTAAGATGCTGTCTAGGTTTGTCATTGCTTTTCTCCCAAAAAGCAGGCATCTTTTAATTTTGTGACTGCCGTCACCATCTGCAGTGATCATGGAGCCCAAGAAAGTAAAATCTCTCACTGCCTTCGCTACGTACGACTAAAAATAAAGTTGGGTAAGTATCAAGTATTCAATAGCATCAATTCTTCGGCGATCAGCCTTCTTTATGGTCCAGCTCTCTAGATTGGTTAAAGGTGTGCAAATACTTGGTTTCGTCTGTCCTGAACCCAGTGCCAGTTTCACTGAGCAATTCCTATGTTCCACAGCCGCTGAGAAGGGGAAAGCCCTCTCTAATCTTCCAAATAACCACTCATTTCACATATCCTTGCTATATCTCCCCTTACATCATCTTTTTTTCTAAAGTAAAAACACCCAAACGCTTCCACCTTTTTGTTATGTACTGAGTTGAATAGGATCCAAACTGCAGCAGTCTGATTGGTCCTAGAACAATAGGATCCAAATTGCAGCAGTCTGATTGGTCCTAGAACAATAGGATTCAGAATGCAGCAGTCTGATTGGTCCTAGAACAATGCAGCAGTATGATTAGTTGGCAGGAACCACCCAATCATGCTCCAGATATAAGTGAATCCACAACCTGATTGGCTTACAGTAGAATTCCAGAATTAGCCAATCATGTGCAGCCCATTGTGTAAATAATGTATATAAAGCAGATACTTTGAGGGGACTTTCATTCATTCCTCCTCACCACTATGAGCTGAATAAAGAGCATGAAATCACTTTGCGACTCTGAGTATATTTCACTTTAGTTGCAGAGAAGGCAGGTCCTGCCTATTTATCCTTTTTCATTGTCCCTTTCTGCACCTTTTCCTACTCTAAATCAGCCTCTCACCAAGAGCCCACAAAAGTTACTAGGCTTCAAAGAAATTCACTAGTCTCCCAGGGGATGGCAGAAGAGGATCGGTGGGCTATGCCTTCTGGCCTCATAGCACCATACTTGTTTTCTATCATGGGTGCAAAGGCGGGACGAGGTGCTAATTCCCTCTAAACCACAGAGCCTAGTGCTTGCCAATCGGAAGGTCGGCGGTTCGAATCCCTGTGACGGGGTGAGCTCCCATTGCTTGGTCCCAGCTCCTGCCAACCTAGCAGTTTGAAAGCACGTCAAAGTGCAAGTAGATAAATAGGTATCTACCTCCAGCAGGAAGGTAAACGGCGTTTCCGTGCGCTGCTCTGGTTTCGCCAGAAGTGGCTTAGTCATGGACCCAGAAAAACTGTCTGCGGACAAATGTTGGCTCCCTTGGCCAGTAAAGTGAGATGAGCGCCTCAACCCCAGAGTCACCCGCGACTGGACTTAATGGTCAGAGGTCCCTTTACCTTTACCTTTTTACTAGTCCACTCATTGGCCTTTGTGGAATTCCTTCTTAGCTATGGCTACCAGTGCTTGAATACAGGGATGACTTACCGTACATGTAGTTGCATGTACATTTGTACCTCGGGTTACAGACGCTTCGAGTTACAGAGGCTTCAGGTTACAGACTCCGCTAACCCAGAAATAGTACCTCGGGTTATGAACTTTCCTTCAGGATGAGAACAGAAATCGCGCGGCGGCGGCAGGAGGCCCCATTAGCTAAAGTGGTACCTCAGGTTAAGAACAGTTTCAGGTTAAGAACGGACCACCAGAACGAATTAAGTTCTTAACCCGAGGTACCACTGTACTTAGGCTTTGTTTCAGTTATGTGGGGGGGGGGGGTTGGGGGGGAAAGAGTTTTAAGGAGTGATTTGAGGAAGAAACAAAGATGGCATACAAGGGCCAGGAAATGATAATGGAACGCGGGTGGCGCTGTGGGTTAAGCCACAGAGCCTAGGACTTGCCGATCAGCAGGTTGGCGGTTTGAATCCCCGCAACGGGGTGAGCTCCCGTTGCTCTGTCCCTGCTCCTGCCAACCTAGCAATTCGAAAGCACGTCAAAGTGCAAGTAGATAAATAGGTACCGCTCCGGCGGGAAGGTAAACGGCGTTTCCATGCGCTGCTCTGGTTCCCCAGAAGCAGCTTAGTCATGCTGGCCACATGACCCGGAAGCTGTACGCTGGCTCCCTCGGCTAATAAAGCGAGATGAGCGCCGCAACCCCAGAGTCAGTCACGACTGGACCTAATGGTCAGGGGTCCCTTTACCTTTGCCTAGTTTAAGAGTGGATTCAGCTTTTCGGGACTGTGATAAGAGTTGGATGTGCTGATGTCAGGAGCACATCACGAAGCAAGGCCATCTCTTTTCTGAAGCAATCACTAGCACTGTAAATTGCAGGTACACCGCCCCACCCCCAGGATGCCCAGTGACGACCACCAACATCACTTATGAGGCCCACATACGTAAGTCAATAATTAGGCACAACGGATGATGACTCAAGTTGCAATAAACAGAACCAAATGACCCACGAAGTCCTTTCCAACTTTATGCTTGTATGAGTTATTCTAGATTTATTTGAACTTAAGCATGACTGACTCTGCCCTCTGATCTGATCCTCTGTTATCCTCCCTTAATTAAATCCCCAGAAAAGAGGATAAAGTAGCTATCTTAAACTCTGCTTACATTAAGGAAAATGCTCCAAGTTCTAAAAATATTCCTCGATTATTATTCTGGCTGAAATCATCAAACTTTCTCCTGTAACCTAGATTATAAGCACCAAAGCATCTTGAGCTACTCCAATGCTATTAGGGGAGTCATAACATGACATGTGCTAATTCTTCTGCCGCCAGTAAAAATAATGCTTACAGGGACCTATACAATGATCATGTTTTTTTCCAGAAGCCTTTTTTTATCAGAAGTGTATCTGCTGGGCACTTTGATTTTATGAAATTAAAATCAACAAAGGAAATGTCTTTCATTTCAAACTGAAAATCCTGGTGCTCAAATCATATACTTGTGTACACCCACAACCAGATTCCAACAATATATGGGGGCAAAGGCACATGTCAGCAATGATGCCAAGTCAGCAACGTACAATACACAAGCAAGAATTGTTTGTAGACTTTGGATTTATTACATGCTATTCACGGCAAATGGTAACTAGTTTAGGCAAAAAAGCAACATAAAATCATCTAAATAACAGGTGGTGGTGGGGTTTGTTAGGGGAGGGGTAGTACCTCTGGTGGGGGACATGCTGTGTTTCTTCTGGGGTAGCTTGTCCACCTTTGGGCCCCATCTTGCACTCAGCTCTCACCTGTGGCTCCAAGAAGCTGTCAGCATTCGACAGTGGCCACACCCCAGGAAATGGCTTCAATTGGCTGGCTAAACCAGGTGTGGGTAGCCAATGGGTCTCAAAGTTAGAGAATTCCCCTGCCTACAAAGACAGGCTCTTGTGGATTGACCAGATAAGACTAATAGGGGGCCCAATGGTCAAGAAGGGGGTTTCTGCATGTGCTGTACAGGGAAGTGAGGGGCAGATAGGGCTCATCAACCTGGGAAGGTAGTCCATCTAGGAGAAGGAATACTCTGATCCTAAACCTCTGTTGCTATGCAGGATATATTGGGAAGAAAAGGCAAAGGAGTAAAACCCTACACAAAACTGGAGTGCCGTCCCTGAGATGGTTGGATGGCACCTTGTACACATCCTTCTGACGACTACTGCAGCCAAGTTGGTGCCAAACATATTGCTCTGCTTTCCTTTGGACCACATCAGCCCAGGACCTCCATACACACTGCCCAGGCTTGTACCATGGGGAGGTAACTTCAGTACTGCTAGCACAGCAGTTTGGCTTCACCCCCAGAGGTGCACTCTACTGTCTTTTGAGGCAGATGGATGCCAACACCACCACCACCACCACCACCACCACCACCATCATCAGACAGATTGGGATCTGAAGAATTGTGTAAAAGGTTCCAAATGCCCATGGCTTATGTTCCCTCCGTGTCAAGCGCATGAAGGGGCTGTACATATACAAAGAGGCAGTGGGACCATGCGCCACTGGCTCAGCCCTGGCACTGTATGCCTTCCACACACCTGCTGTCCATTCTTTACCATGGGTGTCTGCATTAGTGAAGCCTATGTGCAAAGTCCTCAGTGCAAGTTGGCTTCAGCGTAGGCTGGAACCCTATTGCACAGAACCAGCTTGAATCCTATTTATTTCTGCAAGCTTTTATGTGATGTATATGATGTATTTTTAGGGAACTGACAATAGTATCTGTTGGCTTTAGTATGAATTTTTCAGGTGTGGTTATCTGCTGTTCTAGTGTATCATTGTATTATTTATGGTATGCTATGGTTTTATATGTTTATAACCCACCAACAACGATGAGTGAGATATCCCACCCTCAATAACTCAAAGAAGCATTACTAGAACAATTTTATACGACTTTGTCTCCATGTACTACTTATTAATTTGTGTTCTAAGAAAGCCAGCACAGCCAAGCAGATAGTAAAGATATCCACGTTGCATCTAACCATAAAATATTTGTTAACAGCTTAGCATATGGCTGTTGGGGCTTTAATAAGGAAATAAATAAAAGTTGCTTTGCTGAAGCAGCCACTACAAAAGGAATAGAATTCTTCTCTCTGCAATGTCAGTTGCCTTATTTGTGAGGCTTATTTACGTTCTGTTGCTTTTACATGCAGCTGTGCATGCAGTTATGATGAACGAAACCCACTGTGCCACTACACATGGATGTTTAAGGATGAACAGGTCCAGGAAATCCTCATTAATTGGGCCAAAAGTGGGCCAACTATTCGGCAGAAAGGGCACTCTGTTGTAGACTATGGGGAAACTGGCTGTTTGTTATGATCTGCCAGAAGAGGATGTGCCCCTTTTGCTCCCTATACATTATGTCATCCCATTAAAAGCTGGGGCTTTTGTGTTGAGGGGATTACTGAGGGGCACAAAATCATTACCTCTCTGTGTAAAGAAAGATTGGCAGTGCTTTCTCTGTCGCTTCAGATCGATACAGATAGAGGCAGGTGCTGTTTGTGTTTATACTTCAAAAGTACCTGGAGACTGTGCTTGTATTTCTCAAAAACCCCAGGGAGAGAGCTAAAAGAATCTGGAAACAAAGCAACTGTCAGTTTTGTATCTTCCATCATGTGGGAGTGTAGAAATCTGCACTTGGGAATTAAGAAAAAGATATGAAATAGGTGGATCTAAGGAACGCTGTAGTCAAAACCACAGCAGCCTTCTGCCTCTCGCCATAAGGAGGTAAACACAGTTAAAGATGTGAATAATATATTCCCCCTTCCCAAAGGCTCACATCATGTTAATCTAAAGTACGATTGCCTCTTTTCTTCTTCCAACAGAAATTCTGAATCTTTAGCATATAACTGACAGGCAGAAATGCAATAAGTGCTGTGTTTCCTGACACAGAGATGGGAGATGACACACTTGTTGAATTTCTGTCAGTCATGCAAATATTAAAGTCACAGAGATTTTCTCAAAGACAAATTGATGGCAACCTTAAGTAAGGAAGACTTACAAGTGCCAGAAAGAGTCAAACAGTATGAGCAGGTTGTTTTTAAAAAGAGACACTTTCTACAAGTTGAAATTTTAAAACCTGCTTTTCTTTAAAAAGCATATAAATATAAGATTACTTTTTTTTAATGGCTTTTTAAAAATTCGCCCTGCTAGGTTAGAGGTTAAGTGATACGCAGCACTTTGCCCAATGAACCCTTTCCCCATTACGCCATGTTCCTTCTTGATTCTGAATGTACACACCCCTCTAAATGCAAGGGTTCTTTAGCATTGCTGAAACATTGATCTGCCACAACGAGCTGGAAAGGCAATTATAACTGTGGTTCCAAATGGCACTTTTATCGTCATTAATATCCACAAAATGTGTGCAGTGGGAGAGGCAAAAAGTGTGTGGCATTGCTGACCTCGGATTTCAGCAAGTTCTGAAGAATGCTTATTAAGAAGTCCCGTTCAGTGCAAGAAGACATATTTCTTAGGACTGCAGCCTCTCCTATGGTGCGGGATTTTTTAAAAAAATTACAGTGCCTGTGCTGTGCCTAAGCATTAATAGAAGTGAAGAAAACAAGTGTCCCAGGGCTGAAATGGGCTTCTCACTGCCTCAGGGACCAGAATCTGTAGGGTGGTCAGCTGCAGAAGAAGACCTGGCTCCTGCAACTCTAATAGTTGTGAGGAAGGAATTTCAGGAGGTGTAGCAGAAATGTGTGTGTGCACGCATGCATGAGAAGAAAATTCAGACAGAAGGAAGAGAAAGGAGGATATATATTGTAATTTTTAAAAGTGTATTCAATGTGTCAGGTCTGGAATGGTCTTTATGATATATATTCACTGAAGAAAGAACTTTTTTTTGTTTTGTTTAAAGGCCAAAAAGGAATTTGCATATGTAATGCTTGTTTCTGATTACTCAGAGACAATGTTGTGTTCTGTTCCATTAGGCAATGAAACATACTCTTGTGCTCTCAAAATATTGATTGAAACATTTCCCTCCTAGCTGCATAACCTAAACTATGCCATTTATTATTACGACTTGAATCTTTTGTGACGCTCCCTAATAAATATTTCACCACAATTTGCATGCGAAAAGATGATGACCAAATGCTAATTGAGCCGAAGCGTGAAAGCAATGTCTAACTTAAGACATGATTAACAACGCACAAGCTTGATCTTCAAGTTGTTATTTATCGCTTTTCTAGCACTTCTTCAGTATGCAAAGCTCCAGTTCAGATCTCATTTACATTAAGCAATTTAAATACACAACACTAAACATGCACTGTTGGATCAAAGCAAAGCAGTCACGTCTGCTAAGCTCATTCATAAAAACATTCAAAACACAGTATCCCTAAACTCCATTAGAATACCGTTCTCCAATTTTATGCAAATTACAGAGCACGGTAGGTGGTGTAGCAGCTACATTCTCACACAATACTAAACCATGCTTAGGAGCTACATATGTGGATGAGCCTGAACAAAGTTTCTGGCTCACATGTTGTTGTTTAGTCATTTATTCGTGTCCGACTGTTTGTGACCCCATGGACCAGAGCACGCCAGGCACTCCTGTCTTCCACTGCCTCCCTCAGTTTGGTCAAACTCATGCTGGTAGCCTTGAGAACACTGTCCAACCATCTCGTCCTCTGTCGTCCCCTTCTCCTTGTGCCCTCCATCTTTCCCAACATCAGCGTCTTTTCCAGGGAGTCTTCTCTTCTCATGAGGTGGCCAAAGTATTGGAACCTCAGCTTTAGGATCTGGCCTTCCAGTGAGCACTCAGGGCTGATTTCCTTAAGAATGGATCGGTTTGATCTTCTTGCAGTCCATGGGACTCTCAAGAATCTCCTCCAGCACCAGAATTCAAAAGCATCAATTCTTCGGCGATCAGCCTTCTTTATGGTCCAGCTCTCCTTCCCTGGCTCACATGCGACACCCCTATTGCTACACTTCCACAGAGTTTTGTTTCACTTTTAAAAAGTCATAGCTTAGCATTAAACTAGGGTTCCTGACTTAAAACAAACTCTTTAATCAAGTTTAAACTTTTAACAGCACAGAGATTCATGACCCACGGTAAAACTTGGTTTGTTATGAACCCTAACAGAACTTGTTTAACCAGGATCCCTGGTTCAAACATATCACCAAGTCAGGAACTTCAAAAGAAAAACTCAGCTGCACAGGAAGAAGCGATGAAGGGAAGAGGAGAAGGAGTGTGCAAGCTCGACACTTTGCTTGGGATCATTCAGGCACTGCTAAACCATGGTTTAGTGCTCTGTACTCACTATATTAAGGGATGCGGGTGGGATGCCGATCAGAAGGTCGGTGGTTCGAATCTCCGCGACGAGATGAGCTCCCGTTGCTCGGTCCCTGCTCTTGCCAACCTAGCAGTTCGAAAGCACGTCAAAGTGCAACTAGATAAATAGGTACTGCTCCTGCGGGAAGGTAAACGGTGTTTCCGTGCGCTGCTCTGGTTCGCCAGAAGTGGCTTAATCATGCTGGCCACATGACCCGGAAGCTGTACGCCGGCTCCCTCGACCAATAAAGCGAGATGAGCGCCGCAACCCCAGAGTCAGCCACGACTGGACCTAATGGTCAGGGGTCCCTTTACCTTTACTCACTATATTGTCTGCAGGAAACGATGGTTGTTAGCATTTAGAGGGTAGTGGTTTGCCTGATGGGTTGAAACTACAACTACTTCCTGGCAACGTTGTCACGGCTGCTTACTGGGAGACAGAAGGACAAAGTGGTTGTGCTCATGTAAGCACGCTGGGAGAGCCCCAGCGTACTTGCACAACCTCGGCTTCACTGCCATCTTGCTTCTGACAGCTGTACTAATGCCAGGAAGCTAGCGTTGGAGCTCTACACCACCAGGCAAGATGCTTCCTCTGTATAACTATGCAGCCAATGCTTAAAAGCCTACATCACGCTACACGGCTTCCGATTGGCTGTAGGAGCGTCCTGCGGCCAATCGGAAGCTGCGCCAGATGTTCAGCGTCCAAAAATCATTCAAAAACTGGAACGCTCACGTCTGGTTTCGATCATTCGGGAGCCAAGGCACTTGAGACCCAAGATACGGCTGTAAATGATGTCAATTTTTATCAGTTTCCGCCACAAGGCAGTTATGCTAGACTACTAAAGTTTAAGGTGCTTTTGCAATTCCAGTACTCTCTCACAGGTTGAGAAGGGGTCTTGACAAACAGGCTGTGCGGTTATTATTAAAAATTGTTTTAACAATGTCTCTTAGGGGTGAACGAGACGGAGAATTACTATATTAATTTGGTGTGTGCGTGGTGTATATGTGCCAAACACGAAAACTTTACTGAGCTTGCAGGAAACTGTGCTGTTTTAACGCACTCTGTGTGGGGCTGCCCTTGAAGATGGTTCAGAAGCTGCAACTGGTGCAGAACACAGAGGATAGGATGCTGACCTCCGTTCTTAAAAAAAGCTGCACTGGTACTTCTGAGCCCAATTCAAGATGCTTATGTTGACACAGGTAAAGGTAAAGGGACCTCTGACCATTAGGTCCAGTTGTGACCAACTCTGGGGTTGCGGCGCTCATCTCGCTTTATTGGCTGAGGGAGCCGGCGTACAGCTTCCGGGTCATGTGGCCAGCATGACTAAGCCGCTTCTGGAGAACCAGAGCAGTGCACGAAAACGCCGTTTACCTTCCCACTGGAGTGGTACCTATTTATCTACTTGCACTTTGACGTGCTTTTGAACTGTTAGGTTGGCAGGAGCAGGGACCGAGCAATGGGAGCTCACCCTGTTGTGGGGATTTGAACCACCAACCTTCCGATCGGCAAGCCCTAGGCTCTGCGGTTTAACCCACAGCGCCATCCGCGTCCCTCCTATGTTGACATACAAAGCCCTAAATGTCTTGGGCTCTGAATATCTGAAGGCGTGCCTCTTCCTATATACACCTGCACAGGTGCTGAGGTCTTCCTATATACACCTGCAACAAGTGCCTTGCTGGCACTTTCGCTGCTCTGTGAAGCTTGTGGTACAATGGTATGTAAGAGGGCAGCTTTGGCGGTAGGATTCTGCCATGCTTCCTCTTCCACAGTGCTGTGCTGTTATCTCTGGTCAGCTGAGCAAGCAGGTGGGAGAACAGAGTTCCTGTTGCAGTTCCCCCCTGCAGCTAATTTTATCAGTGATAACAGCTCAGCAATGGGGAGAAGGGGTGCAAGGAGACAGGGTGGGATGGGCCTGGGGACAGCAGTCATTTCTGCATCCTTGCCCTAAAAAGGCAGTTGATTTTTAGATTAAAATGTGTATATCAGAGTTTTGCAGTGATTTCGTCTTTTATAAACCAATTGTAAACTTCCACAGAGTTGGTGTATGTAAAAGAGTGCATGTAACAGAAAAATAGCTTGAAAAAAACCCACATTGAGCTGCCAAGTAATTCAAGTAGCTCATTGTTGATTTGGCAGACGGTCTTCAAAACATGGTTGAGCTGCTGATTATTCTCAACAGAACACACATAAAAATAATAAAAGGCAGAGGCTTTTTAAAGCATTTGTTCCAATCTAACAAAAGTTAGAAATAGCTATGGCTGTACTCCTTTGGACACTTACTTTGTAGTGAGACTCAGTGAACACAGTGAAGACTTGCTTCCAAGTAAATCTACATAGAATTGGGCTGCAGTCCTCACTGCCCTATAAAGGACTGCAGCCTTACAGTCAATAAATCTTAGGATCTTTGCCAACAATGACAGATTGCTTTATTATTTTAAGTACCTGCAGTTATTGCTTTCATTATTGAGATTTTTTGGGGGATACAAGTTACTTGCGACCTCCAGCCTAATTCTATGCGTGTCTGCTTGGTACTAAATACTTATTCTGTCTAATTCCCAAATCCATATGAACAAGCTTGCAGCCTAACTCAAGTCTCGTCGATTTCAGCTGAGACTGACTTTGGCTGGATTGAAACTAACTGCCTGCTTTTAAAACTAATTCATTGCTGATTATTCTGAAGTAGCTTGCAAATGAAAATGGCAACAGGCAGCTTGTCTAATGCACGCTAAACTAGTGAATACATAATTGTGCTGACATATACACAGCATCCAAATACATCAAGTCTATAAGTATGCAGTAGTTTTTCTTGCAGACCTACCATATGAATATGGTTTAATTGGTATATGCCCTATCCAAATTGCACATGAACACCTCCCGAAATGTTTAGAAAGTTTTGTAATTAGCAATTCCAGAATTAGGATTCCCAAACACTGATGGCCGACAATGAAATTGTCTAAGTGAGTTGACAAGATAACTTGGTTATCTTTGTCCTTGACTTATGCATGTACAATGGAAATTCCTCCTAAGTTTGTGTATGCAGAATCACTGCATGATAGCCGTTAAATCTTAGGATCTTTGCTATCCATGCCTATTGCTTTATCACTTTAAGTGTTATATTCAGTTATTGTTTGCACTATTGATATATTTTTTGACTGATGAAATCAAAGATCCTGATGAAGGCCCATGCACTATGTGAAAAGCACAGGGCTTTCACTTTGAAAATGTGCCACAAGTCATAGGTTTGAATCCTGATTGCAGAGAGGGAACAGCTCTGACACATAACACGTTTTATTTCCAAATTCAATCCCTGTTACCTCTAGTTAGAGGACCACAACAAGCAGGACTGCCTGTGGCCTTGAGACAGCCACTGCCAACCAAAATAGTCAATGAGTAGCTGTATCAGTGGTTTGGCTCAGTGGCCTATTTTGACATAACACTAAATTATGAATGAGTGGGCATTAACCTTGGGCTCATACACTCCCCTTGGCTGTGAGGGTTTGGAAGCATCCATTTCCTGCCTTTCACTAACTATTGTTTATTGTGTCTAAAAATGGTGCCAACTATGGCTAGTTTAAACTAGTGGAGGGCAAAACATAGACAAGGTTCTAATGGTGGTTCTCTGGATGACTTGCAGTAGATCAGCATGGGTTTCTGACTTCCAATAATTTAACCATAGCAAGTAAAAATTTATCTCCCTGCCTTTAATGACCTCGGGCTAGTCACTTATTAGTCTCTGTGTTCCTCTCCTGTAAAACATGAATATAAATAATTTGCCTTTGACCAGGTCTTTGTGCAAATATTGTTGGCACAAAGTTTTGTATTCCAAACCCCTGATCTGTACGAAGATATAGATATGTACTCATATCTTCAGGTTATTCCAGTTTATGATTTATGTCAGACAGTTCCAGCCCATGAGCCAATATGTTGCCCCTGGCCCTGGTTTATAGGAAAAACACATTGTAGATCCCACAAGCCTGAAGTCTGAAAAGCACTGGTTTAAATTATAGTTCATTATCAAGCCAGGTTCATAAACCATAGTTTGAGATATGGTTTAAACTAGTCACAGTTTGTGTGATGTACCAGGAAACTGCAGTTAGTGAAAAACAGGAAGTGGATGCTTTGAATTTCTTCATTGCAGCCTTTTATGGTTGAGCATTATACCTGAAACAGGGATGTATATGGGAGACCCATAAATTCCTTACCTAGATATTACGTCTGTGTAAGAAATTCTGCCCCAAGTCCTGTGTGCAACAATTACATGTTTACATATTTGGCTGGTAGCTCATGTAGCAAAATATATGGATATGCAATTGCAGAAATAAAGGCCCACAATGAAAGTCTTATCCAGCTAGGAAAATGTATCACATTCTAATTTGACTAATAGTGCAAACTGGTATGTAATTTGCAAATTGTTGCCACTTGGGCAGGGTTCTTGACGAGTGGATTTATTTCCTCAGATTTGGACTACTTTGTGAATTGTTTTCATTGTGAGCTTGGGAGCTATTACAACCAAAAGGTCACCAATAAATAAAGCAATCAAAATAACAATATTTTTATATGCCTTCATCTACAACTGCTTTCTAGAGTGGCAACCTTTAATCAGCGTAACTGGTAATCAACTAAAACAGGGTTGCTGCTACCTTTTTAAAGGTTTGGGCTCACGTTGGCCAGTCATCCAAAAGCTATTTGCCAGCGTGGGCACAAGAGTGATCATGGCCAAAGTGGTTGTGTACACACAGAGATATACACCACAAATTCACAATATACACACACACCACACACAGATGAAGGAAAACTCTTTCACTCTCTCACACTCCTATCTTCAAACACACATCAACTCACTTGCACACACAACACTTCTCCCCACTGCAGTGAGGATTCAAAGTGTCCCTCCATCATCCTAGCAATTCAATGGGGCAATGCTTCCTTCATAATGTTGAGAGGAGAACTTTAAACTTCTTTTTCAGCCTGGTGCTGTGATGGTGATTCAAATCACCGGCAGCTGTCGGGCCACTTGTAGTGGTTTGGCAGGCTGGACTCAGCCTAATGGGCCACGGTTTGCCACCCTTCAGTGTTTCTCAACCTGTGGGTCCCCAGATGTTGTTGGACTACAACTCCCATCATGACCAGTGGTCAGGGATGATGGGAGTTGTAGTCCAACAACATCTTGGGAACCCACAGGTTGAGAACCACATTAACCAATTTAAGAGTCATCTTTTTTCCAAAATGCAGAACCACTTGTAACCTGAGCTGACCCGGCAGCACGGGACTCACATTTTGGAGCTATTTTTCCGTCTCTACCTTACGGATGAACAGATGCAAAGCAGGATGGGGCTCCTATGCCTTCAACAGCTTTATGGAAGAGCGATCTTGGGCAAGTGCAGTTTGCTGTGCCGGAATGAGCAGCGAGGGAGTGTCATGAAAGTGCTAACACAACTCAGCACTGGGGGCTGCTTCAGAGGAAGTAACTATTACAAGGAAGAACACCCACACACAAACACACACGTGGCTGCAGCTAAATGCACAGATGTTCTACATGCTAGAACTGAGGAGGCTTCATCAAGAGACACTGTAAGCATCTTCCTCTTATTCCCCACTACTCTTCCTGTAAGTAATGGGCTAGGCACCAGTGCTCCCTGGGACACCATGTACTGCAGCCACCAAGGTCCCAGTTTTTAGCTGTGCTTTTGTCTCAAACCAGGAGAATGAGCATGGCAATAAAAAGGCAGGCAAGTGAGGACGTCTCCTGCTAGCAAGGCCACCAGATTGATTAGGATATTTTCTTTAGTGTGCTTTAGCATCCAAGGCTGAAGTAAAATGGGGATGGGGAATAGCAGAGTGTCTATCCTCGAAGGAAACTGACAAAGAAGCGTTTAATGGAGTTTGTCTTCTACATAGGTTTGGAAAGGATTTCAAAACTGACCTAATCTGCCCGTTTAAATATGACACTCACGTGCCGGAGTGCTCCACAAACCTATACTAATGTGCATGTCCACACAGAATAAATACCACAAACTGCCAAATGAAGTCTATTGGATTCTAAGTTTAGAAGGTACTCACTGACATACATAACGAGGTGGAATTGTAAGGCAAGCTATTTCCCTTTAAATACTATACAAGTCCCAAGTGGCAACCTGCTCTGAATCTAATGATTGCCTCACTTACTGACTGACTTAATGGCACTTTAATTGCAATGGTACTTTTAGGTTAGCTAGACCCTTCAAATTTGGGCCATGCACAGTCCAAGGGATCCACCCCCCCCCCTTTACTAGAAGTTTAAAAGGGGAAAATGTGCAGATTAGAAATGGAGGGCAAGGAGTGAAATGATTAGGGTGATTCCAGGCCAGGCATTCAAGTACAAACACAACACTAGGATTACACAAAAAGTCTAAAGGCCCCTCCAGACTGCTTTTTTGGGCAGGTGTATTCTACAAGATGTCATTGGTGCAATAACAGCGCAATCCACACATCCATTCCACTTTATTAGTTGTTCTGTTGTCACATTATTGCCATCTGGAGGGGCAATCTTGCACTATAGCGCAATAAAAGCAGGAGGGGGGTGGAATAAACCGAAAGATTTGTGCTATAAAAAGTTACAGGATTTCAGCAGAAAGTTATAGGATGTGCAACGATAGCAAACAAAGTAAGTGGGATAGCTCAGTTGGAAGAGCATGAGACTCTTAATTTCAGGGTTGTGGGTTCGAGCCCCAGGCTGGGTAAAAGATTCCTACATTGCAGGGGGGTGGACTAGATGATGCTTGTGGTCCCTTCCAACACCCCCCCCCCACAACACCATGAAGGTACAATAAAAAGGACACCCGGAGGAGTCCTCAGAAGATGTTCACCTACCAACAAAAACCTCACATATATACTAGGTAAAAGATAAAAAGTTTACTACCCCCCTTATCTCTCACCCCCCCATCTCTCTTCTCCCCCAACCTTATACTGCATACAGCATCAAATATAACTGATCTGTAGAGAGAACTGTATGATCTGAAAATAGAGACAGTGCCTGTATTTTTATACAGTGGTTTTTTTCTGGGGGGGGGGGGATGCAGGGGTACGCATACCCCTAAACATTTTGTGAATCTTTGTACTTTTGTCAATTTACTAGATTTATTCCCCCCAATTTGAACTATAAAATGGTGATTTTCTTGAGCCAAAATGAAAGTACCACTAAACTTTTCTATATATATATATATAGAAAAAAAAGTACTGCTTTTATAACCCCAGAAAATCTTTAATAAAAACAATTTGAAAAGGAGATGTTCCCCTTTCCCTAGAAGGGGGAGGCTAGAGGCGTACCCCAAAATGGCGGAACCACTCATAGGCCACCCTGAAAGCTGAAACGTGGTAGTCCATGGACACACAAATAAATAATAAAACTAGTTGGAAGTTTATCTCCCCCCCCCCTCCAAAAAGCAAAAGTGGTCAGAGATTAGGGGAATTGTAGTCCAAAAACAGCTGGAGACCTAAATTTGGGAATCCCTGCTTTAGCTTCACACCATTGTTTTATCCCCTGCAGTCCACATGTTGGGCAATATCGATGAGGCCAGTGGCAGCCCTGTTTAGGGAAGTTTTTAATGTCTGATGTTTTATTGTATTTTTAATATTTTGTCGGAAGCCACCCAGAGTGGTTAGGGCAACCCAGCCAGATGGGTGGGGTACAAATAATATATTATTATTATTATTTATTATTATATCTCAGGACATGAAGCTGACCTCGTGACAGAGGCCAGCATTCCACCCAGCCCCCCCCCCCAAGCCGCACGCGGAACAAAATGTCGCCATGTGGGCTGTTAGAGGCACAGCGGCCTCTCAAGGCTCAGCTCTGGGGTGTCCAGAGCACGTGCCCAGCAACCCTGAGGGGCGACGCATGCGTCTGGGCTACATGAAGCCTCCCACCAAGCACAGAGCAGGACACGCTGAAGTAACTGTGGGGCAACTGTGCCCCTGAAGGACCACATGCGCAGCCTGGGAGTCATTTTGGAGTCACAGCTGTCCATGGAGGCACAGGTCAATTCTGCGTCCAGGGCAGCTGTCTACCAGCTCCATCTGGTACGCAGGCTGAGACCCTGCCTGCCTGCAGATTGTCTCGCCAGAGTGGTGCATGCTCTAGTGATCTCCTGCTTAGACTACTGCAATGTGCTCTACGTGGGGCTACCTTTGATGGTGATCCGGAAACTACAACTAATCCAAAATGTGTCAGCTAGACTGGGGACTGGAAGCAGCCTCTTAGACCATATAACACCGGTCCTGAAAGATCTACATTGGCTCTCAGTACGTTTCCAAGCACAATTCAAAGTGTTGGTGCCGACCTTCAAAGCCCTAAACGGCCTCGGGCCAGTATACCTGAAGGAGCGTCTCCACCCCCATCACTCAGCCCGGACACTGAGATCCAGCGCCAAGGGCCTTCTGGCGGTCCCCTCACTGCGAGAAGTGAGGTTACAGGGAACCAGGCACAGGGCCTTCTCGGTGGTGGCGCCCACCCTGTGGAACCCCTTCCCATCAGACATCAAGGAAGTAAACAACTACCTGACTTTTAGAAAACATCTGAAGGCAGCCCTTTTTACGGAAGTTTTTAATGTTTGATGTTTTATTGTGCTTTTAATTTTCCGTTGAGCATGGCCCAGAATGGCTGGGGAAACCCAGCCAGACGGGCGGTGTAGTAGTAAGTAATAATAATAATAATAATAATAATAATAATATTGATGATGATGATGATGGTGTCATAATCATCATCTCCAGGCTCGGCTCTGGGCATCCAGAGCGCGCCCAGCAGCTCCGCAAGGCGGCGCACGCGCCTGGGCCGTGTGAAGCCTTCCCCAAGCGCGGAGCGGCCGCTCAGGGGTAAAAAGGGTCGGTGGACGGAGCTGCGGCCAAGCCTTCCGAGCCCCTCGGGGAAGCGCAAGCTTACCTTCGGGATTGGCGCTGATGAAAACCCTGACGCTTCTCCCGCTGGGCGCCAAGTGCAAGGGCAGCGCCGAGAGGTTCCCGGAGAACGCCGCCCTGCGCAGCGCCGAGTCCCGCGGGCAGGGCAGCTTGCCGGCCGCGCCGCCCGGCCACATCGCCGTCGCCGTCTCTCTTCCTCCTCCTCCTCCTCCTCCGCCTCGCCGTCCTCCTTTCCCGGCCGTCCTTTCGCGGAAGGGCGAAGGAAGCGGCGGCCGCCGCTTCCCTCAAGGCGCTCGCCTCTTCTTCTTCCTCCGCAGCCCGCCCAGCTCACCACCGCCACCGCCGTCGGCGCTCTCCGGCCATGCGGGTCCTCGTCAACCCGCCGCCGCACCGCCGCCAGCTCCCCTCGGGGGCGAGCCGCGGCGGGGGCGAAGGGAGGTCACCGGGAAGCTTTCAGGCGGCGCCGCGGCGGCTTCGGGAGAAGCAAGAGCGCAGCGCTCTCGGCCGGAGAGGAAAAGTTTGCGCCCCGGGCCAAGCGCTGGGGCGCGTCGTCGAGGGGCGGAGGATAGTAGGAGCTGCCCGGCCGGCAGGGGCGCGCTGCAATGTCAGGGCCACCTCGGGGCCGGTTCCCTGCTCGACCCCGCCGCGCTCGCTGCTCTTCCAAGGCCGCTCAAGTCTTGCAACTCTTGCTCTAGTTCAATGCAAGCGGCGATTCGAGAGACGACGCCAGTCGGCCGCTTCCTTCCCGCGCGCAAAAACGCGCAAGCAAAAAAAGATCTGTTTGGATCAGGCGCTAGCCGCTGCTGCGGTTTCCTTCTCGGCGCCGAGCCTTTGGGAAGGCTGCGAAATGGTTTTGCTGAATTGCAGTGCCACTTCGAAATCGCCAACCAGGCAGGCGGGCAAGCAAGCCAGCCAGCCAGCAAGCTCGGGCTGAGCTTTCCTCTTGCAACTCTTCTCTGTCTCTCCTCCAAGTCGTCTTCTCGTCGAAGTTGCTCGTGCAATCTCTCTCCTGCAAACGAGATATTTTTATAGTCCTGCACGGCTCGGGCGCTCCAAATGGGGGGGGGGGAAGAAAAGAAAAGAAGAGGAGGAGGAAAGAGTTCAGAGAACCCCCTTGGATGTTTTGTTGCAAGGGCACGGCGAGCGCGCGGAAAGCAGCAAAGGTTAGGTATTCACCAAGCGAGAGAAAAGCCCGCTTTGAAGCGTAAAAGCAGCAGACGGGAAGGAAGCGGCGCGCACAATGGAAGCCGGGGAGCTGCTTTGCAGCGGTCAGTGTCCCGGTGTCCCGGCGAGCAGCTCCAATGAAATATGCAGAAAGGTTGATGATGTCTGGCCGGGCTCAGACAGCCGCCGCCGCCGCCGCCTTGCCAGCCTCCTATTGCCGAGACACAAGTCCATACGCAGAGAAACACCCCTGCGCTTCCTCCAGGGGGCGGAGGCGCCTGCCCGGCCCCCAGCCGCAAAGCGTGCCAGGAAAAGACCGCGGCGAGGAGAGCCTGGCCCGGATGATCCGCTGCGAGAAGAAGGGGGGCGCCGATCTGGAATCGTCTACAGGGCTTGAGTGTTTCCCCTGGAGGCAAGAGAGAGACTGTGAGCTCTGGCATCAGATCAGCTGGGCACGGGCAGGGTAAGGAAGTGGGTGCAGAGGCGCACCATGCAGCCTTCGCAGTTGCTCAGCTGCTTTCGGGAGCACTTTGGGCTCACCCAAAGTTCGCAAGGTGAAACTTGTGGGTGATCTCATTGAATCTCCTGGAAATTTCATAGCACTCAACTCCTGGGGGCTGAGGTTCCCCTCAATAAAATATTTGAGAGGGCCGAGCCCCAACCCCAAGCTGATGGTCATTGCCATTCCAATGGTGTGTGTGTGCATTGCATATTGTGATTGATTATGTGGGGTGCGGTTTACCTGCCCCCCATTTATTCAACTTGGCACCCTTGCATAGAGTTGGAAGGGAGGGCCATCTGTGCCAACCCCCTGCAATGCAGGAAACCTGCCCACAGCCATCCCTGGGTGGGCTCTAATCACCAACCTTCTGGTTAACAGCCAGACACACTGACCCATTGCACCACAAAGATGGCTGAATGTCAGGTGCTGGGAATCACAAGTGGGGAAAATGCTGCTGTGCTTGATAGCCAGTGTGGTGTAGTGGTTAAGAGTGGTAGACTCGTAATCTGGTGAACCGGGTTCGATTCCCCGCTCCTCCACATGCAGCTGCTGGGTGACCTTGGGCCAGTCACACTTTTCTGAAGTCTCTCAGCCCCATTCACCTCACAGAGTGTTTGTTGTGGGGGAGGAAGGGAAAGGAGATTGTTAGCTGCTTTGAGACTCCTTAAAGGTAAAGGGTAAAGGGACCGCTGATCGTTAGGTCCAGTCGTGGCTGACTCTGGGGTTGCGGCGCTCATCTCACTTTATTGGCCGAGGGAGCTGGCGTACAGCTTCTCGGTCATGTGGCCAGCATGACTAAGCCGCTTCTGGAGAACCAGAGCAGCGCACGGAAATGCCGTTTACTTTCCCACCAGAGTGGTACCTATTTATCTACTTGCACTCTGATGTGCTTTCGAACTGCTAGGTTGGCAGGAGCAGGGACCTGAGCAACGGGAGCTCACCCGTTGCAGGGATTTGAACTGCCGACCTTCTGATCGGCAAGTCCTAGTCTCTGTAGTTTAACCCACAGATCCAAACTCTTCTTCTTCTTCTCCTCCTCCTCCTCTTCATACCAGAGGTGCAATTTAGGGCAGCGTGACTAGTTTTACCACACTGGACACGCTGCAGGGCATCACAACTATGACATAGGGAATTGAGCAGAACAGAAGGCGAGCTGTGCGTATGGGGTGTGAATTTTGGCCTTGCACAGAGCGCCGCTGAAATCTGAAAGACCCAAGTCCGCCCCTGCTCACACCCAGCTTGCGGGCTTCCCATGGGCATCTGTTTGGCCACAGTGTAACTAGGATGCTGGCCTGATCTAGCAGGGCTCTTCATAATTTCTTATGGCCCTATGCAAACCTAGAAGCCCTTTTTGCATTCAGTTTATAGCAGGATAAGACACAGAAGGTAGGGTTGGGCTAAGATCACAATGCAGCTAAAAACGTACAGTCTGCAGTAGAAGGGCTCTCAATTCCTCCCAATCCCATATTAAATCCCATACTTCAGACTTGAACACATAACACTGGAAAGGTTCAAAGATGACGTTAGGCTAATGAGCCAATGTTGACTTCATATTATACTTCCATCCTGTGGACCCTTTCCTGGAAGTATCAGTCTTATTATTGGAGATGCATATCATACAGCTATTCATATAAAGTGCTTCAAGATTACTTTTCTCTTTTAAGGAGATATATAAATATATTTTCAAAAGCCCCGGTAGACATATATTAAACAGCTCATTGTTCCTTTGAAACTTGAACTTGTGTGGCACATGGATCTTAATGTTAGAACAGTGTAGATGATGGATAGTAAAGGTTGAAGTGATATAGTAATCCTAGCAGTTACAAATCCAAGTCTACACCATCGTTTTATTTATGGCTGAAACAGATGACAAACCATTCAACCAGGAAGCAGGTAGTGTTCAAGAAACAAACCAGAAGATACATTTCTTCAAATCTAGGCATGTATTAAAGATGATAAAGGGACACAACCAAACAGCTTCTCCCATCCTTTTTGTCGTTCTCTTCTTTTATTTAACTTCATTGACTTTATACCGTATTTTTCGCTCTATAAGACGCACCAGACCACAAGACGCACCTAGTTTTTGGAGGAGGAAAACAAGAAAAAAAATATTCTAAATCTCAGAAGCTAGAACAGCAAGAGGGATCACTGCGCAGTGAAAGCAGCAATCCCTCTTGCTGTTCTGGCTTCTGTGATAGCTGCGCAGCCTGCATTCGCTCCATAAGACGCACACACATTTCCCCCTTACTTTTTAGAAGGGAAAAAGTGAGTCTTATAGAGCAAAAAATACAGTACTATAAACACATATTATTTGCTGATTAAAATTATTTATAAACCAGAAGTTACCAAGGCAGTGTAAAACATAATAATTTAAGACAACCCACTAGAACAACATTAACAACCATTAGAATATAAACATTTACTCCCACCATTTATGCATCTATTGATAAATGTTGTTAAATGTTTTATAATATGTCCTTGAAAGTGGAGTGGCTTGGTACTGGTGTTATTTGATATTATTAATGCCTATAAAGTGTAGCATAGCAGTCTTCCTAGCATGCATAGAATCCACACAGCTTTTGGATTTTATTTTGGATTTTGGAAACCTCAGTAAATGATTAATAATTGATTACGTAGTTTAGATGTGGCCTTTAGGTGCCCTGTCTTTTAGAGAGAGCTGCTGTCACTCCCTTTGTGGCCTTGTATGAAATGGAGGGGGAAAACACCTTGGTACTTCTGATGAACCAGTGAATGAAGCACGGCTGACCTTTGCTTAGCTTTGCAGATCTAAGGCACACAATGAGATAGTAGTTACTCTAATGATGCTGTTCATTTCTCCCTTCCTCATCTTACTGGGTAGTTGCATTCAGCTGCTGCTGAAACATCTTGTCAGCAACAAGTCATTTTCCTAGTGTGTTATGCCTTACCTAACAGCAGCTTCTTGAAACACTGGGAACACACAATTCAGCTACATGTCATATTATTGTACCTGAAGATGTATTTGCAGAGCATTATCTTTTTCTTCCAAGGCGGCTCAGAATGAAAGGCAAGCTGCAGTTACACAAGAGCAGTGAAAAGGGGCTGTACTTTGGGATTTGAGGACCCGCTACCTGCTTGAGGATAAGAAAGACACATGGACACGGTATATTAGGCTAATGGGCTAAAAAAGGCCACAACTGTACTGATTACAGCATGTGAGAGGTACAGTGGTACCTCGGGTTACATACTCTTCAGGTTACATATGCTTCAGGTTACACACTCTGCTAGCCCAGAAATAGTGCTTCAGGTTAAGAACTTTGCTTCAGGATAAGAACAGAAATCGGGCTTCGGCGGCGCGGCAGCAGCAGCAGGAGGCCCCATTAGCTAAAGTGGTGCTTCAGGTTAAGAACAGTTTCAGGTTAAGAACGGACCTGCGAAACGAATTAAGTACTTAACCTGAGGTACTACTGTATTGGCTTAGGTATTGGATAAAACAACAGAGCGTGACTCCACCCACTCAGGGAGGGGTGAGTCTATCAAGGGTTAACCACCAGTGGGAGGAGCCTGTTGATGCAAATACAACTGAAAGCTCCCCCTGATGTCACCGGAGGACGTGCCATGGCCCTAGCCACCAGCAAGGGCGTCGGACAGGATCCACGACCGCCGGATTCCTTTACTGGAATACCCATAAAATGGAGGGGTAGGCGATGGCCACACCCTGCCCTCCAACACACAACCATATTCCCATGCCTAACCGCCACCCGAGCCAAGAGAGGCTCGTCGCCAGTACTCTCACAGCTGCAACCAATCCCTAAGGCTTCTGATGATGTCGGCCAGCCAAAAATCATTGCCAAGGTCCGAAAGGTGAACTCCATCACCACGAAATAAAGACCATTCACTGAACCGGATGTCAGCATGCTGAATCACTTGGCCATACATATAGCGCAATTTGCGCTTCACCACACGGTTTAAAAGTTTCCTGGATTTTTCAACGGCCATAGGGCTGTGGGAGCCACGCCCTTCAGAAGGTTGGACCAAAACAACATTGTCCCGGGATAGAGCAGCCAGCTTGTCAAAGTCCTTTTTTTTTTATGCTCCATAGCAAGTCTACGCTCTTTCTGAAGGGTAAATCATTCTCCCCCAGCTCGATGATTTGGCGGTGAACATCCTGTGTGAGTGCCTGGAGGCAGTTGGAGGATGGATGGCGGCTAACAGATTGAGGTTGAATCCTGACAAGACAGAAGTACTGTTTTTGGGGGACGGGGGCGGGCAGGTGTGGGGGACTCCCTGGTCCTGAATGGGGTAGCTGCGACCCTGTCCATGAAGGCGCAAGTTAATTCTGTGTCCAGGGCGGCTGTTTACCAGATCTGGTACACAGGCTGAGACCCTACCTGCCCGCGGACTGTCTCGCCAGAGTGGTGCATGCTCTAGTTATCTCCCGCTTGGACTAGTGCAATGCGCTCTACGTGGGGCTACCTTTGAAGGTCACCCGGAAACTGCAATTAATCCAGAATGCGGCAGCTAGACTGGTGACTGGGAGGGGCCACCGGGACCACATAACACCGGTCCTGAGAGATCTGCATTGGCTCCCAGTACGTTTCCGAGCACAATTCAAAGTGTTGGTGCTGACCTTTAAAGCCCTAAACAGCCTTGGTCCTGTATACCTGAAGGAGCGTCTCCACCCCCATCGTTCAGCCCGGACACTGAGATCCAGCGCCCAGGGCCTTCTGGCGGTTCCCTCACTGCGAGAAGTGAAGTTATAGGGAACCAGGCAGAGGGCCTTCTCGGTAGTGGCACCCGCCCTGTGGAACGCCCTCCCTTCAGATGTGAAGGAAATAAGCAGCTATCTTCTTTTTTAAAGACTTCTGAAGGCAGCCCTCTTTAGGGAAGTTTTTAATATTTAATGCTGTATTGTTTTTAACACTTGATTGGAAGCCACCCAGAGTGGCTGGGGAAACTCAGCCAAATGGATGGGGTATAAATAATAAATTATTATTATTATTATTATTATCGGGGAAACCAGCTCCGACGAGAAGCAGCAGCACAATGGCTGGGAAACGCTGCTGCGGCCGTGTTTGAGCGGCTAAACCCTGCCCCCAAGCCTCCAGCCGATTGAGGAGGAGAGGCTTTCTCAGAGTCCAGCTGGTTGCTGGAGCTAGATCATGTCAGAATTCACTTTCTGAGCAAGGTACGACCGGTAGTACCTATCACCTTGGGCAATGTATGAAATGCCTCATTACAAAGAATCACAGAATCGTAGACTTGGATGAGGGTCCAATCCCTTGCAATGCAGAAATCTTTTGGCCAACATGGAGCTTGAACCCATGTAAAAGGTAAAGGGACCCCTGCCCATTAGGTCCAGTCGTGACCGACTCTGGGGTTGTGGCGCTCATCTCGCTTTATTGGCCGAGGGAGCCGGCATACAGCTTCCGGGTCATGTGGCCAGCATGGTTTGCTCTGGCAAACCAGAGCAGCGCATGGAAATGCCTTTTACCATCCCGACGGAGCGGTACCTATTTATCTACTTGCACTGGTGTGCTTTCGAACTGTTAGGTTGGCAGGAGCAGGGACCGAGCAACGGGAGCTCACCCCGTCATGGGGATTCGAACCGCCGACCTTCGGCAAGTCCTAGGCTTTGTGGTTTAACCCACAGCGCCACCTGTGTCCCTTTTATAGTCTCATGCTCTACCGACTGAGCTATGATTATTTTCGCTAAGTTTTAGTAACAATGTCTACAAGGAATAAGAAATTCTGGAGTGTTTTAGCCACGCCTGCTTAATACAGGGGCTGTGCACTGGATTCAGCCAAATTCTGAATGGAATCAGGCCCATTCAGGGGGACCTGGGCTTGGGCCAGAGAAATGGGTGGAGATAGCCCCATGTTGGGCTGCCTGGAGCAACACAGGGCTGTCGGAGGGGAGATCATCAGGTGAGAAGGCTGCAGGCATCTGCTTCGGCAGGAACACACTGGGGAAGTGGACCCCAGCAGGACTGAATCCTTTGCTCACCAGTTGGCGACTGAAGGATTCAGTTCTGCTGGCTTCATCATGCTCTTTCGGAGTCTTTCAGACCCCGGCAGGACTGAATCTTCCTGCTCTTGGTTGGTTGATTTCATCTCTCTCACCTTATCATTTTTTTCAGTCTTAAATTCAGTTTTTCACCTGTAGCAATTTGGATTTTTTAAAAAAAGGTTTCTCGTGAAAAGTCAACAGCAATCTACTGCTAATTTTTCCGAAAAAAACACATCTTTAATATGGAGTCTTGACCAATGAACACATTTTTGCAAGCAATCTTCCCTATTGCAATGCATTTTTGTGTTATTTCCACCAATATATCCTCTATTTTTTTTGCACACTTTCTCCTATAAACAGTGGTTGGCTCCCTGCTTAGTAAAATTCAGATAAGTACTAGTTTTGAAGGATAGCTGTGTTTTGCTTCACACATTGTTTCCAAAACTACCAATTCGCTAGATTCCGCTCAAAATGCAAATGGAATCAAATCTCTTTCCTCATCCCTACCTGGAAAACAGTTTGAAAATATGGCATATATGGTATGCTATGATGTGACATGGGATGAAAGTCAATGGCCAACTGATCATGTCAGGAGTTGTCCGCTTACTTCAAATCCATTTTAAACCCACTCTGTGTGAGCAAACCAGAGTTTGGACTGGATTCTGGGGTTGGTATCCTAGAGATCCCTGATAGACAACCCAGATCTTGCATTTATTCATACCATGCTTTAATCTCAAAATCCTGTTATCAGATTTAAGCTACAAGTGTGAGTGAATGCAGTAACCTACTTGTTTTGGTTCTTATCGTTATCCCAACATTATTGTGGTTGGGCTGCTGTGATTAATATCTGGGATATCAGAATGATAAAAATTTAGTGAGCTGTTAGGAATTTATTACTTTTTGTTTGTCCATATTCACCTTTGTTTCTTGATGTCAGACCAGTATTCTGTAGTGCAGGGGTAGGCTACAGAAGCCCGATCGCCTTCTCAATCCGGACCGTGGACGGTCCAGGAATCAGCATGTTTTTACATGAGTAGAATGTGTGCTTTTATTTAAAATGCATCTCTGGGTTATTTGTGGGGCCTAGGAATTCGTTCGCATCTTAAAGAGTAGAGAGTAGAGACATCACCTTGCCAACAAAGGTCTGTATAGTAAAAGCTATGGTTTTCCCAGTAGTGATGTATGGAAGTGAAAGCTGGACCATAAAGAAGGCTGATCGCCGAAGAATTGATGCTTTTGAATTATGGTGCTGGAGGAGAGTCCCATGGACTGCCAGAAGATCAAACTTATCCATTCTTAAGGAAATCAGCCCTGAGTGCTCACTGGAAGGACAGATCCTGAAGCTGAGGCTCCAATACTTTGGCCACCTCATGAGAAGAGAAGACTCCCTGGAAAAGACCCTGATGTTAGGAAAGATGGAGGGCACAAGGAGAAGGGGACGACAGAGGACGAGATGGTTGGATACTGTTCTCGAAGCTACCAGCATGAGTTTGACCAAACTGCAGGAGGCAGTGGAAGACAGGAGTGCCTGGCGTGCTCTGGTCCATGGGGTCACGAAGAGTCGGACACGACTAAACGACTAAACAACACATAGGAATTCGTTCATTTTTTTTCTTTTCAAAATATAGTGCAGCCCACCACATGGTCTGAGGGACGGTGGACCAGCCCATGGCTGAAAAAGGTTGCTGACCCCTGCTGTAGTGGTTAGCATGTCATTTTAGGACATGAGAGATCTGGGTTCAAATCCCTACTCAGCCATGAAGCTCACTGACTGACCTTGGGCCAGTCACTCACTCTCAGCCTAACCTACCTCACAGGGTCGTTGTGATTATAAAATGGGAAGGAGGAAACCATGCAGACAGACCCCCTTGAGCTCCTAGGTGGAAAGGTTGGGATATAAACGTAGATTATGGAATAAATAAATAATAACAAAACAATCCATACCCGTTACTTACAAAGCATTTGAACTTAGACTCTAAAACAGTAGAAAATGGTTCCAACAGTAAAGTGCTTCGTTTCTGCCCTGTCAATTCAGCTGTGTTCTCGCTGACATGGCAGTACAGATAGCGCTCAACTTCAGTGTTCGACTGTAGACCCATTGAATGCCAAAGTGGTTCTGAGAGATCTGCATTGGCTCCCAATACGTTTCCGAGCACAATTCAAAGTGTTGGTGCTGATCTTTAAAGCCCTAAATGGCCTTGGTCCTGTATACCTGAAGGAGCGTCTCCACCCCCATCGTTCAGCCCGGACACTGAGATCCAGCGCCGAGGGCCTTCTGGTGGTTCCCTCACTGCGAGAAGCGAGGTTACAGGGAACCAGGCAGAGGGCCTTCTCAGTAGTGGCGCCCGCCCTGTAGAACACCCTCCCTTCAGATGTGAAGGAAATAAATAACTATCCTATCTTTAAAAGACATCTGAAGGCACCCCTTTTCAGGGAAGTTTTTAATATGTAACGCTGTACTGTTTTTAACACGTGATTGGGAGCCGCCCAGAGTTGCTGGGGAAACTCAGCCAGATGGGCGGGGTATAAATAATAAATTATTATTATTATTATTATTATTATTATTAAGGTGGGAACGTTCCCTTAAATTGTTAGCCCTCCAGGAGCAGTGGTAACTTTGGTAAAATTACCATGACCTGTGCTGAGCCCATGGGTTAGGATGGGGAATAAACATAATAACAAAATGATTAAAAAACAACAACACTTGTGCAAGAGATGTGTGAAAAATATTCCTATGAAGTCATGAAGCACTGCAACCTTTCAGATCTAATATTTGAATTATTTCATATTAGGAAACAGACCAAACCCAAGAAAGGAGCACTACAGAACTTCTCCTCTTAGCTACTGCTGCTGAAATGCAAATGCAGAAATATTCCCCTTTCATTTCTAAGTTCTAGTATGGCCTGCCAGCTGGCAGTGGTACAAGCAATGTTATTTCATCTTCAGCTTTAAAGAAAATCTGCCTTATCTTCTGTAACTGCAGAAGTGTTGGTAAAATGTCAAACGGAGTTGTTTTTCCTTTTCAAAAAAGGAGGAAAGGAAGAAATGCGGCGGTCTAAAATTCTCAGCTCCCTTCGAAGCTAGATAAGTAAAAGCTCATCATGTTTTCCTCAAATTCTAAACGTAGGTGTTTAAATCATATCAATATGGCTCGTATCCATCCCTTGTTACTGGTGCTTCTTCCATTCCTCCCCCTTCTCTGTTTTCTTTTTAGTCATTCCTCCCTTCCCCCTCCTACACAGGTTGTCTTCCGCAATGCCAAATTTAGATATGATCCAGCCAAAGTTAAGCATTTAAGGATCTCGTTGAGAGAGCTTGAATAGCCGTCATTTAAATCAAAGGGATTTTAAAGAACTGAATCTTGCCCTTGATAATACTATGTATTATAGTATTTTTATATTTTTTTGGAAGCCGCCCAGAGTGGCTGGGGAGGCCCAGCCAGATGGGCGGGGTATAAATAATAAAATTATTCTTACTATTATTGTTATAACTCCTTGGGAAAGGAACCATTTGTATTCTAGAGTATGTAAGCATTTTTATCCTTATCCCCCTCCTGCTTTAAAATGTTTCTATGGCTTTAATACAAATGCCTTTTCTCAAATTTCTAAATATTTGTGTTCAAGAAAAGGAATTATTGAGTTGGATCTAGGCTTCACCTTCTGCAAATTGAAAGGCTCTTTCTGTCCATGGAAACTTTATTATTATTATTATCCAGCAGGCGATTCCTGTTGGAGAAAGGCAACGATGGGGATGGCATGCAGTGCCAACAACTTAATTCTGTTTCTGGATAACTGGTTGGAATGGTGGCCGTAAAAATGGGAGGCAATCAAATGGGTAGTAGTTATGAGGTATTATGTGTGCAGGCCCCTTATAGAGGGTTCCACAAATCTTGCGAGAGCCTGAAATCTCAGGTCTTACGGGATTTGAGCCATAGCTGTCAACGTTTCCCTTTTGAAAAGGGAAATTCCCTTATTCCGAATAGGATTCCTCGCAAGAAAAGGGAAAAGTTTTTCTTTTTTAAAATTTTCTTTTCAGTGCAGAATTACAACAAAAATTACAAACATTGAATCCAAAATAATATTATACAAACAAGAAAGAAAAACAGAACCCCCCCAAAAAAACAAAAGAAAAAGCACACATCTATAAATAAAACCATATCTTCATTCTAATCTAGTCATTACATACATATACACATATTGACTTCCTTCCTTTGTTCTAAGACCTCAAAAATGTTACTCTTTCTAAATTGTTGTGTCTAATGTAGATTACTTCTTTCTTTATACTTTTTAACGCCATTTTTCTTTTTCTTTAACTCTGTAAAGCATCATTCATTACATACCGAAATGCTTACTCCAGAACAATGTTTTTTCATATACTCTTTAACACATCCCCATTCTTTCAATAATTTCTGGTCCGATTGTCCAAGAAAAGGGAAAAGTTGACAGCTATGATTTGAGCTGCCAAGCTCTCATGATGTAACAGAACCTTGCAACAACTTGGCAGCCCAGTGGGTAGGGGCAGAAGTGGTACCAAAGCCATCAATCTCCTTTTGCCCCTCAAATCCCCCCTCCTGGAGGTAATGCAATGGTTCAGAAATTTAACCAATTTCCCACCCTACCCCAGTAGCTACTGAACAGTGTGGGAGGAGGTTGCAGAGGGAGGAGGAATAAGCAAAAGTTCTTTGCTTCCTGTGCCAGTAGGAGCAGTCCCCATAGTTTATAGCAGGGGTCAGCAAACTTTTTCTGCAGGGGGCCGGTCCACTGTCCCTCAGACCCTGTGGGGGGCCAGACTATGTTTTGGGGGGGAACCCACCAACTCTCCCCTCCGTTCTCCACAGCACCGGCCGAGGCCCCGTGGTTGCTTGCCTGTGCCTTGCGAGCAGCAGGGGCTGGCGGCGGGGGCGGGATGATGAGCGGTGCGAGAAGGCTGACTCCGGAGAGGGGCTGCATAAAATGGCGCTCAGTCAACAGCGACTCAACAAAGCCCAGCCCCCTTCCTCCTCTAGGCATGGCGGGGAGAAGCCAGGAGGAGGGAGGGAGGAGGCGCCACCGTGGTGTGGGGGGGGGGGATGGCGCAGCCCGAACGATCAGAATCCCCCATGGACCGTCCGCGGGCTGGATCCTGAAGGCAGTTGGGTTAGATCTGGCCCCTGGGCCGTAGCTATGGTTTATAGCTACAGTTTATAGCATGGGTAGGCAAACTAAGGCCCGGGGGCTGGATCCGGCCCAATCACCTTCTAAATCCAGCCCGCGGACGGTCCGGGGATCGGCATGTTTTTACATTTGTAGAATGTGTGCTTTTATTTAAAATGCATCTCTGGGTTATTTGTGGGGCATAGGAATTCGTTCATTCCCCCCCCCCCAAAAAAAATATAGTCCGGCCCCCCACAAGGTCTGAGGGACATTGGGCCGGCCCCCTGCTGAAAAAGTTAGCTGACCCCTGGTTTATAGCCTTTGCATCACATGTCCCCCCCCCCCGCTTCAGGTTACTATTCCCATTTTACAGAAGGGAAAATTGAGGTTTAGAGGAAGTGACTTACTGAGTCCGTGGCAAAGGTAGGACTTTGACCCAGACCACGCAGATTCTCTAAGGTGGCACAATAGGGAATCAGAGCTCAGTTAGGATATAAAACCAGGGAAAGGAAGCTCACGAAAATGTTCTCATGCACTTCATTCAATCTTGCTTTGTCCCCGCTCTTGAATAAAATTGTTATGGCAAGTAATCTTACAACAGAATTTGAAATGGCAATTAGGAAGATGCTAGATCCACGGAGCACATAACATGCCTGCAGTCAAGCTAAGAGAAGACCATCTGTTATGGAGAATATCATCAGCATTTTCCTCCAGTTTAACTGAGCTGCACCTTCTGTACATTTGGTAATTTAGAGCTGCAATCCTAAACATCTTTACTTGAAGAAGAAGGGTGCTCATTTAAAACAAATGGCACCCCGACACAAATATGGTTTCGGATTGTGATACGTACTTAAGACAAAATAGTCAGTATTCAGTTAATAAGCTTATGAGCAGAATTCACAGCGCACACTTAAAAAAATACAGGTCAGTATTATTGTTATTGTTATTATTATTATTACCCTGCCTTTATTTATACCTGGCCTTTTTTTCCTGAAGGGATTCAAGGCAGCTTACAGATAAAAATATGAACTGCTAAAAACATGGGAAAAAATAATTAAAAACAATTAAACATTGAAAGAATTAAAACTATATACATATTTTAAAAATCTATGCACATATATACAATTATATCACTGTTAAATTAACTGTACTACCATTTCTCTGAGGTTGAAATCCTTATGCACGTTTATTTGGGAATAAGATTCACTAAAGGGGATTCACCTCCAAGTCAACAGGCTTAATGCTAGACTGTAAATAAAAGGTGGATAAAGGACCATGTTAATATCTCATGATAGTTTCTGTGGACACCCCTGCAAAGATGTTCAAAGTGGTGTCATCATCATCATCGAAAATGTCCTGCCCATTGCTAGGGTAGCTTCTCCAGATCTGCTAAGGTTGGGGAATCCAATGCAACAGCTGCCAGTATTTTTACACTCATTTAGCTGCGTGTTTAGGTTGTCCTTTTTCATTGCCTATCTCGTGACTTGCTGCCGCAGATGTGCCAAAAAGCCTCTACACCTGTTCCAGATCTGGAACAAAGCACAGTGGTGCCCCGCAAGACGAATGCCTCGCAAGACGGAAAACTCGCTAGACGAAAGAGTTTTCCGTTTTGGAGGTGCCTCGCAAAACGAATCTGCTATGGGCTTGCTTCGCAAGACGAAAATGTCTTGCGAGTTCCTGGTTTTTTTTTTCCCTTTCCCCCCTCTTTTTCTAAGTCGCTAAGCCGCTTATCTGCTTATCCGATAAGCTGATAAGCTGCTAAAAGCCGCTAAAAGCCGCTAAAAGCCGCTAATAGCGCTAATAGCGCTAATCCGCTAATCCGTCAATGGGCTTGCTTCGCAAGACGAAAAAACCGCTAGACGAAGAGACTCCCAGAACGGATTCTTTTCGTCTTGCGAGGCACCACTGCACTTAATCTCAGAGGCAATCCTTGCAGTCAACTAGGAATTTCACTGTGTGATTCTAGGTTGTCTTTTCCCCCCGTGGCAGAAATAATAATCAGTAGGATTTCTGGCTCAAGTCTACTGTACCTAATAGAGATTTCTGTAAGCTGATGGAGCATGCTGCACTGCTGTTATGTACTGAGTTGAATAGGATCCAAACTGTAGCAGTCTGATTGGTCCTAGAACAATAGGATCCAAAAGGCAGCAGTCTGATTGGTCCTAGAACAATAGGATTCAGAATGCAGCAGTCTGATTGGTCCTAGAACAATGCAGCAGTATGATTGGTTGGCAGGAACCACCCAATCCTGCTCCAGATAGAAGTGAATCCACAACCTGATTGGCTTACAGTAGAATTCCAGAATTAGCCAATCATGTGCAGCCCATTGTGTAAATAATGTATATAAAGCAGATACTGTGAGGGGACATTTATTCATTCCTCCTCACCACTATGAGCTGAATAAAGAGCATGAAATCACTTTGCGACTCTGAGGATATTTCACTGGCGACGAAGGTGGGATCCCGCTGAGCTGACTGCCACACACAGCACCGCAGCACCGCCAACTGCCGCACCGCTGCCTCGCACCGTGTATCCAGGCTTCAGCTCCGGGGCACAAGGAACTCAGAATGGCAGCCAACAGCAGCTTCTCGCCATTCAACCCAGCATCTGGAGACTGGGAAGCGTACGCCTCCCGTTTCACCTTCCTCCTAGAAGCCAAAGGGGTCACCGACGAAGAAGACGCCAAGAAGAGGGCGATATTCTTCAGCGTCTGCGGAGAGGAGACGTTTGAAATCGCCCGGGCTCTCCTTGCGCCTGAAGACGTCGCTACTGTTCCATACAAAACAATAATGGAACAGCTGAAGGGGCACTTTTCGCCGCAGCCCTCAGTGGTGGCTCGTCGAAATGCCTTCTACGCAAAGCGGCAAGCCCCTGGGGAAACCATAACTGGGTTTGTGACCTCTCTCCGCCAAGCCGCCCGGTTCTGCAACTTCTCAGAGCTGGAGAACATGCTTCGTGACCGCCTCGTCGGTGGCCTGAAGGATGAGAAGCTTCAACGACGCCTCTACGCTAAGAAGGACCTAACGTTCCAGGTCGCTCTGGAGGAGGCCCTGGCAACAGAAGCTGCCGAGAGGTCGACCCAAGAGGCACGGCCGAGCCTGCCATCCCAACCGAGGGTCCACCATGAAGACCTCACCGACGACTCAGGATCCGACAGGGAGGAGGTGCACCGAGTACAGCAGCGCACTCAAGCAGCGCACAGACCACAGCTGCCTCGACGAGAAGGAGGGAACTGCGCAAGCTGCGGGGAGAGTCACGAGAGGAGGACCTGCCGTTTCCGCAACGCAGAGTGCAGGCAGTGCAGAAAATCGGGACACATCGCCCGGGTGTGTCGGGCTCGGCCCACCCGACACCAGGCATCAGATGACCAATCCAAGAGCCCCAGGTCCCGGGGCCCAACGCACCAAGGCAACTCGACGGAGCTCACGGACTTCCAGGTATACCAGTTGCCCCACCCCAACGTAGAGAAAATTTATGTAGAGGTACAGATAGAGGGGGCCCCATGCCGCATGGAGCTTGACACGGGTTCAACTCTATCCATAATCTCGGCAAGGACCTTAAGGAAACTGTGTCCCACTGGGGGTCCCAAACTCAGGCCGGCCCCATTCACCCTCCGGGACTTCCAGAAACGTAAGGTCCCCACAATGGGGGTGGGGACCTTCAGGGTGCAATACCGAGGGCGGACGCGGCAACTGGACTTGCTTGTGGTCAAGGGCCCCTACATTAGCTTACTGGGATTGGCATGGTTTGGACCACTGGGGCTAGCTGTCACCGGGGTGAACCACACTAGCTTACAAGTGGACGTGGACGCCATATGCAAGGAATTTCCAGGGGTTTTCGATGGGAAATTGGGACAGTATACGGGCCCCCCCATTGCGCTACAGCTTGACCCCGCAGTACGACCGGTCAGGCTCAAGGCCCGCCGGGTCCCGTTCGCCTTGAAACCCCGTATAGACGAGGAATTGGACCGACTCGTAGAGCAAGGAGTGCTGGAGCCGGTGCCTAATGCTCCCTGGGAAACCCCAATCGTCACACCCGTCAAGCCTAATGGTTCGGTCCGCATCTGCGCAGACTACAAATGTACCATAAACAAGGCCCTCACGGCCCACGCATACCCAGTGCCAGTGGTCAGCCATGTCCTTGCCACCCTGGCTGGGTCGAAAATTTTTGGCAAGCTGGACTTGGCCCAAGCATATCAACAGCTGCCAGTAGATGAGGCCACAGCAGAGGCACAGACGATTGTGACGCACAGAGGAGCGTTCAGGGTAAAGCGGCTGCAATTCGGTGTCAGCGTGGCACCAGGCATATTCCAGAATATAATGGACTCTCTCCTTAAAGGGATTCCTGGCGTCACCCCCTTCTTCGATGATGTGTTGATTGCCGGCCCCACACCAGAGGAGTTTGAGGACCGCCTCCGCACCGTTCTGCACCGTTTCCAGACGGCGGGTCTCAAGGTGAAGCGGGAAAAATGTCTACTAGGAGTGCCTCAGGTGGACTTTCTGGGATTTATGGTGGACGCAGAAGGGGTCCACCCGACTGGGGACAAGGTACGGGCCATTTGTGATGCCCCAGCGCCCAAGAGCAAGACTGAACTTCAGGCCTTCTTGGGGCTATTGAACTTTTACCATTCCTTCCTTCCCCACAAGGCGGCGGTAGCGGAGCCCCTACACAGACTCCTGGACAAGCGGGCCCCTTGGGTGTGGGGCCAGCGCCAGGAGGCCGCATTCCAGGCAGTCAAGGACTTGCTTGTCTCAAACTCGGTCTTGGCACACTTCGACGAGAGGCTGCCGGTGGTGCTAGCATGCGACGCCTCACCCTATGGCATTGGAGCTGTCCTGGGGCACCAACTCCCGGATGGAAGAGAGGTACCGGTGGCGTACTTTTCCCAGACACTCAACACAACCGAGCGGAACTACTCGCAAATCGACAAGGAGGGTCTGGCAATCGTAAAGGGAGTAAAAAAATTCCATGATTTCTTGTACGGGCGGCCCTTCACCGTGGTGACTGACCACAAGCCGTTGCTTGGCTTGTTTGCCCCCGAAAAGCAGACCCCCCAAGTGCTGTCTCCTCGCGTCCTCAGGTGGTCAATTTTCCTTGCCAGCTACCAGTATGCACTGATTCACCGACCTGGGAAGGCGATGGGCCATGCGGACGCCCTCAGCAGGCTACCACTACCGGAAACAGGCCCTGACCCAGCACCTGCACAAGAGGTTATGAGCCTGGAGCTGCTTCCCGACCGCCCCATTCAGGCACAAGAAGTTGCACACCATTCCAAGAAAGATAGGGTCATCTCCCGGGTCCTGGACTGGGTGTGGAGGGGATGGCCCAGCAGCAGCCCCGGGCCAGAATTCGCCGGCTACACAACCCGCAAACATGAACTGTCGGCCCACAAGGGGTGCCTGTTATGGGGAAGCAGAGTCGTTGTTCCCCAGCCCCTCTGCAAAAGGGTCCTCACAGCCCTACACGAGACACATCCAGGGGTAGTAAGAATGAAGGCCCTTGCCAGGAGTTATGTGTGGTGGCCGGGGATCGATGGAGAGATAGAGGCCTGGGTCAAACACTGCCAGGCCTGCCAAGAATCCCGCCCAGATCCCCCAAGGGCCCCAGTCCAGTCCTGGGAGTCCGCCCGAGCACCATGGTCACGCCTGCATGTGGATTTCGCTGGCCCCTTTCAGGGGAAAACATTCTTCATAGTGGTGGACTCCTACACCAAATGGCTGGAAGTCGCACTGGTACCGTCCACTTCCACGTCCGCAGCCATCCGGGTACTACGCAGGCTGTTTGCAACCCACGGGCTCCCTGACACTCTCGTCTCAGACAACGGGACTGCATTTACGTCAGGAGAATTCCAAACCTTCACAGCGCAGAACGCCATCCGCCACATCCGTTCGGCGCCGTTCCACCCTGCCACCAATGGCCAAGCAGAACGCATGGTGCGGACCACCAAGGACACCCTTCGCCGCATGACGCAAGGGGACTGGGAGTACCGCCTTGCCACATTCCTTCTAGCACAGCACAGCACCCCCAGCTCAACGACTGGCCGGAGCCCCGCTGAACTACTAATGGGTCGGCGCCTTGCAATCAGATTGGACCGCCTTCACCCCGATAGAGCTCAGGATGAGATAGTGGTGGGGGAAGGCAGGAACCCCCGGACCTTCGAGGCCCAGGACCCAGTGTACGCAAAGAATTTTGGGGCAGGCCCAGCATGGATACCCGCCACAATCACCAGGGTCACTGGCCCCGTGTCGTACGAGGTGCTAACGGATGGGGGGCAATGCTGGCGCCGCCACTGCGACCAGATACGGCGACGATTCCCGGGAGAAAACCAGGAGGAGGACAGGTCAGAGGAGTCCCAAGGGAACAGCGGGGCAGTGAGGCCCATAGAGCAGGAGGGGCCAGCAGGAGAGGCAGAATCAGTAAATACAGAGAGGACCCGTGAGGCCGAAAGGACACCGGAACCAGAACCACGACTGAGCGAGCCGGTTGCACCAGACCAAACAGCCGCATCACAGCCAGCATCCTGGGAACACGAGCCAGAACCCGGAGCCCGGACCAGGGAACACCCCAGGCCACAACGCACACGTAGGCCGCCGGCATACCTTGAGGACTATGAATGCGACCTCCCGGGCAGGACTGGAACTTAGAGGGGAGGGGTGTTATGTACTGAGTTGAATAGGATCCAAACTGTAGCAGTCTGATTGGTCCTAGAACAATAGGATCCAAAAGGCAGCAGTCTGATTGGTCCTAGAACAATAGGATTCAGAATGCAGCAGTCTGATTGGTCCTAGAACAATGCAGCAGTATGATTGGTTGGCAGGAACCACCCAATCCTGCTCCAGATAGAAGTGAATCCACAACCTGATTGGCTTACAGTAGAATTCCAGAATTAGCCAATCATGTGCAGCCCATTGTGTAAATAATGTATATAAAGCAGATACTGTGAGGGGACATTTATTCATTCCTCCTCACCACTATGAGCTGAATAAAGAGCATGAAATCACTTTGCGACTCTGAGGATATTTCAACTGCCTTACTAAATGCCGTCTTGGATATGTTCTGCAAGCGTGGCTGTGCCAGAGTTGTGCTCTGAAATGTGATGAAGGTAGGACTAGGATAGGAAAAAACACTGAATCAACCATTTGCCTTCTAGCATAGCACGTGGCTTGGCTCACTTGCTCAAGACATCTGGAAAGGGTTTCCACTTCCCCCAAAGGGAAGCCGGGATATGATGAATAAGCTAGAAGTCTTTCCACATTCAATGGTGTATTGCACAAATGCATATCTTTTGGATTTAACTGCAAAAAGCTTGCTTCAGGAAGGGAACGACATTATCCAGCTTTCTGCTCAAATCATTGCAATAGAGATCATACTCTGCACTGTAACAAGAAGCTTGCAGTTTCTCAGACCATGTGCAATTTGTTGTTGTTGTTGTTTAGTCGTTTAGTCGCGTCCGACTCTTTGTGACCCCCTGGACCAGAGCACGCCAGGCACTCCTGTCTTCCACTGCCTCCCGCACTTTGGTCAAACTCATGCTGGTGGCTTCGAGAACACTGTCCAACCATCTCGTCCTCTGTCGTCCCCTTCTCCTTGTGCCCTCAATCTTTCCCAACACCAGGGCCTTTTCCAGGGAGTCTTCTCTTCTCGTGAGGTGGCCAAAGTATTGGAGCCTCAGCTTCAGGATCTGTCCTTCCAGTGAGCACTCAGGGCTGATTTCCTTAAGAATGGAGAGGTTTGATCTTCTTGCAGTCCATGGGACTCTCAAGAGTCTCCTCCAGCACCATAATTCAAAAGCATCAATTCTTCGGCGATCAGCCTTCTTTATGGTCCAGCTCTCACTTCCATACATCACTACTGGGAAAACCATAGCTTTAACGATACGGACCTTTGTTGGCAAGGTGATGTCTCTACTCTTTAAGATGTGCAATTATTACCTCTGAAATGAATAGGAATATTTTGGGATTGGGGAACTAGTTGACACAAGGTTGTCAGAAGATAGATTCATATAAATATAACTAAACATGTACACATAATAAACTTAGTTGGTCTCTAAGATGCTACTGGAAGGAATTTTTAAATTTTGTTTCATGTGCACATACATTTGCTTGGATAAGGTTCAGCCAGTTTCACCTGAGAAGGCAGACATGATGTTTGGAGAAGTCTGTTCTACAGCTTGCCTTCTACAGGGCTAGCTCTGAGGCTGTGTTCCTCATCAAGAGTTGCTAATCTGTGGCCTTCTAGATGGTATTAGGCTACAACTTTAGTTGACATTGGACTAGATGACTCTTGAGATCCCTTGCAGCTCTACAATTCTAATGCTTCTAACTCTCGTCACATCTAGCCAGGACGGCCAGTGGTCAGGGATAATGCAAATTGTAAGTCCAGCATTGTCTGAAGGGCCACAGGTTTACCAATGCTATATCTGGTCTGTATCCGATATCCAGGTGGGCAGAGCTGTGTCAGGTCAAGCCCATTCTGCTCCCTTACTCAGGTCTCAGTTTGAGTTGCCCTTTGTTGTTGTTTGTTGACTGTAGAGCTATAAACATGAAGTCATTACCCTACCCCAGAAATCAATTTGTTGTTGTTTAGTCGTTTAGTCGTGTCCGACTCTTCGTGACCCCAGGGACCAGAGCACGCCGGGCACTCCTGTCTTCCACTGCCTCCCGCGGTTTGGTCAAACTCATGCTGGTAGCTTCGAGAACAGTGTCCAACCATCTCGTCCTCTGTCGTCCCCTTCTCCTTGTGCCCTCCATCTTTCCCAACATCAGCGTCTTTTCCAGGGAGTCTTCTCTTCTCATGAGGTGGCCCAAGTATTGGAGCCTCAGCTTCAGGATCTGTCCTTCCAGTGAGCACTCAGGGCTGATTTCCTTCAGAATGGATGAGTTGCCCTACCTCTGTTTTTAGGATAGATGTTCAGAGACACATGGACATTCTCCCTTTGAAAATATAAAAGCCAGCAATAATTTCAGGTCTGCCTCAACTTAGTCCTTTTTAGTGGATCAATGCCATTACCTGTAGTTCTTGATGGAACTGAGATCACTGATGCTCTGGGAAAATAACCTGGGGAGAAGATAATGGAACATGTCTCAGCAACTGATGCCTTATACAGAAGTGGGGAAAACCCATGGCCACTCCTCCTAGGTTACAGACTGATTGGTTCTGGGTGCTATAGGTAAAGGAACTACAGCATGGCTGGCAGGTTGACATTTTGGACCAGTCAGGTACTTTTCTTTCAGGCTGGACTGAGCTGTATTTCAGAAGCTGATCAAATGCCTCTTTGCAGTGTTTCCATTCATCGTTAGCAGCCAAACCTCAAGAAAGAGCCATTTGCCCCTCTGGTTTGCACTGTGTATTTATTTGTTTGATTTCTTAGACACCCACCATGAGGGCCATTTATAACAAAAAAGGGAATATAAAAAAAATCAGTTTAAACGGTTGCAGTATCTCTGAAGAAGACAACTTATGTAAAGTGATATTTTTATTGAGCTAACTTACGAGCTCCTCATCAGACATTCTGTGTATAACTGGGAAGAGTCCAGCTTTTACTGTGGGGACGCAGAACTTTACACTGCCTACCTCCCTCTGTTCAGCTACCTCTGTTGTTGATCGGTACCTCTGGCTTTTATTATTTATAGTCCTTTATGCGACGGTCCTCTCAATCCTTCAAAGAGATTAATGAATTTGTTCTCATGCTTCCTTTCCCTTATATTAGTTTTACAGACTAAACCAGAAAGTTCTTGAATATGGAATGATTCATCAGAGGAAGTGTGTACAGAACCTTTCGCCTCTCATTTTTTGCTTCACCACCTTATTTCTCAAGTAAAACTTCCTTTGTTTTTGTTACCTAGACAAGGCTGAGGGCTGAATTACAATGGTTTCCAGCAAGGGATTCATGATTCACTAGTGCTTTCTCGTTCTGAAGATCCAGAGTGGAGATTTGCACTGATCTCTGCTAGGGCCCAGTGACTGAAGATATGGGGTGCTGATGTTCTAGTGCAGTGGTGTCCAAACGTTTTTCAAAGAGGGCCAGATTTGATGAAATGAAGGGCCATGGGGACCAACCATTTTAATGTATTTTTAATCTTTGTTGGAAGCTGCTCAGAGTGGCTGGGGAAACCCAGCCAGATGGGCAAGGTACAAATAATAAATTACGGTATTATTATTATTATTACAGTGGTACCTCGGGTTACATACACTTCAGGTTACATACGCTTCAGGTTACATACGCTTTAGGTTACAGACTCCACTAACCCAGAAATAGTGCTTCAGGTTAAGAACTTTGCTTCGGGATAAGAACAGAAATCGTGCTCTGGCGGCGCAGTGGCAGCAGGAGGCCCCATTAGCTAAAGTGGTGCTTCAGCTTAAGAACAGTTTCAGGTTAAGTACGGACCTCTGGAACAAATTAAGTACTTAACCCAAGGTACCACTGTATTACCAAAGGGCCGACCAAACAACTTGGTTGACCTTTTTTTAGGATTGAAGTTGTTGAGGTTTTTTTAGGATTTTACCCCAGGAAATAAACTGCCACTGGGACTGGATTAAACCCCTGAAACAGACTTTGGACATGCCTTTTCTAGTGCTACTGGCAATGTCAAACCTGCAACAGATGTCAATCTGGCACATGCCAGGGGCAAGGAGAAGTAGAAGGTTCATGTAGGCAGAAACAGTCCAGAAGTATGGAGGAATCACTTCCTGGCTTCTTTCACTGTCAGATTCAGGGAGAATAGTAGACTTTAGAGCTGTAAAATTGGCACTGGGCATGAGATTGGTTCATGGAGACTACCCAATTCCAAAGACCAGAAAGATTCAGCTCTGTGCTGTTAGGAATCACAGAAATGAAGAGTTCAAAGGGATCCTGAGAGTCCTTTAGTCCAAACCCCTGCAATGCAGGAATCTCAGCTAGATCATACATGACAGATGGCCATCCAGCCTCCAGGGAAGGAGAACCCACCATCTCTTGTGAGAGTTTCTTCCACTGTTGAACAGCTCTTACTGTCAGAACATTCTTCCTGATGTTGAGACGGAATCTCATTTCTTGTGACTTGAAGCCATTGATTCATGTCCCATCCTCCAGAGCAGGGGAAAACAAGCTAGTTCCATCTTCCATTTGACAGCCATTAAGATATTTGAAGATGACTGTTCTGTTTCCTCTGAGTCTCCTGTTTACCAGACTAAACATACCCAGCTCCTTCAACTTATAAATAATGACACTTTTTATCAGTTTTCCCCACAAGGTAGTTATGCTAGACTACTACAGTTCAAGGTGCTTTAGGGAGTTCAAATCAGGTTAACTTGGAAATTTTCTTAGGAAGTGATTATGGTCGCTTTACTAACAGAACCCCATGATCACTGCAGATGGTGACAGCAGTCATGAAAGTAAAAGATGCCTGCTTCTTGGGAGAAAAGCAATGACAAATCTAGACAGCAGAGACATCACCTTGCCGACAAAGGTCCGTATAGTTAAAGCTATGGTTTTCCCAGTAGTGATGTATGGAAGTGAGAGCTGGACCATAAAGAAGGCCTATCGCTGAAGAATTGATGCTATTGAATTGTGGTGCTGGAGGAGACTCTTGAGAGTCCCATGGACTGCAACAAGATCAAACCTATCCATTCTGAAGGAAATCAGCCCTGAGTGCTCACTGGAAGGACAGGTGCTGAAGCTGAGGCTCCAATATTTTGGCCACCTCATGAGAAGAGAAGACTCCCTGGAAAAGACCCTGATGCTGGGAAAGATTGAGGGCACAAGGAGAAGGGGACGACAGAGGATGAGATGGTTGGACAGTGTTCTCAAAGCTACCAACATGAGTTTGACCAAACTGTGGGTGGCAGTGGAACACAGGAGGGTCTAGCGTGCTCTGGTCCATGGGGTCACGAAGAGTCAGACACGACTAAACAACTAAACAACAACAACAACAACTAACAGAACCTCAAAGTCAGAGCAGGACAGGATATTACAAGGTAGAATAACAAAGAAGGATAAAGCAAGCAGAAAACAGCCTCAGTGTGTAATTGGAGGGTCCCCCAGTAGTGATTTTAGTATGAGAATAGGTGATACAAAGATACAAATGTTCCTATATTCATCCATGAAATGTTGGAGGGGGTTGGATGTCAAAGAGACTGTTTGCTTAATCTTCAAGGAAGGAGGCCAGCCAAACTGCTCAGACACTGCTCTCTGCCAGATAATCCATTGAGCAAATAGCTAAGGTTGCACGGCTGTCATTGCAAGGTTAAGACATTGTAGCTGTGAGCCAGAAACATCCCTACAAAATGGCTGGAAACTGCAGGGGAGAAAAAAATCAAAAAGTGTTTTTTTGCAAATGAAACATTTATCTCTGTAAGTGGCTTGTTAACTACTTCTGAGATCACACAAAATGTTGCTCCAGTTATTAATAATAGAACATTTTACAGAAACGTATCCTGTATCGTGTTTTTTTTTATAAACACTTTAAATTGGGTTTCAGCACTATAACTGTATTATTCTGACACATGTAACGTTATTACAATTTAATTTATAGACTGTTTAATTGCCAAGATGGGCTTCTAAGCTGTTTACATGAAACCAGAGGCTGTTTGATTCAAATGCAAACTTGCTGTCGGCGCACAATTATGCAGTTTAACTGAAAAGTGGGTAAGAACGTTTACAATTATAGAGGTGACCACGCTGTTCTCAACAGTGTCCCAGAAAAGAGATCACAGCATCTCTTGTGGCATCAGCAATGGTGGTTCCTCAGCATCCTCAGGCAGCTGCTGCAGGTCCACCACAGGTGCTCCTCAGAAGAATGCCACTATCATTGCTTCCATCATCCCTCTCCTCAGGTATGTCTTGCCTCTCTCTTAACATCTAGTTAAATAAGAGCCAGAATGGAGAGTCAGTCAGTCACCAGCATGGGGAGAGTCACAATGGTGGTTCATGCCATGATCCCCTCGAATCTGGAATCAGCCTTGAAAGATTTTCAGCTCTGGTGCTACTACAAGAGTGAAATGTGAGGGAATTGAAAAAGTGAGTCTGAAGAACAAGACCTTCATATCTTCATCCATCTCTGGGTCATTGCTGGAGATGTTTGGACACCTCGTTTTCCTCCTTGGACCATCTCCTTGGGGCACAGTTCATGAACTCCATGTTTCCAAATGGAGTCAGGAGGAGGATTATATTTTACTTCTTTTGTCAAAATCTGGAATGCCCTCCCTTGATGAGGCAGATTTAGTACAGTGGTAAAGGTAAAGGGACCGTGATCGACTCTGAGGTTGCGGCTCTCATCTCGCTTTATTGGCCGAGGGAGCCGGCGTACAGCTTCTGGGTCATGTGGCCAGCATGACTAAGCCGCTTCTGGCGAACCAGAGCAGCGCACAGAAACGCCGTTTACCTTCCCGCTGGAGTGGTACCTATTTATCTTCTTGCACTTTGATGTGCTTTCGAACTGCTAGGTTGGCAGGAGCAGGGACTGAGCAAAGGAAGCTCACCCCGTCACAGGGTACAGTGGTACCTCGGGTTAAGTACTTAACTCGTTCTGGAGGTCCGTTCTTAACCTGAAACTGTTCTTAACCTGAAGCACCACTTTAGCTAATGGGGCCTCCTGCTGCCACCATGCTGCTGGAGCACGATTTCTGTTCTCATCCTGAAGCAAAGTTCTTAACCCGAGGTACTATTTCTGGGTTAGCGGAGTCTGTAACCTGAAGCGTTTGTAACCTGAAGCGTATGTAACCCGAGGTACCACTGTAATGCATGTTAAATGCCTCTTTAAAAACTTACATGTTTACCAAAGCTTTCCTAGACACTGGCTGCTAATTTTAATTTTTTGTTTTGTGTGGTACTCAATTTATTTTATCTATCATCTATCTATCTATCTATCTATCTATCTATCTATCTATCTATCATCTATCTATCTATCTATCTATCTATCTATCATCTATCTAAAAACATAACACAATAAAACTTTAAATATATTATATTTTGATTGTTTTTATGTAAGCCACTTAAAGCAGGAATGAGGATTGGAGGTCTTCCAGATGTTGTTGGACTCCAACTCCCATCAGCCTCAGCCTGCATGGCCAACTGCTATGGATGATGGGAGTTGGAGTCCAACAGCATCTGGAGGACCAGAGGCTTCTCACCCCTATCTTGGAGGTTGTGAGTGTTAATAACAGTTTATAACTAAAGAAAGTAATGAAATAAAAGGCAGTTGATGTTCTGATCTCTAGGTAGCTCCAATATGACCTCCAGGTAGCTGCTGGGGATAATTGCTGGAGGTAAGGGAATGTGCTTTTAAAAAGCAATTTTCCCTGGTGGAGAAGGGACTAAAAAGGGTATTTTCAAACTATGTGAAGAGTCACTTTCAACATTTATTCTAAAACACATAATTTATGTAAGGAAGCTGTGCTATGGAACATGTATTTTAATATTAAATACTTGTGGTTTTAAAATAAATGTAGCACTTAACGTTTGTCTGAAAGTGCCCAGATTCCTGGAAAAATAATTTTGCAAAATCCCTCTAGGCATAAATCTCTGGATCAGGCTGACATTGTCTCCGGAAGTTCTGAGAAAAGGTGATTCACTCTTGCTTTTAAATGTATGCCACAGTGAAACTCGTTTTCAAGGTGCCATGAGATTCTGTTCCTGTTTTTAAAGAATTTTCTTCATTTCAGATGGAATGCTGACCTTCTTCTTTGAGTAAATTTTTTTTTTTTTTGTGCCTCTCAGGTACATTCCAGGCAACTTATCCATATGTTTCTTCTATTCTCAGTACGGTAAAGGTAAAGGGACCTCTGACCATTAGGTCCAGTGGCCAACTCTGGGGTTGTGGCACTCATCTCGCTTTATTGGCCGAGGGAGCCAGCATGACAAAGCCGCTTCTGGCAAACCAGAGCAGCGCACGGAAACGCCGTTTACCTTCCCGCTGGAGTGGTACCTATTTATCTACTTGCACTTGGACGTGCTTTCGAATTGCTAGGTTGGCAGGAGCAGGGACCAAGCAACGGGAGCTCACCCCGTCGCGGGGATTCGAACTGCCGACCTTCTGATCGGCAAGTCCTAGCCTCTGTGGTTTAACCCACAGTGCCACCCATGTCCCTTCTATTCTCAGTCGCCTCACATTATTCCAGTTTTGGATATATATATATAGTAGCACCTCACCTCAGACTTTGCACCTTCATAAGAAGTGTTTCTCTTCACCTCCCCACCCCAGTTTTTGGCATATCTTTTGGCACTACCAATCTCATTCTTGTTGGATGGCTAGCTTATTGTCAGTTTGTGATCAGAGGTTCTCTGCTTTGTTTTAGGTACATTTCCTCACTCTTTTGATGCTAAAACGTGTTTCTCCAAGACAATGGCTTTATTAACAGCAGTAGTTGAAGAATGCTTGGCAAACAGACAAGCTATTTTGCAGCGTTTTGTTGACACCCCCCCCCCACATTTCTCGTAAGCATGTCATCTGGCACTGCATGCCCACACACCTGAACCCCCAAACCCTGTGGGGTGTTTCCATTACCTTTCATGTATCTCTCACTCATAAAAGGTGTGGGCAGGACATAGAGCTTCTTGCCCTCTAATTGGCTCTCTCATTCTAGATAGTCCTCCCTTATTGACCTTACTGGGCCAAAGCAAACTTGTACTCTTTCATGAACTTATATACTTTGTATATACAGTGGTACCTTGGTTCTCAAACTTAATCCGTTCCGGAAGTCCATTCCAAAACCAAAGCGTTCCAAAACCAAGGCTCGCTTTCCTATAGAAAGCAATGCAAAATGGATTAATCCATTCCAGACTTTTAAAAACAACCCCTAAAACAGCAATTTGACATGAATTTTACTATCTAACGAGACCACTGATCCATAAAATGAAAGAGATAATCACTGTACTGTACTATAAAATAAATAAGACAGTATTGTAGATGATAATGATAGTCATTGTTTGGATGGAGGTGGGGTGCTTTTATCCATTTCTGCAGTCACACAAACAATCAGTAGCTGAACTGGGTTCCACACAGTCACAAAAACAAATTAACCGGAAAAGCCTCAAAAACAAAAACGCAAATAGCAAAAACGAAAGTGCCTAGCTTAATCCATTCCGGAAGTCCGTTTGACTTCCGAAATGTTCAAAAACCAAAGTGCAGCTTCTGATTGGTGCAGGCACCCTGGAAACAATAGCCGACAGCCGCATCAAACGTCCAGCTTTCGAAAAACGTTTGAAAACCGGAACACTTACTTCCAGGTTTTTGATGTTTGAGAACCAAGACGCTTTTTGATGGTTGCATACTGTGAGTAGCTGGTGCAGATGAGGTTTTAAGTTTGGGGGAAGAATTGCCAAAGAGCCAGCCAGGTATCTATCTATCATCTATCTATCTATCTATCTATCTATCTATCTATCTATCATCTATCTATCTATCTATCTATATCTATCTATCTATCATCTCTCCATTGAGGCAACACCTGATGTTGAAATTTTGCACCCCTAACAATTTTGCACCCCTATGTACCTCCCCCATGTTATGCCACTGACTGCAGTCAACCTCCTCAATGTTTACGGTATGTAGAATCATAGAATCAAAGGATCACAGAGTTGGAAGGGACCACGACGGTCCCTTAGGAAACATACTGCAATGGGTACAGAAACAAGGTGTGCAATAGAGGTCCTAGGTATTTATTATCTTGTTTGTGCCTCATATTGTGTTTGATATACATTCAGCTCACATTATGGCACATGCCTGTTAGGGTATTCATGGATCGCCTGTTTTGGAGGAGGTGTGAAATCTTGAAGCACACAACTGTCACTTGTTCATCTGGACGGAAAAATAATGTTCTATTTTTGGTTGAGTCCATTGCAAAAAAGAAGAAGGAGCACAAGGACAGTCAATGATTAATAGACATGCTCCAGGATGCTGTCAGCAGGAAGCCAATCTAAGTGCTGGGGACACCTAAATAATTGAAGGGAACAGGTGAGAGAGGCAGCCATTAGTTATAGTTGATAAGGGAGGCTTTCTGCTTGGGCAAGCTGCCCAGTTGAAAGGGCAGGTTTCCCAATTGAGAAGATTTGTCTTCATGAATGTTGTGATATGCTGCAGCACCCTTTAAAAGAGAACCCATTTTTAAATCCAGAAATCTACCCACTAATTTTCCATGCAGCAGCAGTGAGCAGCTCAGCATGCTTAAAATGCAGCAAGTCTGTAGTAATAGTGGGTGAAGCTACTTAAATGAGATATTACTGGCTTGCTAGCAGATTATGTGGGTTTTTAAAAAAATACAGTGCAACCTTAGTTCTCGAATTCAATCTATTCAGGAAGTCTGTTTGACTCTCAAAACCATTCAAAAACCAAGGCGTGGCTTCCAATTGGCTGCAGGAGCTTCCTGCACACAAGCAGAAGTTGTTTTGGACATTCAGCTTCCGAAAAATGTTTCAAAACCGGAACACTTCCGGGTTTTTGGTGTTCAGGAGCCGATTTGTTTGTCAACTAAGCCATTCGAGAACCAAGGTACCACTGTAAGGGGTTAGCTGACGTTTGGTTTGTGACCCTCCCCCCAAAAAACCCACATGTTAAATCAGGCCCAGGAACCTTAGAGGTGTTGGCCTAGATTGACGAGGTCTTTCTGAGCACTGTCACCATTCTTTCCTTTTCCTCCAAGTTTCTTCAATAATATTGAGAACTTGAGGTGGGGCATCCATCAAGATAGTGTTACATGCCTCCCCAATCGCCAAGTGCTGTGGGAGTCCAGGGGTCTGTGTTTCCTTTTGGACAGTGAGGCACAGCAGAGACTGTGGTGTCTTTATGATATATGGTTTATTTACACACACATACATACAACCTGAGACTAGATGGAGAGAGTGCATAACATTCACATCCCAAGAGGGTTCTGTTCCTTCCATTATCGGAGGCTGCAATTCCATCTTAACTCTCTCTGTAGCATAAAACCAGCGCTTTTTCTCTCTCTAAAATAATGTTTAGGGGTACGCTCATTTTGACTCAAGAAAATCACCATTTTATAGTTTAAATCGGGAAAAATAAATACAGTATATGCTTCACACATTGAACGCTTGCTTCCGCCTGAGACTCAGGAAACACCTGGAAAGGAAATGAAGCCGTCATCGGAGGTGGTAACAACGAAACTGACTAGTCGCCATGCTAGATTCCAATTCATACTTCACACATTAAACGCTCGCTTCCATCTCAGACTCAGAAAATACCGTGACAGGAAATGAGGCCGCCTTTGGGGGTAGCAACGGAACTGACGATTCACCGTGCTAGAGAAGAAACTATTTTATTTTTTTAAAAAATAGTTTCTTCTCCCGTTAGATTCACAGAATGTTTAGAGGTATGCATACCCCTGCACCCCCCAGAAAAAAGTACTGCATAAAAGAAACCACCCTCTTCTCCCTGGCCCTCCCTCTCCAGTTTGCAAAACTGACAATTGCCCCCTGTTTGCTTACGTCATCCAAACTGAAATCCTATACCCTTTAAACTCTTTTGTCTCTGTCCACTAATGCAGTAGTAGTAGTAGCAGCAGCAGCTGCAAGTCTTTACCCTCTGCCTCCCAGGAAGAAAGAGTGTGACTTTATTCATCAGCCAGAGGAGAAGGGAAGAGTTTGGATTTGATATCCTGCTTTATCACTACCCGAAGGAGTCTCAAAGCGGCTAACATTCTCCTTTCCCTTCTTCCCCCACAACAAACACTCTGTGAGGTGAGTGGGGCTGAGAGACTTCAAAGAAGTGTGACTGGCCCAAGGTCACCCAGCAGCTGCATGTGGAGGAGCGGAGACACGAACCCAGTTCCCCAGATTACGAGTCCACCGCTCTTAACCACTACACCACACTGGCTCTCAAGCTGCAGATGGAGAGTTTTGTTTCCCTCACTTTGCAAGAAAAGACTCTTGGCTCCAACTGTCAGTAGACTTGGGACTGAAGAGCAGAAGGAAAGAACATTCTGGCCCCATCCATTTGCCAAGGAGATAAGAATGGGTTGTATGGGTTTGGGTCAAGTGTGTGTGTTGTGGCAGGCTGTTGTAAGCCACATGAAGGATCATTCCATTAAAAAGTCAGATAAATATGTATATTCTAAAAAAACAAACAACTGATATAGAATGTATAATTGCAGTCATTGCCTTCCCCAAATCCAGATGTGGGACCCCACTTATCTCCCTGCCTCACTTGCCAGGGGCCCAATCTGGTTTACCCTCTGCATTTGTATGTAAAAGGTAAAGGTAAAGGGACCCCTGACCATTAGGTCCAGTCGCGGACGACTCTGGGGTTGTGGCACTCATCTCGCTTTATTGGCCGTGGGAGCCGGCGTACAGCTTCTGGGTCATGTGGCCAGCAGGACTAAGTCGCTTCTGGCGAACCAGAGCAGTGCACGGAAACATTGTTTACCTTCCCGCCGGAGCGGTACCTATTTATCTACTTGCACTTTGACGTGCTTTCAAACTGCTAGGTTGGCAGGAGCTGGGACCGAGCAACGGGAGCTCACCCCGTCACGGGGATTCAAACCACCAACCTTCTGATCGGCAAGTCCTAGGCTCTGTGGTTTAACCCACAGCGCCACCCACATCCCACATTTGTATGTAATTTAATTTAGATATGCCAGCCACACAATTGCCAATTGCTTGATTGCCATCTTGTCGAGTTTGACCCTAAAATAAATCTTGTCAAAGGTAGAAGTGCCTCCAGTCCGAATTCAGAAAAAAGCGCATCTTAGTTTGTGCACAATAAATTTGTTATTATTAATAAAGAATACTGGAGGAAACACTTGTCAGCATATGTGTGGTAGTCAGATCTTGCATTCTAGTTTTTATCCGAGCCCCTGTGGGTAAAATGTCAATGTCCAGGTTAGTTACCTCTTCTTAGGAAGCAGGAAGAGATTGTGTCAGGGACAACTTCAGAGGGAGATGGTTAAAATTCAAAAGCTACCATCAGGTTGTTCACGAAAGCTTTGCATGTTTGAAGTTTTTTTTCAGAAATTTGAGAGGACAGCTGGTGGGAGAAAAGTACCGAACTCAAAAGAGACTCATGCATCTTCTTTTTTTCTTGTTAACTGTCAACATCAAACAGCAAGGAGTTTGAGTGACAATAGGCGATAGCACAATTCTATCCACGATGATTTGTCGCATTCACACAGGCAAGTCACTCTTTTGATGTTACAGCCAATAACGGGGCAACTCCAACATGTTTGCTCAGCATTCATCACTACCAAATCGAGTGGGGCTTACACTCATGTAACTACTGTTAAGATTTCAGCCTAAAACTATAAACATACATGTGTGAACTGACTCTGCTAGAATTCCAGGAAGCGTTGAGCTGGAACATGCCTACTTGTCTTTGACATGTCAAGGCATACGTGCAGTGCGTTTTCCCCTAAAAAATAATAATGTTTAGGGGTACTCTCATTTTCCTTTTGTTGTTGTTTAGTCGTTTAGTCGTGTCCGACTCTTCGTGACCCCATGGACCAGAGCACGCCAGGCACTCCTGTCTTCTGACCACATCCAACTTACCAAGGTTCATGGTTCTTACATTCCAGGTTCCTATGCAATATTTTTCTTTACAGCATTGGACTTTCTTTTCGCTTCTAGGCATATCCGCAACTGAGCGACCTTTCGGCTTTGGCCCAGCCGCTTCATCAGTTCTGAATCTACTTGTACTTGTCCTCCACTCTTCCTCAGTAGCATGTTGGACACCTCCTGAGGGGCTCATCATCCAGCGTCATAACTTTCATATGCCTGTTGTCTTTGTCCATGGAGTTTTCTTGGCAGGGATACTACAGTGGCTTGCCGGTTCCTTCTCCAGGTGGATCACGTTTGGTCAAAACTCTCCACTATGACCTGTCCATCTTGGGTAGCCCTGCACGGCATAGCTCATAGCTTCTCTGAGTTATTCAAGCCCCTTCGCCACGGCAAGGCAGTGATTCATGAAGGGGCTCATTTTCCTACTCATATGGAAATACTGCCCCTCAATGAGGCCAAACTTAGATTCACAAAATGTTTAGGGGTATGCGTACCCCTGTGTCCCCCCCAGAAAAAAGCACAACATACATGTAAACTTTTTCTACCCTCCAGTTCACCCAGTAATGTTTGTAACCCTTTTCAGACTGGAAGTAAGCCCCATTGACTTCAGTGGGACTTTCTTCTCGTCAGACATGCATATGATTTCACTATTAATCATTCATCTCTATTCACCCTCAACTGATGCCGAAACATTTCTGTACATGAAAGCACTTCAGATTGTTTCCCACCTGTTTATTTTGCTTCTTTATTTACAGCTTCCACCCAATGCTACCAGCTGCTGCTCTTTTGATGCATGCTTTTCAGCAACACATATTGTAAAAGAGAACGGGAGTGTTTTTGTTGTCGTGGCGGCTAATGCTTGGATCTCAGAGACTGATATCCTGAGGCATAAATTAAGTTAACCAAGATAACTTCAATCTAAGACAGGCAAACCCATTGGAGATGTGTTATTGTTTGTACCACAGATAACCAACTTTTCTGGACTCTCAGCTGCAGGTGTGCTAATTGTGGTCCTGAACCACTCGGTCCTTGTCCATGGTCCTGATCTTCCTCACCTTATGCTTCCAGTCTAAAGCTTGTCTTGCAGATATAGGGCCTTGTCTTGAGCTGGATACTGGAGATCACTGATCTAGAAATGATAATTCACACTACCCTAACAGAAGGACTTATTTGCTCATTCCTAATTCTCAGTCACCAAGCTTTGTGTGCTGTTGGTAAGCGATACAGAACAAATTTTTCCACGAGGAACTGCTAACTAACTCCTTGCCTTGGGCTAGTTGAGACAAGTTTTGTGATGGAAATATTCTTTTAAATTCCCAGAAGCAAATAAATATATAATGGCTCAGTGGACTACAGTGTGTACATCAAGAACAATGAGAGTCTGTTCCAGATAAATTATAAATGAGACACCCAATAATTTCAACAGATGCTACCTTCAGGCCAGAGTGACACATTTCATAATTTTGTTGCCACATGCTTTGTCTCTAAGTAAGTGCTACGCCGAACATCTGCATGGAAGGTATCCGTCTGTTTTTGCTTTGATAGCCCAATTGAATGCCAACAAATATAGACAGCTGTGGCTAGTGCCCTTGTTCTGTTTTATGCTAGCTTAGCTAGTTTCCTTTTAAATTACCGTTGTTTCAGATTATAGCGATCTTCTCAGTTATTTTGAAATGCAAGTGCATATTTGATAAGATAGACTGAAGCCAGCCTGAAAAGTCCTTGGCCCCTGAACATGGGTAATGCTTTGTAAAATGAGGTTTTAAAAAATAAATAAATCAGGAGGCCATGGTTTTTCTACAAAAAAAATCTGTTTTTTTTTAAACAACCAGTAACTAAGTGACCTACTTTTCTCATTAAGTTCTTCTTGTCCCAGTCCAGAGGTAGGACTGGCATCTGAAAGACAAAACGACTGATCCAATTAAAACTTAGAGACACCACTACCATTTCAGCTATCTTATCTTCCGGAAGAACACAATACAATACAGAAGGTTCATGTGTAGAGGATTGACAAGGCAGTTTAGGACTGGATACTGTAAATGTCAATTGGAAAGGGGGAGATGGATGTCTGTTTCTCTTGCAGTTGTAAAAAAACAAAAAACTCTTGCATGCTGTCCTTGTGATTCTGGCAAAAGGGGGGGGATTACTGCAGTGTGGACATATACTTCAGCTACTTTAGAACCCTGTGACAGTGTTGCTGTTTTGTTTTACTATAAAAATTCTTTGGAAAAATGCCTAGACTGCCCTGTCAAAAATTTTGGCAATTTATTGTTTTAGGTTCTCTGTTTCTCATTTGCTAGGAAGCATAAAGCAGCCTTTGCCGGGTAAGTTTTCTGTGGAGAAGGGAGCACTGAATACATATGGCACTAACTTCCTAATAATCTGTTTATTTACAAACGTCTAAGCAGAAGCAAGCACATAAGCAGTAACAGATTCAAAGCAGCATTAATTCAGATTCCTCTGGAGCCCACACTGTTTCTTTAGAGTTTCCGCACATGTCTTTAAAAATGCAAATAGCATCAATGGAGGGGGGACTGATAATTATCAGGATCCTAGCAGCCCTGCCCCAAGCAGATCCTTTTTGTGTAGTTTGGCCTATGCTTCATTTGTAACCTTTTAAATTAATTTTTCCATATCATCATTCTCTTGTTTGTTTGTTTAGTCGTTTAGTCGTGTCTGACTCTTCGTGACCCCATGGATCATAGCACGCCAGGCACTCCTGTCTTCCACTGCCTCCCGCAGTTTGGTCAAACTCATGCTGGCAGCTTCAAGAACACTGTCCAACCATCTCATCCTCTGTCGTCCCCTTTTCCTTGTGCCCTCCATCTTTCCCAACATCAGGGTCTTTTCCAAGGAGTCTTCTCTTCTCATGAGGTGGCCAAAGTATTGGAGTCTCAGCTTCAGGATCTGTCCTTCCAGTGAGCACTCAGGGCTGATTTCCTTAAGAATAAAGAGGTTCGATCTTCTTGCAGTCCATAGGACTCTCAAGAGTCTCCTCCAGCACCATAATTCAAAAGCATCAATTCTTCGGTGATCAGTCTTCTTTATGGTCCAGCTCTCACTTCCATATACCACTATTGAGAAAACCATAGCTTTAACTATACAGACCTTTGTTGGCAAGGTGATGTCTCTGCTTTCATTCTCTTAAGTACCACTAACTGATGGTTTGGGTCTGAAGGGTGACATCAGCCATTTGCCAATGACTTGGATGCAGCCAGAGGAATTCTAAAGTTCTTCTCTTGAATGGCTGATCTTCTTGCTCAATGTGTTTGGAATCCTCATCACCATCTGGCAGAATACATGTTGAGAAATACAGTACAAGTTCAAGCATCCCTGGAACTACATGAGAGCTCCTTTGGTTCTAGGCCATTCTTCTTCTGAGAAGTTGTTTGAAGATTCTTGAAAACGTTGAATGAACAAACTCATGTATCATATGCACATATTGTGCCATAACCAATGTTGTCTGTCCAGTAGCATAATCAGCAGATGGCAGAGCTTAAAAGGTTGGGCCACCAAGGAACCCAATGCAACAGTTGTTCTAGCAGAAGCTTGTTGTGTAAGAGCTGATTCTTGCTGTGAAATAGCTTGCACAACAATATTTGCAAAGTTATTTGCGTTTTCCCTTATGCAATAGCTGTTTCTTGTTGTGCAATCTGTTGGACAATGCTTGATCACAACCTTGTGCAACGTTATTCTGTTAGCACAAGTTTACTGCTAGATGACTTTAATTTTGTGGTACATTGGGTACCACCCATTGCTGTTTTGTACATGTTTATTGTTTTGATTGCAACCTGCAGGCTGTCAAGATTCAGCAAAGTTTGCAGAACTGTTTTGAACTGTGGATATTGTACACTTATGAACCTAGAAAAAGTGAGACCTTTCAGCCGACCACACAATAATCTGTATAAAGAAAATAATTGGTGACTTCTTTCTTACACAATGAATGGCCATTCCCAGCAGAACTGCAGGTGCCACAAACTGAACTGGAACAGAACGATCTGAAATACTTTAGCAGCGATTCTTTCCTTTCTTAGGTCTCAGTATCTAGGGCATTCTTTTAGAGATGCTGAGATCCTACGGGCTTTGGCTTTTGGCACTGTATTGTATGACAATACTTAAATGACATTTTTATTCTTGGAAAACCACATCATTTATCCTATTCTTTCAGTTGATACATTATAGGCTTGATTTGCTGCATTCAATTGTCACACTCGGGATTTAGGTTTAAAGAGACAGGACACGTTGTATAATTCAGACTCTAGGCATTATCAGAGTGTTACACAGATCCCAGAAGTTGTCAGGGGAAATAATGGAAAACTTTATTATTATTATTTTAAGGAAGAGAATAGGAGATGAGAGGCTAAAGTGCCAAACCAACAGCACTTGTAATAGCAAACTCAAGTCGTGCCAACATTATTCTAGCCACAATTGGGCTACAGAGACATAGGGAGGAGTCAAGGAAATGCCAAAGTTTGCACAAAAATTAGGGATAAAACCTGTAAGGTTGCAAACACACACAAAAACCTTCCACAAACAGCCCAATGAGGACTGAGCATGCTCAGTAGACAAAGAATACTGGGAATTTAGGGGGGAAATGAAAAAGCCCCCTCCCGGAAATGGAATATTTTATCATGGGAGAGGATGAACAGGATCACTCCACGGTATACAGTGGTACCTCGGGTTAAGAACTTAATTCGTTCCGGAGGTCCGTTCTTAACTTGAAACTGTTCTTAACCTGAAGCACCACTTTAGGTAATGGGGCCTACCATGCCGCCACCGCGCGATTTCTGTTCTCATCCTGAAGCAAAGTTCTTAACCTGTGGTACTATTTCTGGGTTAATGGAGTCTGTAACCTGAAGCGTATGTAACCTGAAGCGTCTGTAACCCGAGGTACCACTGTATATATTTTTCCCTGTGCCCTTGGTCTACAGGGGTGGAATTGGTGATCTTTCATAACATGGTGCCCTGTGCGAGACCAAAATTTGGTGCTCCCAAATGGATCTTCTCAATTATGGAGCTTCTCAATTTTGCACCTGCTCATGTTGGCACCTTGTGTGTGGGAGAACCACGCCTAAATCTGGCACTGCTTGTCTATAATTTGTTTGCCAGCTGGGGCAGACTGAATATAGGTGCTAGAGGGAAGGGCAGTGGTGGGGAGGACAACGAAGGAGAGAAAGAGGAGACATGAAATTACACCCCAGTTTTGTGTTGTTAGTGCATATATGGGTGTGTGTGAGAGAGGACCATTGGGAAAAAGATAATCCCCCATGAAATAATATATCTCACTGACCCCTGGAGCCTTTTCTCTGATGTAGGAGGTGTGCACACCAAGTGAGGGAAAAGTAAGACAGACTTTTCCATACTTATGTATACATGTACCCTGTATATGCAATGCATCTTTAGTTGCTGAGCACATCAATTTTAAAATAAAAAGACCCTGGCAGAGACACATGCCTGACTGGCATGTTCTCTCCCTCCTGGTCGATTGTTCGGGAGCTTCATAAGCTTTCCTCAGCCCGAACATCACAGAGACCGATGCCAACCAACACCAGCACACTCAGGGATCCGCAGAGTTTAAGCACGTAGAGCGAGTTACAATAATCCAGTCTGGAGGTGACCGTCGCATGGATCACAGTGGCTAGGTCAGGGCGAGAGAGGTAAGGAGCCAACTGCTTAGCTTGGCGGAGATGAAAAAATGCTGCCTTTGTTATAGCTGCAATCTGCGCCTCCATGGAAAGGGAGGTGTCGAAGATTACACCCAAACTCTTAACGGACGGTGCTGGCACTAATTGCGCCCCCGCAAGAGATGGGAGTTGCCCCCCCAATCCCATATTGTCCCGACCCAGCCAAAGGACCTCTGTCTTCGAAGGATTTAACTTCAACCGGCTCCCACGTAACCATCCAGCCAGTCATAGTCTTAAGTCAATGGCTGTAGCAGATGGGCTCTCTCTTGACCTCCTGACAGCTAAGTCACTGCTGCTTACCAGGAAAGAGAAGAGAAGCACCGAGTCGGCAGGGAGGTTGGCATGGTGCGAATGCACTGGCAGGAGGCTGCATTGGCTCTGCAGGTGTATTTGAACTACAACATCCTCCGCACTGCTCTGCCAACTCCTTCCTGGTAAATTGCAGTGATTCAGCTGTTGGGAGGTCAGGTGAGCACTGCTGCCCCTTTCTGCTATCTGCTACTGCTCAGGAGGCATCAAAAAATGGGCTTGGACACTAATTCTATTTATTTTATTTCTTGCATTTGTTTCCTGTCAGATTAGCTAGCAGTAGGCTCTTAAACCATCATTCGTTGAAATGTACAGCATTTCAGTTATCTGTATTCATGGCTAGGGCCTTAATATGAGCCTCTTGAGAGCCTAAAATTGGAAGCAGTGAAGGAAGATTCCTTCACTGTGTGGCTCCCAGGGAGAAACTCCATTAAGCCAATTTGTAGCCAGAATGGCTACCAAAGAAAAACACCAATAGACTCTGGGAAGTGGGTGGGCAACCCTTTTTCTGTCAAGGGCGCAATCCCTCAAGAGTAGTAGTAGAAGAAGAGTTTGGATTTGATACCCCGCCTTTCACTCCCCTTCAGGAGTCTCAAAGTGGCTAACATTCTCCTTTCCCTTCCTCCCCCACAACAAACACTCTGTGAGGTGAGTGGGGCTGAGAGACTTCAAAGAAGTGTGACTGGCCCAAGGTCACCCAGCAGCTGCATGTGGAGGAGCGAGACGCGAACCCGGTTCCCCAGATTACGAGACTACCGCTCTTAACCACTACACACTGGTGTAGAGTAATCTGTCAGGGGCCACATTCTGGCGTTGGTCAGAGCCAGAATTTATGAAGGACAGTGCGAGAGACAATGGTATTATGGATTAACTAATCTGGACTCAAGACCACCGTGGTTCAATTTTCATCATGACTACCTCAGATAAAATCCTCAACCCAGAGCAGGACTACTCAAAACTAAGCCCCACTGGGTTTGATAGGGTAACTGTCAAAGAAGAAAAATAAGAAGGAAATTAAGAGAAGGCAGGAACTAATGCGTTGGAGGAATGGGGCAGTATCGGGAGGTGTTGAGGCTGCATAAAATGAGGTTGACGCCCTCAGGACTACAGGTTGTCCACTTACGTTGTAAAATACTAAGCACACTGCTGGTGCAATATAATCAATTTATTTACTAACAGCAGAAATGCAGTGAGAAGCTCATGCTGATCACAGGAGGGCATGAAACTGGTTGTTGAGGTTTCAAAGTAACCCTGAGATTTATTGAAAGTGAAAGGAGAAATAGGTCAGGATGACCTTGAACTTTCAAGGAAGTGCTAACTTAGATGTGATGAAGACCCGGGAGGCTTTCCCCACACCACATCAAATTTGACCTTTCATCCTCCTCGTCTGTTGTTGCATTACACAAGTGCATTTCCTGAGAAATTCATGTCAAACAAATATTTCCATTGTCGGTTGTCCATGACATCTTGGGCCGAGAATGGCAAACATTGTTTTGGCTAACCAGAGTACATTTCACACAAGATAACAATCATTTTAGAACAGAATACAGTATCATTTTAGCACAATGCCTTGTGGGGAGTCATACTAATTCTGAATAATGTGCACATCTGGGCAAATTATTTCAAAATAGTTTACAGAAAAGAAACTGCAGCCTATGGGCAAAAGCTGGACATATATGTCTTCACTTGTTGCTGGAAAGTTACTGCTCTAAGCACCAGGTGATCTTCTGTAGATGGAGAAATCCTACGGGTGGGACAGCTGAAATGTCCTTTCCCCAAGTTGTCTGCTGTCTCAATGCTGGTCATAGAGTTGTTGTTGTTTAGTCGTTTAGTCGTGTCCGACTCTTCGTGACCCCATGGACCAGAGCACGCCAGGCACTCCTGTGTTCCACTGCCTCCCGCAGTTTCCTCAAACTCATGCTGGTAGCTTCGAGAACACTGTCCAACCATCTCGTCCTCTGTCGTCCCCTTCTCCTTGTGCCCTCAATCTTTCCCAATATCAGGGTCTTTTCCAGGGAGTCTTCTCTTCTCATGAGGTGGCCAAAGTATTGGAGCCTCAGCTTCAGGATCGGTCCTTCCAGTGAGCACTCAGGGCTGATTTCCTTCAGAATGGTTTGATCTTCTTGCAGTCCATGGGACTCTCAAGAGTCTCCTCCAGCACCATAATTCAAAAGCATCAATTCTTCGGCCTTCTTTATGGTCCAGCTCTCACTTCCATACATCACTACTGGGAAAACCATAGCTTTTACTATACGGACCTTTGTTGGCAAGGTGATGTCTCTATTTTTTAAGATGCTGTCCAGGTTTGTCATTGCTTTTCTCCCAAGAAGCAGGCGTCTTTTAATTTCGTGGCTGCTGTCACCATCTGCAGTGATCATGGAGCCCAAGAAAGTAAAATCTCTCACTGCCTCCATTTCTTCCCCTTCTATTTGCCAGGAGGTGATGGGCCCAGTGGCCATGATCTTCGTTTTTTTGATGTTGAGCTTCAGACCATATTTTGTTCTCTCTTCTTTCACGCTAATTAAAAGGTCATAGGGTAGCATCAACAAATATCTGAAGAAATATCTGAAGAAGTGTGCTTGCACACTTGGTATCTGAAGAAGTGTGCTTGCACACGAAAGCTCATACCAAGATCTAACTTAGTTGGTCTTAAAGGTGCTACTGGAAGGATTTTTTTTATTTTGACTATGGCAGACCAACACGGCTACCTATCTGTAACTGGAACCATGGAAGGCACCACATTGAGCCGCATGAAATGGAAGTCCATCAACCTCACCAAGAAACAGGTATCTGAAGAAGTGTGCTTGCACACGAAAGCTCATACCAAGATCTAACTTAGTTGGTCTTAAAGGTGCTACTGGAAGGATTTTTTTTATTTCAACAAATAATGTTAGTCAAAAGAAAAAATAAAAAGAGAGGCTTTTGTGGTTGCTATCTGGAAACACAGAGATCCCATGTATCTAGGATTTTCCATCAACCTTATTGAATGGTACATGGAGCTACAACCACACAGTATTTTAGTGAATGAGGATGTTTTTGCTCACATGGCTGGGATGCAATTTTTGTTTCTTTCCCCCTTTTTTTGCCAAAAAACAACAGAAAGAGCACTATTCTTTCACCAGATGAGTTTTGCATCTAGCTGTCAAAGAGCCTCCTGCATGTAAGGCTTCAAAGCTATGTGGCTGCTTTCAGTGGAACATGCTGCATTAAAAGACTTGTGCTGCCTTTCTAGGTGCCATCCTGCTCAACTTGTAAATAAAAATACAGGAAGGCAGCATAAATCTCCCGTATGTGCTAGGATACCACCCCTAATAAAAGATGCACTAATATTTTCATTTTTTTTAATTTTCATTTTATTTTCAACATTCTACCATCTGGGAACATGGCAAACATGAATGACTATATAACATGTTTGTTGTTGTTTAGTCGTTTAGTTGTGTCCGACTCTTCGTGACCTCATGGAGCAGAGCACGCCAGGCACTCCTGTCTTCCACTGCCTCCCGCAGTTTGGCCAAACTCATGCTGGTAGCTTCGAGAACACTGTCCAACCATCTCGTCCTCTGTCGTCCCCTTCTCCTTGTGCCCTCCATCTTTCCCAACATCAGCGTCTTTTCCAGGGAGTCTTTGCTTCTCATGAGGTGGCCAAAGTATTGGAGCCTCAGCTTCAGGATCTGTCCTTCCAGTGAGCACTCAGGGCTGATTTCCTTCAGAATGGATCGGTTTGATCTTCTTGCAATCCATGGGCCTCTCAAGAGTCTCCTCCAGCACCAATATAACATGTAGGATGGCTGAAAAGCATGTTATTGTAAGTATGAGCACTGTATAGTCTTGCATAATACCAAGCCAGAGTGCTGAGCAGAAATTATTATTGTCTTTTCTTAAGCCAAATTGTCTTGAAGAAGCCGGTAAGAAGACCTGCATGGAGATTTAGAGAACTTATTATCACATTGATAAAACTTGGATGTGTGTGGTTTGTTTGTTTGTTTTTTAAAATGAAATACAATTTGAATTTCCACTATATTTTCTATTTAATGTATTTCTCTATCTTCCACTGCCTTTCCAACCGTGGGACATAAACTGCATATCCATGGCAGAGTAAAACAACAATAGGAATGTGTGCATTCACATAGATCCATTAAGACACCCTGTTAAAAGTGATTCCAAACAGAGTTTTCAATCTGCTTTTCATTTTCATTGGAAATAGTTTTCAAAACTGGGAACCATCTTTCTAATGATGCATAGAATGATGAATCTCTTTAATTTTATTCTCTTCCACTGCTGATGAAACAGGGAAGTCTCTCTCTCTCTCTCTCTCTCTCTCTCTCTCACACACACACACACACACACACAGCTGGTATTCTATTAGTCTTGCCATTTGATTAAATAAATTTATCACAAGCTAATAAGTTAATTGATCATACCCAAACCACACCATTCTCCTGACCCAAGTGGGGTAACTGTGCCCCTGAAGGACCAGGTGCACAGCCTGGGAGTCATTTTGGACTCACAGCTGTCCATGGAGGCGCAGGTTAATTCTGTGTCCAGGGCAGCTGTTTACCAGCTCCATCTGGTACGCAGGCTGAGACCCTACCTGCCCGCAGACTGTCTTGCCAGAGTGGTTCATGCTCTAGTTATCTCCCGCTTGGACTACTGCAATGCGCTCTACGTGGGGCTACCTTTGAAGGTGACCCAGAAACTACAACTAATCCAGAATGCGGCAGCTAGACTGGTGACTGGGAGCGCCTGCCGAGACCACATAACACTGGTCTTGAAAGACCTACATTGGCTCCCAGTATGTTTCTGAGCACAATTCAAAGTGTTGGTGCTGACCTTTAAAGCCCTAAATGGCCTCGGTCCAGTATACCTGAAGGAGTGTCTCCACCTCCATCGTTCAGCCCGGACACTGAGGTCCAGCGCTGAGGGCCTTCTGGCGGTTCCCTCACTACGAGAAGCCAAGTTACAGGGAACCAGGCACAGGGCCCTGTGGAACGCCCTCCCACCAGATGCCAAAGAGAACAACAACTACCAGACTTTTAGAAGACATCTGATGGCAGCCCTGTTTAGGGAAGCTTTTAATGTTTGATGCATTACTGTATTTTAATATTTTGTTGGAAGCCGCCCAGAGTGGCTGGGGAAGCCCAGCCAGATGGGTGGGGTATAAATAAATTATTATTATTATTATTATTATTATTATTATTATTATATTGATCTAACTACTGTTTCAAGGCTGGTTGACGGCTCACCACTGACTTTATTTTTATCTGAACATATGTATAGAGTAACCCTTGGAGATGCTGACTCAGCTCTGGAGACTATAGCTGTTACAGATGCTATTTAACATCCATATGAAGCCACTGAATCAGATGATAGTTGAATGGGCGGCAATGCTGGTGAAGAATTCTCAGATCTTGGAGGAGATCAAGTTACATGAGCTAGGGAGAGTGGTGGTATCTCCATCTGATCTTAGAGGAGCCCCAGGGTGTTGCTTTGAGTGGTATATCCCACCCTACCATAGGAGTCCAGATCAGCTAATGATAGCCAGGTGGTGTTTGGTTTCTGAAGCAAGTTTCTGATGTGGCTGCAGGGAAAGATTTCTGCTGGCAGAGTTTAGGTCTCTAGGCTCCTAAAGAAGGAGTTAGCACCCAAGAACTGTCAGGGCTGGGCTGAGGGTAGCAGCCTGAGCTGAGGTAGGAGTCAGGAGGAACTTAAGGACAAATCCAGTACAGTGGAGCCTTGGGTTAGGTTGCCTCCGGCTTACATCACCCTCGGCTTGAGACCGGGGCAAACCCGGAAGTACTGGAATGGGTTACTTCTGGGTTTGCGCCATTCGTGTATGCACGAAGTGACGCTTCGGGTTGCATCATTTTCAGGTTGCGGCAGGGCCTACGGTACGGATCCCCACCATAACCCGAGGTTCCATTGTAGTTAGGACCACATAGAATATTGGGGCAAAGAACCAGGAGACAGGATCAAGATGTTCTTACAGGTACTCAACAGGAACTCATGAGGCAAGACAGCTTGAATTTCAGAACCTTGGATAGCTCCAAGTGAACAACTCTCTAGCACTGCTTGAGCTCCCTTTACTCCAGTGGTGTCCAAACTTTTTTCAAAGAGGGCCAGATTTTTGAAGTGAAGGACTGTGAGGGCCGATCAAAGGGCCAACCAAAGTAGTAAGTAGTTAAGGTTTTTTTTAGGATTTTACTCCAGGAAATAAACTGTCACAGGGGCTGGATTAAACTGACCGGCGGGCCGAATTAGGACTCCAAAACGGATTTTGGACATGCCTAATGTACTGTAATGTATGGGACGTGGGTGGTGCTGTGGTCTAAGCCACAGAGCCTAGGGCTTGCCGATCAGAAGGTCGGCGGTTCGAATCCCCGCGATGGAGTGAGCTCCCGTTGCTCGGTCCCTCCTCCTGCCAACCTAACAGTTCGAAAGCACATCAAAGTGCAAGTAGATAAATAGGTACTGCTCCAGTGGGAAGGTAAACGGTGTTTCCGTGTGCTGCTCTGGTTTTCCAGAAGCGGCTTAGTCATGCTAGCTGTACGCCGGCTCCCACGGCCAATAAAACGAGATGAGCGCCGCAACCCCAGAGTCAGTCACGACTGGACCTAATGGTCAGGGGTCCCTTTACCTTTAATGTACTCTCTGTGGCCAGCTCCCTGACCGGAAGCTGAGTGCTTGACATCTGCTCTGTAGCTTCTCACTTGGTGCACTCCCTCCACCATTGAGCAGGTGAAGAGGAGGGGGCACTTTGTTCCTCAGGCAAATTGGGCTCAGGGAAAGACATCTGTGCAGGTCCATGAGCATTAGTTCAATGTTAGGAACCCAGGTCAGTCATCCATCTGGCACTATAGCAAACTTGACTGGCTCATCCTCCTCTACCTCTGAGTCTTGACAATGACATAAAGAGAGCTAGATGGTGGAAGGGAGATAAAGTACCAACTAAATTGGAATGGCAGGTGAAGTTATTTGAATATGTAGAATGGGCAAAGATGACAGGGAAAATCAGGAATCAAACAAAACAAGAATGGGATTGACTGACCGTTAGGTCCAGTCGTGGACGACTCTGGGGTTGCGGCGCTCATCTCGCTTTACTGGCCGAGGGAGCCGGCGTACAGCTTCCGGGTCATGTTGCTAGCATGACTAAGCCGCTTCTGGCGAACCAGAGCAGCGCACGGAAACACTGTTTACCTTCCCGCCAGAGCGGTACCTATTTATGTACTTGCACTTTGTGCTTTCGAACTGCTAGGTGGGCAGGAGCAGGGACTGAGCAACAGGAGCTCACCCAGTCGCGGGGTTCGAACCGCCAACCTTCTGATCGGCAAGCCCAAGGCTCTGTGGTTTAACCCACAGTGCCACCCACGTCCCGCCTTCCCTGTACTCTTAACCAATTTTTGTTTAGACAAGCATATCCAGACATGCATAGGTTATATGTGTTTCCCCTCTTTTTAGCTAGTGTTGATTTGAATTTATCTTTTGAATGCTTTTAGATACTTGGCTTTTTACTGAGAATTTTAATGTTTTATTTTACATTTTTGTAAATTGCGTAGAGTTTTTGTTTAGTTTTTACAATCAAGCAGCATATAAATTTTGTTACATAAATAAAGCAAATAAACAAAAAATCTAAAGGATCCCTGGCAGGTCCCAACAAGAGCAAGACAGTCCTGTTGAATCATGATTTGGAGATCCCAATCAAGCATCTCTTACAGTTTTAAACTCTTTACTGATTATTGTATTTGTATCACCAGCCCACTCTAGCCAGAATGGGAGGACAATTCCCCTCCCTTCCACTAAATGTTTTATTTTCCTTGCTAGTCACATTGGGGTGGGGTGGATGACATGCTCCTTTTTGGGTACATTGGGAAAATAAGGGGGCTTTGGATTCTGTTGGCTACCCTGACACCACCCAATCTCAGCCTCAATCAACCCCAGTTTGAAGAAGAAGTAGAGTTTGGATTTGATATCCCGCTTTATCACTACCTGAAGGAGTCTCAAAGCGGCTAACAATCTCCTTTCCCTTCCTCCCCCACAACAAACACTCTGTGAGGTGAGTGGGGTTGAGAGACTTCAAAGAAGTGTGACTGGCCCAAGGTCACCCAGCAGCTGCATGTGGAGGAGCGGGGAATCGAACCCGGTTCACCAGATTACGAGTCCACCGCTCTTAACCACTACACCACACTGGCTCTAAGTTTGGTTCGTACCACTGACAAAAGACCAGCATAGCAGGTGCCCCCCCCCCCGTGGATAGCGCTCCCCTCCCCTGTGGAGCAACATTTACCCAGATTCCAAAGGTCCCTCAGCTGGACTCCTGGCAAACAGAGGATTGCTCTGTCACTGCCGTATCTTTTGGTAGCAATTAAACTGAAGGCAATGCTGAAGTACCCATAAGTAAGCAATCCTACAGGACTGCGATCAGTCCCTCTGGCATTTCCAGCAGAATAAATAAAGCAGAAGGCAAGCTTCAAATCTGATTTGGAGATTAATTTCCAACTGCATTGTTGATAAGGTTGTAAGAGGATAGTTTCCTAGGGGCATATGAATGTGTTATGTGAAAGCCCAGATGGGAAGACTACAAAGAAAACATGATACCTGAGCCTCCTCCTCTCTTTTGTAATAACTGTTGTTAATCCACAGCGGCATATGGGAATCTTGTAGCACAATCAATTGCATGATATTCAGGATTCAGCATTGTTGGCCTCTCTGTATTCATTCTGCTATTTCTTTGCAGGAATTTCTTCCGGTAGCACTCTAAGTACAGTGGTACCTCGGGTTACATACGCTTCAGGTTACATACGCTTCAGGTTACAGACTCCACTAACCCAGAAATATTACCTTGGGTTAAGAACTTTGCTTCAGGATGAGAACAGAAATTGTGCTCTGGCGGTGCGGCAGCAGTAGGAGGCCCCATTAGCTTAAGTGGTGCTTCAGGTTAAGAACAGTTTCAGGTTAAGAACGGACCTCCGGAATGAATTAAGTACTTAACCCGAGGTACCACTGTAACAACAACCCAGAGTTCGCCTCTCTTGAAACATTCAGCAAGCATGTTGACGTATCAGCTTCATTCAAGGTCAAAATGGCAAGAAGCAGAAACAATTTTTATCTAGCCATAATGCCTGGATTTTCAATGAATATTGGATAATTTTGTGTGGACACAAGTTATAAACCCAGCACTGGGAATGCAGTGAGTTCACAGTAAACAAGAGTGTAAACACAGTCATAGTTGAATATACTGCACGGGAATTGGCAGTAGTGGCTCATGCCTCAATAATCTATTAGCGCACAAAAATCCTTTGCAAAGCTCTGCCCATGTATATACAGTCTGTTGGCTGCAACCCAGATAAAACCACTTTGAATACCACAAACTCACAAACTCCGAACCACAAAAACGTCAGCAGAAGTTGTGTCTATAGCAGACTGCTTTTTCAAAAATATCAAAAAAAATGTAAGGTAAAGAAAAGAAAGATTAAACTGTACAACATCTAAATCAATTTGCAACCTAAGTAACTACACACTGAGACTAGAGGGGGAAAACTCTCCAACAATCAGGTATGTAATAATAGAACCGATTTGTTCTACCAAGCTGTCAGGTAGTTAGTGGACAATTCATGTTAAATTAGAGAACAGAGACCCTGCAGTGAGACACTTTATAAGAAGTTTTACTTACCCATATATTCCCAAAGTACTAATATGCATAACCATATATGTCTGCAGCACATTGCTTAGGGGTAATCATTATGCTGTCTGTTTCTTTTCAGAACTGTTTCATTGCCAACTATAATAGCTGTTCTGTAAATGCCAAAGATTCCTTCCCATCCTCCACAATGTCTTATATTTCGTAAATATCTTGAACTCCAGCACACTTGGCTTAACAGAAGCTTTATAACTCCCCCCCTCTCCAGAATTGAAAGGCCATAAATGCACACTTTCCCGGTGACTGACACTTTTGTAACAGCCCTGTCGCTCACCAGGTAGTTAATTCTGATTAGCTAAGTCAAGGCGCTCGGAAATTCATCTGTTTTCGCTGCACTTGGCTCCTGCTCATATGCGTTCTGAAGAATTCTTGATGCTGCCTTTTCTTTAATGCCAGTGAATTGTCAGTTTTCAGCCAAGCCAAGTGTCATTCAGGGCCAGCCTATCCATTAGGCAGGTTGAGGAAACTCATCTCAGGCAGCAGATTTTCGTTAAAACAGGGGTGGATAGCAGCTCCGCCGCTACCTGGAGAAGTCCGGCGTCATGGACAGCCTCACCAAAGTCCTGGTGGCCTTATACGAAGAACCGGAGAAACCCAGCTGTGCCTTGGACTTTATGAAACATCATTTAGGAGCTTGTTGTTGTTTAGTCATGTCTGACTCTTCGTGACCCCATGGACCAGAGCACGCCAGGCACTCCTGTCTTCCACTGCCTCCCGCAGTTTGGTCAGACACATGTTTGTAGCTTCGAGAACACTGTCCAACCATCTCATCCTCTGTCGTCCCCTTCTCCTTGTGCCCTCCATCTTTCCCAACATCAGGGTCTTTTCCAGGGAGTCTTCTCTTCTCATGAGGTGGCCAAAGTATTGGAGTCTCAGCTTCAGGATCTGTCCTTCCAGTGAGCACTCAGGGCTGATTGCCTTCAGAATGGAGAGGTTTGATCTTCTTGCAGTCCATGGGACTCTCAAGAGTCTCCTCCAGCACCATAATTCAAAAGCATCAATTCTTCGGCGATCAGCCTTCTTTATGGTCCAGCTCTCACTTCCACACATCACTACTGGGAAAACCATAGCTTTTACTATACGGACCTTTGTTGGCAAGGTGATGTCTCTACTTTTTTTAGGAGCTACTTTACATTTAGGAGCTACTGCTCCAGGAAATCCTGAAGTGGAAGCCCTTCGCTTGGAAGTGGCAGAGATGAAAGAGAAGTATGAAGCCATGTTGGAAGAAAATAAGAAACTAAAAGCAAAGCTCGCTCAGTATGAACCACCTCAAGAAGAGAAGCGTGGGGAATAAGACCCTTTTGTATTACTTGAATAAAAGACCCTGAAGCACACACAAAAAAGTTAAAACAGGGGTGGATAACTTTTTATGCCCCAAGCGATGACCCAGCGAATCAGGCAGAGGCTGGCGAATAGCCTAGATAGGAGGATTTAACAGAAGCAGGGACAGAAATGGCGCAGGCAACCGACACTTCATTAGACAGCGTAGGTGACCTGCCTTCCTCTCAAACACGAAGGTTTTTAAGGATACGAGAGCAGCGTGTGCAGAGGAAATTGTCCAAGAGAAGACTCCGTAGGAGCAGGTGTTGCTGGGAAAGAGGGAAGGAGGCGCAGTCAGAGTGAGCAGCTCATCTTGTTTGTTATCGCAGAGACTGAATAAATCTTACTTAAAAGCTTTCTTGATTCCTCCCGGCTCCTTGAATCGCTAGGGAGAGAGAGGTTTCTCAGGCCTGACACCACCCATGCATGAAAGAATTGCAAAATCTTAATTACTTTATTTCAATTATTTTTATTTTTCCCATAGGGCCAATTTATATTTTTCTTCAGCAGGTACCAACATACCTTGGGCAGTCTTTGATTACATCAATGCTTAAGATATGTCTCCTGCATACAGTGACAGCTCTCTCTGTCAGCAGTGCAGTAGAAAGAGAATGTTGCTGCAAGGCAAAAATGGTTTAAACAAGCAAACAAATATGCTTTAATTCTCCTCTTCCTCCTCCATGTCTCACATACTGTATCTTGTAGTATTTCAAATCTTGTAGGGAACTGAACCTGCATTCTCCACTTCACATCCCCATCATGAAAACATAACAAGATCCCTGATGGATGAAACAAAGGGTGCATTTAGATCAGTATCCTATTTCCAACTTTAGCTAGCCTGATTCTTCACAGCTGTGGATTCCATATATTACTATGTGTAAAATAGGACTTCCTTCTGTTCATTCCGAACTTGCTCTTGACCACTTTTATTGGGTAATCCTGAGTTCTGTTATTTTGAAACTGGGGAATAAATCCCCTCATGATTCTCCTCCATACTATATGTAATTTTATGGACTTCTTTTGGTCATCTTTTTTTGCTAAAAAGGAAAGCTCCACATTTTAGTCCTTTCCTTTTTTTTAAATAAAATATTTATTAGGATTTTACAATAAACATAGGTTTAAAAAATTAAGAAAATTAAACCGAAGATTACACATAAACAGAAAAAGAAAAAAGATAACAAGAATAATACCAAGAAAAACAAGGACCTAAAAGAGAAAAGGGAAAATACAAAATACAAAAAACAGATGGCTAAAAAAGAAAAAGAGAGGGGGGAAAAAATAAAAAAGAAAAAAATCCATTTTTCAATATCTTTAGGCTCATTTACTTATTTCCTTGACCTCCTCACACCTCCCCTTTTTGTATTCCCATTTACAAAATCCTTTCAGCAAATCCTTACCCTCTTTCATTTATCTTTACTCTATATCTTAACCTATTATAACTATATATTTTCATCCATATAACAATCTATATTTGCATATTCTTATTAACCTTATTACCAAAACCACTTATTTCCATTCCAACATCATTTTAACATTCATTAATTTTACAGTATTTCTGCAAATAGTCTTTAAATTTCTTCCAATCTTCTTCCACCGACTCTTCTCCCTGGTCACGGATTACGCCAGCCATTTCCGCCAATTCCATATAGTCCATCACCTTCATCTGCCACTCTTCCAGGGTGGGTAAATCTTGTGTCTTCCAATACTTTGCAATAAGTATTCTTGCTGCTGTTGTTGCATACATAAAGAAAGTTCTATCCTTCTTTGGCACCAATTGGCTGACTATGCCCAGGAGAAAGGCCTCTGGTTTCTTCAAGAAAGTATATTTAAATACCTTTTTTAATTCATTATAAATCATCTCCCAGAAAGCCTTAATCCTTGGGCACGTCCACCAAAGGTGAAAGAATGTACCTTCAGTTTCTTTACATGTCCAACATTTATTATCGGGCAAGTGATAGATTTTTGCAAGCTTGACTGGGGTCATGTACCACCTGTATATCATTTTCATAATATTCTCTCTTAAAGCATTACATGCCGTAAATTTTATACCTGTGGTCCACAACTGTTCCCAGTCAGCAAACATAATGTTATGTCCAACGTCCTGTGCCCATTTAATCATAGCAGATTTAACCGTCTCGTCCTGAGTGTTCCATTTTAATAGCAAGTTATACATTCTTGAAAGTATCTTTGTTTTAGGATCTAACAGTTCTGTTTCCAACTTTGATTTTTCCACCTGGAAGCCATTTTTTTTATCTAAATTATAAGCCTCCACATTTTAGTCCTTCCCCCCCATAAAGTATATCCTTCTCAGATCCTTTGATCTTATTATTTCCCCCCCTGAAACTTTTCCAGTGCCACCATTTTCTTTTTGAGATGAGACCACTGCAGCTGTACACGGTTATTCCAAATACAGCCTTCACGTATATTTATTAATGATTTTCCACAAACAGACTTCAGAGTAATGGATGTCAGCGACTATCAGGACACTGAGAGACCCTTTAAAGTTGTTAGGTAAAGGTAAAGGGACCCCTGACCATTAGGTCCACTCGTGACCGACTCTGAGGTTGTGGCGCTCACCTCGCTTTATTGGCCAAGGGAGCCGGCGTACAGCTTCTGGGTCATGTGGCCAGCATGGCTAAGCCGCTTCTGGCGAACCAGAGCAGTGCACGGAAACGCTGTTTACCTTCCCGCTGGAGTGGTACCTATTTATCTACTTGCACTTTGATGTGCTTTCGAACTGCCAGGTTGGCTGGAGCAGGGACCGAGCAACAGGAGCTCACCCCGTTGTGGGGATTCGAAACGCCGACCTTCTGATCGGCAAGTCCTAGGCTCTGTGGTTTAACCTACAGCGCCACCCGTGTCCTATGTCAAATCCCCAGTTATTCATGGAGCTCATTGGATGATTTTGAGCTAATCACCATGTCTCAGACTAACCTCCCTCTCAGAGTTGCTGTGTTGCTAACATGTATGCCACCCAGAGCTCCGTGGAAGAAAAGCAGGATAAAATGTGATAAAGTATTCTTAATAAATAACTCAGACGGGTTCTGTTGTAAAACACATCCACATTTCAAAATGTACGAAATGTTCACGCCTCACCAACTGTGTCTTCTTTGATCCAATTTGGACCTTTGTATCTGGATGGCTTACAACTAATTGATGAAGGGTGACAGGTATTAGGTAAGCTGTCACTTATTTTCCGCCAAAGAAGATTATAAAGATGGGCATAGTAATATGGTTGTCAGTCATTTTGTCATCTTAAATGTGACTGTTGCTGACAGGCTCATAAACAGCCCAGACTGGAATCCATGTTAGAATGTTAAAATGCAAATTAGTATGCTAAGAAGGGCTCTGTTTCTTATTCAGGTCTTCTGGACTTTAACCAGCTATTGCAGCTACAAAAATTTCTTCCATCAATCACCACAATCTTAGTTTTTCAGCAGCTGGGCTAAAGTCATATCCCCAGCAATCTTCCTATGTAGGTTCCAAGACCGATATTAATTGGAACAGCATACTTGCTGTCAATCAAATATCCACCAAAAGATATTTGAAACTGTTTGAGGCAAGGCTCTTTTAAAAATCCAAATTACAACATTTACACTGAACACCTAAGGCGTCTGGGAGAAAGGCTTGTCTCAAAAAATCTCACCAGAATCTGAGGAGGTAAAGAACTAGAATAGGATAGGAAAAGAGCTTCACTCACCAGCTGCATAACAGGGGTTGTTCCTCAACTTACAGTAAAGGTAAAGGGACCCCTGACCATTAGGTCCAGTCGTGGCCGACTCTGGGGTTGCAGCGCTCATCTCGCTCTATTGGCCGAGGGAGCCGGCGTACAGCTTCCGGGTCATGTGGCCAGCGTGACTAAGCCGCTTCTGGCGAACTAGAGCAGCGCACGGAAACGCCGTTAACCTTCCCGCCGGAGCGGTACCTATTTATCTACTTGCACTTTGACGTGCTTTCGAACTGCTAGGTTGGCAGGAGCTGGGACCGAGCAACGGGAGCTCACCCCATCGCGGGGATTCGAACCACCGACCTTCTGATCGGCAAGTCCTAGGCTCTGTGGTTTAACCCACAGCACCACCCGTAGGCTCTGCCAAAAGAACTTGATTATGGTAGTTGTTGGTATAGCCTTTTTCACTCAAGACTTGGGGTTATCACTGAGTTTGCCTGCTGGTCTTAGAAATCTCCATAGCATTTCTTATTTTGTCCTCTGCCTAAAAATCCCCTCCTTGTCCCCAAATGTACTTACTGTAACACCCACCATCTAATATCAATAAATGAGTGGTTTAGACATTCTGATTCCCTTCCTCACATAAACCAGTTCAGTGATGATGGTGATGATGATCTATTGAATTTACATACTGCCCTATACCCAGGGGTCTCAGAGCGGTTCACAGAAAAGATCACAACATATATAACCAGAATAAAAACAACCCAATAACGCCCCCGGAAAGAGCCACATTTTAAAAGGGTATAGGATATCAAACAGATCAACCAAAGGCCTAGTTACAAAGGAATATTTTGTTAGGATATTTCCGTTCCACCTTAAAAGGGAGCAGGCTGTGAGTCACAGAGTCTGTGTATTTCCTGTTCACAGGATGTTTATGTTTTCTATTGCTTTCGTTTCTCTCTGTGTGTCGTAGACACTAAAGCAGGCAGTCATGTTTTTCTGTGTTCTGATCAACGCTGAATAAACTTGTAAATAATGCTCTCCTGAGTGCGACTTTGGCTGTGCATTATCTGCTGATAGAGTGTGCATGAGCTCTGGAATGTGGCAAGCTATTTCTAGAAACTCATGTCACTAATTGTTGATACTGCGTGACTATGGGAGATCGATGGATCGTCCGGCAGACGGCTTGGGGGCCATGATGGACTTTGTCTCCCTGGCAGTATCCCAACATATTTTGCCTGGTGCCTAAAGGTGTGTAATGAAGGTACCCGGCGAACTTCCCTGGGGAAAACATTCCACAGATGGGGGGCCACTGCAGAGAAGGCCCCATTCTTGTGTTGCCACCCTCCGGACCTCTCAAGGAGGAGGCACACGAAGGAGGGCCTCAGAAGGTGATCTTAGGGTCCAGGTAGGTTCAGATGAAAGAGGTGGTCCTTAAGTTACTGCGGTCCTGAGCCTTTTAAGGCTTTATAATGATGGCATGGAAAACAACAGCAATGGGAATCTACTATCTTTGACTGGTGTTGAGAGACTGAGGAGGCCTCTTCTAATCATGCCCTGCACTTTTACTTGAATAGAAACCCCAAACTCAACCAGTGTTGGGTGAAATGACCGTTTTGTGATTTGGAGTTACATCACCAAGAAAAATGTTCCCATTGGCACCAGTGGGAAGTTCCCACCCCCTTAAGCTATCTGACCACGGGTCAATTTTTAGTTCTGATCACATTGGGAAGGGAAGAGATAAACCTCCCCTCCATGCATAATGCATTTCCAATAGGAATTGCCCCTCTGTAAAATACGTGTGCAATGTGTAGTCACAGGGCCTGATTTATGAGTCCAGTGGTATATTCTTGAACAAAATATTCCTATATTATCAATTTCAGAAACAGCCAAATTTTTAGTGCATAGGCATCAGGCAAGTGCAACTTTCTTCACCTGTGTGTATCATGAGCCAGGATGCACCCTTTTTTGACCAGCCAGTCTTATCATGTGTTTTGTTTGCAAACCAAGGAGACAGCAGGCATGAAGAAACCAAAAACAGAAGCACCACATTGTTCATCAGAGAACCTAGTGTGTTGCAGCTCCTACAAGTCTCATATTCTGTCCTTGCCGTTTACCAGGAACTGGTGCATTCTGAATGCTTAGTAATTCCAACCACCCAGACCATGTAGGTGCAAGGGGAAAAAACTGCAACAGCATTCAGTTTTAATTATGGACATATTACAATTTCACTGTCTCGCAGTCAGAGATGATTATACATCCTTCTCAACTCGAAGGATGGACAACATAATTAGAAGTTTTGCTGGTGTCACTAGTCATACACATGGCTTCATGTAGAACCATAGAGTTGGAAGGGACCCAGAAAGTCATCTAGTCCAATGCCTGCAATGCAGGAATCTCAACATGCAGTTCTCCATCAAGTTTGCTTAGCTTGGCAAATGTGCTAGCAGTTTTACTGCTGCACCACTACGTTGGGCCATAGCCGGGCTGTTGCTTGAATGCAACTTGAATGCTTCCACCATCTTTCTGCTTCATCATAGCCATGGCTGCTATGGTTGTCAGCACAATGGGTTTTTTACTGACAAGATCTCTATGGCAACAGCAGAAGCAATGAAATGAGGGAAGAGCAGGAATATTCAAACTGTTCCCTAGGGAGTCTCCCTAGGGAGTCACACTTTAGAGAGAAACTGTGATGGCCTGGGATTTGGACTTGGATGCTGAACCTGAGGGATCCCAGCCTGCACAGGATTCCCCGCCTCCAAAACCAGCTGAGCTGGGCCTGGGGCATGAGCCTGAAGGGTCCTCACCTGTGCTGGATCCTCAGGTGCAGGCATCAGTTGAGTCTGCTCTGGCTCCTGAGGTGATGGAGGACCCATTGTCTGCAGTTGCTCCACTCTCAGCACTGTCAGAGGAAACTGAGGTTGCCTCTGAGTCTGGTAACCCTCCAGCCTCTCCTGAGCTACAGAGGCTCAGGGCAGAGAGGTGGAGGGAACTAAGTTCCCACAGGAGGAGTGCTCGCCTCCAGGCCAAGAGAGGTGAGTCACCAGAGGATCGGGGCCGCCCTATGCCTCGGGGCAGATAAAAGCCGGCCAGCCCCAGTTCCAAGTTGCGGGAGCAACATTGTTGGTTGCTAGTTCCTGCCTGAACCCTGTCCTGCTTTTCTGCCAGAGCTCCTGACCCACCCTGGTTTCCTGCTTGCATGCCTGTTCCTGACTTCACCTGACTCCCTGCCCTGCACCCAGCTTCAGCTACTACAGACTGCCTCCATATGCACCTTGGACCTTGGACCGGACTTGGACCTCGCCTCTAGGGTAACCCACGGGACCAGCACAGAAACTTGAATGTCTACACTATTGTTCCAGATCCAAATACAACTGATGGAGGTGATTCTCACATGGTTCTCTTGCAAACCCAACCTTCACATTCCAACCTTCACATACTTTCCACAAACATACTGTTACTTGTTCTCCAACATTCTGGATTGGAACACGCTGTCTAGGATTTAGGGAAGTGCAACTGGTTCCATCACACTGTGTGCTGAGCCGAGGGGGTGCTGCAGGGCACCACAACTGTGATCTTGTGAATTGAACAGAATGGAAGGCAAGGTGTGTATGGGAGTGAATTTTGGTCTTGCACAGGGCGCCTCTGAAATTTGAAATACCAAAGTCTGCTCCTGCCAGGACTAACTAGCTTGTCCCTCCTGAAATTCCTGTGCGGAAGTCCATTGCAGTGGTACCTCGGTTTACGTACTTAATCCGTTCCTGAAGTTCATTCTTAAACCAAATCCGTTCTTAAACTGAGGCCCGCTTTCCCTAATGAGGCGTTTCGCTGCCAGTGCCCTTCCACTATTCAGCTTCCGTTCATAGACCAAGGTAAAGTTTGCAAACCGGAACACTACTTCCGGTTTTGCGGCGCTCATAAACCAAATAGTTTGTAAACAGTCCTTTAGTGTGGTTTAACTTAATATGTAAAAGTTATTTATTATTTTATATTAAAAATGGCAATTAATTCAAGCAAAACCTTTCTATAATTCCTAAAAAGTAAATGTCAAAATCTCAGGTTTGCTCTCTCCACCTTAAACGTGTACTACGGTGTTAGAATTCTTCATGTTTGGGTATGTGTGTTATTTTCCTAAACAAATCCAGCAGTGTGCACACCTCCTAATTGGACCGGTGTTTAACAATTTTGAAATATTCACATCAGCACAGGAACTGTTTGAAGCCATGTGTAATGAAAACATGTTGCTATAGCTGTCCTGTCTTTAATACCCTAAATAGATCTTGTTCGCTAAATTCTTGTCAAATGGTGTCTAATTGTGAAGAGTATATTTTTAACATAGGCACAGCTTTGTACAGAGCATTTCTGCATGAACTGTCCAAACTTCTACATGAATATTGATCACTGCCCCAACTTAACCTGCCTGACAGCCTTCTGAAGGACTGTGGATCCTGCAGGTTTAGCTATCCCCACATCCTCTTTGAACCAGTTTCTAGCCTGTTTCTGAAGCAACATTCACACTTATGAACCAGAGTGTCAACAGGCCCATGCCAGCTAGCTGCACCCCCAACACCACACAGCAGCTTGCCATTTCCCCTGACTAATAATAATAATAATAATAATTTTAATTTTAATTGATACCCCACCCATCTGGCTGTGTTTCCCCAGCCACTCTGGGCAGCTTCCAACAAAATATTAAGGATACATTAGAACATCAGTCATTAAAAACTTCCCTAAACAGGGCTGCCTTCAGATGTCTTCTAAAAGTCATGATCCACATATCGGTGAGAACTTTGCCAGCAACGAAAATTTTGTGTGTATGAAAGACTTTACATCCTTCCATGCAATCTGGAAGGCCTGGTTCAAGCAGTGAGCATCTGTCAGAAACTGTGCTGAGCCACCGCCTGACCCTGAATCTTCCCAGGAGCAGGAGGACAGTATAGATTTGAAACAGTGGTTTGCAGAGGGTCCTAGTTCAGAAAGTAGAAGCTGGGAAATACTGGATGGGGGAAAACTAGCAGAAGAAACACTAGAAGAGAGAGAGAGTTCACAGATTCACAGTCTCTGGACAGCATTCACTCCCTGTCCCCAAAGTCACGGAGAGCTCAGAAAGTATTAGAACAGAAAGCGCAGAGGCAACAAACTCAGATTACAAGACGTAGGAGTGATGTAGATTAATAGGAATGGAGCAGGGGAATGATCCTTAATTGTGAGCACCACCATTTACAGGAGACGTGTTCTTTTTTCTCACACTGTGATTATGTTTAGACATTTTCTATGGCAGTAATTCCCAAGCTCTGTGCAATGAGAGAACTGCAAGGCAAAATAACAGATGAAATAAAGCCTATTACACACCTAATGTTTCCATCCATATTGGTGGCTGCAGAGGCGTTGTTTAGGGTAGTGCAACTGGTTCAGCCCCACTGGGTGTCAGGGCCACAGGAGACACTGCAAAAATCATGTAGAACAGAGCATGAGAGGCGGGGAGAGCCATTGCACAGGCCCCCGCTGAAATTTGAGAGCCTGAAATCCACTGCAGCTGGCTGCGACTCACTGCCCTGTCCTTGACTCCTTCCAACTGGAGACGGATCAAGAACTCAGTGGCGGAGTACATGTTTTTCATGTAGAAGGCCTTGTGGGGTTCAATCCCTACCATCACCATGTTGGGTTGGAAAAGTTCCCCATATTTTCAGTACCTCCTCAGAGGGAATTGTGGGAGGGAAATAGGGTCTCCTAAGAACTCTCAGAACCCTTAACAAACTACAGCTCCCATAATTCTTTGGGGAAAGCCATAATGTGATGTATTGCAATTTAATTTATTGTATTTCTTTCTTTTTTAAAAATAGGAATTTTGATTTGATTTTACAAATATAAAATTATAAAAATAACATAAATCATATCCACAATTGCAATATTCTTCCGAATCTCTGGACTTCCAACCTTCCCCTCCATGGGTTCTGTTATTAAAACTTTTCTACTGCATCTTTTTCAATTCTATCTATCATCTATCTATCTATCTATCTATCTATCTATCTATCTATCTATCATCTATCTATCTATCATCTATCTATCTATCTATCTATCTATCTATCTATCTATCTATCTATCATCTATCTATCTATATCTATCTATCATCTATCTATCTATCTATCTATCTATCATCTATCTATCTTCATTATCTCCATAATACCCATTACCTTATGAGTGTTACTGCAATCCTGCTAATGTTTTCATCTTTTTACTGTAGTCTCCAAGATAAATTATAATTCCCCCCCATTCCTTATTAAAGTTTTGGTCTTCTTGGTTCCTGAGCTTTCTGGTCAGTTTTGCCATTTTGGCATAGTCCAACAATTTAATTTGCCATTCTTCTCTGGTAGGGACTTTATCTTTCTTCCATATCTGGGCTAATAGCATCTGTGCTGCTGTCATCGCATACATAAGAAGTCTTTTCTGCTCCCTTGGGATATCAGCACCTAGAATACCTAATACAAAGGCCTCTGGTTGTTGTTTTTTTAAATAAGAAGTTATTTTGAACATTTTTTCCAATTCATTATATATCATTAATTTATTGTATTTCTATGCCTCCTTCCGGCAACTCCTGCAGCCAAGCTGGTGCCAGAAGTTTTGCTCTGCTTTCCTTTGGACCACATCAGTGAGCCTGAAATATAACCAGAGTCTATTTGAAAAGTATTTGTGATGATCAGATGACATTTGTAGGTTTGCAAGAAGTTCTGTGAGGAGTAATATTAGAAATATTGTAAAAATGGAAAAAGAGAGATGATATGTTAAGAGATTTAATGGCAATATTAAGTTAAGAAAGGCATAAGAAGTGATTAAGACGGAGGATTATCAGAGGTGCTGATGGAAGTCCAAATAATAATGTATCTGTGATAAACTGTGAGGTATGTTTTATAATTTTGTAAGCTAAAAACCTATATATATATATTCAGAGTCGAGAGTGGATTTCATGCTCTTTATTCAGCTCATAGTGGTGAGGAGGAAAGGAAGTTCCCCCATAATGTCTGCTTTATATACATTATTTACACAATGGGCCCCACGTGATTGGCTAATTACAGGATTCTCCTGTAGGCAAATCAGGTTTCGGATTCACTTCCACCTGGAGCTGGATTGGGTGGCTCCTGTGGACCAATCAGACTGCTGCATTCTGGGTCCTATTGTTCTAGGGCCAATCAGACTGCTGCATTCTGAATCCTATTGTTCTAGGACCAACCAGACTGCTGCATTTTGGATCCTATTCAGCTCAGTACATAACAGAGCCCCAGAGGGGTTTTTTGTCGTCTGAGTAGCCCAGGACCTCCTTACACACTGCCAAGGCTTGCGCCATGGGGAGGTCACTTCAGGGAGCCAGTGTACAGCTTCCATGTAGCCAGCATGACTAAGCCACTTCTGGCGAACCAGAGCAGCGCACAGAAATGCCGTTTACCTTCCTGCTGGAGCAGTCCCTATTTATCTACTTGCACTTTGATGTGCTTTCAAACTGCTAGGTTGGCAGAAGCAGGGACCGAGCAACGGGAGCTCACCCCGTTGCGGGGATTCGAACCGTGACCTTCTGATTGACAAGTCCTAGGCTCTGTGGTTTAACCCACAGCGCCACCCGCATCCCTAAAAAAAATGCGTACATTAGGACAAATTTGCAGGAAAAATGCTAATGAATTTTCGCAATGACTTTCGTAAATTGATGTGGAAATGTGAACTGGAAAAGAAGGGGGATATCAAAATTGGCAGACTCACCCACCCCTAGTCAGGAAGGTCGGGGCTGCCTGAGGACAGAGTGAGAATGGTGGGGCAGTGCCCCCTTTGCCCCAATGTTCCCCAGAATGGAGATCTACAGGAATTTCTTCTTGACTCGCAGGCATTGGTAACAGCACAGCTCATGTTGCTCTCTTCTCCTTTAAGTCATTCTGTCAATTCAATGTTATCTGCACAATCCCTTTGCCCACTGGTTTCCATTGTGAAAGTAAAAGCTCATCTGGATGCACGAGGGAACAAATATCCCCTGCTACCCTTTGTTTGAATCCTGATCTGTAGACTCTCAACCTTGCTAAATTCTTTGTGAAGCTGAATACTCTTGGCAAAAGAATGGGGCTTGAACAAAATTGTTCCCGTCTTCAAAAGAGTGCCAAATTGGACTCAGAAACTTTTCTAAGGGAACGCTTTGATTAGATTGGATAAACGTTGTTAATAGAAAAAGAGTTGGAGCTTTAAAAAGATCACATGAGTGCGTGCTTCAGCCGATGCCCCTCCAATGCTTAATAGCTACTTGGGCACTGAGTCTAAATGGTAGCTGGTGTCTATTGAATTTCTAATTGATGAAATATTGGAAATTAACTATCAGAGCTTACCTGCTAAATGCACTTATGTGGATTTCCCAGTATAGTTGGCACTGTACTGGGGCGAAAGTTGGTATGATTAAGTAGTATTAAAAGCAGCCTAACAGAAATTATAACCCAGTTTATGTTCCGTCTGGGACGACTTCCGGGTTGGCGCCATCGCCGAATGGCGGACTCCCTCCGAGCTCCGGAGGGAGCCTGCTCGGCAGGGGCTGGGTCCTACCGCACCGGCGATGCGGGGACCCTTAAAAACCACGGCCACGAGGGCCGTGGACATGGAGACTCGGCTGGCACCGTCAGCGCCCTCCCGACTCGTGAAGGAGCCTTTTTAAAGGCTACGGATCGGGTGCCGGGGAGAAGCGTGGTGCTTTGAGTCCTCTGCTATCCCTGCCGAGCGCAGCCGCATGCCATCCGGCGGAGAGCGCTGACTTCTTCCATTGAAAATTCGGACTTTTTAACAACAACCCGTGAGTAATTTGGAAACTGGGTTTAAAAGGAGGAAAAAAAAAGAATTTCTTTTTGAATTGGACACGAGCGGGGGGGGATCCAAAAAGGAAGTCAGTCCCCCCCCCTATTGTAAACCTTCCAAGACAAGGACGGGGAAACCAAGGTCCAAAAAGATTTGTATTGCTGATAAAAACTAAGAATTCCACGATGGGGAATTATAAGAACTGTGCTGGAGGACGAATTGAGGGAGAAGAAACGTAACCCCCCCCCCTGGGAACCGGGGTGATTGAAGAGAGAGCCTGGTGAAAAGAGTCGGAGATTTTGACAGCTGTCAAAGTAGCTGTCAAAGTCGGAAAGCAGAGAGGATTTTATTATGAGAACTTTGCTGGCTAAATTTGATACAATTTGTTACAACTTGTTAAAACTTGGATACAAAATGGCGAAAATATGGATAACAATCGGACTTTTGGACTAGAGAAAACAAAGTTACAACAATCCCCCTAGAGGAGTTTCGGAACATTACAAAGATGGTCGTAAGTGGAAAAATACCATTGGAATTTTACAGAACTGGTTATTTTCTGGGAAAGCTGCAAAACGGAGATAATATTTTGTCTACAGGGTGTTCAGCTAAAGGAGACAATAGAATTTTCTATTGAAGAAAGGAAGGGACTGAACGCAAGTTTTTGTTCCTGAATAACAATAATCCCTGCAGACTTACTAAGCTTCTGAATTAGAACGTTTCAGCAGCGGAACAAGAGGAAACTGGACTACAATTTGGAAAGAACAATGGGGGGAGCTTTATTAAAGATCTGAAGTTAAGTGTTTTAAAAAATAATTATGAAAGGGAAAAAAAAAAAAAAAAAAGCCAGCAAGGAGTTGGGGGAAATAGGCGATTTATGGATTGTAAGAATTCCAGGCGGATAACATGGTTTGGTGGTCAGGGGGAAATTAAACCGGGGACAGAGGGGGAGAACTAAAATCCAAAGGCTTGTCAACTTCTTTTTTTGAACTGGCTTTGTTTCATCTATTATATCTTTTATTTCTTATTTCTGATATTTCTATTATGTGGGGTGTCTTTATTACTAAAAAAAAGGGAAATTGTGGAATGAAAATGGGGTGGGCCCTGGGAAAGAAGTTTTTGGTTTTTTATTAAGGGTATTGATGAGGAGTGTAGAAATTTTAAATTCGAATAATGGTTTAAACAAATTAAGTTTTTAATCAGAACCGAGAGCTTGTGGAGCCAACAACATGAAAAAGGAATATGATAGGGGTGGGGGAAGGGGGGAGTCCCAGAAAGTGGATATATGAAAAAAAGGATCTGAATGTATTTTAATTTTTACTTTCTGTATTTTTGAAAATTTTAATAAATATTATTTAAAAAAAAAAAAAAATATGTTCCGTCTGGGACCACAAGGTGATTATGACCATGGTGTTGGGGGCAGGGCGAAAAGTTAACAGCCTTGCCTTTTTATTTAAATGGAAGGAAACTGCTTTGTCTCTCTTGACTGGCATGAAGTGAAAAACCCACTGTCACTCTCAGAATCCTCTGCAACGTTCAGAGGAGGAAGAGGGCCCTGTAATTTCATGCCACGTAGTTCGAACAGGTGGTCCCAATTTATGGAATCACATTTGTGTTTTTTTTTGTTTTGACAAAGTAATAATAAAAAATAAATAAGAATAAAAATGTGCACCTCACCCCCGAGACCATTCCGTTGTAACTATCCAACCTCCCAAAATTTCAACACCTCTTGCGATGGTTTGACCCCTTTCTGTTTTAACGGTACCAATTCTAGAAACACCCTCCATATCTCCTCAGAATCATTTCTTCTGCATATTCCCCATCCTACCTTAATGGCACATGTTAATTTATTAATAGCTATATCCCACACCTCTTTATAGAGGGACGCGGGTGGCGCTGTGGGTTAAACCACAGAGCCTAGGATTTGCCGATCAGAAGGTCGGCGGTTCGAATCCCTGAGACGGGGTGAGCTCCCGTTGCTCGGTCCCTGCTCCTGCCAACCTAGCAGTTTGAAAGCATGTCAAAGTGCAAGTAGATAAATAAGTACCACTCCAGCGGGAAGGTAAACAGCGTTTCCGTGCGCTGCTCTGGTTCGCCAGAAGCGGCTTAGTCATGCTGGCCACATGACCCGGAAGCTGTACGCCGGCTCCCTCGGCCAATAAAGCGAGATCAGCACCGCAACCCCAGAGTCGGTCACGAGTGGACCTAATGGTCAGGGGTCCCTTTACCTTTACCTTTTACACCTCTTTATATCATTCTTCCATTTGATATTCTGCTTGCCCCTTCCACTTCCTAGCTATCATAATGCGTGCAACTGTCAATAATTTTGTGAGCAAGTCCTTCATAGCCTGTGAACCCTCCACCACATCGTAAATTGATAATAATGCTACCTCTGGACTTTTGGTCAGCGTTACCCCAGTGATTTCTGTTATCTCCTTAAACACCCTTTGCCAGAAAAAATGTACATATTTACATCCCCACCAGATGTGAACATAATTCCCTGTTTCCTGGCACCCCCTCCAACATAACACCGGATATTCCTTGTTCATTTGATTTAATCTGACTGGTGTTAAATACCATCTCCAAACTAATTTATAATAATCTTCTTTTATTTGTATAAACAGCACTTTCAACGTACGTTTTTCCCATAATTTCCCCACACCTTTTTTAATTGATCTTCTTGACCCTCCATTTCTACGGAATCACATTTGTGTACACCTATTTCCTCGGCTTAAGGAGCTGGCACACACCTCAGATTGTGGTCTGTAATGCCTTTCCCAGGATTTCACAAAGAAAATGCTCAAGAATGTGCTTTTACTCAGAGGCCATTAACTTTTTATCTAATAGTCTTTGAACGAGGCTGGCGAACAGTCCCGTATTGATCAAAGCAGCTTCTACTAACACAGTGGTGTTTGTTAATTCTCCTTTTCTGTAACTGAAAATGATTCAGTCTGACACCAGGCAGCATTTACACTTGTGTTTTGTGAACTGGGGCAGGAATTGTTTGACAGTTCCTTATATCTGCCTCTCTATTTTTATTTTTATTTAATCCTATGATTATAAGATGTGACTGCGGGCATGCGATATACATTTCACAGGCTGTTTGCCAGGAGCGCTGTTACAAGACACTCACCTCTTTTTAAAACAAAACAAAACAAAAAAACCCCATGCACTCTGCAACAAGGACAATGCGAGCAAGATTTGTTTGCTATTTTTAAATTGTTACTAAGATCTGCCTTTCTAGGTAGCTTTCCAGGACTATAATTTATCTTTATGCAATGTTACGTCACTTTACCTAGGAGAAAGCACCACAGGACTTACTTCTGAGTAGACATGGCTAAGCTTGCACTGTTAGCTGTCCTTTGCCTTTTGCATTGTTGTGCTGATGAACTAGCAGTTTTGTTTTGTCTACAGTGGTACCTCTGTTTATGAACTTAATCTGTTCCGGAAGTCTGTTCTTAAACCAAAGCCGTTCTTAAACTGAGGAGCGCTTTCCCTAATGAGGCTGTGCTTAAACTGAGGTAAAAGGTAAAGGTACCCCTGCCCGTACGGGCCAGTTGTGTCCGACTCTAGGGTTGTGCGCCCATCTCACTCAAGAGGCCGGGGGCCAGTGCTGTCCGGAGACACTTCCGGGTCACGTGGCCAGCGTGACGAAGCTGCTCTGGCGAGCCGGCACCAGCGCAGCACACGGAAACGCCGTTCACCTTCCCGCTAGAAAGCGGTACCTATTTATCTACTTGCACTTTAAGGGTGCTTTCGAACTGCTAGGTGGGCAGGAGCAGGGACCGCAGACGGGAGCCCACCCTGCCGCGGGGATTCGAACCGCCGACCATGCGATCGGCAAGCCCTAGGCACTGAGGATTTACCCACAGCGCCACCCGCGTCCCTAAACTGAGGTACCACTGTATTAATGTAGCATTTCTATTTGTAAGCTGTGCAGGGGTCAGCAAACTTTTTCAGCAGGGGGCCAGTCCACTGTCCCTCAGACCTTGTGGGGGGCGAGACTATATATATATATATAGGGGGGGATGAACGAATTCCTATGCCCCACAAATAACCCAGAGATGCCTTTTAAATAAAAGTACACATTCTGCTCATGTAAAAACACCAGGCAGGCCCCACAAATAACCCAGAGATGCATTTTAAATAAATGGACACATTCTACTCATGTAAAAACACGCTGATTCCTGGACCGCCCGCAGGCTGGATTTAGAAGGCGATTGGGCCGGATCCGGCCCCCGGATCTTAGTTTGCCTACCCATGGCTTAGAGCATCCCATTTGGGCAAAACCAACCGGACAGACTCACTAGATGTTGAATTTGAAGTTCTCAATGCATTTGCTCTGACTTCTATTGCCTCAGCAAACACAATTACTACACGTGCTGGGAATGGTTGATGCCAAGTTTAAGGTAAATTTAAATGGATTCACATGTAAAAAAAAATTCACTGCCACAACATGTGGAGTTGTTGGTGTCTTTCACAATGGGATGAGGGAACTTGATGCAAGGAAGGGTTTATCAAAGGCTTGTAGGCAGCTGCACCCCAAATGACAAATATAGATGTGGATGGGCCAGCAGCCTAGAACAACATTTTGTGGATCAGAAAATGTTGGGAGCCTATTTGTAAGGGAGACCTAAAACTGAACCTCAGTGATCAGTGGCAATATATTTCTGATTAACAGTTGACAAAGAACATAATGTTCTCCCAGCAGGGATGGGAGAATATTTTAAAATTGCTTTCTCTCATTTACCCATTCTTAAATGTGGTCCTCCACATTTCCACGTCAGTCTGCTTTTTTTAAAAAGTCCTTCCAAAATACCATCAATATTTGAGTATGGATTTCTCCTAATACACACATTTTTTTGGTATGCAATTTTGCCCAATATACATGTTTTTGCACAGCAGTTTCCCCAAATGTAATGCATGTTTGTATGCTATTTTCAGTAATATATACACACACATGCACATTTTGTATTTTTCTACACTTTGCTTGGCTGCAGAACTGCACTGCAAAATTTAGAGAAGTGCAAATTTTCAGAGGATGTGTTTTGCTCCACAGCTTTTCAGAACGTGTGAACTAGGTAGGTTTCCCTGTAAATGCAAACTGCTGCCTCATCCTTAGCTGCAACTGGATGTACAATTCTTCCCACAAAGATACGATCATCTGTCCGGACTCTTTCCCCACAACTATCAGGGGACCAGTTGTCTTCTTTAACACCCTTCGCTATCTTGACCACAGGTTGACAGCACATGGTCAAAGAGACATTGGGGAATGTTCTTTAATGCAGTGGTCAGTACTGATTTCCAGGGTGAAACACTGTGCTAGAAACAACTTTAGTTGAGATATTAATTTCTGAGAAAGGAGACAGGGTTACAAATCGAAGAGGGTCAGTAGTGGGAGTTTCTGTTGTAGCCTAGGATAGCAAGCTTTTGTCATGTTATACATCGAAAGAAAATTATATGAAAATGATGTACCGATGGTACCGGTGGTATTTAACTCCTAGCAAATTAGCAAAAATGGGACGCGGGTGGCGCTGTGGGTTAAACCACAGAGCCTAGGACTTGCCGACCAGAAGGTCGGCGGTTCAAATCCCCGCGACAGGGTGAGCTCCCGTTGTTTGGTCCCTGCTCCTGCCAATCTAGTAATTTAAAAGCATGTCCAAGTGCAAGTAGATAAATAGGTACCACTCCAGTGGGAAGGTAAACGGCATTTCCGTGCACTGCTCTGGCTCACCAGAAGCGGCTTAGACATGCTGGCCACATGACCCGGAAGCTGTACACCGGCTCCCTCTGCCAATAAAGCAAGATGAGTGTCGCAACCCCAGAGTCGGCCACGACTGGACCTAATGGTCAGGGGTCCCTTTACCTTTAAATTAGCAAAAATGTATTTTTAAAATGTATAAAACATGCTCATATGTATGCTGGAAATGTAAGGAAAAGGAAGGCACCTTTTATCATATGTGGTAGAATTGTAAGGTGGTAAAAGGATTTTGGGAAATGATATATATTGAGTTGTTTTTTTTTTAAATGTTTAAAATAACCTTTGTTAAAAAGCCTGAAGCCTTCCTTTTAGGAATTCTAGGGGCCAAAATCCCAAAGGAGCAGAAAACACTATTTATATATGTGACAATGGCTGCATGGTTGTTACTGGCCCAGAGATGGAAAGAAGATACAGTCCCTACCAGAGAAGAATGGCAGATGAAATTAATGGACTATGCTGAAATGGCTAAATTGAGTAAGAAGAGTAAGAAATCAAGAAGACCAAATTTTTAACAAGGAATGGGGGAAATTTATAACTTATCTTAAAGACCATTGTAAACAGTTAAAATCATTAGTCGGATTGGAATATCACTTGTAGTTTAAGGCTGAATTCTGGACATAATGGAGATGTAAAAGATTTGGATTATCATAAAAGGGAGATGCGGGAGGAAAGGATTAATAATAGGACCCACAAAGGGGAGGATGGTAGTCCAGGAGATTCCTTGGAGTCTTGTTTTTATGATTTATGTTTGATATATCTCTGTAAAATTCTAAGTTGCAAAACCAAATAAATAAATTTTAAAAAGAGAAAAGAATAGCAAGCTCTTTGTATGGTGAGCTGGTGAACAGAGAAAGAATAGCCAATGATCAATAATAATAATAATATATTTTTTTTATTTATATCCCACCCTCCCCAGCCGAAGCCGGGCTCAGGCAGGCTAACAACATTAAAATAATACAACATCAAGAAAAAGACAAGTGGAGATCGCCAAGACCAGAATCAATTTCTGGACAATTGATAGTCCAGTCCTATCATGTTTACTCAGAAGTATTCCCACTGTGTTCAAAGGGAGCTGCTCCCTAATAAGCGTGTTTAGAATCGCAGCTTCAGAACACAGACACAAAAGTGGGACTGAGGAAGGAGTCAACATTTCTCATTTAAAAAAGCCGTGGATTTCGTTTGGTAACAATTACACAAAGCAAACAATTAGCCACTTTGTATTGTTGGATTAGCAACCAATTAAACTTCATTAATGATTAACTCTCATATTGTCAACACGCTAGGATGTAATAGCGGCTGGTTGTCCTGTAGCAATATCAAATGTCAAAGTACAGTATCACTACGCAGTAGGAAACATCTCGGTGTTGGATGACTCAGACCACTGGTGTCTGTACAGTGGTACCTCGGGTTAAGTACTAAATTCGTTCCAGAGGTCCGTTCTTAACCTGAAACTGTTCTTAACCTGAAGCACCAATTTAGCTAATGGGGCCTCCTGCTGCTGCCGTGCCGCTGGAGCACGATTTCTGTTCTCATCCTGAAGCAAAGTTCTTAACCTGAGGTACTATTTCTGGGTTAGCAGAGTCTGTAACCTGAAGCGTGTGTAACCTGAAGCTTATGTAACCCGAGGTACCACTGTATCTGGAATGCTGGAAAACCTGTAACGACTGTGCTCATGTTTGTGTACAATGCAAATCAAGAAATATTTCTCTCTCCAGTATAGAGAGAAAGGCATTACACAAGGTAGGGACGTCTGTGACGAGGTCAGTAGCATGTTTGATCAGTTTGCTGTCCATGTGCAAACTCTTATTTTATTTCTTGAATTTATATACCACCCTATACCCGGGGGTCCCAGGACGGTTCACAGAACTGTTGATGGGAGACTTAACCTTCCTGCTCTCTTCTTTCTTGACCTTTAAAACAGACTTGGACTAGGAAGATCTTTGAATAGAGGCCTGTCTTCTGCAAAGCAGGACACATGGCCACCCTAATTTGAAGCTTCCACAACTGTGATCCACCAAGCTGAACACAGCCCATAAGGCTTACACTTTTTCCTTGTGCTGGACAACACACTCATTCTTTTTTTTAGCAGTTCTAGGCAGGCAGCAAAGAGAGGACGTTTACTGAGGTCCTCCTGGGCCACCATACTTGACTGGTCGGTTGCCATGTTGGCTCCATGGCTGACCAGCTGTGTAGGCCCAAATTCAGATATCTAACCTAAGAGCAACTATTTGTGTGAGCTGGTTGTGTGGAAGTTCCTTCTGAGGGGAATCACAGACTGCATTCCACTTCCCTTCTATTTCTAGGGCTCTCTCCTCTCTCTTTTTATACTCTCAGGTCTTAAGTGATGTGGAAAAGAGGCTCCTGCTGGGATGCTAAATAGCATCTCAGCAGCTTGCCGCCTCTTGAAGCTAGAGGTGATGAGCTATTAGCATTTGCCTTCCGTTAGGATTAAAACTCAAAAGGTATAGCCAAAACAAACATTGTCAAATTGGCCTGTGATGAAAATTTCATAAACCCTTTCCTTTGAACCTTGCTCTCAAATTAAACTCTTCTTTATCCTTCCACGAGAGGTGGTCTGTGCAGGGAAGAGGTGATGAGCAGCCTCTCCTGTATATTTTCCCCAAAGCCAGGAGGAGGATGGAATTCATTGTGACTGTGCTTTATTCCAGCTGGGATTAAAAAAAAGGGGGGGGGGATTTAATTAATATGAATTATGCAATTCACAGCAAGATGGTAATGTGCCTGCTAAAAAGATAGAGGGGGGAGAGAGGAAAGAGACTGTAGAGCTATAAACATGAAGTCATTCCCCTACCCCAGAAATCAATTTGTTGTTGTTTAGTCGTTTAGTTGTGTCCAACTCTTCGTGACCCCAGGGACCAGAGCACGCCAGGCACTCCTGTCTTCCACTGCCTCCCGCAGCTTGGTCAAACTCATGTTGGTAGCTTTGAGAACACTGTCCAACCATCTCGTCCTCTGTCGTCCCCTTCTCCTTGTGCCCTCATCTTTCCCAACACCAGGGTCTTTTCCAGGGAGTCTTCTCTTCTCATGAGGTGGCCAAAGTATTGGAGCCTCAGCTTCAGGATCTGTCCTTCTAGTGAGCACTCAGGGCTGATTTCCTTCAGAATGGAGAGGTTTGATCTTCTTGCCGTCTATGGGACTCTCAAGAGTCTCCTCCAACACCAGAATTCAAAAGCATCCATTCTTCAGCGATCAGCCTTCTTTATGGTCCAGCTCTCACTTCCATACATCACTACGGGGAAAACCATAGCTTTAACTATACGGACCTTTGTTGGCAAGGTGATGTCTCTGCTTTTTAAGATGCTCTAACTTTAAAACAGGGAGGAAAAAACCATCTGGTATGGTGGCAAACAGGAATGTAATAAAAGTAGTAGTTAACAGTGTAGCAACAGGAAGTTGTCTTCTACTGAGTCAGGGCATTGGTATGCTGTCAGTATGACATTGCTGTCAGTATGACTGACAGCAGCTCTTCAGAGTTTCAAGCAAGGGCATTCACAAACCTATATGGAGATGTCAGGAATTGAACTCTGGACCTTATTATAAATAAGGCTTGCTGAAGGCACTTAATTGGCAGGCTAGCTGACCTTTCACAAAATTCCCTCTTGTAAACATACACTTAATTTAAATCAGGAAAAAAGATGGTCATGTGGCCAGCATGACTAAACCGTTTCTGGCGCGACAGGACACCGTGATGGAAACCTGAGTGCACGGAAATGCTGTTTACCCTCCCGCCACAACGGTACCTATTTATCTACTTGCACTGGTCTGCTTTCGAACTGCTAGGTTGGCAGGAGCTGGGACAGAGCAACAGGAGCTCACTCCATTGCGGGGATTTGAACCACTGACCTTCTGATCGGCAAGCCCAAGAGGCTCAGTGGTTTAGACCACAGCACCACAGCTGCAAGACAGGAAGTCAGAAGTCCTTTTATTCTTCTTTATCTTTTAAAAAACTTTTCTCTCTCTTTCTCTTCTTTCTATTTAGTTCTTTCTTTTCCTTCCCTTTCCCCCTTTCTGCCTTTGTTCTTTTTTCTTTTTTAGACCAAAGCAGTTTTATTTCATTATATTATTTTTTAAATAATACTTTGTGATGGGGGGAAAAAGAGAGAGACTTCCTCTTGATTGAGATAGGCTAATTCACCTCAGGACAGGAATGCCATTGTCCATCTAGCCTAGCATTATCTAATCTGATTGGCTCTCCAGGGTATCAAGCACTCCTCCCACTCTAATTCTTTTAATGAAAGATGTCAGGCTCTGACCCTCTAACCTTCTCCGTGCAAAGGGCATTCTTTGCTGCTGAGGGATGGCTGTTCCCTCTGCCAAGCAAATGTACCTAATAATAATAATAATAATAATAATAATAATTTATTATTTATACCCCGCCCATCTGGCTGGGTTTCCCCAGCCACTCTGGGCGGCTTCCAACAGAATATTAAAATAATCTATTAAACATTAAAAGCTTCCCTAAACAGGGCTGCCTTCAGATGTCTTCTAAAAGTCTGGTAGTTGTTTTTCTCTTTGGCATCTGGTGGGAGGGCGTTCCACAGGGTGGGTGCCACTACCGAGAAGGCCCTGTGCCTGCTCCATGCAACTTGGCTTCTCGCAGTGAGGGAACCGCCAGAAGGCCCCCGGCGCTGGACCTCAGTGTCCGGGCAGAATGATGCGGGTGGAGATGCTCCTTCAGGTATACTGGGCCGAGGCCGTTTAGGGCTTAGTAAACACTTAGTAAAACCTGGGCACCATGAAGGTGTATCACATGTGTATCACACATACACACACTGTTTGCCACTGCACTTGAATGAGCATAGGCACCAAAGTATGTGGGGATGGGGCTGAGTGGGGCCTCCCCGGACCTCCCCACGGGCCTCACCGGGCCTCTCACAATGGTGGCAGGCCTCTCTGGGCCTTGCGGCCTCCTTCCAAAGTGTGTGTTGCACACACACATGCACACAACGAGCCCCCCCGTGCCAATGTTGATGGGAACTTGTCACCTCTGAAAGTGAGAACGGAAAAGAGCAGAATTAGAAACAAAATGAAGGTTCCCATTTGACCACCTGGAGCATGTGGCCGATGCCCAGCCTGGCAAGACAAGAACATCGGAATGAGTTGCCCAATATGCAAGCTTAATATTATTGCCAATTAAATATTTAAAGGCCCAGAATGTCTTCAGTCTGGTTGCCAGATGGAAAATAAACACAGTTGTTGCCATGGAAATTCATTTATTTTCCATTTGTGCTTCTCTATCCCATTACCCATGATCCAACATTACCTCTTTTTAAGCATTCTTTCCAGGATGTGCTTCCTCTCTTTCTAAAATGGACTCGTTTGTCGTGTCCTGATGCTTTTTTGTACAATTACGTTTCATCAATATTTTAATAAGGCATTATCTGCTCTGTGACTTATTCACTGGGTGGCATCCAACTTAAGTTACACTCAGAGCAGTCCCATTGAGATAAATGGACGCAAGTGAGTAAAATTTCACCAGTTTCATTGTGATTTGCACTAATTTTGGAGAGAGTCCTCTGGATGGTAGTCAACTAAGTTTTACTTAGAGGAGACCCACTGAAATTTATGAACATGACTAGCTTAGGGACACTGATTTTGATACATCTACTCTTAGTAAAACTTAGTTGAATACCATCCTCTGTGTTTATGTGTAGGGCCAAATTGTCTTTATTCATACAATAAATGTTTAAAATAATAGATATACAGTGGTACCTTGGTTTAAGAACAGCTTAGTTTATGAACAATTTGGATTAAGAATGCTGCAAACCCGGAAGTAGGTGTTTTGGTTTGTGAACTTTGCCTTGGAAGCAGAACATGTTCCATTTCCTGTTGAATGTGTTCCATTTGTAAACTGAGTCCCCCGCTGCTATGGGAAAGCACGCCTTGGTTTAAGAACGCTTTGGTTTAAGAACGGACCTCCAGAACGGATTAAGTTTGTAAGCCAAGGTGCCACTGTATATAAATAAAACCAAAAAGTACTACAAAGCATCCACGTGGAAGTTTGTATTTAAATATATACTTAAATAGTATTGTATCACAAAATGCACATCTGTAAACATACTGTATCTCAAGGACTCACTTTCTAAACATGTTGCATCCTAAAATACACAGTTTAATGCATTCTGGTACTTTTTTTTTTTAAAAAAACAAACCTCTAGAATTGTATCACAAAATTTGGAAAAGTTCAAAATCTAAAGGATAATGATGTTCCATTTGCAGATTAATCTGGTAGATGTGGAGCAGGCCAGTATTCATCAGAATTCACAGAGCTGAATTCTTTAGACTTCCCTAGCTGGAGGTGCTAAGTTTCTGCATTTGCACAGATGATACCTTTAATTCCTGAAAACGATGCTTCTGTTAACTGGCATTGTGCAGCCAATTTCATTGTGCTTTTGTTACATTTTGCAGTTTCCTTTTCACACTTGCTTGTGCCATTCCTTACAGGCTGCTTTAGGCTTGTCACTAGGGTACTGGTGAAATGAAGTCATAGGCTTTGAAAGGAAGGGGTCTGGATGGAGTCATTGCAGCCATGGACTGGATGAAGGCTAACAAAACGGATATGGAGTCCTTACAACACAAAGTCCCGATGGATGGGTGGCTCCCCAGGTCTGAGTTGTGTTACCTGTTCTGGATAGAGTTGCACCCCCTGAAGGAACAGTTATGTAGTGTGGGAGTGCCCTTGGAGTCATCTCTGTCATTGGAGGCCCAGGTGGTCTTGGTGGCATGGAGTACCCACTATCGACTTCAGTTGCTATGACAACTGCATCCATTCCTGGATAGGGATATGGGATCGTCCTCAGAAGCCGGTCCTTCTTGCGACTGGGCCCCCGGACACACCCCTGACTAAATAGGTTTCATTTCTAGGTCTAAGTTTCATTTCTCTAAATAGGCATCATGGGTCACAGCCAATCAGGAAAGGGATGGGGGTGGTTAAGGAATTATATAAGCATCAGCTTATATAGGCACTTGATTGGCGCTGCTGAACACCCACCCTCCCACCCCTAGTGTAGGTCCTCGGCTTTGCTTTGGATTATGTGTGAGTCTTGGGACAGGGGCCGGGTAGGAATTTTTATCCATTTGGCAAATTGGCACTGGCTACTTGGTTTTTTGCCTACCCCCTTAGCAATCGTCACAACTTTCCAGGTTTGGCGGTTAGGCATTGGCTTAATTTTGTGTGTGGAGGGGAGGTGTGGCCATCACCTGCCCCTCAATGATCAAAAGGTATTCCGTTAAAGGAATCTGGGGGTCCTGGACCTCGTCCGAAGTCCGCTTGATGGGCTAGGGCCATGCCGGGATCACAGGAACCTCGCGGCAAGCTTCTGTCAGGCAAAACCCCGATGTTGCTGCCCTGATGGGTTTACCTACATAAACTCTGTCAACTGGGGCAGTAGTCTGTTATAGTCTTCAGCCAATGCCTATGCCAATACCTATCACATTTAATTTGCAATCAATAAAGTTGTGGCCTTAATGTTACCCATCAACCTTAATTCTGTGTCCGTGTGTAGTTATTTCATGGGGGGCTGGCTTGGGTCCTCAAGACGCAAAGCCTGGCTATGGTGGTGGTTCATCATCATCATCATCATCATCATCAATTTATTATTTGTACCTCGCCCATCTGACTAGGTTGCCCCAGGCACTCTGGGCAGCTTCCAGCATATACAGAAACATAATAAAACATCAAACGTTGAAAACGTCCTGATACAGGGCTGCCTTCAGATGTTTTCTAAAAGTTGTGTAGTTCTTTATCTCCTGGACATCTGTTGGGAGGGAGCCACTGCTCAGGAGGTCCTCTGCCTGGTTCCCTGTAACCTCACTTCTCACATCTGGGCTGAACGATGGAGGTGGAGACACTGCTTCAAGTATACTGGGCCGAGGCCATTTAGGGCTTTAAAGGTCAGCACCAACACTTTGAATTGTGCTCAGTAACGCACTGGGAGCCAATGTAGGTCTTTCAGGACTCGTGTTATACTGTCCCAGCAACCGCTCCCAGTCACCAGTCTAGCTGCGGCATTCTGGATTAGTTGTAGTTTCCGAGTCACCTTCAAAGGCTGCCCCATACATGCTTGGGTAATAGAACAGTTAGACTACTAGAAAGGTACTAGAGTACCTGTTCCATTTCTTTGGAAGTTTAAGCTAGTGCATAATGCAGCAGCTAGGATATTCAGTGCATAGCCCCTTCCTATGCCTGTGCTGAAAGAACTGCATTGTCTGCCAGTAGACTCACATACAGGTGGATGAACATGTAAAGGTAAAGGGACCCCTGACCATTAGGCCCAGTCATGGCCGACTCTGAGGTTGTGGTGCTCATCTCACTTTATTGGCCGAAGGAGCCGGCGTACAATGTCTGGGTCATGTGGCCAGCATGACTAAGCTGCTTCTGGCGAACTAGAGCAGTGCACGGAAACACCGTTTACCTTCCCGCCGGAGCGGTACCTATTTATCTACTTGCACTTTGACGTGCTTTCAAACTGCTAGGTTGGCAGGAGCTGGGACCGAGCAACGGGAGTTCACCCCGTCACAGGGATTCGAACCACCGACCTTCTGATCGCCAAGTCCTAGGCTCTGTGGTTTAACCCACAGCGCCACCTGCGTCCCTAAATGGATGAACATGTACACACACACAATTTTTTAAAAATAGTGTTGTCACTTGGGGTAACTTTTAGACACTGAGTTTAGAAAGCAGTAGTTTATCGTTTGCACGAAAGCTACTTTTTAGGGGGGTGGGGAACCCAAGCCATTTTAGGTAAACATACAATTAGGAGCCCCTCCCAACACACTGATTAAAAAGACGACAATTCAGCCAAAAACAATACTTGCTTGTTTGAAGAATTTCTAGGCTGTGGTGCAATTCTCTAATGAGGAGAGGAACCAATTAAAAAGTTAAAAATAAACGGTGGTATGTGTACTGCTGGGGAGTTTATACTGACAGTTCTAAGCTGTGCCCTGGAAATGCAGCAATGAAATTCTTCCTCCTCTACCCGATTATTCAAGGTGTAGGGTCCCTGCCCCCTTTTTCCATCTTCCCACCCTATGTTGCAGGTGTCAGTTGCAACCAAAAATAGCAGCTCCTGTCTCTTACTTCTCTTCTCCCCACTGAAAAACACAAGCAGTCACCTTGCACGGAGTCAGAATGTGGGTTCATTTAGCTCAGCATTGTCTGCAGAAAGAGCAGGCAGACTTCAGGCTTGTGAGAAGAACTGATGCTTTTGAAATATGGTGCTGGAGGAGAGTCCCATGGACTGCAGGAAGATCAAACCTATCCATTCTGAAGGAAATCAGCCCTGAGTGCTCACTGGAAGGGCAGATCCTGAAGCTGAGACTCCAATACTTTGGCCACCTCATGAAAAGAGAAGACTCCCTGGAAAAGACCCTGATGTTGGGAAAGATGGAGGGCACAAGGAGAAGGGGACGACAGAGGATGAGATGGTTGGATAGTGTTCTCGAAGCTACCAGCATGAGTTTGACCAAACTGTGGGAGGCAGTGGAAGACAGGAGTGCCTGGCGTGCTCTGGTCCATGGGGTCACGAAGAGTCAGACACGACTAAACGACTAAACAACAACAATCTGCTGAAGCCAAGTGTTTACATAGTGGTTCAGTGGGGCAGACTTAGAAAGAGTGCCAGATCTACAAATTTTGCCTTAGGAGCAAAAGCCTGCACTTCTGACCCTCTCTCTTTGTTGCATCCAACTAAATTATACTCAGCATACACCCATTCAAACCCAAGATAGTCCTGTCCAATAACTTCAATGGGTCTCCTCGGAGTAGGACTAGTATTGGAACACAATGGTGTGCCTGCATTGCATTTGAAATTGTTTTTATACATGTTTCCCTTGTTCCATCACTTGTTTCATAGGAAGCAATTCATCAATGGACTAAATAAATCTGATGTATATCAGATTTAATCGTTTGATTGCTTTAGGAAGCCTGTTCTGGTCATCTCATGTTGTGTTCATTTCTAAAGGACCAAGTGCTCTGTGATGGCTCCTGTCATTTGACATGGAATTCTCTGGTAGGCATGATCACATAATTTATCACACACCCCATTTGAATGGGAATCCCCATCAACTTTGTGGAGGCCCGGCCCCATCTAATATAATAATAATAATAATAATAATAATAATAATAATAATAATAATAATAATAGATTTATTTATATCCCGCCCTCCCCAGCCGAAGCCGGGCTCAGAGCGGCTAACAACAGTAAAATAATACAGCATTCTAAAATCAATTCATAAAAAAATCAGTTCAAATCAAATTGATGGCAACCATTGGGCTAGAGTTCTGTGAAGAATTACCAAAGGAGGGGGTCAGGCTGTGCCTTGGGCAAAGGCTTGGTGGAACAGCTCTGTCTTGCAGGCCCTGCGGAAAGATGTCAAATCCCGCAGGGCCCTAGTCTCTTGTGGCAGAGCGTTCCACCAGATCGGGGCCACAGCCGAAAAAGCCCTGGCACAGGTTGAGGCCAGCCTAACCTCTCTGTGGCCTGAGACCTCCAAGATGTTTTTGTTTGAAGACCGTAAGGTCCTCCGTGGGACATACCAGGAGAGACGGTCCCGTAGGGGCCAAAGCCCCCACAGCCCGTAGGAGTTGGCTGTTATGCTGGTAGGTAAAGAATTCTAGTGGCATCTCTTCCTATGTGGAACCATCCCAGAAACCTCCTTTGTCCTAAACCATGAATGAGCCAAAGAGTAAAGGTGAAGAAGCAACACTTATTGACAAAACACAGATGAAAAACGCTGGGTGTTTTTTTTCCTGGTATGGTTCCCATTTGTCTATGTGTTAAATGCCATTGATTTTCAGTAGGGCATCATCATCATCTCAGTGCCAGACTTCTAGCTGTTGAAATTCTTGCAACAAATAAATAAATAAATAAATCTCATTGAGCTGCTGGAAAAGTTGGCCAAATGCCTAGATGAACTTGTGAATTCTCAGAGTGGTTTTGGCTATTATCCTAATGGACGGAGAGCAGAAACTGCCTTGTGCTTCCTGCTGGTCTACATCGTAATATTGTAAATGAACCTTCCACAACTTCCCCATTGTGTGTGTGTGTTTTGGTATGTGAGTGTGGGCTGATTAGACATGCATAGGATGGTGCAGTACTGATGTAATGCTGCAGATTCATTATATGGCCTCTAATTCTAATTCTAATTCTAATTCTAATTCTAATTCTAATTCTTCTTTATATGCCCTAGCCACTCTGGGCTGCTCCCAACAAAATATTAAAAACACAATTATGTATCAAACGTTAAAAACTTCCCTATACAGGGCTGCCTTCAGATGTATTCTAAAAGTCAGATACAGTGGTACCTCAGTTCTCGAACATCTCCATTGACGAACATTTCGGAACCCCAATGCCGAAAACCCGGAAGTAAATGCTTCCGTTTTTGAACACACCTCAGAAGTTGAATGGCTTCCACTGTGTGCTTTTCAATTTTCTCAGTTGAATTTGCAGACAGCCCTTTGCGCCTCGGTTTTTGAACATTTTGGAACTCGAACAGTCTTCCGGAGTGGATTATGTTCGGGAACTGAGGTACCACTGTAGTTTTTTATTTCCTTGGCATCTGATGGGAGAGCATTCCACAGGGTGGGCACCACTACCATGAAGGCCCTCTGTCTGGTTCCCTGTAACTTCACAGTGAGGGAACCACCAGAAGGCCCTTGGAGCTGGATCTCAGTGTCTGGGCTGAATGAAAGAGTTGGAGACGCTCCTTCAGGGGGCCAATGCAAAGGACCAAGAAGTGCAATTCTCCATTCACATCATGCAATGTTTTAAAAGCTCTTCAGAGGCAGTCAGGATGAAGACAGGCGGAAGCTTCTAGAACATTTTCAGATACTGAGCCACTGTAATCTGAAAATGTGCTCCTGTACCAAAAGCCAATTCAATATCTCACATCTATATAGACATTGGGAAGATCAGGTACAGTGGTACCTCAGGTTAAGTACTTAATTTGTTCCGGAGGTCCATTCTTAACCTGAAACTGTTCTTAACCTGAAGCACCACTTTAGCTAATGAGGCCTCCTGCTGCCGCCGCACCGCCGGAGCCCGATTTCTGTTCTTATCCTGAAGCAAAGTTCTTAACCTGAAGCACTATTTCTGGGTTAGCAGTGTGTGTAACCTGAAGCGTATGTAACCTGAAGCGTATGTAACCTGAGGTACCACTGTACAATTGTCTCTGGTCTATTTTTGGGAATCCTGCAACGTGTTTCAGTTGTTACTCTGCTGACTATACATTGGAATCTACTCTGGATCAATACTGAGTAGAATTTGTAGGACTGGTAATATTGAAGGTAATATTGAGTAGAATTGGTAATATTGAGTAGAATTTAAATGACAACCACTGCTTAAAAACCTCTAAGGAAAGAGAGTCCACCACCTCTTGTGGGAGTTTGTTCCGCTGTCGAATTGCTCTTACTGTCAGGAAGGTCTCCCTGGTGTTTGGTCAGGAAGTTTCCTACCCAAAATCCTTCTGGCATTGTTCAGAGTAGCAATTGCAACTATGGAAGTAGACGGGGGAAAGGTAAACCTCCTCACAGGCCCTGGTGTCACCTTGCTAAATTCTACCTCGGTCTACTCTACAAAATTTAGTTTACAGTCCTGCTTATGTTTATTTGATTTTGTAACTGCCAGTTGCGCCCAAGATCGCTCAGAGTTCCCCCATGAATTCCAATGAATTGGAGGCAGTTTTAAATCTCTCCCCATCCTTCTTCGGTTTGTCTGGAGGAGGCGGAAAAATGAGTTGGATTTTGGATTATGAGACTGAGGGTGAGCAGCCTTATGTTGCAGGGAGTCTAATTCCTTTTTGGACAGCGAACTCAGATGATATTCTGTTTTGTCACTGTGCCCAGAGTGCTGAATATAAGTTTTGTCCACCTGCCCAGAGCCCTTTTAAGTAAATTGAAACAGAGAGACACACATTCCAACTGCATATTTTAAAAATCGGCAGAAGAACACATTGTCCTCAATAACTGTGATTTAACTCTCAAGTGAGAAGAAGCAGTTAACACTGTGTGGGGTTTTGGCAGCATCTAGACATATAAAATTATTCAATTATTCTACTTCATGGACCTCCCAAACTAAGGAGTGCATGAAACACTTTATTACAGACATTCTGTATAATGACCAAGAGGGGTGATTGCTACTGATTTTTCTGTGTGTGTTTGACTATTAAGGAAAGTGAATTGATTTCAGACTTTTTCTTAACTAAGGGAACAATTCTCTCCTATTTCAATTACCCACCAGAAAGCATCCTTAATGAAACATGTATATCATTCCCCAGTGCAGAGAGTAAAGCTAACATTTATTTTACTACTCCCTGTAGGCATAAGTGCTGAGATTATCATGTGAAACAAGTAATGCATTATGCACTGTTTGCAGGGATACAGACAACTTTGGTAGTTATTAATTTAATGCATTGCTTCTCAGAATCTCAGAGTACCTTGCTTATAGGATAGTCAAAGAGGTGACTGAAAATCATAATATAATGTACCTAAGGTATTGGTCTTAGTTTAGGATCAATTATTTAAGAGGGTGTTTTTTTTCTTTTTCCTGATGGTGATGTCTGTGTGCCAAACTGGTAATGGTGGCGGCACTGGGATTCTGGTTTTTCATTAAAAAGAGGCTTACTGAAAAGAACCAGATTTCTTCTTCTTCTTCTTCTTCTTCTTCTTCTTCTTCTTCTTCTTCTTCTTCTTCATCCAGTTTTTTCATATAACATTTACAGTCCAATATCATCAGTTTAATACATATATAGGATTTCCTTAATCCCTGGACTTCCTTCCCGCTCCATCACAGTTTCCACTGCAAATATTTTCTCTACTGCATCATATTGTATTTATCCAAATTTTGTTTGTATCCCATTTTAACCATCAAATTCATACATCACAAGTGTTATGTCAATCCTGCTAACGTTTTCAAAATTTTACAGCGTTCTTTAAGATAGTCTATAAACTTGTCCCATTCTTTATTAAATTTCTTGTCTTGGTTTCTGATTCTCCCGGTCAATTTTGCCATCTCACACAGTCCATCATCTTGATTATCCATTCTTCTCTGGGTGGGACTTTATCCTCCTTCCATCTTTGGGCAAAAAGCATCCTCGCAGCTGTTGTCGCATACATAAAACGTCTTTTCTGCTCCTTTGGTATTTCTTCACCTGTAATTACTAGTAAAAAAAGCTTCTGGTTTTCCCCCCAAAGTTACCTTAAACATTTTTTTTTCAATTCATTATATATAATTTCCAAGAAAACTTTTGTTATTTTGCACAGCCACCACATATGGTAGAAAGTGCCTTCTTTATCATTACTTTTCTAACACATACTGGTAGCAGTTCTGTACATTTCTGCTAACCTAGTAGGAGTTAAATACCATCAGCGCATCATTTTCATACAGCAGTGGAATTGGACCAGATTTCATTTGGGTCTAGCTTCTAGTCCCACGTCCAGCTAAATTTCTCCAGTCAAAAGCAGAGGCCATAGCTTCCTCTTGCTGTGTCCTCCAGCAATGACGCTCATTGGCATATTGCCTTTGAATCTGCAATCCCATATAATTGCCATAATGACAGCAGCCACTGAAATACTTAACTTCCATGATCTCTTCTTAAATCTGCCTAAGCTAGTGACTGTCACCACATCTTGTGGGAGAAATTCCCATGTATTAATTATGAATTGTTTGAAAAAGTCATTTGTCTGAGCTGACTCTGCTGCCTGCCAATCAGTTTAATTGGATGACCACAGGTTTTGCTATGTTGGGAGAGTGACAGAAATGCTTTCTTACTTGAACCCATGAATAAGGAGGGGGTAGTCAATTATTAAAAATGCAAACGGGATGCTTGGATGAGGAACATAACCCCCAAGCATATATTATAACCCAAAGCACAAGTTTTGCATCCCAGATCTTGACAATCAGTGATTTGTGCAGATTCGCAAATTGACACTGCTGGCTTCAGATGCCCGGTGTTTGAATCCTCGTGATGTTTTATTACAGTACTAATTAAAATTGTTTGTACACAGAGAAAACTGGAGGGGAAAGGTCACAGCAACTTGAGAGCGGATGAGATTCAGGATAATGATTTGCCCTTTTCACTGCAGACAGAAGGTCCGGCAAAAGTCCACATTTTAATTCTTTGAAATGAGAAAATCTGTCACAATGCACCATCTGTACCCCTTTCTCTGCTTCTGAATTCAATGAACATTTTCATGCTGTGAGCATTTTTTTTTTAAAGTGTTGCATGTGTTCCTCCAAAACATTTTATACTGCCATCTATAAATAACAAGAGTACTTTTCACACCATCATTGTGGGTACAATGAACACATGTGTATGTGGGAGAACTGGGATTGCTATGGCAAAGCATTGGTCTCAGAATACATATATTTATCAGATTATATACCTGTATACCTGAAGGAGTGTCTCCACCCCCATCGTTCAGCCTGGATACTGAGATCCAGCGCCGAGGGCCTTCTGGCGGTTCCCTCATTGCGAGAAGTGAGGTTACAGGGAAGCAGACAGAGGGCCTTCTGGGTAGTGGCGCCTGCCCTGTGGAACGCCCTTCCTTCAGATGTAAAGGAAATAAGCAGCTATCTTCTCTTTAAAAGACATCTGAAGGCAGCCCTGTTTTGGGAAGCTTTTAATACTTGATGCTGTATTGTTTTTAACACTTGATTGGAAGCCGCCCAGAGTGGCTGGGGAAACTCAGCCAGATGGGCGGGGTATAAATAATAAATTATTATTATTATATTATAGATTATCTGGATGATCCTTGTGTGCATTAAAGATGAGCATGGATCAAGGTTGGATGTGCATAGGTAGTACAGAAAGTTTCACAAATGTACTGGGATAGGAATTGCGATCACAATCTTTTTCTCTCCATGTGAGATCTATAGTGAAAAGGGCAAATGTGCTTTGGTACTCAAACCCTGTATTTTTTAAGCCTCGTGGTACTCCATGATTTAAGATTAGCTGCAAAATCACCACCATTTTATTACTGCATCTGAAAAAAGGTCTAGGCACTGTACAAAAGTCAAAACAGTCTGGGGAAAACTTTAGAAAACTGCTTCGAAATTTACAGCGTGTTATTCCTTGAAGGAGAACTACTTGAAAATGATTTACAGGTGGTATTTAACTCCGAGTAGGCCTGCTAAGATGTATAAGACTGAATCAGATAAGTGCAGGAGATGCAATGAGGTTGAGGGAACATTCTTTCATCTGTGGTGGACCTGTAAAAGGGTAAAAGAGTATTGGGAGATAATCCATAATGAATTGGGGGGAAAATACTTTCCTGAAAAAACCAGAGTCCTTTCTGTTGGGGATAATTCAGATGGAAATTCCCAGGTGTCAAAAATGGTTATTTATGTATGCTACTACTGCGGCCCGTGTTTTGTTAGAAAATGAAGCGAGGTCTCAAGTAAAGAAGAATGGCAACTTAAGCTGATGGAATATGCGCTTGTGGACTTAACACATAGAATAAGAAAACAAAAAAGAACATACGTTTAAAGATTGGAAAATGTTTCCTGAAAATATGGGGGGAAACTGTGTATATTTGAAAACGCTGGCAGCATTAAGTTAAATTCAACAGTGTAAATAAGTCTTGATGGATGTAATAATGGAAAAATGAATGGTTTAGTCTAGGTAAAATATGCAGGGATTTGTGATATGCAAAATGAACCATGGAAGGAGAAGAAGGAACGTCATTGATATTTTAAAGGTGTTTAAATGAATATTCTAAATTGTAAAACAGAATATATATATTCAAAACAGAAGGCAGGTGGCAAATATATCTTCAGGAACTGCTTATCAGTGTTGTCAGGAATGTTGTCAGGAACGTGGCCCCTCAGAACTCAGTGGAAGAGTCAGTCTCAGAAATTGAGCTAAGTGAGCAAGGGGTCGACTCTGCAGATGAGAGCTGTTTGTCAGAGTTTAGAGAGGACAGCCCAGAGCCCCTCCGTCCCAGGGAAGAAGCTGTTAGCTCCGAAGGAGAGGAAGAGTTGGATGTTAGCCAGAGAGTTGCCAGGCAACCAGCAGATAAGCCAGAGTCAGAGGCTGTGTCTGTGGGGAAGAGACAGGCCAGCTGTTCAGCCCCCGTACTAGGAGACTGGAAAAGCTCAGAGAACAATGGAAGGGAAGGAGGAGAAAGGCAGGATTTTGGTGTTCTTCCTGTTGTGGGAGGGACGATGAGTCAGACTGATCAACTACTGTTAATGAAAGCAGGCTGATCGCCACGCTCTGGATGTGTTTTTCTTGTAAATAAACTAACATAAAACTGATGGAGAGTCCTTGCTGCTTATCAGGCTGCTTGCCTGCCAGAGATCGTTATACCAATCTGCACAGAGGCATTTGTGCACCAAAGTAGCTTTCTGTACACATGCCCTGAGCTGGACCAGGAACAATGCAGGACAAATAGATGCAGCATAATGACTCTGTAAATCCAGATGTTGGGGGCTGTGTAGTCACCAGGCTAAATATGAGGGGCAGGAGCGGGGGGGGGGGGCGATATCTAGCCTCACTTTTTCTCACTCACCTGCCCCCATCAGAGGATTGGATTGGCACTATCTATCATAGACAGGGCAGCACTATTCCATTAGGCAAAATCAGAGGCAGACCTTCTTGTTCCAAGAAGCTATGAGAATTGATTGCTTTTAATGAAAGTGCTGGTGCCATGCTGTTTTTATAACTTTAATTCTGTTAATGTTTATTTGTTTTTTTTTAATGATTGCTTTTTCTCTGGTTCTTTTTGTGATTCTTGTTTTATCTGTCAGCTGCCTTGAGTCCCGGCAGGCAGAAAAGGTTGGGTATAAATAAATATGTAAGAATGTGCCAGTATGATACTTTTTAATAATTTTATTTATAATTTTTGAACAAATAAACAGTTCAACTAAATTTCACATTTAGCAATCAATCATTCCACCTACAACTTCCCATTTCTCCCTCCCTCCCTGGTTCCCCCAAAATTTCAATTTATACTGCATATTATAGTTACTCTGTACCTTCCCTTATAAAAAGAAAAAAAGAAAAAGTTCATCCCCACTGCTGTTCTTACTCAAATCCTATTTGCGTTTTAACATACTTACACTGAGTTTTTCAGTATTCTGAAATTAATTGTTTTTAATTATTGTTTTTTCTATGATTTTTTTGTGATTTTTTAAAAAATCTGTAAGCTGCCTTGATTCCTGGCAGGGAGAAAAGGTGGGGCATAAATAAAAATGTAATAATAATGATAATCATCATCATCATCATCCAGTATACTTTTTGTTCCAGCATGAGGTGTATTGGTAGTGTCAGGAGTCCAGGCTGTCCACTTGATAACACAGTAAGCGTAACTAATTAAAAAGGAGGATTTATTGCAAAAACGGACAGATAGCTCTGGATGGCTCTAACAAAGCCTCCAGCATCATTATTCAAGATGATCCTTCTGAAGACTTCTTTTGATTTCTACAGAATATATTGAACCATGGTCCTTTGCGCCTCTTGTTTTGCTTCCTATCTAGAAGCCCTCCCATTCGACGACACCTTGGATTTATTGGATTAGCTCCAACCTCTTCCTGCTCTGTTGTACTATCTCTGTGTCTGTTCCCACCTGATTGCGCTTCTTGAGAGCTTTGGCTGTGTTCCAGCATGCTCTCAGTCATTCCCTCGGCAACTGGCATTCCAAGGGGTGGGGACATTTCACTAAGCCCTGGTTGCTGTTCAGCCTGCTTCAGATTTAACTTTCCAGTTCTGCAGCAGACTGTAACGTTCCATTAGGAGCTGGCTCATTCCTGACAGGTGGGCAAGAGAAGCCAAAATGGTACCAGAGCACACTGTGGCTGCACTTGTTGCTTCTGTGTTGCTTCAGAGTTTGTCCTCCAGGTTGTTGTCAGGCTCTGGAGACTTAGTTTCCTCTCCCCCTTTGGCCATAGATAAGCAGGAGAAAGTGAAAAGAGTCACTTACCATTTAAAGAGTCTTTCATGATCACAGCAAAAGAACTAAGCATCCATTCTTGGAATGAAGGTGTTCCCAATTAAGGATTACACCCACTTCCCCCCTAGTCACTTCCATCTTGCAACCTGATCTCACAACGACTGTCCTTTTTGTGTAGCCATCTTATTTGCTCTACGTGACCTTGAACTCCAGCGAGAGAGAGTGAGTCTGCTAGCACTCTCTCATTTGCTGTTCTACACTTTGCTGTTCACCCTCCAGTTCTTCCCAACTTTTGTCTTCAGAACTATACCCCTCTGCAAACCACTGTTCCAAATCTATACTGCTCCAATGCTACTGGGCAGCTTCAGGATTCTGGTCAGGAGCAGGGAAAGGTGGAGGCTCCCACCATTTGTCATCAGAGCAGTACCCCTCAGCCTGGTCTCTGACAGTTGTGGTCTGACAACCTTATTAAGAACTGCAGTACTCTTGAGGAAACTGGAGGGTCACCAGATTGAAATCTGGCAACCTTGAATTTTTTTTTTTTTTAATGAAGCCTAGCCACTTTCAAATAAGACAAAGCAAGCTGAGTAGGGAGGGAACTGAGAGTGGTGTTTAAATCAACTACGGTGTGGAAAAGATATATCATAACCATCAAACAAATATTAAAGACGGCAACAACTGCTGTTTGCAAGAGACTAGAGTATTGTATAAAGAAAAAGCTGCAGAGAAAAATGCTTCCCTGGAAAGCAATATAAATGCTAAGTTTCTATGAAACATTTTATTTTGATCTTGGAATAAGCATTGAATGGGCTCCAGCTTTGGCTCATTTTGTTCCAGTCTTCATAGCTCTGACACATAAAGCTCCTGAAGGCAGGACCAGCAAGAAGCCCTCCCAATGCAGCAAATCAATGAATTTCACCTTTGACTATGGGGTTGCGGTGCTCATTTCGCTTTCAGGCCAAGGGAGCCGGCGTTTGTCCACAGACAGCTTTCCGGGTCATGTGGCCAGCAGGACTAAACCGCTTCTGGTGCAATGGGGCACCGTGACGGAAACCAGAGCGCACAGAAACGCTGTTTACCTACCCGCCACAGCTGTACCTATTTATCTCTTGCACTGGCGTGATTTCAAACTGCAAGGTTGGCAGGAGCTGGGACAGAGCAATGGGAGCTCACTCCGTCATGGGGACTTGAACAGCTGACCTTCTGATTGGCAAGCACAAGAGGCTCAGTGGTTCAGACCACAGCGCCACCCATGTCCCCTAATGGAAGTATATAAGCTTATGCACAGTATGAAGAAAGTGAATAGGGAAAAGCTTTTTCCTATGTCATAATACGCAACCTCAGGGTCATTCAGTGAAGCCGAATGTTGGAAGATTCAGGACAGACCAATACTTCTTCCACGAAGAAGATTTTGCTTCCTCAAGATGTAGTGATGGCCACAAGCCTAAAAGAGGATTAAACAAACTTGTGAAAGACAAGGTTACCCATAGCACCTAGTCATAATGGCTATGTTCTAATTGAGAACATAGTAGGGATGCGGGTGGTGCTGTGGTCTAAACCACTGAGTCTCTTGGGCTTGCCGATCAGAAGGTTGGCAGTTCGAATCTGCACAATGGGGTGAGCTCCTGTTGCTCTGTCCCTACTCCTGCCAACGAAGCAGTTTGAAAGCACACCAGTGCAAGTAGATAAAGAGGTACCACTGCGGTGGGAAGGGAAATGGTATTTCCGCACGCCATGGTTTCCGTCACGGTGTTCCATTGCACCAGAAGCAGTTTAGTCATGTGGGTCACATGACCCAGAAAGCTGTCTGTGGACAAACGCCAGCTCCCTCGGCTTGAAAGCGAGATGAGCGCCGCAACCCCATAGTCGCCTTTGACTGGACTTAACCATCCAGGGGTCCTTTCCCCTTTACCTTACCTTACATAGGAACATAAGAGCCTGCTGGATCAGGTCAAGGGCCCATGTAGTCCAGCATCCTGTTCTCACAGTGACCAAACAGATGGCTGTGTGAAACCAGCAAACAGGATTCGAGCACAAGAGCAGTCTCCCCAGTGTGGTGTAGTGGTTAAGAGCGGTAGTCTCGTAATCTGGGGAACCGGGTTCGTGTCTCCGCTCTTCCACATGCAGCTGCTGTTGGTTGTTGTTTTTTGCAAAATCTCAAAAAAAAAAAAAAGAGGTTTTGGAGCTATTTTTAAGGAAATTCGCCTATATCTAGACTTCTGACATAGGTTGCCATACATATGGATTTTTCCAGACATTTCAGCGATTTCAGTGAGCCAGTGTGGTGTAGTGGTTAAGAGAAGTAGACTCGTAATCTTGTGAACTGGGTTCGCTTCCCGGCTCCTCCACATGCAGCTGCTGGGTGACCTTGGGCCAGTCACACTTCTCTGAAGTCTCTCAGCCTCACTCACCTCACAGAGTGTTTGTTGTGGGGGAGGAAGGGAAAGGAGATTGTTGGCCGCTTTGAGACTCCTTCGGGGAGTGATAAAGCGGAATATCAAATCCAAACTCTTCTCCTGCTTCTTCCTGTGGTTTCCAGCTCCCTCCACGGCTGGAGCCTGTATTCTTCTCAGTTCCAGCTGCTGAGCTCAGCTTCTGCTTGCGAGCTTCCTGTGGGCCTCTGCTTGGCCATTGTGAGCACAGAGTGCTGTACTAGATGGAGCACAATCCTGATCCAGCACGATAATCTTACGCTCTAAATGGTGAATCTTTGCTGTGAAATAAATTCAGACTCTCAGCTTAACTAACATTCTCAAGTCCCTTCTTTACATTCCAAAGCAATGTTTATTTCTTGTTGGAAGCTAGACGGAGTAAAAAAATACCATCTTGTCAGCATGGGGCAGAACTTCTAGGATATTAAATATGTATTTTTGTCCAAGGGGTTCCTCAGCTGTAAACAGCCAGGAGCTGGGTTGAAAAACAACAACCCTAGGCCGCCTCACAATAAGGAGCTGGAAATCGCGGCCATTAAAAAATGATAAGTAGTAGGTTATAAATTTTTATCACTTCCTGTTGTTAATTAACCTTTAAAAACTTATCCTGTAGAGAGAGCAAAGGGTCTGGAAGCACTTTCTAGTCTGAGTACTATAATGAGCACCTGAGGACTCCTTTCTTGCCCAGTGTGAACATGACATTTTAATTCTCAGAGAGGTATGGAAAGTGCCAATTTGCAGGCTTCTAAGTATGAGCGGCAGAATCGATGTTTCCCAACTGGATGGATACATAAAAGGCAGCAATTCCTCTCTCTGGCTAATGCTCTCTCTTGAACATCACGAGAAAGACCTGCAAAATGACCCACTGATTTACCGGGGGGCGGGGGGAATAGTAGAGGGAGAGGCTTCAAAATAGAATGAAAGAAGAGAAAACACACAGGAGCTGATGCGTTTATATCCTGATGAATCTCCATTCCACCCTCTTGTATTTGTTTCAGTTAGGTGTCTGTGAAGGGGATATATTGATGGAAAATATATAGTAAACCAGACGGGTTGTTGGGTTCCTATTGAGGGTATTTGGCAAGCCAACATGACAGCGATGAGGGATTGAGGATTGGCACGATTGTTCTGCGGTATTATGGCAGTGGTCAAAACTGTAGTGTAACTTTTGAATAAAGATCCCTACCAGGGTGGACTGGCAGATTAAACTATTGGATTATGCAGAGATGGCAAGAATGACTGGGAAAGCAGGAGGATTCAATAAATCCTTTATTCTTCATTAAAAAATGGGAGAAATTTATATTATATTTGACAGACCTCTGTAAACACTTGAACTCTTTGGCATGTCTTAAATAACTCTTGTAATGTTGCATAGATTTTGGATATAATGGAGGGCTGAAAATTAGGACTTATAAGATGCAGTTGAAAAAGTTAGTTAAAGAACCCACGGAGGAGAAGAGGGAAGTCTTGAGATTCGGAAGAATCTTGTGTGATTTTTATTATTTGTGATTATGAGTGTGAACGAATTTGTTTAAAAAATCAAATAAAAATGATTTAATAATTTAAAAAATGAATAAATGTGGGGTTTTTTAATTGTATGTTTTTTAAAAAACGAACAAGCGATTTTTTTTTTAAGAGTCATGGTGCCTTTTAATAGATCATTAAGGTTTGCCAACCCACCAGAAAAAAGCAAAACCAGTTGGCATGTTCCTGTTTTTAACAATGATTTAATCTGTGGAAATCGACAGGTGATGCTATTCACTGCATGTCACCTGCAAATCTA